>NC_142985.1:7522500-8147500 GCF_061535395.1 Colias eurytheme
TGATATGTCATTAAAATATTACTTATAAAGGTCGTTGATTACTTGAAAATATAAGTTTTAATTAAAACCTATGAATTAAATCATCATTTTTATTTTGCAGCTCCTATTACTCCCCAGAATCATAATGTTTCAACTCTCCTCGACCTCTGTTTCATCTTACCTCGGTATGAGGGGAATTGAAACATGGTGACTTGTTACGATTAAGTCAATTTTTCACCACCATTTATAAAGCTAACCGTTTATTTATGCTAACCCTTCGCAAGTGTATAGAATACCCTATCGATTGATACCAGTACCATAAGATTTCTGATAATAGCATGAGTTTAATCAAACAAAACGTGAAAATTGTTTCAACTCCCCTCGGTCTCCCCTATACTTACATCAATAAAATACCAAAAATAAATATTATTTAAAAATTACCAAAGAAATAAAAAAAAAACGTCTTATGAATTATTAGTTATAAGCCAAAACATGTTTAAATATCATTTAACTACATCTTAAATATTCTTATAGATCTTATAGATCTATATTTGCGAGCTTGTGTCGGAGAATTAGTAATTTCTTTGAGAATTTTGAAGCATTCCTTTGCCCAGTGTTTTGTAAAACGGATTGTGCGGCATGGATGATGACGTCATGCTCCAAATTCGCGCAAATTTTTCAGTTTTTCTTCTTTTGCTTCGCACACTTAAATCTTCGAAAGATTTTGCTGTAGGCCAGTAGGCTTGAGGAGAAGCCGATTGTATCGGAATCTCGAAAGTTCCTTCTAACCAATCTCGGTTGTTTACTAGGAAAACTTCTTCGTATTTACTGGCTTTCATCCATCTTTTCATGAATTAGGTTTTGATAGAAGAATATCTATGCTTCAAATGCTTTTTAGCATTTTCAGTGTGTCCATAAGGTATCAAAAGAAAATTTTCATACGAATCGAGTTTTTCCCTTAAACTTGGTAAATTTTGTCTTTTTACCTGTTCAAACAGGTACTTCCGAGTCACTATTTTGGTACCCGAGGCACCAGACGGACCTAAAATAAAAAATAATTCGATTTAATACAATTTAGCACTAACTTGGTATTTTTCTCAATTTCGACCCCTTAGATTCAAATGCTCTTATTTTCAAAACGCGCGGGTTTCCGCGGCCAATTTTTTACTGGTATAATAGAAAAATAAGTAAAGTATTGTAAAATAAAGAAAACATTGCTCGGACGGACCCTTAAGTTCGTCAAAAGACATATTTAACTGTGAGAAACACAAAAAAAACGGATTTTTTGATAGAGCTATCTTTAAAAAATAAAAAGTTTATCAGGGGAAGTAGAAACTATTAATGTTACTGTTGAAAAACATAGGTTCTTACCTGAATTACTGCAATCCACCACTGTCACTCGAAAAGAAGTAGTTAGAAAACAAATATGAATTTTACAAAAGTTGTAAGTTTAGGAGTGCCGAGAACAGACACGTACACCTTAAGCGACTATCGACTACCCTACTACCCTAGGGAAACAATTGTGCGTCTACGAAGGGTGGGTAAGGGGTGCCTATGGTATTCCCGGAACTGTTTACTACCTGAGTAAATGGTTATCTTATCTTTAGTATTTTTTTGAGGTGGCGAGTTTTGGCCGCCTAATTAGTTGAAATCTACCTATGTGCATCGGTCCTCAATAAATCTACAAAGTTTGAACGAAATCTGGCCGTTTAAAGTGGGTCAAAATCGCGCCCAAAGAAGTCGGTTACAAACATACAAACATACAGGTGAAGCTATTATAAAGCGTGTAATAAAAAGCGTGTAACTAATAAAACGGGAAATATCCAAAAAAGTTACATACCTTAACTACTGAACCAATTTGCATGAAATTTGGTATAGAGTTATTTTGATACCCGAGAAAGGACATAGGCTACTTTTTACCCCGGGGCTATGTCCCGTATATCGTTTAGGTTTTATCCCGGAAATCCCACGGGAACGGGAACAATGCGGGTGAAGCCGTGGGCGGAAAGCTAGTATAATATAAACCTAGGGTATACTTACAAGGGGATCTTTGGTTTTAACAATTTCGCTGACAGTAGTGGCCTTGCTGCCGAGGCCGTTCACCCACTTCTGGGTGCCGACTTCAAGCTGGTCCAATGGATCACCGCTTTGTGGATCCACTTTCGCCTGCATTTTGTTGTATTTTATAAATTGTGACTTAAATATAAACATTGGGTCGTAATTTGAATTAATTTGTGTAGTAGTAGCATGGACCAATATCTTGAGTACCTAATGAGTATATTGGTCCATGGTAGTAGTAATGAATTTATTTTATGCGATGATTATTGAAATTTTAGGAACCTAATCCGGCGTTCAGACAGCGGCTACGGCCTTTTTGATCCATTGATTGAAACACCTTTGCGCCAATGATTCTTGGTCATGCAACCGGCCGTCTTGCGATCATTGTCTGCATATGCGTAGGTATCGACGGTCGCAACCATTCTAATAACACCGAAGAAATAAATAAAACCGTAGTTACACCTGAGCGTCAGGTACAGGGCAAAATCTTAACCGATCTCATGAGCTTAGGAATAAAACCACCACAGCTACTGGTGTGGTACAAAATCCTTCCATGACTTTTTAGCCTTACTCTACACCCACTTTATGGCATAATATTCTGACTTTAAGCGTGACAAGTAACGCCAAAAATTAGGTCTAAAACTTACGGGCTGGCCACGGACACCGGCGGCGCGACCGACGGCGCGACGGGCGGCGCGGCAAGTCGCGCGGCGCGGTAAGCATGCCACGGGCAGTTGCGTTCGCCGCCGCGACCAGTGTAGACGAGGAGACGAGATAGCTTTATCAAAGTTAGCTCGACGTTGTTTGGAGAGTAGCAGCTTTTTTGCTCAAGATTTAATGTTTGGAAGATATAGTGGAGTACACGAATTAAATAGAAATCGTGTTACAGACGGAGAATTCCACCAAAAATATGAAAAATATAGGCATGATGAAAAATTATGTTGCGGGTGGCTAGACTTCCAAATAGCTGGTCTAGCTAGAATTTCTACAATAAAAGCTTCCGTCTCCATTTTCGCGAAAAAAAAACAAACTATTTTAAATTAAGTTCGCTCCGGGAGTAGTCGCCGCGTCTGCCGCTCGACTCCGTGGCCTGCGCCGTAATAACTCATACATTTGTTTCGATCGCTAGTCGTGCCGCGCGATTCGCTCGGGGAAATTCGCCGGTCGTCTCGCTGGTCGCCGCTGCGCGTGGCATGCCCAGTACATTTCCATACATTTGATTCATTCGCAAGACGCGCCGCCAGTCGCGCCGCGCGAATTTTCGCTATAGCGAATTGTCCGTGGCCAGCACGTTAGTCTGCACCATAGGTCTGCACTAACTCTTTTTTACAACAAAATATAGTCACCTTAAGCGTAACAAGCAAAGCCAGGAACTTGCGCTTGTCCCCGATGAGCACCGCGTACCCGATGTGAGGTAATTCCCCGTGTACCACCTGCTCGATCAGCACAGGCGCTATGTTCTCACCACCCGCTGTGATTAGCAGCTCCTGGATACACACATTTTATTTTATTGAAGTAAAACTTCTTTATCGGGGTTGGACAAAAATTTAGTGTAACATTTATGCGTTACGCCGTACGCGTGACATTTTTGCGTTACGCCGTACGCGTGACATTTTTGCGTTACGCCGTACGCGTGACATTTTTGCGTTACGCCATACTCGTGACATTTTTAAGGTCATAAAGAAGTTTCACTTCTTACGTGTGTACTCTAGTACACGCATACATTTTTTTTTATGTATACAGTGTGGAAATTTTGGGCCCTGGAGGAAAAGTACATGAAATACTAGAGATAGCAAATTTTGCTGAAAGGAAACATTCCTTTATTTTTAAAAAGAAATAGAACTATATTCAAAGACTTTCGAAAATTTAATAAAAATAAGAGTACAAAATTATGGCAATTTTAATAGCTGCGTCGGTGCATCTATGCTTGGCTCAACACTACTTACTTTACTTTCAGTAAAGACAGCACACGTGCATCTATCAGAACACCACAACAAGCGTTGATACCTATGCGTTATTCTAAAACGCTTCATACAGATTCATACATTTCTGCTGTCAGCTCTGACGATCAACTTGCAGTCAGCGTGACACTAAAACCAGCATTATATGACCCGTGACCATTTCGGCACACGTTCTTATATAAACTGTAGTGAGAAATAACTTCAACAATGTAATCCTTTTGATTTTGTCTTTGTACGTTGAAGAATATCTATAACTACAAAAGTCTAACCTTAATTCTTCCAGTAATATACAGCAAGTTTTGACTGTCCAGTCGTCCAACATCGCCTGTCATCAGCCAGCCTTCGGAATTGAAGGTGGCTCTAGTTTTTTCCTCATCATTGAGATATCCCATGAACACGTGGCGGCCTCTGATCAAGATTTCACCGGGGCCATTCACGCTTTGTGAACCACCGAAACTGGTCTCAGTACCTTCCATGAGCTCTCCTGCTGAATCTAGTTTGAATCTAAGAGAAAATAGGTGCAATTAGTTCAGTTGAATGCTTGCTAAATTGTAGGGACTAGGGAGTAATAAGAGTACCAGATGACTTTAAAAAAATGTATTTAGGCATTTAATTACCTACTAGTGTTTTAAATGAATGTTGTTTACCAAAGTTTTTTTACGATGTACGTGTACGTACAAGTTTTTAATTTTTTCCTTGAAATTTTTGTGGTTCTTAATCGTTAGACTTATTTTTTTTAAACTTTATTGAATGTAGTGTTTTGGCAAACTTGAATGAATAGGAAAATTATAATATTAGGAGGTAATATTTGAATTTTTATACTTACTTCGGATAGCATCCAAGTGTATGCGCACCAGACGCTTCACTCATACCGAACGCGTCCATGATGGGAATGTCCAAAGACAAGAAGAACTTCTTTATATCTGGTGAGAGTGGCGCCGCTGCAGTAACAAACAGCGCACATTGGTCGAAGCCCAGTGTATCGCGCACTTTATTAAACACTAGCGACTTTGCCATCTTGTACCCACATGTTGTGCCCTCAACCCTAAAAAATTATCGTTTTTAATACTTGATAGATTATATTTTGAGGCCTTCATACACTTTCAGGGCGACATGCAGTCATGCGTCATATCAAACTGCATAGGTACTATAAAACATATGTAGGTATACAGTATACTAAGTGCAGCAGTCCAGCTTATTCCTACATGCTACAGCCTACATGCATTACCTTGTATATTTTCTATATTTTAAGATATGAGCAATACATTAAAAGGAATTACATTTCATACAGACCTAAATTATACTTAATTATATTGAGGTATGTTTCAAATAAAAAACATTACCAGATCTGCCTATTTCATTCAAAGTGCATAAATGCATAGGTATCATGCAATTGCAGGGTAACCACTACGTACCAAAACCGTATCATTTCCATTATTGTAAAGTCAACTGGGAGGCCGACCATACCGGCTGAGAAGGCACTAATTAAGAAATATCTATTAAAGTATGCTTTTCTTAGTATCATTCTTAGATAGAGTTACAGGTTTTGTAATGTGAGCGTATGGATGCTGGACGTTGATTTGTTGGTAATTACTATAGATTAAAAATATATTATGCAGGGTGTAACATTTATATTGGTCAGTATGGGAAAAACAATATAAAACCTACGAAGATTTGTACCTAGGATCTATGTCTTCGTATTTAACTATTTAGTGTCAAGAAAAACTGTACACCATGTATATATTATTATCTTCGATTTTATTGTGATGCAATAAACGTCTAATTAGTTCATCATACTCGTTGTAATTTAGTCATTAACATTGAAATAGGGTTCCAATCTTAAGATATTGATTATCAGTTTTCAATGACGTCAATAGTGTTTTATTATTGGATATTATGTCAAAGAGGGTATACCTATTTTGATAGGAATGTGATTTAGTACTTAGATAATATGTATTCGTATGTATATCGACCTTTATCAATTGCGAGAGCTCATACCAAGTGCTAACAGTTATTTAAATAAAATACTAGCAATCATAAATTATGTTTTTAATTTAGTACATCTAATCGCACCCCATTTAACGCCAATTTATATAATATTTATATAGATATCATTTATATAGGGCCAATTTATACAGATACGATAGGAAAATTTCAAGATAATCTAGAGATATTTTATATTTAATCCAATATCTAAAAATCTAAGAAAACAATACTTAATCTTTTTTTGTTTTTTTATTAATCACTTTTAATTCATTTCTTCGTATCTATCAGTACATTTCGACAACCCTAGATCTTAGAGCATTAACATGGTTTTAATGCTTTAAATTCTAAGCCCTAGATTATGACTGTTTATGAGTGTATATATATCTAAAATAGATAATTTAATTTATTGACAGTATCATCATTTAATTTATAAGCCGCACCATGAGCACTTGCAAATCGATAAGCTTTCATTTATTAATTTCAATTTGGAATAATAATTACAAGTGATTCATTTTGTAACGAAGGAATGATTAACGAATTAATTTATGGCCATATATTATAAGATTTATAAAAAAATTGTTTGAACATTTTTCCATAATATGTTTGAACATCTTTCCATATGTTGTAAATAATCTAAAAGTTTACAGAAATAATTATCAGGTTTTGTCGTGGCTCTACCCTACATAATATCACAGTATTACCATATTGGAAATAATATTGTAATACTGTGATAATATCATATTTTCGACGAAATCAATTTCCTATATCTACGCTATTTTGAAGTATGAACTCTTGCAGATGAAGAAGAAAGTAACATGTCAAATTTCATTTCATTCCTTTTAAAAGCTTCGATGATACCTACGTCGCGTCGCGTGGTTAGCTAATATTTTTGACGTGACAACGTCTTATAATTCGATATAGCCGGCTGCACGCACGAAAAAACATGACTCATGCGGCGTTACCTCGCTCTGAGGCGTTCCATGTAAGGCTTGAAGTGCAAGCGAGAGCGCGGAACGAGCGACAAAGAAGCACAATCGGACATATCGTAGTTATGTGGTGGTAATTAGCGTGTGGAATATTAAAGGTTTATAATTTGGAGAAAAAATATTCAATTTCATTTTTTGTGGGCTTAGAATAAAAATTTAAGAGATTTTTTTATATAATACACTAGCGGTCCGCCCCGGCTTCGCCCGTGGTACATATTTACGTTTTCTCTACATAAAAACCATCCTCGTACTTCAAGGAATATATTAAAAAAAGAAGTATCGAAATCGGTTCAGCCGTTCTCGAGTTATGCGCTTACCAACACATTTTGCGATTCATTTTTATATATAAGAAAGAAGATATATTTATTCAGCAGATAATCGTATGACGTATCGACGTACCTATATTCCTAACCTTCAACACATTTAATGCCGATAAGAAATAAATTACTTTTTTTTCTTCATGTCAATATTTAAAAAACTATCCTCAAATAAATTGGTCTTTGAAATTATTGTTTTATGTAAAAAAATCCGTTAAAATATCAAATATAATATCACATACTTTACAATGGCTCAAATAAACCGCAATTTAAATTTCAATTTTATTTTAAATCTAATTTAAAGTCTAACATTGTTAACTATGTCCACCAAAATGGAGTCTTCAAATATCCATATCTAAAGAATTTATTGCATACAAGATTATTTATGTGTACAATAACATATAGGTTTATCTTGTTATGATAGGCCAGTACGACACGTGGCCATAACTTATCCGGTATTTTTAGAATGTTCGTTTTTATTTCCTTTCTATTTACACCTACATACTACGCAAAATAACTACCGAATTAAGTGTTTAGTGGATGTGTTTCTGTATTGGTCGGTATAATAACTTACCCGTTAATCCTAGCCATGTGATGTTTGGTGCCCTTATCCTTGGCCCAAGTGGCGATATATTTCCTCACGGCCCCACTGGAGGCCCCCACCGCCATTATACTTTCATACATCTTTTCCCATACTCGTGGTACTCCCATGAATCTAAAAAAATATTATTTTAGTAAAATATGCAAAAAAAAATTGATCTATCAATATTATTATTTTAAATGGGTTATATGGTGTCTAGTAGTTATAAGCAGCTTTTCTTTAAAAATCTAATTATTTTTTGCACTTTCAATTATTATTCACATGACTTTAGGAGGCAAATTTTGGTATTGACTTGTAGTTTTAAATATGTAATTGTTATGTCTAGAGAAACTTAGGTACCTAATATCCTTGCGAAAATTAATTCAATCATTTTAATTTTTTTTAAATACTTCTTATCTCGTGAGCAAAAACAGTAATTATATTCAATTTATATCTAAAATTTACCTAGTAGGTCGGACTTCTTTCAACGTTTGAACTAAACTTCCCTTCAGCGCGTCAGGTTGTGCGAAGAAAATAGGCACTGCGCTGCCCATTGTAATATAGATGTCCATTACCTATACAAATTGTTATATTCATTATATTATTATGTATATAGTGCCATATTGCTCTGTGTCTGTGTATTAATTATCTATATAAGTATTTATTTAAGCTTTTATAATATGTGTGTTTATCAGCCATTTGGTTTCCATAACACAAGCGAAATCTTAGTACCTATAGGATCAGATCGACCCGTGTGTGAAAAATGTCCTGAAATATCCTTAAATGTAAAGTTAAGTCTTGTGTGGCCCTAATGAAGTATGGGGCAGATGCATTATGCATGTACATTTTTTTCTCTCGTCTCCAACGGGAATCGAACCCGGGACGCGCTAGCTCTACGCTCACGCATAAACCATAGTACCAACGAGGCGGTGAAATATTATTGTGAAATATACTAAATTCAAATTATAATAAATTAAAGGCTTCATAACGGATTTAGAACGTGGTCTCGGAAATTTTTTGAAACGTCAAAATACATATTATATCTACATAATATTTAAATGAGTAGATGTGAGTAAATTCGCCTTTTATATCCGTGAGTCTATAATTTCTAATGTAAATTCTACTGGCTACTACCAAATAATATAAGAAAACAAAATAAGTTTCGTTTAAAAGAAGGTCAGTTAAAATAATCCGGTGTTACAGAAACAAGAGATAAGACAAAGCTAAGGTAGTAGGTAAGAAAAGACTTCATTTCCTGTTAATTGCTAATTAGCAATTACATACGAATATTCGAATGTCTAAAAGTGATACCACTTAAATATCGAAAGAGAACATTAATAGCTAATAAATATTCCATTGATATTAAAAAAGTATATTATTTTCAACCTAGAGCATTAGGTAGAGCTAATCTCGGTATACATTAAATTGGGTCAAAACATCAGAATTCAACCGTTTATTTTGTTGTATATTTTATCTGCCAGGAGTTTGAACCTACGATCTAATGATAACCTAATGCTAAGTGTTCCTGTTCACTCAACTAAATTTTATAACGCTTCTTTTACTGTTAAAGCTGTGCAACTTTGGAATGATCTACCCACCAGCATTAGGAAAGCTCAATCGCTTGAGTCTTTTAAAAATATGGTAAAGAATCATTATTTGCAAACCTGCTAATTTTCTGTGCTGTTTTTATTTTTGTGTTTTATTTTTAATGTTTTGATATTGGTTGTTTTTTTTTCCTTTCGTTTATTTTGATTTGTATGTTTTTTTTATATTAATTTATTTGCTTTTTATGTGTACACTATCTTCCCATTTTTACAACTGTATATTTCATGCTCGGTACTGGTTGCTTGGAAGAAATTGCTGTTTAGCAATAAAGCCGCCAATTGCTTCTGATATCCTTGTATTGTAAAATTAAAAATTTGTGTGCAATAAAGAATATATAACTATAACTATAACTATAACTATATTTAGTATGCCTTTTAAATGTATTATGCCATCTATAATATTATGTATAATTTATAAGTCATTTGGATTATGTACTATGTACATTGACCTGCCGGTATTTTGGTGAGTAAGGTTAATGTTAAAATGATTATGCTTCCTTGTCTTATCTTAATTCTTAATTTTTGACAAATTAAGGTGAACTGGCGCTGCCGATTAATATAACATTTAATTTTAATCAGTCAACGATATTTACCCCCTATGATTATAGTATAACGATAACAACAATTATCAACAGCGAAAAGGCATCGGTGTATAAAATGCAGTATCTATCTCATATTATGTATATTCAAATATACCGGGCGTCCTTGTAACTTTAATCTCAATGTACCTACAACTTAAGGTAATTTATTAATATTGTTATTTAATAAGCCAAGATAATTGTTGTTCGCGGAATTTTTTTACAAGCACTTCACTAATAATTCCACGATTTACATGCAACTGATAAATGGCTCAAAAGATAGGGAAGTTGCATTTTTTATTAGGTATTAGTATCTATGTTTATCAGTGGGAATAAACATGTGAGTATCATCGATTGCAATCACAGATTGCAATGGAACCAAAGGTCGATAGGATTTATAGTCCTTTCCACCTAAGATGATTTCTGTGACACATCGATTTTTGACACGTATAGAGATGTCGGTTACTGAAATCGTATCAATTGTTTCCGATAATCGATAATATCCTATATGGAAATGAAATCGATTTGAATAAAGTACCAAAATTAGTTTTTTCGGCATTTCGCCAACAATTAACTAAGGAAACTTAGCAAACAACAGCAACAAAAAGTCAACAATAACAATTAGTAACAATAACAGAATACCACGTAAAGTATCAATATAAAAATGCAACTTGTATACAAGGCTGACGCACTCGTACAGACGATTGACTCGATTGACAAACGATCACAAGATGGGCGCCGATTATATGATTTTTCAACGATCCATTTCATGTACACGAATTGCGTAGGTATTATATTTTTGTGTTATTTTATTTTATTTTTCATTATATTAAACTAAACAATACTGTTTTTTATTTATAAGCTTACGATGTTTCATTTTTATATTTTTGGTAATAATGCCGCCATAAAATAAAAATATTATGCACTAAAATAATTTTGACTTTTTAAACATAAAATACGTAATTCGGAACACGATGAAGTGTCACAGGAATCATCCTAGGTGAAAAGGACTATAGTTCACTATATATTATGTCACCGTAAAATTGTAAACACCGTAAGATTACAATCTAACAGGAATATATCCCGCTAGCTTATAATATGCAAAGAAAGTTTTCTTACAAATTCCACGAATTATTTTTTGAACATTATAATTTATCGATGACCGTTGAATTGTGAAATTCGCCGACAATTTGCAATCTCGTGTGGTAGATTATAATGAAATGGTTTTAAGAATCTTACGTCATCACTCACATTTTTTATTTCTGATTTAACATTTTAACGATGTACAATGTTCATTCAAACTACTGCTGTAATTTTACGAAGTTCTATAATCCATAGACTATGTGCACATGTGCAAAAACTTTTACTTATAAATTGTCATCGTGACTAATTGTGATAGGTCGTTGTGTGACAGTTGCGTTTAATATCACCATACTTCATAGTCCCTTTTATTTCTAGTTTGAAAATTATGCATTGATATGAATTAAATTACTAAAAGATAAACATTGGATATAAAATTATTGGATGAAATGACGCTAATGTCTACCTACTTACATTATGAAAAGGTAACTTTTCTTATCAGTTGTTATAGCACAAAGTACGCACCTATCTAATAAGAATAATAGAAGAGAGTTCTATACAGTTGTAACATGACCTGAAGTAGGAAAATAAACAGATATTTTTGGTTTATAAAGGTGCTTTCTACGTAACAGAATAATAGTGTATATACCAAAAAATATATATTTAAATAAAATAAAATATCTATCTAGAAACTATAAAAGATAGACCTAACATAAAAATCCAGATTCCTCACCTGTGCAGCAACATGGCTAAGTGGCAGATAGGATATGACACGTTCCAAAGTTGGCTGGATATTGTCAACTCGTAGTGTTGCGGAATGCGCGTCCCATGTGAGGTTGTCGTGGGATAACATCACCGCTTTTGGTGGACCCACTGTTCCGGACTAGAAAATAATATGATATTTTGGTTTCAAGGCATTTAAATCTATACTAAATATTATAAAGCTGAAGAGTTTGTTTGTTTGAACGAGCTAATATCTCCTCCCTATTGCTCCGATTTGAATAATTCTTTCGGTGTTAGATAGCCCATTGATCGAGGAAGAAGGGTATATATTGGTAATCACGCTAAGACCAACATGAGCGGAGCCACGCGGGTGAAACCGCGGAGCGCAGCTAGTGCATTATATTTCTTGAAAGAATAAAAAAGACGGGTTGCACTCCGGGAGTGCCGGCAGAAGTGAAAACTTGATTATTAACGTTGAGCATGTTTGATATTTTGGAATGGTATCCGTCTTACGCTTTTTCGATCAGGTCACGTGTCCTGACGCGAGTTTAAGATTTTATACCCATTACAGAAAAAGTGCTCAACGCCGCTAAAGAAGTTTTCACTTAAAAAAAAAAACAATTATATTGCTCTGGTGGGATCACCGGGTGGCCGAGTAGCTCAAGGTGTCGCCCCAGATTGGCGGACGACGCGGGTTCGAATTCCTCCTCGTGATCGATCTTTTTATATTCTTTAAAAATTTATAGATAAAAATATTTTTTTTAACGATTTTTTTATTAGTATGTACTTTATTTTTTGTATGAATTTGTCCTGTTTGACATTTTGTAGCAAGTATTATACTTAGGAAGTTAAAAAACATTTGGAATATTTTTTCGTCAATATCCGTAGTACTTATAGGAATATTTATGATGCGGAAAAAAATATACGAATACAAATAAAAATTTATAGGTATCGACCTTGCCGTCTATCTACTTAGTCCAAAATGGCAAACATTTTCCAGTAGTGGGAATTGAACTCTGATCCATTGGTTCGATATTCAGGATCGCTAGCAATTCCGTTTAAAAAAAATAGTAAAAGCAAATTTGAAACAAAATAGTAAAAGTAATGGCGAAGGCAAAGTGTGTATTTAATACTGCAAAAGATCACAATGTAACTAAAACTCTTATATAAAAATGGGACAGATAAATATTTATTGACTCATTAACCATCTGAACTATTTTAAATGCCACCGTATAAGCCAAGTCAATACACCTACACAGTATGACCACAATATACAGATACGACGAATGACGTAAAATCGAACCACTATTTATTGTCAATTTGTCACAAATACAAAGTAATGGATAAACAAAAAATCTTTAAATACAATACACGTGTGAATACTTACGGTATAAACTAACGTGCAGCATTCGTTGACGGAAATAGTCTTCAGTACGTTGTCTAATTGCGTGTCTGGCTCCTTGGCGCCTATCTCCAAGAGTTGTTGCCACTGGTGGTTAAATTTATTTATTTGTAGGGTATTGTTCTGTATTTTTGGGTAATTGCGCGTTATTGGGATTTTAATGGGTAAAATTATCCTAAGCCTAGGTACATTTATGTAGTCATACAAAAAATCATCAACATGAATTATGACTATGACCTTTACATTACAGAAATTCTATTGCACGCCTCATAAGCGAAGCGTTGAGGTGGGTACTACTGTCACTTCGCGCAAAACATCTGATTTTTCAAACTTAAAATGTCTTTATGTATCATACATTGCACTTGTAAGATAATACATACACACACATATTAAGAAAAAATACTATTTTTAACGTTCATGATATTTTTGATGTCATTTTTGTTATTTAAACTAGTTAAAAACAGTTTAAAAAAGTTCTGTCTTGGACGTCCGTGTGTCTGTATGTGCGGATCCTTTTTCTTGTTAACACGATAGCGACCGAAATACTTTACTAATCGAGTCTTTTTTTTTCTCTTACGCTTGAGTATGCTCAGGAATAGAACCCTTTCATTTTTCAGGGTCTGATTCGATGTGGTTTAATTGTTATTAAATAAACAAAAATAATAATTAATAAATATTTATTAAAAAAAAATTATGAGGCGTGCACTTTTGGATTTTCCAAATTATTTTTTTAATTCTAACCCCACATCTTAGTACCAGAATAGGGAAATAGGAATCCATACTATAATATTATAAATGCGAAAGTAACTCTGTCTGTCTGTCTGTTACTCAATCACGCCTTAACTACTGAACCAATTTGCATGAAATTCGGTATAGAGATATTTTGATACCCGAGAAAGGACATAGGATAGGTTTTATCCCGGAAATCCTACGGGAACGGGTTTTTCTTTTAAAACGCGGGCGAAGCCGCGGGCGGAAAGCTAATATGAAAATAAATTATTATGCGAAAATCGTATGCAGTTAAATGAAAACTACAAACGAATACAAATAGACAAATAAATATACTTCATATATTATTAAGTAAATATTACATACAATATACTAAATACTTAATACTTATAGAAACGTGTAGGTAGATAAATAAATAAATCTGACTAAATGTCAGATTTTCCAAAATTTTCGTACAATATGTACTATGATTGATGGACTGTGAATACTTATGTGTTCTACATCGTGCCCGGCCATTCGAAAATTATATCAATAAACAACAAAAAACTTTGCTAGCGCGATTCAATTCTTCTCAATAGCGTGTAGTAGCGACATCTATTTTCACTGACCGAAGCTACTTGGTACTCGACATAGCATTTTTCTCTGAGATGATTTTAATTTTTCTTTAAATAAAAGTGTTCTTAAATGTATATCCAGGTGCGCGTCCGCGAGTTGTACATCGCGATGCAGCGTTGCCCTTGCCCCTTACATCCACGAGATGAAGGAGCGGCTGCTTGGCGCGCCAAGTGCCAACAGACGGGGTTGAACGCGAACGCGACCAGAGAGAGCAGAGCGAGTCGCCGCCGCCGCCCATAGACCCGCAGGTCGGCACCATCGTCAAAGTGAAGATCATCCATCGTCATTCACTGTTTATTCTATTTTTTAATTTCAAAGTTCTGTGCTATCTGTGTCATGAATTTAATCACAGAATTTAATACATGGTTCAAAGCGAAAAGGAATAATTTAAAAATAAAATTTTATCCATTAATCAATCGATAATCAAAATAAAAAAAAAACAAAGTGTGATTTTATTAAAAAAAAATGTTTTGGTAGGTGTATTGCTTAATTTTTGCCTGCTATAATTGTCCAACATCTATACTTCTATAATAATATTTTATAGAGGAAAACTTTGTAATTATGTATGTATACGTAACGTATGTATGTATGGTTTTCACGCATAAACTACTGGACCGATTTCAAAAATTATTTCACCATTAGAAAGCTGCATCTTCACTGAGCAACATAGGCTATATTGCATTTTGAAAAAAAATAGAGATCCTTCCTTTCCTATTTAAAAAAAATAGAGAAAAATTCCCTTAGCATTCTACCAATTCAGAAAAAGAAAAACTTTTTATTTTCCTAACTAATTTGATTCTTTTTGCTTACTCCGAATGGATTTCTTTAATCAAATTATCAAAACTTACGCTGTAAACCCCCGGTATCGAAGTGTCCACAGTCCCCTCCCATTGCACAATCGCCTTCAAGTGCTTCAACCGGCTCTGTATGGACAATATCTTCTCTAACTGTTTCTTGTCCTGTACTGCGCAAATATTCGCTCGAGACGACTCGAGGCAGTGGAAACACGCTTCTGCTGAATTTGTCGTGTATATACCAGCTGCGTATCCACTGAAATTTTATTATTATTATGAATATTGTTTTCGGTAAAGAAGATTCTTCTAATTTAAAAAAATACATATTTAATTTTATAGCATACAAATGCTTTAAAAGAATAGAGAGTCATCCCGCGTCTTTCATAGAGCGAAAAGACGAGGGGTTTGAATCCCACTTCACGATCGATTATTTTCCATTGTTTAAAATGTTCTCAAGATTCTTCTGTTTTATTCCTAAAACATTCCTGTAACTATCATGATGTCAGATTTGAAAAGGACTTTGAAATTGATTCTCGCACATGGTGGTTTCAGGAATATTCGAGAATAAGACAGATGAACTATATTTTACTTCATAATGTTAGGTCAGACTTTTATAGGTCTTGTGGACCCTGAAGTGAGAACAAAGATGAGATAAAGGACTAGATTCACGTGCACATTTCTGCCCACCATACACTAAAGTGCAGTAACAGCAAAATCACGATTTCGAGTAAAACGCATTTAAAGTTAAGAATTGATTTTAAAAAATCAACAGAATGATAAGCAAAAAAATTTGAATGCAGAAAGGTTGTAAAGGCATAGGTTCACACGTTAAAGCAATAAAAAAAAAATATATCTTAATAACTGAATTTATTATGGCCATTTATTCTTTTTGGTGCCTATTACTGCATAGCCTTTTTTGTAAAAAATACCATTTTAAACTTAGTAAAATGCAGCAAAAAGCCCTATTACTGCGTTTGGATCAGTTATTTTGTCAAAAAACCCAACTAACATGCAGTAAGGTCAAAAAAATACTGCATTTTAGTTAGTTTTTTAAGAAAAAAGTGTTCAATTTACTAGTGCAGTAAGAAAAATAGCTAGTTCACAGTTGCAGTATTTAAAACATTAACTGCACTTTAGCTAGGAATAATCATATCTGTGTCATTATGCTATCCAAACTAATCTGCAGTAATGCTGTATTTTACTGCGTGTTAGTCAGTTTATAATGATAAAAGAATGTTAAGTATTCACAACTAAAATGCGACAAGCTTTGATTTTACTGCATTTTAGTTGGGAGTTCGTGACAATAAATTGTATTTTCTTAATTTGCAGTAAAAATAGCTTGTATGGCGGTAAATTTTACTGCAAATTAATTTTTTTTTTAATTTTTTTCCAGAAATATAAAACTATCTAAAGAACTGTAAAATTATATTGCTTACTGCATTTTAGTTATGAAACCTTAAAATTTAATCTGCAGTATAATTTATACTGTATTTTAGTTGGGAAATCACGCCAAATTGTTAATTTTTTTCGTTTGCAGTAAGTGAAAACTGTTAAATAAAAACCATTCTTATAGTCTTAGAAATAAGTAAGTTAATTCAATAGAAAGCTTAAGAAACCCGCTTTCAGAATCACTAATAAAACGAAAAATCACAAAAGGGCTGTTACTGCTCTTTAGTCTCTGGTGGGCAGATTTATAGGTTATCTGACATCTTTTCCTAATTCGCTCTACGGCTATCGGTCTATTTATGTATTTTGCTTGCATTTGTAGATTATCGATTTGTTGTGTAATTAGACCATAACAAATTTGCAATACTCTATAAATATGTTCTTAGTTAATTTAACGAGAAAATAAAAAATTGTTAAAAGGTCAAAATTTTTATACAAGTTCGCAATAGATATGTTCGTAGGCAATTGAGGAAATTGTATATGGTTAAAAAGATAAGACAAGTTTTTGATGACACATAATTGAATAATAATTTTAAAACATTCGCGGCGGTGAAAAGAGTTATCTAGTCATAGATAGTAGAAAAGACGTTATTGCCCCAATATATTATAGATAAACATATTTTTATAGATTAGGTATAGGAATATAGAAAATATAATTTATAACACAAGAACGCGTTTTACAATCACTGAAAATTAAAATAAAATTCTTACCCGGCATGGATAGCGGCCAAATCTGCTATGAACCATTCTTCAGAATTGAAGCCAAGAATACAAACAGAATGACATCTCTCTAATCCTAGTTTTAGGAAAGCCTTTGCGATTGTTCTGACCTTGGCTTGGTATTGTCTGCAAAAAATTTGAAAAAATTATTAAAGGTACAATTACTTATGTATATGTTGCTGACGGTCATAGAATCAATAATATATTTTATCAGAAACTCTTTATTAGTCATTAAGTAAGTAAATACAATGGAAATAGAGTCCTTAGATAGAGTCAGATAAAATTGCTCAGAGTCAGATTTTCTATTGATTCGAATTTATTCTGGGAGTAAATATTGAACATATTGAATAAAATTGTGCCAATATTATTAGGCACATAATAATTAATATCTCTTATCTTTCCCTCAAAAAATCAACGCAGCAATGCTGATTTAAAATGAATGCACTTGGATTTCGGGACTTTTCTTCTGTATCTTTTGAGTCATTACAAAAAGATAAAAGTAAAATATTGATATGTATTTATTTTTAAATTCACAATCCCTAATAGTTTGTTATTGGATTACATTGATAAAGCAGGTAGGTATATATGTACGTATTTTTTCTTGTAATTATACTTAGTACTTACATAAGAGTTACGTGGAAAAAATTGGCGAATCAATATTGATTACATCACTACTCGTTTATGAACAAGCTATTATTAGTAGATACTATAAATAGAATAAAATAACCGTAATCAAATTCCCAAGAAGCATACAGAAAAACCGATTACAGATATCGTATCGATTTTGAATCTGTAATTTCCGATCATTTTCGTTTAAACATCTTGGTAATTGGTGCGAATGAAAAACATAAAAATATCGTTCGATTGTTTGACTCATAAACCGTTTATCAAAATTATGTATTGAGTCCTACAACGCGATTAGTAGTGTTGGAATGAAACTTCTTCCATATTTTGATATTTGAATGCGTCAACAATTTTTTTAATTCAATTATATTGCACTTCACGTGACTTCACACACTCGATCTTTTCTTACCTGAACGTAATGCTCTCCCATTTGCCATTACGTTTTGTGAACAAGGCTTTCTCATCGGGGTACCTAGCGACTGTTCTACTGAGTAGACCAGGAACTGAAATTGGTGGTTCTGAAGCCGCTCCCCGTGGAGCTATCCGTAACTTGACGTGCCCACCCGGGGTCCAGCATATGTATTCATCTGCCGGTATCACTTGATCCGGCCCTGATAACAGGATATGATATAATGATGATCAAAGTTTAATTGATTAGTGATGGTAAGATACAGATAAAATCATATAAAGAGATATGTTATTGCATTAAATGTGTAGATATATTGTGTAACAGTGTAACTAATGAACCATTATTATTTATGTAAGTTATAGGTAACAATAAAATTATTCTGAGAATCCGGCGCATAATTGCTACTACAAATAACAAAAGGGAAGCATTATTATATTTTTTATTAAACTCAAATGTTTTAGACATTTTTGTATAAATCCTCTCGTACTCGTGTATATTATTTCAAATGGCAAAATTCTATTAGAATTTAGAACAAACAGGATATAGCAGCAAGTACGATGTAATAAACTTCCTCAGAAATATTTACCTTAACTATGACCTATGTTATTGTTCATCAAAATGAAGTGAATTACACGTTTCTGTGTGTTAATATAATATTCATTTTTTACATTAATGAGCTATTCAAAGAGTTGTTTATAATGATTGAATTTGAATTGAATGTGAAAAAAAAAACAAGCAAACAAACAAGTGGCAGTATTAATGTTAAGTGGGTATGATTAGTTTTTTTTGTTGTGTTGTTTAACATTCTGAATTATTTGCGTAATCTATCAAGTAGGTAGGTATATTTATGTGGAAAAATTAAAAACAACTTACCATTTAAATATTTTTGATTGTCAATTCCATTGGCAACGAGCATACTGGTAACTTTCTCTTCGACTCCGTTTTCCACGCTAATTGATGACTTATCCTGATGATATAATTATACTATTACAAGTGTATTCTTCATAAAAGTTTCTGACAAAACATTACAAAAAAATGGTGTTACGTCAATGGGTGCAAAGCGACAACGAAGATCCAAAGCGCGATTCCGACTGCTTTTATAATAATTACATATTATTTATCTGCAGTTACACAGTTAATTCTTAATCTTCTGCTTATCATCAGCGGAGATATGTAGAGTGTAGATGTACCTACCTATGTTTTATCGTATGCGACAAGAACATAATTTTTTCCTTATTTCTCAATTTTACATTGATTTAAAATACATAATAATACCTATGCATTACCTATAACGATCCTGCTGAATATTAATTTCACTAATATTACGTGTAAACCCGAAAATTTTTAATAAATTATGGTTGTGTGTTTCATAATACTTTACACAAAAACCACTGAACGGATTTTGATGATATGTACTTAGCATATTATTTATCAGACTAACAAATTTTCATGGCACAAACATTCATCCCCAATTTAATCCTCTGGGGGTAGAATTCATTAAAATCCCTTCTTAGCGGATGTCTACATCATAGCCCATAGGTATTCGATGTCTTGATCTGAGATATCTGCATGCCTTTGAATCCGATCGGTTTAGTACTTAGGGGCTAGGGCTGTGGGTTAATAGAACCAGTCAGTTAGTTACCTTTACTTTTTATATACACCCGTTATCCGCGTAAAATCAAACTTAAATATCTAATAATTGTTATTATGTAAAACAAAGATGTTTTGATAGTTCTTTGTTTTTATTGTTAGAAGATGTATGTAAACACCATATGAACTATTTGCATAGTAAGAATGGCGTGACTTTTTTAATTAAAGTGCTATTGTTTCGAATCGATCCTTCGTTCCTGCCGTGAGAAGATTTCATTATAATTTATAATAAAATTACTTAGCATTTGTAGTTAATGTTTTATGATAGATACTTAATTATTTTTTATTACGTAGGTAAATTTGAATACGAATGTAGTCTATTTTTAGTTTTACGTATCGAATAACCTACCTCTACCTAAAAAAAATTCGTGGATTTTAAGGAAAAACACAAAATTAATTTATTTGCATGTTATTGTCATTCATGTTCTGTATCTATGAAATGCTAGTTCCAGAATAATCTTACGAAGATTTAAAAGAATTATTATTATTATTACATAAATTTTGTTTTGTGAGCATATCTGTGGGATTATTTTATTCTTTCGATCTAGTTATATGTAGGTACTCTGCGATGAGAAAAACTAGTGAGAATAACCATTGTTTTAAAATTAAGTCATAATAAATTTTTATTCAATTATGTTTATTTGAATGGATAACGTCAGGACGAAGCAGAAAGATAGATTACTTTCAATGAAAGTCAAAGGTCGATTGAATGTTAATTTTTAGGCATATTATTTATTAATAAAAAGAACAGCAATCTGTTGTTGCCTTGTGTAACTATAAACGGAAGTTTTTAATCATCTGCAGTAGGTAATGATTAATCTTCTATAATATAAAAATAAATCGCAAAATGTGTTGGTAAGCGCATAACTCGAGAACGGCTGAACCGATTTAGATAATTCTTTTTTATTATATTCCTTGAAGTACGAGGATGGTTCTTATGTAGAGAAAACGTAAATATTATGTACCACGGGCGAAGCCGGGGCGGACCGCTAGTTCATAATACATCTTAATGACGCCCTTTAAGACTTTTTTAAATTAAAACAATTCCAGGAAACAATCGCTATTATATCATGAAAGATATCATAATTTGTTTATGTTAGTTCATATCTTAAGCATTTAATAAGGCAATATAAATGTAAGCTCGAAGGATCAAGTAGAATTATTTTGATAAAAAAAACTGACCACTTTGAACGGTGATAACGTGTATCTACCTACAAGAAAAGAGTTGAAAACCGTTCCGAATTCATTAGCAAATACTAATATGTAACTAAAAGTGTTAATTAATCTAATTTGGTTAAGATGATGTAAGGTTCCTTTTCTTTTTTGATTCATAATGTGTGAAATTACTTTCTTAAACTCCCGGGAGACTTTTTTATTAGCGCATAGAGTTGATGGGAGAGACAAAATAGATGCGGAGACAAAAGTTGCTCTTGCGCGCTAGCTCTTATTCTAACTTCAAAGTATACATATATTATATTATCTGTGGTTCTTAGCAACCGCATTTCAGAGGAAGAAATAATTTTATAGGTATTATAGATAGTCCTTCCTAAGTTGTAGTTTATTTATTTGCCTTGTAATCTTTGAACAATATGAATAATCATAGTTTAAAAAAATAGTTACTTAATAAATAAATCTATAAGGAACTGCTTTTAAAATAAATTTTGTTAAAAAAAACAGTCTATTGATAGAATTAAAACCTAGCTAATAAGTAAAAATTACATCTTAAACCTAGTTTAAAATGTAGACACGTAAAAATATGTTTCTTCGTAAACTCTACCACAAAAATGCATCGGCTCGCTTCGCTTATCGTACTTTAGCATTAGTATGAATATTAATTTTCTTCTTCTAATTCATTATTATAGGCCATGGGATGACAATGAAATGTAGCTTTAAATTTAAATGGACGATAACAAGGAGAATATAGCCGATAAGGAACGTATGTATTTGCTCAAGGTATAGAGTTAGAGTTTTTGACTCTGACTCTACCTCCATTTAAAATTGCTTTAAGATTATTTATATGCACTACATTTAATTAATTCAGAATAAAAAAAATTTAACGAAACATTTTATGTTATTTTACCTATTTATAAAACAGAGCCGTGTTAGTATACCTCGTCCACTTTCAGCAACAGCACAATAAATTTTGCGATCAAAAAAAATATTAAATTAACCAACAATTTTAATTTATTACAATTTAAATTCTCACTGCTATTCTATATCTAATAAAATCGATAGGTATTCCTTAATAGATCTTTAGCCTACAAAACACATTCACTTATGAAACACATAATCTCGTTATCTGTAAAGAGTTAACGACTATGAAGGTATATTGACATACAGCTCATAGCTGAATTTACCTATTATGTGTATGTATGTCAAATGATACAAATATTCTGAAAAAAATCATAATGAAAAATCTACAACCGGTGGGCATATGAATATTTAATAGGGATGAAAAACTCATATAGTGAGTCAAGCGTTTAATGTATTTTTAATGTTTTGATTGACAATAATTATTTAATAATGATATTCTTATTTAAGGACCATGTAAAGTTTAACTACATTTTGATAAAAATCATAATTACATAATTTGAAATTTCCTACCAAAATAGCAAGTACATATTATCTTTGCAACCTTGCTGCGAATTTGTAACCAGGAATTAAAATTTCTGCAATAATCTCCGATAAAAGATAACACAATATTCCATTGGCTCTCTTATTCAAATAATATGGTTATGTTTCCTTATGCTAAATTAATTATAAACGTAATTGTGCTGTTAAACTACTATAGTATGCTTGAGCGTGCAAATTAGTTGTAATCACAATATTATATGTTAATAATAAACGAATTTTGACAAAGCGGTCAGATAACGGGCGTAACGGGTTTATCACAGGTACGAAAATCGTACGACAGTGACTGTGACGCAAGTATAGTGTCGTGCATGCCTCGGACGAAAATAGTAGGTGAAAATGCACAACAACGACGCTCATAGAAGTGAAAGTATACAGTTTTTTTAACGTTTTAAAGCTTTTATCTTTAACACGATGCTTATCTGCTGGACCTTTTGACACTTTAAGAATTAAGATCACTGTATCCATGTACATTTATATTTACACACTGCTTTTATTCATGTATAAGGAAATTACTAGTTTAAATGTTTGTGGTTATTATCAATACACTAATAAACGTTAAGAATTACTACCTTTAATATTACCTAATATTATATAAAATATGATATATGTTATTATTCAATAGATTTTAACAAAGTTTACACACCTGTAAAATTTAAAATCACTAGAATTCAATAAATAAACGATCACTGATGAATAGGTTAATCTACTTTACATTTGGAGTTTAATTGAAACTGTTTACTTTTGCTCTACGTGTACTTTGATAACGTAATCACGTGCGAAACGGAACGCGGAAAACTGAAAACTAGAGTTTTACAGCATACTGTATAACGACCGCGACGGCACGAGTACGCCAGCCAACTGGCGGCTTGCCCTATCACACCACACGCTGGTTTAAAGTTCACTTACAATTTAACAGTTTTCCTACTTCTAGCCTTTGGTTTAAATGTTGTTTAAATAATAAATAACATAATATTGTCATTTACCATTCATGCGAGTTTCATGAAAATGTGTTATTATTTTGTACATACCCTAGCAATTTTCTGGGCACGATCTTCGAGCATGCCCTAAGGGTAGCATGCAGCAATAAGATGATTGTTTATTTTGATCGCTAAGACCGACAGAGTTCGAGGTCTGCACGTCTGACTTGATATTTCACTACGGACTTCTGATAAATAAGTGAGACTTCGCCTATCTATGCTGCATAATTACGGCATTTATGAAAAATTCCCTTTAATATAGTTAAGAAATAATCTAATCTGCGAGCGTCATTATATTTTAATACTGTTTAATACTTTCTGTGACCAAATCGTTACCTATTCGAATAACATAACGCTTTTTGCACCATTTATTATTAAAATGTTGTATAAAAATTAATTTGATAGTTATGCGAGTAACGATACATTGTTAATATTAACAAGTAACTATGTATGAAAATAAATTTTATTGACACAAGTAATAAATAAAATATGATTACGACAGAGTTGGTCTCATATTACACAAATACATTAATTGTATTCGCGCGCACATTGTAAATGAGAACTACTTATAACTGGCGTAACTCTAAATAACTTTTGAAATATGCACCATGCACGATTTTTTGTAATGTGTACTGCATTCAGAGCAAGGTTAATACCATGAAACAAATTTTGTAGAGTTTTCATCTCTGTAATTTTCAAGGTTTATCAATGAAAGTTGTATGAAATGATCCTGAAATTTACTGTTATCATTTGTCTATGCCCTTTCGAGATGTAGGTTAACTTCTTTCTTTGGCTCGTGGGAGATATATATACCTAACTTGGCTCAAGCCTCCATAATACTCATTAGTCATTACGTTCTTAATTTATTTTTATGTTCGGTCACAGTTAGGGCATATTAAGACACTTGATTAGGATTCTTCAATAAAATAATTGAAAACTCTATATAAGGTTCATGTTATTGATAAATACATAATAGCAAAACAGATTCTAAAACACCAACTCTTACCATGATGAAATTTATTCGAGTTACTTTTAGCTGGCATGAATCAAAAGCTGCTTGTTCGTTTTATTTAACACATCTAGTCGTCTAATGTTATTTAGAGAGGAACTCGATGTCGACTGACTGCGAGATGCTGTTTAGTTATACAATACGAGATATTTAAGGTATAATTCCTGTCCGTAGGGGCATTAAAGCCTTAAAAAGGGGCATTAAAGAAAAGCGATTTAAACATATTATATTATCTCCTTCTGCTTTAAAATAAAAATAAAAATTGCTTATGTTACTCTGGTACTTTTTGGGTTAAATCACTATACTTAAATATAAAATGTTTAGGTATGGGGGCATAGAAAAAATTCAAGTTATCTTGGGGAGAGAAGGCGCGATCCGCCATCTTGAATCGAATTTGATTAAAATTAAAATTAGTTTTTTTGTAATAATGACTCAACCCTTCAATTTGTGACAAAAGTATCTACCTATGAAAACTACAAAGAAGATAAAATTATTTACATTCTTTTCATGGTGTTTTAGTGCACTTATCCTGTCAATATTTTAGTTATGGCACAGAGAAAAATATAGGTACTAAAGGTACTTAGTAGTCATGGTAAATCCTACTACTATTATAAAGGCGAAAGTTTGTATGGATGTATGGATGTTTGTTTCACGTAAAAACTACTGAACCGATTACAATGAAATTTAGCACACATATAGAGGGTAACTTGGATGAACACATAGGATAAGTTTTATCCCGGAAATCCCGCGGGAACGGGAACTATGCGGGTTTTTCTTTGAAAACGCTAGTTACTCTATAAATTAGAACGAAAGACACAATCTTAAATTACAATTAGATACTCCAGGCTAACCAGGCTTCTAGTACCTTTGTACTGTGTAGGTACATAGGTACCTACACAGTACTTACCTAAGTAATACAAGACAACGCGACGCGACGCAGCTGCCCAAGAAAACGTTGTTGTGCCCTATTGTACCTATCTTGTTTGTGTTTTCTCTTCATAAGAATCTTCCTACGTTTACGTTCTCGAGTTTTGCGCACATTTCGTAATTCTTTTCTTTTCTTTCATAATATAGAAGATATTTAATCTCTGGGTCTATTACCTATCACTATCAGTTCACTACATAGTATAAAACAAAGTCGCTTTCTCTGTCCCTATGTCCCTGTGTGCTTAAATCTTTAAAACTACGCAACGGATTTTGATGCGGTTTTTTTTTAATAGATAGAGTGATTCAAGAGGAAGGTTAAAGTATATAATTTATTAGGTTTTAGACAAAGCGGGCGAAGCCGCGGGCGGTAAGCTAGTATGATATAAATTCAGCTATTAATTTTTATATAAGTACTAGCTTTCGGCCCGCGGCTTCGCCCGCGTTTTCAACGAAAAACCCGTTCCCGTAGGATTTCCGGGATAAAACCTATCCTATGTCCTTTCTCAGGTATCAAAATATCTCTATACCAAATTTCATCCAAATTGATTCAGTAGTCAAGGCGTGATTGAGTAACAGACAGACAGACAGAGTTACTTTCGCATTTATAATATTAAGTAATAGTATGGATGGAATAAACATTATAGTTACACCATAACTAGCTAAAAACGGAGCAAGTTTTTCACCGAGCTTTCCCGGGATATACCTACAAAAATTGTTTTTGTAGTCTTTAAAAATATTTCTTTTAATAAATATTTATTTATAATATTACTTTATTTAGTATATTTTACAAGTGGTTTAAAATTTTAATTACAATATGTAGGAAGGTACCTACTACATGAACCATGATTGTATTTGTAGTTGTACTATTCCTCGTACATGTAACCAAATTACATTTTTTTACTACTTTACGCGGTCGCGGTTTCACCAACGAACCCGTATGGAAAAGAAACTAAATACAATTATTTACATAGGCTTGTAACCATAGGTAGCTCATAGCTTATGTGTTTATTGTTATTCTAGCTTGTGTGTTTATGGTTATTCTGCTACTGCTACATCCAAACTACATCTCTGCCAAGTATTATAAAAATTCGTTATGTTGTTATCCCAGATACCTACACGAATCCTGACAAACTAAGGATCTTATACAAATACGAAGAAGGAACTTTTTTACCGCAATTAGGTAACATTTGCAGAGGCGTAAGGTCGTTTACAGACCATGTGAAAAATGGATTGTCGATTGTATAAATGTTATCTATAAGATAAACAATGGATTAGCTAACAAAGGAAAGGACTGGGAAAGGAAAAAGATACAGGCCAACCTCCGGCTCACTCACTGACCGAACGAAAGGCCTAAATCGAAACTATTTTATTTTACGCCGTTTTCTGTGTCCAATTCGTGTGCCCGGAGCCTGTTCGACACAGTTCTTAAAATCATCAACAATTACATTTTTATTTTATTACTTACCTATCATTGTAGGATAAAAATAAACTTGTCCTACCACTTGCACTTCTACCTGCAATCACATACTTAGTACAATTTCATGGAAAATGGCAACTTGAAACAATATTCAATAGTAAACAAATATTTTTTATTTACGATTACGATTTTTTAGTGTTTCCTAGATTCACAGTAGGTATGTAAAACAGTACTGAAATAAACTTTTATAACCTTAACCATTTTTAATAAGAAATTAAATTTAAAAAATACCTTTATAATGTCTCTCAAACAAAATTGCCGCCATAAATTATTACAGATATGTTAACTTCTAATAAGTACATTTTATCACAGATAATATAAATTTTTTATAGATAGTATATTCCTTATATAAATTAATATAATAAAATATCAGTAGTTAGGAATTATATGTATAAAGTTTTTACTAATTCATAATTTTATTTTTAAACTACGTATATAAAATTATTTGTTAGTTTTTTGTGTAAGTCTTTATTTATAGGTAATCTGTGATCTGTCAGTGTGATTTATAATCTGTTAATCTGTCAATTACATTCGGCCATATTTTTCGTAAAATAAACGTCGTGTGGCAAACGTCAACATTTAGTTTACTCACTAATTCCAAAATTTATTTCACTTGAAATACGTGTGTTTCTAAATACTAAAAGTGATCTCATTAGATGTTAAAATGAATCGCACAGAAGGCCTGGTGCAACGGAGAAACGTTGTCAAAGAAAATTCTGATGGTTCATTAAAAGAAAATCATGATGCGGATGATAAGAAAAATGATAAAAATTATGATGACGGAGATTCGAAGGAAACACGACTTACATTGATGGAAGAAGTTTTACTGCTTGGATTAAAGGACAAAGAAGTGAGTGTTCTGATTAAATTATTATGTTTCTACAAAAATAGACGCCCGACCAATTATATACCTACTCAAAACTACATTTCTGAATAATTTCAGGGTTACACATCATTTTGGAACGACTGCATTTCTAGTGGTTTGAGAGGCTGTATTTTAATTGAATTGGGTTTGAGAGGTCGAATTGAATTGGAGAGAGCTGGCATGAGAAGAAAAGGGTTGCTGTCAAGAAAGGTTATTGTAAAGAGTGGTGAGTAAAAACATCTTCATAACTGTAATTAGGATCGAATTAATGTTATTATAAATGACGAGAATGTGATGTATTGAACTGGTAATTTATATATGTATATGGCTCTTTATTTACATCAACAGAGGATGTTTGGAGTATACATATTTCCATATTTTTACTTGTTTATTGTTTTGTTTATGTGATGTAAGTTGAATTCTGATTGTTAATTGCAGATACACCAACTGGAGATGTATTATTGGATGAGGCTCTCAAACACATGAAGGATACAGACCCACCAGAGACTGTACAAAGCTGGATAGAATATCTCAGTGGTTTGTACTTTTTTTATTATTCTGCTGTTATGTTTATAATATGTAATACATAAATTACTATTTTGCATATATTGTATCAAATATATTTTTCTACCTGATAACTATACTATTCATAGTCTGTGTTTCTTACGCTATTGCAGTGATGCCACTGTAACTCAAATCCCTGTAATAATGGATAATAATTAATATAAATTTATTTCTTGTGTGGAACAATTCTTTATACAAATGAAATATCATCTCTTATCATCAACTTATTTATATTATACTTAAATTTAAGACCTGAGACTAAATAGCTTCTGTGTGTATTATGTAAATAAAATGATGAATTCTAAAAAATGAATAAGTGAAAGTGTTGTATAATTAAACTGGTTCCATTTCATATATTATTTCAAACTTTTCTGTAGTAAAAATAATGTATTTCAAACATCAATATTTTATTATCAAAAATCCTGAATTAATTCATAAGCCGATATTACATTTTATTTTAAAATTAGGTGTTCTTGGTTGAACTTGTTCAAGTTGAAAATCAAACTTTATCAGCTTTATAATATTAGTTTAAAATATATTTTCATGGACAAATGCTTGATAAGTATGAAGGACTACTTAGTTACAAAATGAGATGTATGTGAAGAGCGAACAAAAGGATATTATTTATGTTTTAATATTAAGCTCGGTGAATAAAGATGTAGTATGTAAAATTATAATGATTTACAATATAAATGCAATTTTCAAAATATGTTTCTTTAATGGTATTTCAATTCAGATCAATTCAATTTGGTAGCAAGAATCTCAACACATTTAATAACTTCTTTAAAAACAAACGCAACAGTAAAAATAAATACTTAAAAACATTAATAAAATAATTTATTTACAGGTGAAACATGGAATCCAATGAAACTCAAATATCAATTGAAAAATGTGAGAGAAAGACTTGCCAAGAATCTGGTTGAAAAAGGAGTACTCACTACAGAGAAACAGAATTTCCTACTGTTTGATATGACTACTCATCCCCTCACAGACAATGTAGTTAAATGTCGCTTGGTAAAAAAAGTGAGTAATATAATACATATAGTTAATTACAGTTTGATTCAAACTTAATGGAGGTTCGGATGTTACCTGCGAATGCATGTGTGTGCAGGTATCCATCCCTTAACGTCCCGCTGATTGGCTGACATCTAAAATTGTTTTCTGCTCATCGGATCGTACGATATTGCGAGCCGCCATTAAGTTTGAATCGTATTGTACTTAATAAGTAGATAAATTAAGAAGAATTTACAATCTGGAGCAGAGTCTGGAGGAGAGATCGCCTGTATATGAATGAGTGTCAAATATCCATCCATCCTCACTAAGGTTTGCTTCGTAAGTGTATCCTGCTTTTTAACTGACTTCTTATAGTTTCAAAAATATTTTTTCTGCTTTCCGAATCGGTGGTAAATGTTAAAAATATGACATGAATGAGACTTCTTCTAGCAGCACTTTTATTCAAAAGTCTCAGAAAAAGAAGTTTCATTAAAAATAAATAAATGTTTCAAGTTTGTTAAAATTTTAGGAAAAAATCCTACAAATAACAAATTCAGTGAACTTGTACTGTTCACATAATTTTAAATTCAAGAAATAATTTATTGATGAAATGTAATATCAAATATGTATATGTATACAATAATACTATCTAAAAAATGTTTAATTTTAATTATGATCTTGTTTTTTCATTAGTTATCTTGAGGAAAAATTTAATTTTATCTTACACTTATTAACATATGGGAGAATTATTAAATGGCAAAGTTCTTTAGCTCTAACAACCTTGACACAGTGTTGAGTGAATCTTTAAAAACTTGTTTTGGAACAAGCCTTGATTTGAGTGAAAGGAATTGATTGATTTGAGTTAGAAACTACTATCATTAAACTGCTATATTTTATTAAAGTCATACAAATTCTTACTTCTTTTAGAAAAAAGGTTTTATATGTTTAGAAAATACTAGCCCGTGCCCCATGGTTTTTCTCGATAAATGGGCTATCTAACACCAATCTATCTAAACCAAGGTTAAATCGGACCAGTAGTTCCTGAGATTAGCGCATTCAAACAATTAAATAAACTGTTTAGTTTGATAACATTAGTATGGATTATTTTTGGTGTTTTTTTTATACTTAAGCGGGCAAACAAGCAGGCGGGTCACCTGATGGAAAGTGATGCCCGCCGCCCATAAGCAGTCGCGTTGTCAGGGACACTGAGAATGTGTTGCCAGCCTTTAAGAAATTTATATGCCCTTTTGGTTAATAAAACGATAGTCGTATTTGGTTTTATAAATAGTGTGTTAATTGTAAAGAGATTGATATTTTACCAATCCATTACATTACACAACATTTTTACAAATAGTGCTATCTAAATTGTATATAGCTTATCATGATACAAACATTCAGCTAATCAATAATTATAAATTAGTTAGTATTTAATTTACTTAGTATATATGTATAATATAAATATACAAATACATTAATAAAATTAAAGTAAGTACCTGCAATTTTCAATTTCAATTTTTTCTCTTCTCTTTGTTTGTTTACATGATACCATTAAGTATAAATAAATTGAATGTATATAATTATTAATTGTGTAATTTAAACTATAGTTATGTACCTACACAGTTTTTCTGACTTTCTGTCTGTATTATTTAGATCGCCTGAAAATAACTATTTTAAGCAACTTTTACTGTATGATAGAGCCATATAAAGTGGTCCAGAATATCACAGAATATCATTATCATTGCTAAAATTAAATCATAGGCTTAAAACAGTTAAAAAAATTTTACTTTTCTCATCTGCTTTAGAGATGGTCAGGTCAGCCCAGTTTGAATTGCCAATACAGGTATGTATTAGCAATTGGCATACATCTTTCCCGTTGTTACCCTACAAAAAGAGAATAATCCTAATCCTAATACTTTATAAAGGCGAAAGTTTGTATGTATGGATGTTTGTTACTCTTTCACGCAAATACTACTGAACCGATTACAATGACATTAAGAACACATATTGAGGGTAACTTGGATTAACACAGGATAGGTTTTATCCCGGAAATCCCACGGGAACGGGTTTTTCTTTGAAAACGCGGGTGGAAAGCTAGTATAAATGAAGGTAGATTATAGGTACACCATTGTAATAGAGCCGGCTCATGGCCGTTCCAGGTGCAAGAAGCAGCGCTCCGGCGGTCGATCAGCGACGTGGCGCACGCGGACAAGCGGTCGCTCGCGCTGCTGATGCTCGCGCACTCGGCCGACGTGCTCGAGAACGCGTTCGCGCCGCTCTCCGACGAGGACTACGAGCTGGCCACGAGGCGAGTGAGAGCTTTACTTGATCTAGACTTCGAGGCGGAGGCCATGCGACCCGACGCTTGTGACATCATGTGGGCCGTCTTCGCCGCCTTCACTAAATAGCGCTAACTCCACCCCCCCCACCGCCCTTCACAACTAAAGGAACGATTTGCTAAATTCAAAATTTTTCCTTCTAGTGTTATAGACTATGTTGTGTGTGTAAATTCACTAGATTCGACGCAGTTTGTACGGGATCGATATTGAATCTGAAATTTACAGTGCGCTGTACCAGTATTAAATTCATCTTGTCCGCGATTACGCCGGTGGACGTATGTCGTCCTATACATGTTTTGTGGTAGAGTTAAGTCTGTGGATGTAGCGGTTTTTCAGTAAAGTTTTATTTACATTTAAACTTATTTACTATGATTGTGGCACAAAACAATATTTGAGAACGTGTACCCATGAGTCCCATTCGAACGCAGATGTGTCGTTCCATCTGCTATATGTTGATATGGATTTGTTATGAATTTATATAATTAGGTATCGTAAGTTTTTGTTAAAATAACATTTTTGTATATGTGAATAGTATAATATATGTATCTTTTAACTTGCACGTATGTACCTATAGTATTCGCATATTTTTTTTTATTATTGTTAAATTATTTATGCTTATATTTTGTATCGATTACATACTCATATTATTATATTCATCCTAGTTAAAATCAAGTTATTGCAACGTATCTTTAATATTTTTTTTGTAGTAGATGATCCTAGATGGATTCAGTAATACGAACTACAAACAGTACATACTATGTAAATAAAAATTTTACAATAAACATGTATTATATATGTATTTTTAAACTCGAAACGATATTCAAACATGTGTTTCTTTTGTACATTTGAATAGTATACATTTCTAATGTGTGGCAACTCGAAAATGTCTGAGAATAATGGATGTGTTACGTAATATATGGTAACTCATTAGCTATTCTTAATTGAAATGAATTACCTATTTATATGGTGGTCCATCTAGGATTTTAAATGTCGTCGATTGTCTAGTTATTATTTCTTAGATAAATCTTCATTTTATAGATATAAATAAGAGATTAAAAATATATATTTAACTTGAATATTCGCGATAGCAATACCGGAGACATAACTAGTGCAACCGTCACAAGTGCCATTTATTTATTGGAATCATTTAGCTAACATTGAACTGCTGTTTGATCATTATCTACATTATTTATCTTTCTTGATCGTTAATCAGACACGAAAAGCATTTTACGTAATGAAAATGTTTAAATTGATTGCGGTATATTCAATGTTAATGCTATCGTCATCATACGCATCACCTTAAATTATATTTGAACAGATTGCGCGTTGCCTTTAACCTTCTTCATAAAAAAATGTATAAAAAGTAGACGTTTTGTACTTATACAAATAAAAACGCAAGCAATGACGCGTCACCTGGTAAAAAAATTGCCGTTAGTTTTTCCGTTTAAACGAGTGGAAAACTAGTTACGTACCGATACTTCGGACAAATTTTAGTAAATATTATATTTTATTTAAAAAATTGAATTAAATTTATTTTTGTATGAAATCTTAATGACTTAAGTCTTACACAATTGATCGTTTCTTATTTTATTCACCATACATCAAAAAGCTTAGAGGGTAAAGATCTTAATCATCAGAATTTTGTATATATGTACTTTACAAAAATGTATGACTTCATTAACTTGCTGTTGTTTACTCCAGTTTTTGTTTACATATTGTGATAATATATAATTGACTTAAAGTATATATGTGATATGAAATTATGTAAACAATACAATTCATTTTATTGTGAAGACGGAGAGAAATAATCTTGTTATTGTTTTATTAAAGCAATGTAGGCGCCAAAAGAATCTACACGGCATTATTTATTATTTAACACGATGTAATGTGTATTATTTTTAAGATTCAACACTTAGACGTATTTCATTTAACAACTGCGATTTTGTCAGCGACTAAATTGTATAGATTTAATTTTTATACATTCATTAATATGCCTTTAATTTTAATATCTATATATAAATTAGAGTAATAGTATTTCCACGAAGCGAGCGATTGACAGGGAGGATAATTACTTGATTGCGTATGTTTTTTTGATAAGAAAGTAAAATGTGTTATCTTAATCCGGCCAATGTGTCATTCTTGGGCGCGTGCTAACATAGTTAAAAGATAGTAATGCAATAAAAACATCAGAACAATCGCTCGGTTTTTTAAAACATATAGGTTCCTGTAAATAAGTTTTGCTTTTTAGACCGCGTACCAAACACATCGCCATTTATATATAAAACTGAAATCCTCATTTCTACCCTAACCCCTCTTTGGTTACATCGATATACTTGTGAAGTACCTTGGTAGCTTGTTTGGTACTCGGATATATTAATAATTATGTTTAGAATAATTACATATTATACTTATGATAAAATATTTAGGATAAATGTATAAAGTAAAAGAAATAAAATATATATGTACGAATATGAAGACTTCTTATCAAACTCACCATAAAATTGGTAGTAGAAAAATGATTTTCCACTTGAAATTATTATTTACTTCACTTCATGGCCGATCAGGCTGTTCATAGTAATTACGGTTTAAATTTAAGTATTGATTTATGTTCATAGGTCAAGGGTTTAAATAAATATTATTTTTAAATTGTCGGATTGCGAAATATTATAATGTATCGAAATAAAATACAGTGTTCCATTAATAATTCTTTTATTAAAAAACTGCATAGGTACTTACAACATTGAATAAGTCTTAACCTCTTCATCATATAAATTATCATTACCGAGTGCGTATTAAATTTACTAAGAGAATCTCCAAAGAGCGAGAATAATTTGCCATATTTTAAGAAGAATTTATATGAACTATATTAAATTAATTTTAATAACAAGGAGCATAACATATTGGAGTTTACTTAGCTAACTTATAACAATTTTTACATTACTGAATAACTACAAAAATTTCCACATCTATTTTCATTTTAAAAGATTTATCAAATCATAAAAGCGATATTTCTCTGGTCTTGTGTTTGATATATTTATCAGTTAACCTTTGAATGGAACTTTTGCAGTTTGCAGTTTTGTAGTTATGTGCGTATAATCCAATATTCGGAACTCGGAAGTAATTAATGCCATATATTCCTGATAAACGAACACGTGACAATTAAAAATCTATGATTAAATTCTATTTAGGAAATTTTATTTCACTGTAATGTTCAACTAACTAGAAACGTCTGTTATCTATTTTTATTGCTTGAATCATGAATAAATTTAAATAAAATCAATTTCATCTTCATCTATTTTTTTGGTTTGTCGTATTGTAACGCAGGGTACAGAAATAATTAAATATTACGGCGGGAATACACTTACAAGACGTAGGTACATTACTTAGAACACAATCGCAGTATCTCATTCATACCAATTTCCCATATTTCTCACAGCCCAAATATCTTAATTTATATTAATCGTATAATACTTTTAAATCACTCACTTTAAAACAAGTTCACTGAACCAGTAGGCAGTTGGTGTTTAATATGTTTACTCTGTCTCCGATTTCACTAATAGGTATTCTATTAACAAACTTAATATTTAAATGATAAAATATAAAATTTAATTCGTCGGATCGTAAAATAAAAATTTCATTGCATTTGGAAAATTAGTGTGGAATTTGAACTGAAATCGTGGACCCATTTATTGGGAGCGCCTTTTGAAACGTATCATTGTTTATCGTCAATATTAAAATTATCAATCGAACAAGATTATTATCTCGACCGATAATTTTGTCTTCTCCATAAAACAATAAAGATCAATTTATCGATGTTGTCTTTAAATCTATTGATAAACATAAATTTTGATTTATAAATAACTGACCTCTTTTAACATAAATAGCAAATAATTTCATTAAACACAAAAAAAGAGTATTCACCAAATAGGAAAAAAATAAATACAACAATAAAAGCAATAGATACATTCAAACAGATACGACATATTTTCATTAAACTTTATAAGGTAAGTTATGTTCTATATAACTAGGTAGGCTTGTGTGACCTAATAAAATATAAAATTTATCTAATTAACTGTGCTGGAATAAACAAATGCACGAATTCGAAATGAGAAATTCGAGATTTTATTTGTCTATAACAAAACTAAATTATAATTGAAGTAGAACTAGATATTAATACTTTTGTTGGTTACAAATAAATATGCATATTTAAAATTATCTCCCAGTTGAATTGATACCCCCGAAACTAATACATTTATAATTCGTTTAGACCATCTGAAATTTAAACTAAGTTTATTTAAATTTATTAGTTTTATTCTAACCCGATTACAATTCCTATTTCTATAATAGTTTTGCAAATGTAAATAAATGCAACTGATTGGAAATTATAAATGTACGTTTAACACATTACATTTATTAATCCTCTCATCCTCCATTCAACAACATAACGATAACACGCGTGCGCACCAACATAATCCAGAATATTTAATGGATAAATGCTAAGTATGGTTGTGCCGTGTACGATCTAATCTTATAAGTATGCATTAAAATGACGTTTTAACATAATGTATTCTAATCTTGCTGTGACTCAATTTTGCGATTCGCCACAATGAAAGAAGGTATTCTTCCACTTTTACAAAAGGTTGATAAGCGTAACAATTTATATGCTAATTATGTTGGCCGTAAAAAGTGGTGTGATGATTTCGTCACCACGCTTCAGTGTACCGAACGTCGTATTCCTGCAGCTGCGGTAACCGTTGCCGCAACGTCTCGAACGCCTCAGCCGATAATTTTGTACTGTTTAGATTTATTCTGCGGAGACTCGATAGACCTAAAATGAAGAATAAAAAGATAGATGATACAATTTTAATTAAAATGGTAAATTTTACTCTAGCGAAATAATTGAGTAAAGCGCTGGAACGAACTCTATCTATTGTAAAAACTAAAAACTATTGTATCCTATTCGATACGGGACATAAGGCGGGGCTTATAGAAATTATAACCATTATATTATATTGTGTAAATGTATATTTTTACCTGATAGCGCCTCTATGCCCTTATCAGACACTGGTGTCTCACAAAGATTTAAAACTTGCAGACGCGGTAAATGTTCTGCGATTAACTGAACGCCACTGTCGCCAAACTTTGTAGCCCATAGGTTTAGATATCGAAGTGAAGGTAACTGTAAATAACAAAAATTCATCTTAATAATTTAAAAAAAATATTGCTGAAGAAAACCTAATTTTGAAGTGAAACTTCTTTATCCGGGTTGGAAAAAAATTTAGTGGAACATTTTTTCGTTACACGTGACATTTTTCCGTTAAGTACAAGCCATCTTGTTCTTATCCCTACCACGCGTGATTCGACGTATTTCTGTCAAGTTGCATATAGTAAATTATTATTTGAAAAATAAGGTCATAAAGAAGTTTCACTTCTTACGTGTGAACACTAGTACACGCACACATTTTTTTTTTAATAGGAATCGTGGAGGTTTCTGTCATATCGAATAACAATTGTATATATGCAGAATATGTTAGATAAATTATAGCTTTCTACATTGTAATCCACTACAAATGTTTATATTACGCTCCGTATATTATAAATCTAATAATAATAATCAACCACGAGTTCTCACTTTGATAAGATGATGTGCGCACGCGCTTGTTACGCTTGTGAAAGCGAGACTTAAACATTCTAAGTTGCCGAGAGATCCAGCCTCTAATAATGCTGCTACATCTTCGTCAGTCGCTCGCACTGGCAATGCCAAACGCTTAGGACCTCCGTGAGCTTGCTGTAAGGAAATAGTTCTTTGTTTCAGAAAGTTCGAGCATATTCGATAAGGAAATCTAAATAATATATCAGGATGAACGTTAGTGTTAGAATAAATAATTTTATAGAATACGTCAATGTAAATGGGTGCGCTTAACGGCTGACTGTTACTGTTTATCCTTGATATTTGTAAAACAAACAAAATATAAACTAACATTTAAAAACCTGTTAGGCAAATGGAAGTTGCGTTTCCGTTGTAATAGGAAATTTTATAGGACTTATTCTGGTTTTAATACATGGAAAATTTACCAGCTTCTGTAGTGTTTTCTGCCGTTCGCACAAATCTGTATAATATTGTTTTCCTAATTGTGTTCCCTGTAAAGCTGCTATAATTTCCAACTGAGTTTGTTCACCACTGGCTACCTCCCACTCGAGCATGAGGCATAGTGATTCTAAAGCTGCTGGCTGTAATAAAAATAAAACGTTATCAGTATCTACACATATTTGTTGAACAGTTGCAATATTACAGGTGTGCAAAATATACATACGTGTTCCGTAAATGCAACAATAATAAAGTCCGGTAGTTGTTTACTCATGCTCTGTAGGAAACTTTTCCTCTTGCAGCAACAGTTAATTAACCCCTGCACCTGTAACAGGACAAATGCACGTTTTGAAGAACTAATTAATAATAATTAATTAACTAGTAACAAATATCTAACTACACGTATTAATACTCGTAATTGCAATGCGATAGCAAACGTCGTTGGTTTGATAAGTTTGTGTTTCGATATTAAGCCACTCCAATTCCTGGATATTGAAATGGTTCTTACCATGTTATCGCATTCCATTTCGCTTTTACTTTTACGACTCAAATCCACTGACCTTCACTATAATACCTATCTGTACTGACTCGGGATCCACCCTCATTCCTAGCCTATGTATAATACCTGCTCAAAACTTAGCAATTTAAAAAAAATAGCTACCATATCACCCCAGAGCTGGCACAGCTTAGTATGCGGTAGCGACAGCAAGGGATCCGACGGTGCAGCCGCTCGTAACCACGACGGTGGGCAGGGTCGAGCAGCCCTTGCGGGGGACACGCAGCCGTGCACCGCGCACCGCTGGTCCCGGGACAGCGCGCTCAGCACGTTGCCCAGCCGGAACGCGATACGGGGACACGCCATTGCGTTTGCACATAGTGGCACTGGTTGGAGCACCCCGCCGACCACTGATAGCCAGTCTTCGTATTCACACCTGTGCGGAGATATTTGGTTAATTGGCCAGATAATAATAAAATGTTAGACAGCGAATTTATGGGCAATGTGCTTGCGGACGATTACTCAATCAATTAAATATGTTTTACATCATTATATTTTATTGTAAGTAAGAAACAACCTTGGAATCGTTAAGACGTTCCTCCTACGCGTTAAATCAGAATAGCTTTACTCACATATGCTCCAAGATATCAGCGAAGCAAAGCACTTCATGCTCAGTATCATCGCATTGATGTGGCATAGTGTAATTCCGATAGTGATCATCTATAGCGGCTAGAACAACCGCGGCCAAGTTGGGGGCGGCCCGTGGGTGCGGGCACGTTGCGCGGTTGCCGTGCGTCACTTCCACGAAGCGACGGACAAGACTCGGCCCCGAATTGTGAGCACTTAAGGCACTGCAAATAAAAAAACAGGATAAGCATTTTGGTAACTAAGTAGGTACGATAATGTACAATTTAGAGCGATTGATCTCACTGACAAACTAATTATGTAGGTATAGTAAGTTCTATCCTCAATGAATGTTATGCTTTTAAAAATAATGAGTCTGCGTTAAAGGTAAGATTCATAAGCACTTTACATCAGTTTCAAACATGTTTCAAATATATTCCATTAACCATTATAATAATATTTCTAGAATTGTACGAGTAAGTAACAAATGATCATCATCTGATCTCATACTGAAATGATAAATAATATATTTTCCTGCACATTTACCTACATTATATAATTTTCAATAGTATTGTGGTTTTAAATTATGCAAGTCTAATGCTATCGACGTGAATAATTATGATTCATACTATGTAGGTACCAATAATGAAAATAAATAGAAACAAAGGAGTCGTAAGCCATTCGTATCAAGCAACAACATTAGCACACTTCGCAGGGTGTATAATAGATAACAAAGTATAAACAAATCGCTGTTCAAAGATATAACGACTTGAATATCCTTCACGTCGGCCTTAATAGGCCTTAGGCCAGCCGAAGTCTGTAATAAAATAGAGATATTAATAAGGTGTCATTCAAATTGTCAAGGCAAATCATTGAGTTGATTATGTCGAATAGAAAAACCGGAGCATTCCTTGATAATATTAACCGCAATTAAAGCAAAAAAGGACACATAGTAAAGTGCAGATAAATTGAAAAATCGTTTTTCTTATAAAAGGACGTTCTAACATAAGACTATTTATAGACGGAGTATGAATTTTACCTGATGTAATCTCTGACGAACTGCCTTGCATGTGGTGCCTTTCCGAAGTCCACATTTCTCGTAAGCACTCGTCTCACTGGTGGTGCTAGAGCTGGCAGAGGAGCTGAGCGAGGCCGCAGCCTGCAGAGGCGGGCTAAGAGGGCACATAGCTCCCCATTCACTCCCCTTTCAGCTAGTAGAGGAGATGCGGCACTGGTGGTTATCTCTGCCCATTCTTCCCAATCTGGACTGTCTTTGTTCTAAAAAATAGATTTAGAGTTAGTTGTGTCCTCATTATGTTGTCTATATAGTTCAATTTTTAGAGAGATATTAAAGTTATTACTTGTCAATTTTAATGTATTCAATGAAATTTAATTAAAAATATTTGTAGGTGTAGGATATTATGAGCTATTTTATGGATTCTATAATATTCATATTCCTACAACTTTGCATAAGCTGATAACAGTAAACATCACGATGACGAACATAGTTACACTTTTTCCTTAATAATTTTCTATTGTTCAAAATCATTCAATTCAAAATGGAAGTTTAACCACCCAGCTTATTTCTTACGCCATTCATTCACAAGATGGAGCATTTGTCATACTTCTAAAGGAAATAAACTTGCAATGTCGACCTCGATTTCTCCAAGCGAGATAATGAGTCATAAAGAAAGTAATTACATACGAGGAACTGATATACATATATGTGTAATATTCCGAAGAAATATAACTACGATCAAAATGGACTTTACTTGATGAGACCTTTGATCTTATGATTTAAAGTGCTCGATACAAATGTAATAAGTCCAAATGGTTCGCAAAAAAGCATCGGTTTACGTCACATCGTAATAACATCATCTATATGTGTACAGAAATGTATGGATAAGTCATTATGTGCATTAATGAGTTGATAATTATGTGCTACATGCGTAAATGTTAAAGCAGGCTACGTAAATTTTATGTCCATTATTAATGAAATAAAGTCAAGCGCAATTTCTGTAAGTGATGGAAAGGAGTAGGTACTTAAAGGATTAGAACAAAGAGGTCACAAATTCCTCTTCTCACAAATTCAAATAATCTTGGTTTAGATTGGGTCGAACTTTTTATGTTTAATATTTTTCCTCATTTTACTATAGTAAAATTGAGTGGAAATTTTCAGTAAGATGTTTTTTGTTCCTACGCTATTAATTTAAAGACCACCTTCCTTGTACAGAAAAAATATATTATGAGAATGATAGGTTAACAACATCATGAGTTGCTTTAACATTAAAACTATATCTCATACAATTAATATTATGTTGTCTTTTTGGATAGGTACTTGTTTTCCGACCTTAGCTCCTTAAGTTTAATTTAAGCGACAAACAGTGATTTATTATTTTCTATTGTCTTATCTTCAAGCATAAATTCATTAATTTTTTTTCAAATCCATCATGAAAATGGACGACAGATCATGAAATAAACATTTATAAGAAAGATTACCTCTGAAAGTAAATCGGTTAGTATTTGCAGAGGCGTCCGCGTCACACATTCATCTTGCAACGGTGTTGTCATCACGAAGTCTACCATGTTCTGCGAAACGTTAATTTCAAATTTACCGAAACAAATATGAAACTACCTTCTAGAAAATTTTGTATCCATTGATTGAGGGTCAGAGGCTGAGCTTTATGTAAAGTAAACAGTAACTTTAAATTATTTAAAGAAAGACTTAAAACAAATTTTTGATCTTAAGGATAATATAGGTACCAACCTTTAACTCCTTTAATACGATTTCTTTTCTTACAGATTTCGTCAATAGATTCCGATATCTTATCATGTTTCTCTGAAATTGAAAGAAGTCAAATTATTTGTTTGTCTTTTTAGGGCAGTAGTTTCGTAATGCATTATTTTGACTTTTAAATTAACTTACCCTCCACACTATGGAATAGTACCATTGATCCCTCGTATATGCATCATTTGCCTGAAACATGACATACATTACATAATATGTAGATATGCATAAAAAGATACCTACATATGAAAGGAATGGCTTATTAAAATTCATTGAAGTGTTTATAAATCACGTCGAGCTGCACGTTCGCAAATGCAAAAAAGTGAATTTACAAAAAGGCGATTGTAGTGTTTCATTACAGCAAACATTTACTTGCCATTTCTACGAGTACGATCAAACGATTGTTCCACATTACCTCTTTTCCATAAAAATATGATAACATTAAAGTATTTTTCATGGAATTGAAAAAGTACTTGTTTATCAAGATAATTCAAAATGACAGCGATAAATACACATGCAGTTTATCGCACATAACATACGAAAATTAACGGTGTATAATATAGAGATGACTGATAACATTTTAACTGTTAAATACCTGCAAAAGGAGTGAACCATGAGGCATGACTATCCGTAAGCAATACTTCCTCGCCGGGTCCCACCGTGATATACAGTATACCTCTTGCATACAGCTGTAAGACAGCGGCTTTTCCAGTTGTCCATAGGGCTGAAAGATGTTAATTGTTATAAAATATTCACATATTTGGAAAATTTAGTAATCAAAACTGAAGAACTATATATGTACCTATATCTAATAATATGTCTTCCGTGTTGCGCATACAAAACTCATAGTTTTTATAAAGTTATATATTATTATACATGGTTCAACAACTCATTTAAATAACCTCTGACGTGATTCCAAACGTTATGTGAATATTTAATATATAAATACCTAAACTAGCGACCCGCCCCGGCTTCGCACGGGTGCAATGCAGATACTAAATACACTACAGAAAAACTCTGAACGTTGTATATAAAAACATAGCGGCCCGCTCCGGCTTCGCACGGGCTGTGGCACGGGTATAAAATAGATAGCCGGGCAGACGGCCGGTACCGCCGCAAACGCTACGTCCCGCAATTTTTAAATCTGTAATATCTTCGAAAATATTCACTTAAATCATACGATGTAATCATACGGGCCATATAGATCTATATTAAATGAACAATGTATTCAAGGTATTTAATTGGTTAAGTATTAATGCTGTATTGGTTAAAATCGCATCGAAAATAAGCCATAATTTGTCGTAAAAAGTAAATGACAAAAAAAAGTTATTGTGGGTTATCCATAAGAGATAGACATATACCATCGCAGACTTTTCTGTAGACCTTTTCAATGTGTATAATACTTAGTACATTATTTTGATAAAACTCGTAGGGTTCAGCCTGCGTTTGCAATGTAAGCGGAAAAAATGTAATTATTTACGACATCACATTAGAAACCTCAAAAATAACACTACTTCTCCATTATTTAATGGATGTTATTATACATATAAACTTTCCTCTTGAATCACTCTATCTATTAAAAAAACCGCATCAAAATCCGTTGCGTAGTTTCAAATATTTAAGCGTACAAAGGGACATAGGGACATAGGGACAGGAAAAGCGACTTTGTTTTATACTATGTAGTGATTGTTTGGATATACCTATTATTACGCTGTAATCGATTATAGTATATATATAAGCTTAAACAGATAGAGCTCTTGTGGTCTGTAGGGCATAAGCAACAAAAGACCTTAAAGTTGGTGTTGATGAAATCAGGTCACGCTTTATGGAGGCTTCAGAGTGAAGTACCAAAAAGGGGGACATGGGCGGTGCATTTGTATATTTACGCTACGGGCCGCAGTGGCCTGCGCGCGTGACGTCGGCGTCGGAGCAATGGCCCAGCAGAGTACGGGCCCGAGTCGCGAGGTTACTTGTGACGTCATCGCCTCATCCCGTGCTCGCAGTCTCGCGGCCCGTTGGCCTTATTCGAACACTAACATCGGACGCCATTGATACAGCACTCTATATCTGGTTTTGCATTATACTCGATACCCATCTATACGACATCAACGAATACCATTCACTCGCAAACCCATCGTGTATTCTCCGGATACACAAGACGTATAAATTTTTTGGCAGCGCTCATTATTACGCAAAAAATGTTAAACTGTATTCGAAACTCGTGAGGAAATAGGAAAATTTGAAGTAAAAAGTAGTAACGTGAGAAAATACTCGTATGCAATAGCCAAATCGTATTGTAGGTAATACCTAGATAACATTTTATTTACAAGTTCATTTTTTCAGTGTTATGTAAATGTCATGATAGTGGACATTTAATTTATTGAAGTGAAAACTTCTTTAGCGGCGTTGAGCACTTTTTCTGTAATGGGTATAAAATCTTAAACTCGCGTCAGGACACGTGACCTCGAAAAAGCGTAAGACGGATGGATATCAAACATGCTCAAGTCTCAACGTTAATAATCAAGTTTTCACTTCTGCCGGCACTCCCGGAGTACAGCCCGTCTTTTGAAGTGAAAACTTCTTTAGCGGCGTTGAGCACTTTTTCTGTAATGGGTATAAAATCTTAAACTCGCGTCAGGACACGTGACCTGATCGAAAAAGCGTAAGACGGATGGATATCAAACATGCTCAAGTCTCAACGTTAATAATCAAGTTTTCACTTCTGCCGGCACTCCCGGAGTGCAACCCGGTTTTTTTTTGCTTATGTTATTTTGAACGATACAGTGAAATTCTCACCACCCTACCTACCCACAATTAGGACACCATTTAGTATTTTTATCAAATTGCTTGCATATTACTTAGTGACTAGTGTGTACATATGCAAATAAAAAGAGTTTAGCAGGCAGAGAGTGCAAATTTTGTTATAAGAATTGTTTTGTTAATACTTTATTTCTCTTTAGTCTTTTGACGATTTTCCTTGCTCTAGACACCTAGATTCAACATTCGAAATCAAAACCGCAAGTATCTATTAGTTAACTTACAAATAGGTACGTGAAAATTGACAGCTTTTAACTCCAATGCAAATGCCTATACTTGTAACTCTCTCTCTCTCTCTCTAAACAAATAAACAGTTCAAATTCATTTCAAATAAATGCATACAACATTAGCAAGCCTATTTATATCAATTTAAATGTATGAGTACGATACGAGGTTAAAATCACGCATGGTACCTACCACAGTACATACATACTACCGCTCTACTATTACGATGCAATGACGCAAATCAGGTGTTGTATAATAAAAACTGTAATTAAGTACTTTGTTGTTTTGTCTCTGTTTGGTAACCCACATAAGTGGCCTTTAAATGTATTCCTATGGCTTTTAGTTATATAAAATTGTTAAAAATAGCTCCTTGGAGATTTATTTGTGTTTATTAGGTACTTGTATAATATACATGCTAAAATATTAATTACTTATATAAGAAACAAGGCATATAGGCATATTTAATCTGCAAAATCGAATTAAATTTAAAGTTAAAAATTAATTATAAACTAAGTAGTTAGTTAATTTAATTTAATAATGTGTTTTAACTTTTTATTTATTATTTTATACAATAATTATAAATCATTTAATGAAAGTAATAAAATACTAATAAGAATTGCACGTAAAATCAAGTGAAGGGATCAAGGATATTCAAACCATCATACGATCATAATTATTTCTATGATGGACAATAAACAATAGGTACATCCATGATCTAACGTAAGTAACGAATAATTATTATGGACTTATAATAATTACATGTGTAGCTAAAACTTGTTATTCTTCTGTACTTATTTATAATCTAAAATTACAAAACTATTAATAGTATTAATGGATAAGTGATTAACATTGCATAATAGCCTTTGTAAGTTTTATATTATGTTTATTAAACTTAGCGGTGCTTATGACGCACGTGCGTTCTCTTATCTACCTATTTATTGACCTCGTTCTAAGTTTGTGATAAAAAATATAATTTAAATACGCTAAGTGCCAAGTTTTAATTAATTATATAGAATTAATTAAATGAACACATATTTAAATATGTATTTCGTTTATTTTTACTTTGTGATAAGATTCACGAATTTGATTTAATTCTGAATTACACGTGTGAACTCAACTCGACTCGATTGCTAATTGCATTAAAATATTCCAAATTTACTATAAATATGATTTCATTTTATTTATTTTAAATTATTTCTTTTATACAATAACTAGTTAGCAATGCCCTGCGGTTTCACCCGCATAGATAGCGATATCGTTACAGTGAAAAGTCTACTATAGGTCGGACTATAGGTTTTAAATTTTAATCACATGAAAATCACCTTTACCCCGTCCCGCACTACGGCCTTTTTATTTTTTTTTGTTTTAGTGGGGAAATCTTTCAGAGATACCCACGGCCTCCGGCGGAGGGGCCGTGGGTTATGTCGGATTCCTACCGACCAAAACCCCACTGTGTTCCGTCAAGACGCATATTGGTAGAATTCCTCCGTGACCCCCGCACTACGGCCTGCTCGAACAGTATACCTACTATTTTCTGTAGATTTAAGATTGACACTTTTAAAAATTCGTTATATCTTTTGAATGGAATATCCAATTCTTTTCATTTAAAAAGTATTTTGCTGGTATTGAAACAGTCTATATAATAAAACATCATTTAATGGGATAAGGATTAATATATGTGTATGGATAACATGGTTTGATTACTGTCGGCACTTCTATTTACTTTGAAAACGTAAAAAAGTTGTTGTAGTAACATAACTACTGAAGATGGACATATGGTATCGCGGACTTTCTTGTAGATATTGATCCATTCTATAATACCGTAGAACATTTTTTTGTTCTATCTTCAATAGATTCCGCAGCGCACGCGATGACAGAAGTTTTATTGAGGATTTTTTTACACCTTGGGTTACTTTATTGCATTTTTGGTAAGGATCTCTAATTTTTTTGAAAATGCAATATAGCCTATGTTGCTCAGTAAAGATGCAGCTTTCTAATGGTGAAAGAATTTTTGAAATCGGTCCAGTAGTTTTTGCGTGAAAACCATACATACATACATACATACTTACAAACTTTTCCTCTTTATAATATTAGTATAGATATATTTTAAAAAACTGGAGTTATTCACATACCTAATTAGATTCTAGTTAATGAATATCTTGGAATTCAACATCGAGGAATTCAATTACAATTTGAATGAGTAATCAATTGACGTATATGTAGTGTTTGTACAACTGTTTTAAAATATATGCATGAGTGAAAGTTACGTATGTGTATAATGTTGAAAATAAGTTTGCAAATTTGGAATTTAATTATAAGTACTTTTTCATATTTTGGATATTGAATCGATTTAAAACGAGACTCAAAAAGGCGCCTCGATTTGATTCTTCTTAGAAAGCTTGCTGTTGTCGATTTCAATAGTATACCTAGTTAGATCGTAGAAACATGGTTGACACAATAATTTTTACTAACTTGGAAATTAAAACTCTACCACGCACTGGCGTCAGTCCAGTCCAAACTAAAACATATTTCTTACCATTCTTAATTCTCTTCCTAATAATTATTTGAAGGATGATGAGGATGGAAACACATACCTACTCATAAATATTTAAAATATTTACTCACCGCCTTTGAAACTATATGGTCTTCTAACAAGCACAGAATATGCGTTTCCCATCTTCGGAAGAATTTTGCTGCCAGAATTTTATCAACCACTGTTCTTGTGTGTTGGAAGGAACATATTCTTAAGGTCGCTTCAGTTGCCAGTTTATATCGTGGTCCAGGAGGGGGTACTGGAGTGCCTACTGTATTTGTGTTCTTCGACCCTACGATGTCAATACAGCATTCCGGACTCGAACCCTGTTCAAAAAAAATATATTCTTTATTACAAGTAGGTATACAAAAATAAAATATAGATAGTGTACAGCTTAAAATTAAGCAACAAATGGCGGACATATTTAAAATTTCGAAAACCCCTCGTGTAGGTAATTATGGGACGACTTAGTGACGACTGACGACCTCCTAAAAATTGCTTTCACCTACAACATCATAGGAAAAACGTTTCTTTATGGTATTTGACATGCAATTAAATGAATATTACGGACATTATCAACTTGCGTCATAGTCATCTATTAGCTTATTGATTTAAAATTCAAATTATACAATTAAATGATATGCAAGATGCGAAAATGGTAATTGTTAAAATTTAATCCTCCTCCGCACACTAGGCATAATAATTCAGTGTGCTTTGGAAATAAGATATCGACATTTAAAATATTAAACTGATTTTTGAAGATATATTATATAATTTAAGTACCTATTGTAGGTATGTATTCGCATATTGCAAATGATTGAATCAATTAATATTAAATAATAACTATTATCTTATAAATTTGTCTTAATAGTGTGATTGTGAGAACTACCCTTTATATACAACTAGGTTTCCGCCCGCGGCTTCGCCCGCGCAGTCAAAGAAAAACCCGCATAGTTCCCGTTCCCGTGGGAATTCCGGGATTGCGTCATTTTCCCGGGATAAAATGTAGCCTATGTCCTTTCTTGGGTATCAAAATTTCTCCATACCAAATTTCATGAAAATTGGTTCAGTAGTTTAGGCGTGATTGTGTAACAGACAGACAGACAGAGTTACTTTCGCATTTATAATATTCATATAAAATTTAAATCAAGTACTTAATTATTCAGTAGGGTACCTGTGTTTCTTAACATATTTTATATTAGAAGGTACCTACTATAGTTACTAGAATAAAAATAATCCAACATATTTTGTTAACCCAGTGACGTGGGTAGATTAAACTTATTGTAAACGTTACATGTTTTTGTTATTCTGTATCGATGTTGGGTTTTCCAAACGTCAAAATTGCAATTCGTATGAAAAAATTTACTTAAGAATTGTAATTTCAAAATATACAGTTAAAATACCTACAATACAGACTTGGCAACGTTTCAATAGTTAAATATAAACGTTAGATACACAAATAGGTACTTGATATTGAAGTAAGCTTTTGATATCGTGAATTATTTATTTATATATCTTATCAGAATCGGTCACCATAATATGTTAAATAATAAATAATATATAAATTGAATGGAACATTACTCAAATGTTATAAGTAAGTGAATCGACGATTTTTCAAATTAATGAAAATAAAAAATAAGTAGTTACCGATTGATGACGAGATGTTGATGACGGACCTAGTTATCTATACATCTATACATCTATACATCTATACATATATAATAAATCTGTAGAAGGGTCAATTCTGTACATTGAAAGTATTGAAAAAATAAATAGCAGGGGGTGTTACTGGATCGATACCAAACCCAAATATGTGATTAAAAAAATTTTTGTATGTCTGTCTGTCTGTCTGTCTGTCTGTCTGTCTGTCTGTCTGTATGTGAAGACATCACGTGAAAACTAACGGTTCGATTTTGATGAAACTTGGTATAATTATACCTTATTATCCTTGGCGTAAAATAGGATACTTTTTATCCTGGAAAAATACGTAGAAAAAAAATAATCTTAATTTTTCAGTTTTATCCATAGACGTTGTTCTGTAGAACCGCGAACACACGTTGGGTGTTATTATAGGCCTAGCCGTATTTGGGTCCAATAGATATTTATAAGATGTTATTGTCAGAGTTACTCAAAATGGAGAAATAAACCATCCACGCGAAGACCGACATCCGCGCGGACGGAGTCGCGGGCGGAAGCTAGTAAGATATAAAATAGAGAACCTTAAGTATGAATAAATAAATAAATAAATAATATTATGTAAGTAGGTAATAATTCATATTATTATGTATTGATCAAATTAAAAAGATTTCGTAAGATTTGTACGTGAACTGTGAAGTATCTTTTATATGTGTTGTTAAATTTCATGATATACTTACATCAAGTAAAATTTATGTATGTAATTATTGCGATAACCAAACTTATAAGATTAGAAATAAATATTTTTTAGGAATGCTAATTTATACTATTATTTCCACTGTAGGTATATTTATTATTTACATGAATTCAATGAAACGTAGTTTGCAGCCATCAAACGGATGTTAATTGTGAATAATATAAAATTAATTATTATCAATTGTTTACATACATACTCTTCGTATCGTCCTACAACTATTTATAACAATAGGACATACAAGAAAATACTATAGGACAATAAGTCCGGCTAAGCTGTAGAAGCCCTCCTGGGCTAACAGCGACACTACACAAAAAAAAGCTACAGGTAGGAAAGATAAGTTTAAAAAGATCAATCGTAGGTACTATAATATTATATTCTACATGTAATTAAAAAATTATATCTATCAAAATACAATTAATAATTAAAAAAAATGTTTTTATGAGAGGAGCATAAGAGAATAAATTGCAATTGTAGTTTATCAATTTATGATTAATGGACAAAGCTTTAAATAGACGTTATGAAGTTTAGTCCGTTGATAGGCAATACTGACAACAGTATGAAAAATAACAGCTGTGTGGTACCTACTTCAAAAGTATGAATGACGTTATTATTTTGTACCTATCAGCGACCCAACTATAAAGTTTGTAGAAATTTTCCATGTTAGGTTATTATTTATTAGTACACGAACTTAAAACAGGCTAAGCTTTTTTGTTCCTAGGCAATCAAAACGATATTTGTTACAGGTGCTTTAATAAAAAACCGGCCAAGTGCGAGTCGGGCTCGCGCACAAAGGGTTCCGTAGCAGCAAATATAATAAATTACAGTTAAATCAACCTATCTCAAAAACTATAAGAGATACTTTGATCAAACCAAAAATCGTTGAAAGAGTTAATTAGCATGCATCACCTCTATTTTTTTTAGAATTTTATACCCCGTAGTTATAAAAATAGAGGGGGGGGGACATACTTTTTACGACTTTGAGAGCTGATATCTCAAAAACCGTTCACTTTAAGAAAAATGTTTTTTAGAAAACTTTATATCATTTTAAAAGACCTTTCCATTGATACCCCACACGGGTATGTACATCGAAAAAAAAAATTTCATCCCTCAGTTACATGTATGGGGGGCCCCACCCCCAATTCTTTTTTTTACTATTTAGTGTCATATTTTTGTAGCGGTTCATACAACACATATTCCCATCAAATTTCATCACTGTAGTACTTATAGTTTCCGAGTAAATCGGCTGTGACAGACGGACAGACGGACAGACGGACATGACGAAACTATAAGGGTTCCGTTTTTGCCATTTTGGCTACGGAACCCTAAAAATGGAACAATTACGCAATACCCAGATAAAGTTGGTGAGGTTCGTGTACTAATAAATAATATCTAACCTATAGATATCTAATGGTGGGTGTGGCAGATCGAAGCGAAAAGGAAACGCATATTAGCGCCAACTGCTGCAGCGTACTAACGAAATATCTGGTCTGACGTCAGTTTTGACCTTGTACTTGAAGCTTCACAGGCAGATAAAACATTTATTTAATATGCTGATAATGATGATTAACAATTGAATTTATAATTGACTATCAAATTTGAGGTCTGTCGCGTTCACTGCCCTCTACAACGTTAGAATGATTCGAAATAACCAAATCGGTGATCCTCTCAAGTTGTGTCCGTTTTCCTTATAGATAATTATTATTATTTGTATCATAAAATTGCACGATGTAAAAAATATTTTGAAGCAGGTAGATATTCTGCTATGACGTTGTATATTTTGGTATAATGGCTTTAAATTTCAATAATAATTACAAGGAATGCCACTCATACAAAACTGGTATTCAGAAACGATTTCTTGTTCATGCGGTTGATTATACAAGTAAGAAAGGCTGAATCCTTTTGTTCTAATTCCCTAAAACAGTGTACGTACCTTTCATTAATTGCTTGATAGGAATAAGACATTTTCTTATAAGAAAATCAAGATTTAGACACATATAATATGCACAGTGCAGAATGCAAAGTTAGAGCACAATAATTATGGCATAGGTATATAATATCAATAATTTGCGTGTATTTCTATATTTAAGGAAGAAGTAGATATTGAATAGAAGATGAAAACAAAAATGGCATTCCTTTTGTATAACAAAGACTTCAAAAGATGAAAACATTTTGTCCAGTTGTATTTATTGACAAGGTCCCTCACAAGGACACTTCGAAATCATATGTTTCCGAATGTAATTCGTGTTATGTAATAGAGATGTTTATTTATTTTATTCAAAACAAGTTTCATATTCCAACGGTATCTACTCACTAAAGTCTCTAGCGAGTCGTTATCATGGTTTGCGTAAAGCTATCTAATTAGGTTTTTGGGTGATTTTAATGTATGATGCCAATTGCCAGGTGATCTGGTTATTTTTCCATTTAATGTATTGTTGTTGTGTGCCGCGGGTGAGGGTGGGTCACAAGCGGGTTACCGTTCCATCGACCCACATTCTAGCCTTTCTGTTCGATGACGTCGTTCCTAAAATTTGGGTCAGGAGGGCGAGGTACGAGGTACTTAGGAGTAACGATGTACTTGTGCTTTAGATACGCTTCAATGAACGGAGATATTTTATTTGTCATTGTATTAGATGGATTTATATGCGTTCAATAATAAATGACAAGTCAGTTCTACCAGTAAATACTATACTTATGTCATCTCCTCATCTCATCAGTATTGTCGATCGCATGTTTACGCTAACCAGTTACCACTTAATTTAGTGTAAGTGACAAGTACTTAACACTTAAAAGAAGAGTCCTTGTGAACTCTCCATTCTCACTTAGAAACAGTGGGAGGTATTGTTCTTCGACCAAAGACTTGACCTAAAATAATTTATTTGTCGAAACGTATAACGACTTATTTAATCACATGCATGCGTCCTCGTTTATAATTTTATATTTTATAATATTTTTTGAATCAGCGCATTCAAGTATTTTTTATTCTCTATTGATTATGTCGTGGGACGAATCAATGTACACGGAGAGTTTGACACGTGGTCGCCATGAAGTGATCGCATGTTTCGTGACCGGCGCTAATCTAATCTACGAACTGCATGAATTCTCAGGACAGATATTATCCATGTTTCTTTTCTGCTTTCAGATGTAAACAAAATTGAAGTAGATGCTGCCAATCATTTAGTATTATGCCAACTCAGACACAGAACACTTATCTATAACGATTGTCAAATTTCCTTAAAATTTATGAGTCTATAAAAACATGGTTTGTAACTAACAGTATGTGTTAATTTTTACAAATTGCTTTATATATTTTAATGTGACAAAAAATTAAGACGCGGTCAATGAGTACTTAAACTCATCATCAGTCCTGTTAAACATTTGTACATAATAAACTATATTAACCATTCATAATTAAGTAGACTGCAAATATTTATCAATATATGGCCGTGGAAATAATACAATGACAGTACTTCCTGTAACTGTTATCAACTTATCAGTGACGTGCTGAAAGCATTGAGAATTGCTGCGCATTGGAGATGGAAACCTACTGCCACGGTGTGTTTGATTCATGAATCGGAAACACATTCCTGAGAAGTCATTAAATTTGTTTTGCGGTTATAGAAACCGCCGATTGACTGGAATGGGCATGAACAGTTTTACCTCAATATCGTAATTACAGTTTAAAACATAGAAAAAAATCGCAACCGGATACCTATTTGAATTTTTGGCCTCGAGCTTCCTAGGAATTTCATGATGATATAAGTATCAGCCTGAACGATGGTAGCTCAATAGTTGGGACCTGGGACTTTAGCCGAAATGTCAGGATGTAGAACAGATTATTTCCAGATAGTTATATATTTCGCGTGCAACAAATAAATAGATTTTTCAAGTTCTGCACAGTATCCACGGCTCGAAACTGTGAAGCAAAACATCTTTAGGCAACCTGCATGACCAATATAAGTCCGACCACATATGACACCTGCCAGTACTCACTTGGCCAGTATGGTGGATTGAAACATGGATACCCATGGAACCTTAGTCCCGTGTCTCTGCATTGGGAACAAACATGAGCTGATGACAATGATCATTATATTTGCATCAAATAGGTACGTTTTGTATCTCATATTTTTATCGGGTTATCTAAAATATAGTCACGTTTCACAACATGGCGTGAATGAATTTTATATTATAAAATTATACAGTTTTCAATATTTCTTGCGTTAAACATTGTGTTTATAAGTAGGTATTTAGGTATTAATTTGTTAGTGTTGACTGAAGAGGGGCTTTGAACCCCAGCTTATGATTGACGTTGATTTTGAATATCAATGTACCGATACTAAAGTGCAGTTTAAATTATTCATCCGATTCATTTGGATTCTACAAAACATCATAGCGTACTTAAATGAAGAATTCGTGAAATTATAAATCAACATAATCTGGCGTTCCAAACAGAAGGTTCTCAAATGTTTTGATTAAAATAATTAGTGAATGATGTTAGGATTAACGGCTAGGTACTACATCCACACAAAAGACGCAGTTAAATAATCCGTAGGTAGGTAAGTAAGTATTCACGTTGTGAAAGTAGACTTTTATCGCAAGCAATTTAACGCTACTGAGTACTGACGTCAAAAAGAAATATTGAAACGTGATGCGTTTGTGCTCTGCGTTGCGTAGATGAATGGCCATGATTTTAAGAGTGTTCTTTATAGGTAGTAAAAAACAAGCTTCCTGTATCTAAAGTATGGCTTAAATTATAAACTTTCATATCGCCTGTTCTGTTATCGCAAGTGTCTTCATTGGAAGTACTTATTATAAGTATCCTCCTCATCTTTCATTCTACTACGTACCTACTATGATTGCTAAATAAATGTTGCTATTTCAGATTGTCTAACAACAATAATACAATTTTTGAGACGATCTTTACCTACCTACCTTATAGATGACTTTATCATATTCAAATGTAAATCTAGTGATATATCTTTGTTTTATTTTTGAAAAGGGTAAGTACCCTGATAACAGTTTTTTTTAAGTTACCTTAATCTACTTTTCAAGCATGAAGCATTCCGTTAAACTAACGGTCAATAGGTAATAATATTCCTTTTATTATAAACGATATATATCGAAAAATTGTTTGCTCATCTTTAGTAGGTAGGTACCTACTAAAGATGAGTAAACAATTTTTATCAAATTCTGGTGATTAAAAATATTGTATCAAAATACATAAAAAACACTATGTTTTTAAACATTTCTTTTAAATTCCTAACAAATATTTTAATGATGTAGGTAGGTACATCATGCAATTAGTATAATTGAATTTAATTTGCAGACATCACGTGCTTTGTGAAATTTGTTAAATTAGGAGCAATCGACTGTATCTAAGGTACAATTTTATAATAAAAACTTACGAAATATTCAGCTGAGCTTTGATCAGCCAGGGTCGGTGTCAGCAAACAGCCCGGCGAGGGCGGTGCTGTGGCGGCGGCTTGCGGCGGCGCCAGGGACAACAACTCCCCGGCCGAGGCAGACATGCTGCCCGTCGCAGCCAGGCTACGCAAGCGGTCCGCCAGATCCGTATGCCCACCACTAAAACTCTTCCCGGCACCACCACACTCTTTGCTAGCACACAAATTATCTATAATGCGAGGTCTACGAAGTTTACGTGACGCTGCACGCCAGCGCCTCAACCGGCATGCTGCGTTATTTAACACTTCCTCCGTTTCCTGACAGGTCTGAGGCTCCTCGTCGGAATTATTTATTTCAGTGTCTAATATTTCATCTATGTAAGGCAGTTTTTGCTCAATATTGGACGGAGACGGCGATTCTTCGCCAAGAACCATGTTAGACGGGCCCAAAAAATCTCGCAACGCAAATGCCAACTTTTGGTCCGAGCTAAGGCCTGCTGGCGCATTGTTTCCAATGCTATCTGTGTTTACGTACTTCATTTCTTTGCTCTTGTCCTCTTTTTGCTCGTTTATAGACCCAGAATCTTCATTCGAATTTATATCGATATTTATCTCCTGACTATGAGATGGCATTGTGAAAACGCTGTTTGTTTGCGTCTGAATTTACAATTAAGTCATTTTTCTTTAAATGCAGTGTTAACTTGAAAAATAGCATAAAAAATTGTGCCGTTCACTGTAAATGCTATATAATAACTAAAACATGGATTTAAAATGTTGCATCTTACATTTTATCTAGATGGGCAAAATCCTCACATATTCAGTCTAAGCCCTCGAATGTGATCGATGTTAAAGATATCACTTTCATAATAGGCTTCCAACGCCAATGCACTGAACTAACTGATCATTGTGTACAACTATGAAAATAGATAAGGCCAATAGATCATTTCCCGCATAAACGCTACGAATTTTTCTACAATGCGTTGAAAACGAAACACAATCTGCCTCAAATAAACTAATGCAAAGCAGTGAGCGCAAACGGAGCACTACTGGCTGCTGCTGTCATCGTACTATAGGTATATTTAACGGTCTCGATTGTAGATTTCTTGTTTGTATTTTATTGACGTGCGCCAGACATGCGCGATAGCAATTCATGACGTAAAACGCCACGGCACGGATATTTTATGAACTTCTAGTGAATGGTCGGAGTATAGGTTTAGCATCAAACCGTCACTTGTTTGGTTCCAGAGCAACTCGTAATTTGGTGATTGTACGGTAGATGGCGGTTAATTTAAAACTTTATTGCTTATATTATTTCAGTATGCATATGCATAATGCTAGTCTCCTTCCTAGATTGTTATTACCGCAGCTTATAAACTAATGATAATTAATTTATTATAATAGTAAATAAGTCTAATATCTAATATATTATAGTTTGTTACATTATTTGCATGCGGGATGCCCTGTATAAATAACTAGCGGTCCGCATGCGAAACACCCTGTATGAATGTCTAGCGGTCGTTCTCGTTATTTTCCAAGTTGTTTTCATGTCTAGAATGTTCAAGAAGTTCTATTATTTTTTATAATCATATATAGTTACCTACATTGAACGAAAAGCCTTAGCCCTTATAGGTATATTAAGAAGAGCTGGACGTCAACACATTTACACATTGCACATGTTAGGCCGGGAGATACTGACACAAAATTTCGGGTCATTTGTAACAGGATGGCGGTCTAGAGGGGTCTTAGTACGCAATGACAAAAAGAAAAATGATGGTCAGAACGCTGGTACCGGCGGACTAGTCGCGTGGGCGTTAGTCACACTCGTCGGATAAATAGCGAAAGTCCAACGATTTGTAACACAAAAATTTTAGAATTTACCGATAGCCATTAAAAAAGATGTAGGCGGTAGTGTCATGCCATACTTTGACGATGTGACTTACAGTCCGCCATACCGACGTGAATGCGTTGATTTAAAAAAAAACAATTCAACCATTTGTACCGGGCTAACTTTTGCACAGGTAACCATCGTCGTGCAGCCATTTACTAAAATCGCCATGCCATACTTTTCGGACGATTCCAAATGGTCGCCATACCGCGGAAAATCTGCAAATTTTTGAATTTTTTTTTCTCGCCAAACGATTTGTACCACCCTTCATTTTTTTTCAACAACTCCTAAATGATTATAAATAGAAGTGTGATAATGCCATACCTGTGGGAGGTGACGTATAAGATTTTTTTCTTATTGTAAGATTTTATTCGTAGTTTGAACGATTTGTAGCAGTATGGCACTAATTTTTCCCTCTATTAAAAGTATGGCAAATATAATAATGGTCACGTTGCATCATATACTTTCCAAAAATGCCGTACTGGTACAAATCGCCAATTCTTTTCATTTTTTTTTACGTCTTGGCTTAAGTCTTACAATCATCCGCCCCATGTTTGCATTCTGCGATATTTTTTTCTAGGTAGAATTGTATACAAACAAACAGAATATAATGATCCCATACTGTAAAAAAATATTTTACGTATTGTACAGTCGTATTTTTGAAACGTGACGAATAAATTAATTTTTCAAGTATGGCAGCACTTTTTCCCCCTACTAGAAGTATGGCAAATATAATAATGGTCACATTTTATCAAATACTCTCCAAAAATCCAAATGCAATACTGGTACAAATTGTTTGGCGAAAAAAAATTTTTTTTTTGCAGATTTTCGGCGGTATGGTGGCCATTTGGAATCGTCCGAAAAGTATGGCATGGCGATTTTCGTAAATGTCTGCACGATGATGATTACCTGTGCAAAAGTTAGCCTGGTACAAATGGTTGAATTGTTTTTTTTTTAAATCAACGCATCGCGTCGGTATGGGGGGCTGTAAGTTACACCGGAAAAGTATGGCATGACACTACCGCCTACATCTTTTTTATGGGCTATCGGTAACTTCTAAAATTTTTGTGTTACAAATCGTTTGACTTTCGCTATTTATCCGACGAGTTCGACTAACGCCCACGCAACTAGTCCGCCGGTACGAGCGTTCTGACCATCATTTTTCTTTTAGTCATTGCGTAATAAGACCTCTGTAGAACCGCCATTCTGTTACAAATGACCCGAAATTTTGTGTCAGTATCTCCCGGCCTATGTATGTGTCATATTTTGCAATTGTTTATAAATACAGGGTGATGTAATTGGTGTAGTACGAATATCTAAAAATCTATGAAGAATTTTGCGATACAGTAAATGGAAGAATTATAGACTATTTTACAGTATTTAATAAAATCATTTAATTTTTTGTTCATTTTCATTAGAAATGTCAATTTTTCTCACCAAGGTGGAAATTTGGATGATAAGGATCTTGTTAGAAAAATATAAATTTTGACTAAAATCGACATTTTTACCAATAACAGTGTGATAATGAGCTTTTACTAAATCAGGCACACTTCTCGAACTCTATATTTTCTCTTGTATCGGCTTTTCGGTAACATTTCAAAAGAAAAAATTTCATCTGATCAAAGTAACGATACCACAGCTAACATTTGACAGTATGTACATAAACAAAATGATGTCGATAAAAACATTTCAGGTCGTTTGAGAAATTTGCCATTGCCAAAAAAGCTCATTATCACACTGTTTGTATGCATTTTCTGAGTAAATTTACTATGGTAATGTATATATTATATTTTAGACCATTAGAAAGTAGATATTTCAACGAACAAAAAGCCCCCAAACTTTTTGTAAAAAGCTGATATTTCGACGTCAGAATTTTCGATTGAAAATTAGGTTGTTTTTTTGGTATTAAGTTGAAATAAGGCGAAAAAATAAATATTTTCAATCAAATAAATTACAGTGTATTTGAGACACAATAAGGTAACTTTTCACCAAATATAGTAGAAAAAAATTTTTTTTTGAAAAAGAAATAAAAAACCAATAACTTGGTTTTTTTAATATTTCACCTAAATTTTGAGGTTATGTGAAAAATTTGTTAATACAAAAGTACAACTTTTGTACTTTTTATTACCTACAACTTTGCCATTGAACTTTTTTCCATAGGACTTGTAGTTTTGTTGGAAATCAAGAGAAACCATTTTTTAGCCTTAAAAGCTCCCAAACTCGGATTGTTTGTAATTTATTTTTCCTTTAATTTTTATCACATTCTCCTCCTTTTCTAATGGGTTTCATCCTACTACTATTTTTTTTAGGTTTTTATCATTTTGGAAGGGATTGGCCCTGGTGTATGTTGGGAGTGAGCGCACGTGTTATTTGTATTGTTTTTATGACCTGAAATTTAATTATTATTTGATAATTGAATAATTATTAATACTTTTATCCAATTGATTATTATTAGAATAAATAATTAACTTCATCAATTGATTTACTTTTAAATTATAATTTTACAGGTAAATTATGAGAGCTTTCATAAGTACATAATTATATTTGCATATATTTATCTACAACGCACCCATTTTACAATTCAAGTCTAAAATGAAACTAGAGTCGCATTTATTTTTGAACATACTGTAAGTGAAATTGCATAAGTGTGAGTACTGTGAACATGCCAGCTTTCCTTAATTGACCGATACATACCCTTACATAAATGACCCACACCTACCCACCCATACCGGTTAATCCTAATTATTATACCTAGGTCAAGTGTAAATATAATTCGACTTTTAAAAGTGACGCAAGATTGTATAATTATAATTGTGTCATTGTTGATGATAATATCCGGTCTGAAAAATGTATGTAAATTTCGGAAAATAAAAGCATTATTGAAGTGTCGCGTCATTATTATTATATGGGAATAAAAAGGCTTGGACATGGTATTTGATTTCATTGTAAATTTGACAAAATTTTAATGAACAAAATGAGCAAAATAATCGTTTAGACATTGTGTAACGTCGATGCGAGTAACTAAATAATAGATTTATCGATCCATAAAAAATATTTAACTTCACCTAAATCTAGATAATACAACTGCAAGTAATTTAGTGAACATGAGTAGGTATTTAGTCATCTGTGATCTGAGTAGCATTAACTAGGAATAATCCTATCACATAAGTGATTGATATATTTTACGTGATGTAAAGTAAAGACTATAATTTATACAAAAACGGAAACGTTCATAACATAATACAAATTGTAGTGTGTTCTAGTAAAGTACTCAATGTGTATAATATAGGCTCCTATGTTGTCAAGTATTATTTATTATCTAGAGTATCTTCGAATTATTTAATCCACATTTGACGATTGAGTCAATTTATCGCTTTGTGAACACAGCAAAATACCATGAAGGCTGCAATTGTTGGGGAATACCACCAATTGCTTTACTAAGGACATATTTAATGTAGGCCCATCACTGCCTGAACTTCCATCTATATTACAGAGCGCATTATAACACTAAATTTAGTACGCTGTGAACTTGTTGGGTGTAGTGTATTTTATTCATCATGTGTTTGTGGTTACTGACTGCATGTTTAGGGCTTTTGCCGTCCAATCCATCACAACAATCCCAAATTGTTATCATACAAGGAGTTCCAACGCCAATCTTGCAACCAACTACTGCAGCCCCGACAACTGCTGCTCCTACAACCGCAAGTGCAGCTCCCACCACAACTGCTGCTACGACCACCGCTGCAACGACACGAATGCCACCGCCGGCAACCACAATGATGCCTACGACAGCCGCACCGACCTCACCACCTACAATGGCTCCAACAACGGCTGCGCCTACCACAACCGCTTCAACTACAACCACTACAACAACTCCTCGCCCAACAACTGGTAATGCTATTGTACCCACTATCTCTACGGATAACACTGTCAGTTCCACTCCAATGACTAACTTGCCACTAATAACGCCATCGATGCCAATTAATATAGCTTCAACGTTACCAACCATCATAACTAATAATCCATCGGATAAAGGAACCCATGTAATTTTAATTTGTAATAATCCAGATGTCATATGTGTTTCTAATCCCGATGACAATACCACAGGACAGCTGCCGATAGATCCAAGACTCGGTACTACTACACAAGGACCTTCAGCTGATTTTCGGCTACCACCTATTATTGGATACAGTTCTCAAAATCCTTCCGATACAGCTGTACGCTTTCCAAGAGAAAAGAGAAGTGTTAACAATGATAGAATAAGAAATAGCCCTCAATATATCTACGAAAACTATTATGCTAATAGGCATATTATAAGTAAGAGACAAAGTTGTCGCTGTGTACAAGCGGGTACATGCGTGAGAAATGGGAATTCATATTATGGGAATGGCATGATCGATATTAGAATTGTTACACCGGTATGTTATATACTTATTATTTATAAAAGACTGCTTAACAGTTTTGTCTTGAATTCACTTCTGAGAACAATCGTTTATATTATAGACTTCTACGCCGTGTCCGACGGGACAGGAATATTGCTGTGGCAGTACTACTAATAGCGGAACTATTTCGTGTGGAACACTGCAAAATTCACCAACGCCTTCAGTTACACCCGCCGCAGGACAAGCTAATTATGGAGAATATCCGTGGCAGGTGGAGTATCTTGCATTTTTTTTAATAAATTTTTATTCAAATTTCTTCATCTTTTGTAGCTAATTAATATCCTTTCTAAAAATAAGGATTTTTATATGCACTTTGAATTTTGAAATAGTGAAAGATTTTAATATTTTTTAAAATTTGATAAAAATAATTGTTATTACAGGCTTTAATATTGTCAAAACAAAACGACTATATTGCTGGCGGAGTTTTAATTGATCAACTTAATGTTATAACAGTTACTCATAGACTTTCAACCTATATGTAAGTATAAAATTTCATATACTAAATAATTTTAATAAATTTTCTGCTCTATCAACATATTTTCGAAAAGACCAGAATATAATGCCTATCTATTTAATTGACAATTTTAATAAATAATGATTATATACGACAAATACAGGTCCTTTTGCCATATCGTAGTTAATACTTATCAAATAGTTTAAATTATATTTTAAAGCTCTGTATTTGAATATCGATTCAGTGTTTCAGGGACGGCTCCAAACATCAAAGTACGTTTAGGCGAATGGGACGCAGCTGGAACGTACGAACCCGTACCGTTTCAAGAATATACTGTAGCTAAGGTTTTCACACATCCGTCGTTTGATCCTAACACTTTACAATACGATATAACTGTATTGCGATTGTCTTCTGCAGTTCCCTTTACACCTATGAATGGTGCAGCGACTACAATAAATAGGGCTTGTCTTCCCCCTTCATCGACATCGACCTACACAGGGCAGAGGTAAGAATCTAATTGATAAATACTTAATAAAATAATGCAAACATAGCAATTTGATAGGTTCGATTCCCGGTCGATGCAAGTGAATTTTCGAAAATGTCTTTGTGTGTCTTTCACTTTCACTTACAGTTCTATTTCTTTTTAAAAATAAAGGAATGTTTCCTTTCAGAAAAAAATTGCTATCTTGAGTATTTCAAGTACTTTCCCTCCAGGGCCCATCGAAAATTTCCATACTGTATATAATAATTTAATAGTCTAAATTTTCCATCTACAATTTCATTACCAGTTGAGACTGATTCCTCACCGCTATTGATTATGCAACTCCATTTAATGAAAATCTGTGCTACAGTATCATAATATTATCCAATCAGTCCTATAGATTCGTATAACAAATGAAATTACAATTGAAGGTGCTGGGTAGCCGGTTGGGGGAAGGACATGTTTGGCTTGCAAGGTCAATACCAGCAAATATTGAAGGAGGTAGATGTGCCGATCGTTGCACCTTCGACATGCCAGTCGCAGTTACAAACCGCTCGACTTGGCTCCTCGTATGTACTCGATACGACATCCTTTGTATGCGCAGGAGGTGAAGCAAATAAGGATGCTTGTACGGTATGTGTTTTTTAATAATACATCTTAATTTTATTTTTACTTATGCTGTTAAAAACAAATGTAAAATTTGAAAAAAAACGAGAAATTAAAATTTGAAACCTTAAATAACGAAATATAGAAACTTCTGATTACATGATTACACTGTAAGAATTAGATTTAAGGAATGATAGTTGGCATAATATTATAAGGTACCTTCCAACTTCTCGATATATTTTTTTTCATGGATCATTCGGTATTTACGAAACTAAGATACGACATTTCTGTGAAAAATATAATTTAAAATATTCCAGGGTGACGGCGGATCGGGCTTGGTTTGCCTAGTGAACAATCAATGGGTTGTCGTGGGTCTGGTTGCGTGGGGTCTGGGCTGTGCCAACCAAAATGTTCCTGCCGCGTACGTTAATGTTGCAGGATTATTACCTTGGATACAACAACAAGTTGCGACAGCTTAAATCTGGACAAAATTCGTCAAAACTGTAGCATGATACTACGTATTATATTATCTGTGGTTATGGTTTATAGTATGTTTTGTTGAAATGTAATTTGTATTGTAAGATAATGAGCTTATAATGAGTTACTCAATTGTTACAATTTTTACTCATCTTTTTTAATAATAAATAAATATATTTTCTAGTTTACGAGCATTTCTTATGTCATAAAATATGATAGTGGATTTCTTCGTTTTCATGAATTCGTCATAATTAAGTCACTATCCGGTAATTTGCAGTTCGCAGGGTAGGATCAAATGAAACTACAGCATGATTTTTTTCTCTATTTTATATAATACTGGTAAAAACAAAGACAATAAGGTGAGTTACATTAACACAATAATTTATAGGGATAACAGTGTAATTTAATAGCGATGTAAACATTGTAAAACATGTTTCAGCAAAAACTATACATACGAGCTAACTATACATACATAGCCTTCTATACATACATGGAATAGCGTTCTAAACGCAGCATATTAACAAAATTTAATAAAGAATTAACATTCAACAAACTTATAATTACCTAGGTATAACATTGCTCAGGACGTTATCTAGTATTGCATTGCGGGATGTTACCCGCGTAGGACGATATTGTTCTTGACATACACTAATAATTTAACCATTGACGAAGTGATTTATTATTATAACTTTTCCACAGAATGCTACTTTATTGTCATATAGTTTTGGCCATAATACACTTGGTGCACTCAACTAACATCTAAATTTTAATCTTCATCAGGCTTCTCTTGTTTCACAACGGGTGGTACAGGTGTGGATGACCTTGGCCGCACAGGAGGTGGTGACGATACTTCAATATATTCGTCGTTTCTCTCTTCTTTGATTTCATTCTCTTGTTTCACTTGAACTTCTGGTGCCGGAGCCGTAGTGGTATTTGGAGACGGATCAGATTGCAACGCAGCCCAAGCCGAAGCAGCTCCTCTAGCGTAAGCTTCATAGAACGCTCTTTGAGCTAATTCAGCTTCTTCTAAATGAATTAACGCATGGTTATCGAGTTCCGCTCTAAAGAAGAACTTGAGGCCGCAACGAGCGCAGTCATATGGTCTCGAAGCAGCGGGATGTTCAGGTAAGTGTCGTTGCAAGCCAGCGGCGCTCGTGAATACGGCGGAACACAAGTAGCAACTGAAGGAGCCGATGCCAGCGAAAGTGTGTTCTATGAGATGCGTCTGGAGTCGAGTTGGCGATTCCAGGGAACGCCGACAGAGTCTGCAATCATTGTCTGCGGTGGGCGGCGGGGGAGGACGCGGCGCTGCATGTCTCGCATAGCACGAAGAACATGCGCGAACGCCTTCACCGGTTTCACTCTCTGATAAGGTTTTTAAACAAATAGCACAGCGCTGCTCGTCCTCGTTGGGTCGAAGATGGAACCTTGCGTGAAGTCGAGCTTCGGCCTCTGATGCCAAAGTTTGTCGACAAATGATACAAGGCGCGGGGAGGGCGGGGTGGTGACGCGCCATGTGTGTGAGATACGCTTCTTCTGATGTTAGCCGCGAGCGACATCGCGCGCATGTATCGCCAGCGACTACCTGTGGGTAAATATATAAAAATAAGTATAAGTAATCAATGTACAAACATTGATGGTTGGTAAAACTAATTACAGACAACTATGTTAACTACTAAAATAATAGTGATAATTAACATCATTGGACATAATCTGTCTTCTACCAGTCAGTAGGTACTCAAATTAAATTTGCGTACCTACATACATATTTCATTCACCACATACAGTGGTGGTCACATAATTAAAGACACTAAGAACATTTCATACTACCCAAGACACTTATCTCAACATTTTTTTTTACACTACCATTGGAACTTGTTAAATAATTTTAAAATATTCAGGTATGTGTTGTCTAATGCTAAACTAAATTTTATCTACAAAACTCGTCGGTTTGTTAGATTTTATTCGGTTCATCCTTACTACTAGCAGTTTTAACCTAGCAAAAGTCTGGCCATATAATTAAAGACATTAGACTCGCTTATAAGAAATATAAAAAAATATTATTTTAATGACATTATTTTTATAACACAAAATACCTGACGTATTTACAAAACATTTTTACACTTTTCAATATTTAGTTGCATGTCCTTTGGCAGTAATGACGGTTTACATCTCTTGGGCATTGAAGCAACTAATTTTGTTCAAGTTGCATCACTAAATTCGTTCCATTCTTCGGAAATGCTTTGCAAAGTTAGTCGACGTTTGATGATCGCTTTGCCGCGACTTCTTTCTTTCTTGATTTCATAAGTTTTCGATCGGATTTGAATCCGGACTGTAGGGGGGCCAATCCAAAACAGTTACAGATTGGTTCCTTAACAAGCACTGCACTACTTTTGCTGTGTGCTTAGGATCATTATCGTGTTGACAAGTCCAAACAACAGGTAAATTTTCCTCTGCATAGGGCAGCATGGATTGCTCTAAAATATATTATAGGTACTGGAATTTATCCATGTTGCCTTCTGTCTTTTTGACAGGTCCAACACCAAGTCCAGAAAAACAGCGCCACACATTGATATTTCCACCCCCATGTATGACTACTTTTTAGAGTATCTTGGATGCATTTCCTTATTGAGATGGCGTCTTACATATTGTGTTCTGACAGAATTAAAAATATTAATCTTAGTTTCATGCCAAAACAGCACATGTTTCCATTCTCGTTCAGTCCAGTGTTAGTATTTTGAAGCAAAGTGAAATCTTGCCTTCACATTTTGTTTTTTCAAAAGTGGTACTTTCCGAGATACTCTTCAGTGCAAGTTTTCCTCACACAGTCTCCGTCTAATTGTCTTTGCAGACACCCCCATCAAGCCTGCTGCACCATACAACTCTGAACTGTATCAGTTCCGACCCTTTAAATGGATCTTTTTAGCCAACAACAACATTTTTGAACCTTTCGGCCGAGTAGTTTCACTTGGTTTTGCTTTTCTGAGTACGTTTTCGGTCATGTGGAACATCTTGACATGTTTAATAGCATTCATAACCATATCCTTGAAACAGTTTAATTATCATGGAAGTTAAAAATATTTTTTCTTGTGGACGAGTTGTAACTCTTATTTTTAACCATAATAATTGATATTAAAACTATTAAACGTATGAATTTTAATTTTAAAAGTTAAAAATACCCAAAAAAATTATAGAGTGTCAACGATTTATGAAATTACGCGACAAAACTAAGTAAAGCAAAATGCTGTTTCTTTTTATTTATAAAAAATTATAACTCATTTCTTGTTGTCTTTAATTATGTGGCCAGCTACACGTACGTTAACAAAGTTTGTGTTACATTCCCACAGAAAGCAAGTGTCGAAACTACCAAGGAATATACCTATTTTTTGTCCCTCATTTTAAAGAACATATTGTCTTGTATGGTTTAATAAAAATAATACTAGATTAAATACCTTTTTCAGATAATTGTACTTCCTAATGTAAATATTTTATGATCAATTAGGGGGTGTCTTTAATTATGTGACCACCACTGTATATATTTTCATAAAATTCCATATGTCAGTCAGTCTGCATTACCTTGCAATGTGTAAGCTTGTGTTCCGCGAGCACGGCCGCGGAAGGCAGCACTTCATCGCAAATAAGGCACTTATGCCTTGCAGCCGTATTGCCCGAGTGAGCGCGTGTATGTGCCTCCAGTTCAGCGCGGCTGCGGGTGCGCTCGCCGCAGTACGCGCACTGTAACGCAACGGCACCGTTCTTGCGTCTACGCTCCTCTGTTTGGTTCTCGCCGGTGAGACACGGTGAACAATCATTTTCTATAGCGTTATTGTTTTCCGATTGTTTGGCCCGAGGTATGTCTCCGTTGACGTCCTGTAATAATAAAATAAAGATAAACAAACTTTTTAAGGGAGCGGTTTATATGTCTTAAATGTCTATAATCGAATTAATTGAACCACTACTATTTTGAATTCTTTAAGTATTGCATTTAAGATCTTCAATTTTAATATCGCTCTGTATTTGTTATTACATAGTTGTTTTGACTTGAAATTATATCATAAATGCATCTTTCATTCTTACCTGCGGAATAGTATGATGGACTTGCATGTGCCGCTCTAGCAAGTATTGTACCGCGAAAGTATCAGTACACGCAGGCACTGGACACCTATAACTATGGTGTGCCGCCGCATGTTCCCGCAATGCTCTCGCGCCGGCCACCACCGCACCGCACGCGCACCGCGCGGCTGCGTGCCGGTTGCGTACATGCGCAGTGCACTCCGCTTCAGAACGTAACGCACCCCCGTTCGAGCCGCAGGAACGACACACCCAGATTTTGTTCTCCCCGCTGTGTGCTACGGCGAAATGGACCTGCAAAATATAGTGCTGTTAATGTTGTTAAGATTATAAGTATAATTTGGCTTTAAAAATTCATTATTTAAACGTTTATTTAATTTAGTAGGTATCCAAAAATGACAATATTCAAAATAATAAAAATAAAAACACTTTATTGCATGGTAAGTATATTTTTACCTGGATTGCAACTTTTGATTCGAAGATCTCTTTGCAAAGTGTGCAACGGTACAGGCTATGCGCATGTTGATCGAAAAGGTGCTTTTGAAGGTCATCCGGCGAGGAAAAACTTCGAGCGCAACTGTGACATGTGTATTCACATGACACTGCCAAATAATGTGCTGCTAGGTGACGCTCTGAAGCGACAGGATCTGTGAATGTCGCTCCACAATGTAGACAGGGTGTTGGACTTGTTTGTGCCAAGTTTCCACCTTCTTCAAGGTGACCTTTCAAATGTGCTCGGAAAGCTTCAAAATCTGGTAGAGCCGCATCACACTGATTGCATAGCAACGTACTCGGTGATAGAACTGTCTGAGGTGTAGCTGATCCTGAACTTGATCTAGACCGTTTCACTGGAGGTGTTCCTTCTGATCCTCGACGGCTTAAATCAGTTGGAGCCGGTTGTTCCACAGTAACTGTTGGACCTTCGCCATTTAATAGGGCCGAATGTGATGCTCTTACATGAAGCTGCAATTGTTCCATGCTAGTGAATGTATCCCGAGTACAATAAATACACGCGAGAAGTGTAGGCGGTGGTTGAGAGGCCACGCGACGAGGTGGAGTCATAGCGCCATGTGCTGTTGTCATGTGTGCCTAAAACGATCATAATAACATGTAAATTATGTATTGAATATAATGATGGAAATACTAGATTGCCTATCTAAAAAATAACGAAAAAGCTCCACTTTCGCACTAATTACTTACTGTACACAACAGAATTGCAATACAAATACAAACCTGTAGCATTTCAGGTCGTCGAAAGCTCTCTCCGCAGCGGACACATCGCAAAGCTCTTCGTCTGTCGACCTCGCGCCCATCGCGGTCCCTCTTATGGCCCTGCATGTGGGATGTGAGCGCTGCTGCAGTGTTGTATCCACGGTTGCACACCGTACATTGGAACGGCTTCTGGTTGTCGTGAGTCTTCATGTGGATTTTTAAATGGTCGCTGCAAAGTGAAATACTTATCAGCCAAATAGCCAGAACTTCTCGCTTGAAGAAGCTTAGAGATCATGGTTTAAAATAAATTACACAATAATATTGTAACAAAAGAGGATAACCACTTCTGCAGGTTCATATTATTAAGTCTATTTTCAGGATATTTAATTGTTCTGATAAAAGTTTGAACTAGTTAAATTTTTTATTTTTTTATTTTATTTTATTTAAAAAACCATCACATATTTCGTTGTTATCGATATCCTTTTAAAAGTCTGCTTTTAAACAGATACTAACTAAGAATAAACTAACACATAAATATTCATAATAACTTAATCTGGAAAAGTGCTTAACGCTAGAATGTCATTTAAGAATTTTAAAGTTGAATAAAATAAATCATCATTGTATGACCGGAGAGGATAATTTGTCATCCAAGACATAAGTACCCACATAAAGCACGGACCAAATAGAACTAACAAAGAGGCTTTTCATGCAAACTACAGAATAAAAGCGTTCTCCCAAACACCTTCACTAATGGCCGTACTCAGCGCGCCAGTTTAGGTACTGGTCATTATTTTATTTTTGTAAGATCTTCGACGCCATTTGTCAACACATCATCTCTTTCACTTGTTGAACTCGTCGCTGGCTCGACAAATTGCATAGAATTAGTCACATGACCGCAGAGAGGTGACGAAAAAGGTGACGCGTCGTTTCATGGCCGTAAATCGTGCTTTGTGGTGTGACTTATGGTGATCAATCTTATTCTGTGGCCATTGTTATGCAAGCACATCTTCATTTGTGCGCCTACATTTAAAGGGATAATTCTTTAGGGTATTACGACCTTTTATAATGTTTTTGTTGTAAGGAATGTTTCATATTTTTGTGTTTTAAAGTAACATAAGTATGATATAAGTACTTTACCTGCGGGAGAACGCTGATTCGCAGTGTGCGCATCGGTATTTTCTATCGCCAGTGTGCAGTTTGACGTGGCGGTCTCGAGATCTCTTGTGTTTGAATAATCTCGAACAGAATTCGCAACGAAACGGCATTTGATCAGAATGAGTCTGTAAAGAATTTGAATTGATAAAAAATGAATGGAATGCAAAAGAGCGGTGCATAACACAACATTACTAGCAATGTTGCGAATAACAACTACCTAGTAGTAGGTAGTAAACTATATTTGAATCTGATCAAAAAGATACGTCGTTTGAGTGATTGTAATCACTGTTTAGTCGTATACCTAACAGAATAAGTGATTATGAGATGTATGATAAAGCGGCAATAGGTGAAATTGATTTGTAACCGATATGGCACAGTGGGAGCCGTTACTCGGGAATGCGATGGATGCAATTGATCTGTTTATTTTATATCAGATAACAGTATCTATATAAATATCTGTGTATTGTGTACTAGTAATATAAAAACTTAAGGAATTATTAAAAATGTTACCTACTGCATACGATTTACTCTAAGAAAACAATCTAAGGAATGCAATGAATAATTGAAAAAAATAATGTTTGAATATTGTACGTTTTTGATTTAAATAAGTTGCATTATGTAATTATTTCCCAATATCGTTTCTCGGTTTGGATAGATTCCTCTCTTAAGGGTGTTCAACTGACGACCCTTGGCTAACAAATCTTGTAACAAACCCAAACGTTGCGTTATGTCAGCGTTTAGAACCTCCAAAACTCCTATTTTTTTCAATTCATCATAATAGAGCACATAACTTATGCGTCACCTCTATTTGTAAAATATCTGCTACGGAAAAACATGAACAAAGAATTATTCATAAGTTAATTATGGAAATGGTAATGGGTGTAGCGACGGTGGCAGCGGCACAATGCCTCGTCCTTCACATCACCCGTGAACCGACTCGCAGGCGAGCACACGAAGCAACTTTGTCCAAACTGACAGCCTTTTCACGCTTTTACTAAATCCACTACCAATTATACTCTAGTCATGTAATGTAACGCTATATGTATACAAATGATTGACTGTTCGACGTCTACCACTTTTTTTGACGTGCAGACGAATTTTTTAAAAGAATACTTTTTCTTTCTAAAACGAAGCGTAACTTATTGATCTGGGTTGTTAGTGAGAATTATTGTATTTGTATAGTCAGGGGTTTATATTCTCGTGTTCGCTCAATTACCATGGATTGGTGGAGCCATTAGCGTCGTGTCTCAATTTGTTAGCACAGAGTGAAGCATAACAACTTAACATGGCTGCCATCATTGCGATCAAATGTGCAGACATTAACTATATTGTAAGAGTTGCAAAGTAATATTCAAATTATAAATTCCAACGCCTCTGTGATATTCAATTTCCTATTTATCTTTATGCATATTATAGTTATTTAAAAAAAATCGGTGTTGTCATTGTAGGTAATTCCAAGATATTAAATATTAATATCTTAGCAATTATAAAACTATAGAGTAATAATAATTAGCAATAATTGATTAATAGCAATTTCGTGAGCAAGACTAATAAACAATGCACATTACACCACGGGAGCTGAACGCTGGGTGCATGAAGATCCCTGCTGACATTTTACGACAAGAAACCGTAACACAACTTATAGCGAAAAGGCACGCAAATAACTTCAGGATTTATAATAACCTAAATAAACAGCGTGGGATTGTTCGACATAAATGCGTTGATGTTGTTAACTTTTCCGAGTAAAGCGCACCAAAAGACATTTGAAACTAGTTTAAGGCAGGCTTGATAGCCAATAAAGCACCGAAATGGCAGCTAGCGGCTACCGAGAGACTTTCCCAGGTGCCGTAATGCGATGTCATCGGCGGTTCACACAGCCGCTGCCCAGAGGTCATCAGCACAAACTCGTTGCCGGACCACTCTGTTATTATTTAAATTATTCAAATTTAGTGAAGAGTTGTAGGTACCTTCATATTCAGGGACACACGGTTAAAAAATCTTGTCTTGCTACTGTACATAGATGTTGAATATTTTTATTTTAGGTATTTAATAACTATCGAATGAACATTACAGTATCTTAAATACAAAAGCTGTTTTTGGCAAATTGTTCTTAGGTACACAAAAAGGATTAATAGTCATTTTTTTAGAAAAAGTTACTTAATGACAATAAATATTACAGTAGGTAGTTAACTAGGAACTGAAAAAGTATAAATTATGTTCATTAGTATTCTTCTAAGTTATCTTAGATAAGATGAAACCTATAGGATGATATTCTTTACCAAATTATTATGAAACTAATTATTACTTAAATCTTTTAATTTTATTACTAACATTCAACTACGCCTAAATACCCGTTTTACGCATTAATTTATTTTTAATGATTCTCTTTTTTAAAGCGCAGTGATAAAGAAATGGCATGGCTAGCTAGGGAGTTGTTATCTGGAGCTTATTTCCGGACGTCACCGACTGTCTCGATGCTGCTCAGACGCGATCTTTGCGATACATTTGTCGGCATCACACCACCGCCGTGCGACTTCTCGATGCATATCTATAAACCATGGTGGTGACTGCAATTTTATAGAGATAATCTAATAGAATCCTTATACGATTGCGACTTTCCTTAAATATATTTTCTAGTTCTGACCATCTGCAGTCTGCAGAATAACATTTTTGACACTGCTCGATATAAATCTAGATGTAAATGTAGGCGGAATACGGTTTATGCAAAGTGACGGTTCTATTTGCCCTATCTCGACTAGATCTCTGGCGGCGTGTGTCGAGGATAATCGTAGCGCGGTCGCATTGGCGCTGCACAAAGGAACCGAGATGTACAACCACCGTAATGGGCCGCACGTCACTGCCTCGCCGTCCTCAGAGTATTGCAAAGCTACTGCGATGCATATCTCGATACGCACCGGCTTTGCAAACGGTCTGTTTTGGGTATATACTTGCTAATGAAGCTGGAATCTGCATGATGTAACTTGCCAGGTAATTCATAGATATGACGGACATAATAGCTTTATTGCGGTCATTCCTGTTTTATGATGGCAAACGAGTTAACTAACCATAAGAGTTTGCATATCATTTTGTTGCCTTGTTGTTTGATATTATCGTCCGTTAATGCTTGTAAGTAGCAAGGTATAATAACAATTTGGTTCTACAGAATGCTTTTAAGACTAACCATCAAATTCGGTCTAGCTTGTAAGTACGTCCCAATTTTTGACGCTTGCCATTTTTACATTTTTACTTGCCACACTTAACCAATATAAGGAGCAAAATAAAATAATACCATACCTGTTCATGTTTCTTCAAGTAAGAAAGCCTTGGGAAGGCTTTATCACAGAACTGGCACTGATAGGGGGTGTGTTCCGTAGCGCCGAGCGTGAAGGGCGGCTCCCCCTCCACCTCCGGGTCTACCGCGTCAGCTGACGTTGGTGTGGAGGCGGGAGACGGCGAGGGTTCCGGCGTGGATGAGGGCCAGGAGCTGCCCGCCGTGCTGCCCACGCTGCCCAGTGCCTCTGTTGACAAACGGCGAATATATAATGCCTATACTTGTATACGTAGTATATTATTATTAGTCTGTGCCTATACCTACCTACCAGACATAAGCGATAAAGTTCCGCAATGATTCTAGCATCTGGTACCTATAGGCTATATGCGAAAAGATCGATGTTACAACGAAATTAATTACTTAATGAGATTAAAAAAATAACGATAGGTTTAGAAAAGAAATTTATATATTCTAAACAAACCATATCGAGATATATTTTGTAACTATTTTCCGCAATAAAACGAATTAGTTATGAATTTGATATATATTTTTGGTTTTATGGCAATCAAATGCTATATTTCTAAATGTAAATTTATAAAAGGCAAAGGATGCGGGTTCGAGTTCCGCCTCGTGATTGAATTTTTTCTATTCTTTATAAATTTAAACCTAATTATTATGGTTAAAAAAAATCATGATAGAGAATGACATTAAATAACTACACAAACGTTGGTTCCAAAAATTAAAACGATTAAGTACTTACTTCAACAATAAGTTATTAATAAGAAAATTATGAGGACACACCACATTGCATTGAGTAGGTATAATTTTCCCTTTAAATTTCTTATGAATAATTCAACTTGGGCATTCAATACATTCATATTATGTCGAAATTAATTGCTCTACCTATAGATTAAAATATTACAATATTAATGAATATGTTTATTGGAATAGGTATTTAAATACAATTTGGTGGGCAAGTTTAATTTCATTAATAGGTAACGATTATTCTTTGTTAACAAAATCACATTTTATCGTACACATATCTCTTATAAATACGCTATAAAGTAAGTTTATAAGAGTTTTTGTATATCAAATATTTCAAGAGCACCTAAAATACGAAATGTAGACAAATTGAATGGGCCGCAATGATGAGCATTCGCGCAAATCATGAGTAATGTCAGGAGAAGTCAGGATTCATGGCGGTGGTGAAATCGCGTCCCGAGTGGGCCACGGACGCAAAATGGAAACTAATTTAATTTTGTTTATGACATCCATAAATCGACAAAAATAATTTATGGAATTATAGATCTAATTGATTTTATTTCACTTCGTGTGATTAATTAAATTAAAAGTTTATCACAAAACTGGCGTTTGACGATATTCACAAAAAATGATAATCGACAAGAATTAAAACATCGAAAGTGTTATTTTTTATTTCACTTATTTTTATCTAGATGCTACTTAAAATCGTCTCTGAATAAATAATATAATGAGCTTTTTTATATGACCAAACATTTTTCAAATGGTTTCTTTCTTGAGATGTTTTGCGAACACTCGCGAAATTGGCGTATAAAACTTCATATATTCAGGTTCCGCGGTTCCCTTTTTACCGCGTCCCTATTTCCTTATTTTATATCGCATATAATAAGGGAAACTATTTATATCAATCTGTCTCCCTTCACGCCCCGGATGCGCGTAACGACCACGCTAATGGATAAAATAATGACAATTGAATTCCGTCATTCCGTAGAAGATTTAATGTACTTTCACGCTAATTAGGTTCTTTGTCACAATAAAAGTTTATTTAGAAGAAACATTCAAGTTTCTTGATTAATAAATTCATTCCTTAGTTTTATATTCATAGTTTCGTTTCATTTACAGGCATCGTTATCTTTTAAGATTCTGCCTTCCAAAATCTTTATATGGTGGATCACAGTTAATCGCTTTCTTCCATAATTACCTCGGTGTTAGATAGGATAAACGTAATTAAGAACGATTGCAAGCAATTCGTCGGGTGATTCTGGCGCCGCACATACTGTGGTGGGCGGCGGAAGCCCACTTCCTAATTGCGGCGTCTGAGACACCTCAACCGGCGCCTCGACAATCAGCGCCAATCTCCAAACGACTAATCATGTGAAAAACTGACCAACCTACACAGTACATATGGAATAAGCTTCAGAGGAATTCGATTTCAAGCACTATTACCTATGCCTGATCAGCGGTATCAGCATTTCTCAATCAATATGAAAGATGAAAATTCGTGGAGAGTTGTCGCGTAAGAACCACAGGATGGATGATGGATGGATCATTATTATTATATATTATGTAGTTACATATTATTTTTTTAAATTGAAATTAAAATGTGTGTTTAAATTGAAATTAATATGTTATAAATTTATATTAAAATGTAATATTGTCATGATTTTGAAAGAGCAACTAGGTACGGAGTTTCTTGCTGGTTCTTCTCCATATACCTAGATACTGCTTTCCGAATCGGTGGTAAATGTTATTCTATTCAAAAGTGATTCGAGATGAATTCTAATTGAATAAATAAATGTTTGAGTTTCTTTCGGTGTAGTTTGTTCATTTAATCGACTTAAAAAAACATGAGGTGCTACTGAAACTCGCAGACGCCTGGATCTTTTTTTCAAAATCTGACGATGTGAAATGAAAGGAAACTCAAATTTTTGTAAATCGTATATCTGTTGTCTTGTCATCATTAAATCATCATCTCATGATGACGATGGAGATTGGAGACCATAGATAGTAAATGATGAAATTTTTTAAATGTGGCGCGTAAGTGCAACTTCGCTACAAGTAGATACCTACGTGGTATCAAAAATTTGTTATACTAACCAGTATATTCTGCTTTTTATGGTCTACAGAAATAAAGGCAGTTCATTATTCCTCTTTAAAAAAAAGTTAAACATTTAATATGAAACATCGACGTCGATTGACTCTATTTTTTACTTTTTGAATACCTATAATTAGCTCTAGAGCTTTATAGCTATATTAGTTAAGTAGCTTTATTTAATTAGAATTGATACATATACATATATCTATTATAAAATATATAATTTTTATCACATGTCGTACCTAATTTTTACTTTTGGAGCAAATCTCTACCTTTATTGTATTAAAATTAAAAACCTACCCTTCAACGGTATTTTGCTATCTAGTAGTAATATATTAATTTGTCTCGTTGTCATTTTTATTCTTTCAATCTTACAGATTTGCAAGGTAATGTTTCCTCTTTTGCAGCAAAAATAGAGCAAGGCCTTAATGACTAAACCACACACATTAGTAAAGCCAGTTATATTTCTAGAAATTAGTCGATGCTTTTATTTTCAGAACATCAGAATTCAGAAATACTATGTAAGTAGATATAATATGAGCATAGAAATAATATCTGTAATAATAATATGTAATGCTCTATGTAGAGGAGATTTTTTGTTTTTCAAATTGCATAAGATTATCCCATTAGCGAAGTAGCTGTTAATTTCTGGTTACATTGATAAGACAAAGAAATATAAGACATTGATATACTTTCTATAAGACACAAATCTCTCTAAAAAAACGAATATAATAATTCAAACACTTTAAATTCTTAAGCAATGTAGTTAGATAGCTAGATGATTTTAGAACATATTAATTTTTAAATATTATATTTAATAATCCTACATGATACCAATATGTATCATGATAAATTATAGGTACCTACTTAGTTATAACTAATTAAATTTTAAATCTCTGACGTAAAAATAAATAATATATCAATAAGCTTTACACGTCTATCATTTATCTAGGGAATCATAGGCGCCAATTCCCAAACGACCTAACTAAGTAAAGTTCAGATTATATTATCCTTGGAAGGTGTGAAGGCAGTGGCATGATTTTTTTTGAGTCGAAAAATTCGTCGTAGATGTGTTGGAACTTACTCCTAAAAAATTTCATGTTTAAATTATTATTAGTTTAAAAATATACCTGGCGGTCTATCAATTCTTAAATAAATAAGATAGATAATTATTGCGACATTATTTTCCATTTCATTCCATTTTCTTTCTTACTTCATAATTACAAATATCTATACGATTGTTCATTATTTAGTGTCCTTCGTTTGGCCTTATGAGTAAGGATAGATGGCCATAGCAATTGTCTTTTTAGAATTATACTAGCTGTGCTCCGCAGTTTCACCCGCGTGGCTCCGCTCTTGTTGGTCTTAGCGTGATGATATTATATAGCATATAGCCTTTCTCGTTGAATGGGCTATCTAACACTGAAATAATTTTTCAAATCGGGCCATTAGTTCCTGAGATTAGCGCGTTCAAACAAACAAACAAACTCTTCAGCTTTATAATTTTAGTCTAGTTTAATTAAATATCGAGTCATTGGACAAAAAGCTTAGTATACCTAATTACCACCAACGTTGTATACGGCTAACTCTATTTTAATTTTCGGGAGGCTCTTTTTGCTCCTATAAGATTTTTCAGAGCTTCAAGGTACTTATAGAAGACAAATAAAATTTTGGGCTCTGATTTGATTTTAATTTCTGCCTTTCAAATATACCTACCTCAATCTAACGATACATTTTTCTTAACGTTTATTAAATGTTGGATAATTTTTAAACATCTTCCTACTTCTCTTAGGTAGGTACCTACCTATTATATATAATATGTAGTATACTACATAAAATTTATTTAATTCCATAAAAAATTTTTCAACTTACCCTTTATATCTTCAGAAGAGACGTCGTGATTTTCTTTATTAGCTTGTATTTTCTCTATCAAATGCTCCAATCTGCTGCTATTGCCTTTGAATAACATGATCATAGCGCCAGCACCCTGCGAGCGGGGCTACACCTGAATCCTTTTTGTGAACATTTAAGCGTATCCGTCAAGAGTTTGCCGCAGGTGCACTGATGCCAGTTATTTTGAAGTTTTTTGAGGGCAAATATATTGCAAGTGCGAATTAATGCGTGGCGCGTGTCCGACAGGTGGCACTAATTGATGGGGTGCCCGTTTCTGCTTTAGTACGGTTCCTTTCCGCCAATTATTTAGGTGACTGCTATTGACCGAATAATTAGTGAGCGTTGCACCTTTATACTCTGTTTACGGGAGCCCTTTAATTTTGGAAACTGGTTTCAGGTCGCCAGCTGAGAGTGTATCGAGTGATTTGTAATGCAGCGATGCACCGACGCGCGCTTCAATGTTGAGAAGTGCGGCGCGACTGTGAGCTCTTGATGGGCGAGTCGGAGCCAGCGCGCCCGAGCCTCGGCACCTCAGCACCCGAACGCCCCGCCCGTGTGCTCCGCCTACCGGCTCCCCTCTCCACCAAAACTGCACCCAACTATAAATAAGTTTTCGAAGCTTTCCTTCTAATGTTAAACCTAGTGCTTATTGGAAAATTAACCAACATTTTCCACGTTTAGTAACGGAAAGCTTTATTCGTTTACGTCAGCTTAACATTTTTTCCTTCTAATTTGCTATATCTCAGCGATATGTTCGTGAATAACTAATGGATTTTCAAACAGAGTCCCATACGTAATCAATCGTAAACAATTTGACGCGTTCATTTTGTAGCACGCAAATGAGGGATACGGATTTTAACGTGAAATATCGAAGTGACAGCGGGATGACACTAAAAGCTTTTTAGAATGCTCTGTCGAGAAAATTTTGCACAGTCTTTTCCCCGTTCCACCTACGGGTAGGCGCGGCCAATGGGCGCAGATGTCCCCCGCCTCGTTCGCACCTTCAAACTGAATAGACAAAACGCTGCAATTTTTTATCATTAAGTCAATTATTTACAGTTTGTGTCTTTTTGTATCATTCACTTGTGAATGACTCTAGGATTGTTTTGGCAAACTTTGAGCACAAAGAATTTGTATAAATTGGTTAATATTGGATAATGAGTTTTTAAATAAATGTTAAATGCTTTAAATGTTAGTATTTTGTAAAGAATTAAAAAACATTAGCAGTATATTAAGTGCCGGCCACCCGACGTCCGTCGATTGGCCCGCAGGGAGTGATAGAGTCGGTGGACTTGCGGATTTCTACCTTTTAGTTGTGAATATATTATTACAGGGATTACTGACGACACCAACCGCGGTCATTTTACGGATAAACTTGAGAAACATCTGCATTTTAGGATTCCCTGGTGATTTGTTTACTCATAAAATGAACACGAAATTTAACACTGAATGAATTGTTATACTACCTATAAATTTATATTAAAAAAAACACAAGGCATACGTTTATACGTAAACATATTGTGATAAATATGAGTTCGGCTCAAAATTAAATTTAAGCTCTAGGTACATATTACCCAATACTTAGTTAACTATAACCCTTTTATTGTTATTATTTTATTTAATAAGAAGTTATTTTAATCATAATATTGTAAAGAATGTAGAACAATATTCAAATGTCGAAGAGATTATTCATTTTTTTAATTGGAGAGACTTTATGAAATACATAATATAGAGACGCGATTTTCTTCTGTTCTTTTTTCTTGTCATTAGACATTAGAAACACATGCAAATTGATCTAGAATTGTGTTGAATGCACATTTTTTAAAATATAATAATACGGTCCTATTTTAACTTAGAAAACAGTGTTAATTTAATTGCATTTGCAAAATGAAAAGAATTGAACTTTGTATTTTAATGTGTCAATTGAAATATTTTTAAGTGTAGGTACCTATAACCTAGTTAGGGAAGAAACAGTAGATAAATTATCTTAAACATAAACCAATTTTATATTAAATTGAGACACACATCATTCATGAATTACGTTTATACACATAGCACAAAGCAAACTAAACGGACGTATAAGATCCGACAAATTAATGAACATTAAATATTCACGCGACGTTACAAGTGAAAATGGGATTGACAGTGTCGGGCGAACATCAGGCGGATACAAAAGGGTTAAACATTAATACTTAAGTGTCCCGCACCTCTCTCTGACACCACCGATTAGTCTGTCACTGAACTGAATCTCCGGTCTTGAATAAAGTATTATGAAAAAGCAAACTCGCACTTCTTATCTTAGTAAGCCTCCATTGTGACTGCCACTGGCAATGATGAGGGTCTGCCGTCTGAGTTACATTTTGGTTCGCGGGATCCCCTCGCGTCATTTTATAAAACAAAACTTTACTGCTAATGTACAAGTATGCATATTATCCATGGTAGCTAACACGTATCAACATCTTTTTATACGTTATAATTTAATTAATGACTGTATTTTCATTAATAATAATTTAAGAACGTACACTTCAAGAGTGGGAAATATTTTAATTAATAGATTAGGCATATAATTAAGCATATTACCTATATCATAATATCGGAAAAAATAATTGCAAGTCATAATGATTGATTGAGATTGGTCGAAGGCAAAAAAAACTGTTTTTAAATTCCCTTTTTCCTTTAAATCAACTCTCACTCTGTGTATCGAATTTAAATTGTCAACAGATATCAGACACCCAAAACATTTTTTGTTACCCGGAGATCCCTTGGGTCCCCGTTCTGACAACAGACATGCACATATCCAGCTTCTAATAAATCAATTACTTGATTGCGTTAGTGATAAGAATTTTTCATAGAATTGTGTGTTCATATGTTTCAATTATTAATTTAAATATACTTGTGCATAAAATATATGTAATGGTACCTATGAACTTTCTTATTTCCTAGCTTGAAGTTTCAGACTTGCCATAAAGTTTGAAGTAAATTGTTATTAAGTTGTTATGTTATGTTATTATTAGGTACATTCGATACAATTTTTGTCCAATCCACAGATTAATGATTTTTTTTAAATATTAACTCCCAAACCGTAGAGGTCTCAACACGCGTAAAATTGAGGCCACACAAACAAATCTATTGGTGCGATGTTTTTCTATGAAGATCGCAGCGTGAGATATCAACTGCAGGGTGGTCTCTCTCCCAAGAGCAATGTCACAGTGTGTCATGACGAATGTCTGGAGGGTTTACCGTAAATTGGATTCGTTTATAAATAACGAATAAACCAATTACTTCACCTAATATTAACGTCTTTAGATACAACACTAAAAATATATCATTAATAGTTTAAAGAAGTCGTCAGTCCTTTTTTATTATGGTCAGTGTGAATCAAAATTATAACATCGTGACAATATAACAGTTTTAACCACAAATGTATGAGATTCCAACACGGAGTGTGTAATAAACACTTTTCTACAAATGTGAATGCTGATACCATCACTAACGACCGTGTTCACGCCAACACCTTTATAACCGCCTTTCGTAATGTTTCAACGATTATGGCTTTATCAACGTTTAAGATGTTAAAGAGGGCTGGAGAGTGGAGTATTGTTGTGTTTTCTCGTTATATAAGCCGTAGTGGCGAGGTATCGTGGATTTTCGAATTCGTGTGTCACAGAGCATGTCAAATGTGTGACAAGAATAGAGTTAGTGGGCACCGATACGCGGTGTCACGTCGCGCGGCGCGGCGATGGTATCCCAGAGGCGGCGCGCTTTACGCGTACATCTCACTTGAAATAGGTCAATTAAGACGTGGGAGTGAGAGATACGTGACCGTAACGCCTGATCTCAAGACATGATACGGCGGTGTTACGTTTGACGCCTTTATTTATCTGAAACGGCTGCTTCATGTACCTACTACGGCCGTAAGATAATGCGCTCATAAAAAAATTGTCACTTGTGCTACTTGCAAACGAGCCGTGAATATAGCTAAGCATTTTGAATGTTAAATGACAAATGTAATAAAATTTCTGAGTCTAGAGTCTAGACTTTTGAAGTAAAATATGTTTATGTTTTATTTTATTGTTAAGATAACTCATTCATTTGAAAAAGATGTTTTCCTAAAACTTGTTTTTATCCATTAGAATGACGAAAGTGCGATGTTCGATTAAGATCCGTGGGAAGGTGCTCACCACGAATAACTGCGCATTATGACTGAGAGCATGACTGAAAGTTGATCTGGTGTAACGAACCGGGAGGCATGCGCAGTTTGGTGACAGTTCCGCGACTTAGCGCCTACTACACTAAGGTCACCGAGGCGCTCGTACAATATTGTGACCATGATTATCAGCGGTGCATTACTTTATAAATATCCAGTACTGTCTGCATCAATAATTAAGGGTTATTTGTAAGCATTTGTAAAATATTCAAATTAAACATTAGACCTCTATAGTTAAATTAAAGTACATATATTTATTAGGTGTAGTCTTTATATAATATTATGTATATCTATATAGTGTAAACTATAAATAATAATATACATCCATACATTACAACATAAATAACCTATAAATTTATATAAGCTATTTGAATGTGCCATTACTATCAGGACGACCCAGCCAATTCTTAAAAGAAGTGATCTCAAAAACAATTGAACGCATAGTCAACTGAGTCAAATCTGCTGCCAATACAGTTGTCCCTGGCCTAAGTAGGCACGCTCGTGACCAATGATTGCCTCGGCACGTCACGCGGCTTTTTACCACCTCTAGGTGGGTTATGGTACATTAATGTCCACGACCCTGAAGAATGACTTGGACCGTGGCTTATTGCAAATCCACTTACAATGCGTTTCCCAAACAAAGCCTATTTATTCCTCGTTTTTGTTAACCATATTTTAGATATTATGGTTTCAATATAATTTACATCGATATTATTAAGTTTATACCTAAGTCGTTATATATATTTATCTTATATCTTATCCTGGATGATATCCTGGCTAACAGAATACCTAGATAGAAATAAATATAAGCCTACTTAAGAATGATAAATACTTAATGATAACATATTTTTAATAACTGACTAACTGGCATATTAGTTAAATTGTAACGAACGAAATATCTAATATTTTTTCTTTATAATACCTATAAGTTCATTGTGTATTCTTTTTTGTAATTTTCTGTGGTGCACAATTATAAATAGTTATTGTTGATTCGATTGGCATCCTCCTTAATAAATTGTTGCTCTACATAGGTACCTACTGTAAAATAACTTGGTCACTGATGATAGTAAATCTAAAATATATATTTAAGTTAGAAGTCAAAAATGAAAATTTTCTTTGTTTTGCACAATAAGTTGCAATTGAATTGATTATTTTTCCGACCCAAATATCGATATTTTTTATAGATAATTTTTTGAAAATCTTTATAATAATAAGTGAAAATTATGTTAGGTAATCGAATTTATGAGAAGTTTCTCAATTTTGCTATTTTACTGAACTCTATTTTCATAATAAGTTTATCTTAACAATCTGAAACGGAATTCACTTTACGAAACTACCCTACATACCTTTTACCTACTCTCACATGCTCATTTTCACTTTATAACCTAAAAAATCCTTATGTAAACTAAAGAAAAATATATTGCACTAGTTTACCATCCAACCTTAAATATACATTCTATATAATCCAAAAGATAAAGCAATTGTAAACCAAATAAATAGCTAACACAGGAGGGCTGACTGCACAGGCGGATCGGCACGTAGTTCCCACTGCAGGTGAGCTGCTGCTGCGGTCGCGCGCGGCTGCCGACACCTGCCCGAGCTGCCCGAATTGCTTGTAATCGTAGAACTAATCATAGCCCAATTGTTTAAGGTGGAAACTAGTTGGGATCGCGTTAATGCCTTTATTATTGAGTATGGAATTGTAGAGTTTGAAGTTTATGGAGAAATACGAAAGTTTTGAAATAAAATTTAAACTCAACTGTTGTGATTAACTGTTTTGTCTAATAAAAAACACAAATTGAATTCCTAAGTAGTTGTCTTTATTTATGAAACACATAAAAATAGAAATGTATACCTATGATAACCTATACATCTGTTTAGTATAACCACTACTGCACTCAAAAGTAATCTTCCACTTTACGAAGTTTATAAGATTTATTTGCATCAAATAACAATCCATAAAGTGAAGGAAGAGCCGGGGGCTCGGACAGGAAAGCGAGCCCCCTTAAAGTCCGGTAGTGGCGCGCACGTCCGGCTACTTACAACTGCGACTTGATGGACTTCCGCTTCTTTACTGCTTCTACAAGAGTTGCCACGTTTAACAATACAGCGCAATGTAAATCAGCTCTTTGTTACATGAACGTACCTATATAAATCATTAGATACCTATATACATATACTACATATTACGTTTCATATAATATAGTTCTGTACCTTATGTTATCATTTATTCATAACTTAACAGATAAATATCAATGTTAAGCTCATTTGATTTATCTTCAAGCATGTTTTGATCAATTTGCATTATTTATAAACTGAAAAATAACCAGATACCAAATCAAAATATTTTCACAATTAGTGCTCTTGTGGATTTATAACAATGACGTAAATCAGTTGTTTGTAATAGCATTCGGTATACTGGGAATGTTAAACTATAAACTAGATCCGACGTATTTCGGTTCATACAATGGATGGACCCGGAGCAGGAAATGCCGGGGAAGCCAAGACGAACCGCGGCAAACTATCTTACACAATAGAGATAACTAAATAAGATGCACGTCACACTCTTGTTTATAAATACGCTGATCTTGTTCAACTCTACTTGATGTTACGCAATTTCAGCTATTATTATTATGCTCTCAGTTTCGGCAACAAACATTTGCTGTATTAGCGGTAGATAACTTTGACGAATTTTTCTAAATTTTTATCAAATGTCTTATAATCGTGACGATGATGAAACAAAATATTATTATAATAAAATTAGATTACTAAATATAACCGCAGTTTATATCGCACTTTTGACTTCATTATAGTTAACTACATTGTATAGACTATACTAGGTATACCATTGGGTATACCTACCTACGGTACCCTTCCTCAGACTATATCAGTTATCTGTCAATTACAAGACAATTGGATTGCTAGTAACGCGAACGTCGTGAAAGCGTAACGAAAAACTTTCGCCTTGTTCATATTTGTTGAGCAAGGATTTTGAAGTAGATAATGCCTTTATTGTGGCTGAATTAAGGCAGAAAATACGAATATACATTCGGTACAAAGGAATTACCTTTGTGGCTCTACTTTAATTATTATAAAACGATGAATACAATGACTTAACTATTAAATTCAATACATAAAATTTTTTATTTTATTACACAAATCTAAATATAAAGCATACCCCGTACCTCAATTACGTTCGTATAAAATGTAAAATGGAATGTATTAAGCCATGAAATTAAATATTTACCACAATAATAAGAGCATAAACACGCAAGTTTTGGAAAGGCAGTCCATGAAACGTGACCAGAAAGTTAAGCTTGGTCGCGAGTCGTTGAAATTGTATTATAATGATATATTCCCATAAAATTTACTCCAAATAGCTTTATTTATTACAAAAATATTGAAAAGATCATCCATAATAATGATGACAATCTAATATACCTAGTAGCAGAATTATTGTGTGCAAGTCATGGGCAAGCATTTAAAATATTTTGACCATCTGCATCAGCATGAAAATGCTTAAGATAAGTAATTTGTCACAATTTACAAAACTAATCAATATTATTTATACCTTCATACATAAAATTTGTGCGACTATAAACAACTGGCAAAATACCTACTACTTACCACACAATTCACAAATTTTCAGTTAACATTAGATATATCTATTAATTTTGCCAATTAATTATAATGTGTGTTTAACGCATGTTAAGTTTGTGGCTTCTTCATTCAATCGAAAGGACCTTAATGTAGTTGTTTTGATGGTTTCATAATTCAATTGTAAAAAAGGAAGACTATTTTCAACAATCCTATGTTTGGGTGGTCGAAACCCACGTCATCGTTCATTTCACGCGTATTAATGATCACTACCGGGCTTTACCTCATCACCTGTTGAAGGCTTAATCAAAGGCATTGATGGACTTACAATCTACATTAATGTACTATTAGTTACGATTAAGCAATTAGCACGAGCCATTTGTGTTGAGTCACTGCTTAATTGGATTTCTTGTGGACTTAATTAGTACTCGCTTATATTTATAATCAAACTAGTTAACTAGATAGAAACTTAAGTTAGAAGTGAAGATTTACTGTCTCTGATTCAAATTTTTTATCGTTATATTGTGGTTATCAATTGCAGTCACTTGAACGGAGAAGTTTTCCATGTAGTTTTTTTTTTCACCAAGCTTTCAAATAAGTAGTAGGTACCTAAGTACAAACGTGTAAAAGTGTTAATTCGACTTAATTACTTCTTTTATTTGAACCTATCACAACCTTCTTTTATTTCAACATGACATTTGTTGACAAGGTTAAAAACAATAATTAAAAAATAACTAACTTCACAAACTGCCATCGCTTCCTAATGACGATTAGTAGGTACCTACCTACTACCAGATAATGTATCTACATTTATAGGAATATATTTTATCAGGATCGACTTGTGACGAAGCTTAAAAACAAATGTCGTGTTCTAGAAATAGTTCTTTGCCAACTATAAGTTTCATATCCTTGCTAATCAAAATACCAGAAATAAGAAATTGTATTTATTATCTTTCGCGTCAAAGCCAAGCCAACGAAGTCACTATTGACAGTCAAACATATATAAATGTTAAATGATTGTTGATTAAGACTTGGGTGCTAGCGTGGGTGCAAGGGGCGTCGCCGCCCACTGAGCCGCCCACGTGACACGCCCAGCCAAATGAACTATTGGATTTCACTATTTTCAGGTATTTCACCTTTCCAAAGTACCTATGTTATAAACGACGATATGACATCACAAGCTTATAATAGGTAGGTACCTTACTTTTAAGTTATCGTAAATTAAAGATATCAGCTAGATAACGTAAGTGTATTAGGTAAGGAATTTATATTTTATGCATGTTTCTTTGTTTAAATTAATGATACGGTTTATTCCTGATTTTATCAGGGTCGCTATATTTCAATTAATCAAATAACAGAATAACAACTATTTCTCTTTTATGATCTACGCAATTTCATTGCAATGATCTCAATATAGTGTTCCAATAATTACATGTTTCCTTTTAAATTATTTAATAATCACATTATAATTATAGTACCTACCCTACTTAATAATTTTATTTCATTGAAGTAAAATTTTTAAACAAATATAACAAGTGATACCAATATGAATTTTATAACTTATTTTCATCTCAGTTCATTCAATTGCAAAAATAAAAATAAAGTTTTTGTCGATACCTACAACATTTTAAAATATCCTGGAAAAGCTTACCAAAAACCTCAGAAATATGAATAAGTAAACCAACTACATACCTACTATCAATATTATTGCATCGTAATTTACAAAATAAATGCGACTCTTAAATATATAAAATCAATCAGCATATACAACACAACCATTAACTATCAATGAAAAAAAATGTTCAATTTAATCAGCTAAAAACAAAACAAAATTTTTTTCATAAAAAAGCTTAGCAACTGTTCTTGGAAAGCGCAAAGCTCGCAACTCTACACAATTCCAACAGATGTCAGTACAGGGTGCTAACACGCGTTCACCCTCAGAAACAATCCCGCCCTATAACCAGATGTGTTTCTTTGTCGGTAGAGTGCGCTATTCTTCATAAAACTTATTCATACAACATTCCTGAACCGTTATTATAAATTAATATTCCTGAACCAGTACAATAATTCTATCTACTTGATAAAATTACAATTATAGTCATGAATTGGATTTAAAATAAGATTTCTAGGCTCTAATATCAGTCCCTGGCAGCAGTAGGCTTTGCGGCGAGATGAAGGAACACTAGATACAATCAAAGCCGCTTTGCGACACCTCGCCGCCGCGGCCACGAGCCTTGCATCTAATCGGTGATAAAATATACCGTCCGTCTCGAGGTACATCTCTACGCAAATCTATTACAAAATTGAAAAATCGAAGCAAATTGACAGTTACACGAGCTGCGGCTCGTCGTTTCCCACGCACTTGTCCGCGACCCTGCCAATTGTCGGAAGGTACTGCCGATATGCCGATTCATTTATTGAGCTCACTGCCCGCTGCGCCTGTTGGCTGTGACCAGTGAAGCAGAGTCGCGCAATCGTACAAACTGCCATGGAGTTCCGCTTCTGATCAAACAATACACCGCACGCAAAGTAGTGATCGTTCAAGGTGAAAATCGATGTAGACTGTAATTTCACGCCACTGATATCGTCATTGCTTCCATTTTAAGTAGAAAAATTCTTAACGTAAATTGGATTTTTAACATTTTTCAGTAAATTGTTTCTTAGAAAATGCGATTATATGCAATTACTTGAAAATTTTCGATTGACATTAATTCCGTTATTCTGATAGCTTGCCAAGTTATCTAGCTTGGGAGCCCCGCTATCTCTGGCTATGCATAAGTTAAGTGCATCTGTGTCAAGTGTCGACGCAATATGAAAACTTCCCCGGGGTCTAAGTTTAATTCTTGACCATCGTGGAACAAGCAAATCAAATATAATAATTTGGGTGCCAATATTCCATAATAACCTTAATAAGCAATATTAAATCATTAAAAGCGGCCAACTTTTAATGAAAATCCCTTGAAATAATATTGATCGAATAAAAGTTTATTAATAATTATTTATCATTATGACAAGTACAAAGAAGCTTTATACAATACTAGCTTCGCGTGGTGTTTTGACAAAAGTTCCTATGTTCTTTCTCAGGGTCTAAAGATTGTCTGTGCCAAATTTCATCAAAATCGGTTGAGAGTTTTAAGCGGGAAAGCGTAACAGACAGACAGACAGAGTTACTTTCGCATTTATAATATTAGTAGGGATACATGCTTCATACAACGCCTGAGTTAAACCGGTGACATTCAAAGCTACATGTTACATTCGTCCTCCAAATCACCAAAAGAAAAACAAAATATTAATAGGTATGTAGAGCTTTCACCTTTACTTTTTATTGCATATGATAGAAATAGATAACTATTTAATGGAAGTAAGTAATTGAAATCAATAGACCTAATTTTAATTGTAAACCTAACTAATTATGTTGATTGTTTTCCAAATGCAAAAGCCGGAAAGCACAAATTATTTAAAACTTACGGGCTAAGGATTGTAGGTACAAAAAAATAATCGTTACAAAAGCTCTGAACTAGAAAATTAATTTGATTTTAGTTCTCAATATGGTAATAGGTGTTCAAAATGAAACCAAACAAATTAAAATCTAAGTTGCGAATCATACTCAAATTTGGGAAAACTAGATACGAATAGAATATCTATTTGTAAAGTTTACGTATCCGGGCACAAGCCAATATGAAGTAAAACTTATTTGAAGTAACTACTTCTCTTAATTATAAATATTAAATAGATTTCCGTAAGACGCACTGTTAAGCAATGTTTGACCACGAGTTCGGTGGGTGGTTTGTTTTGCCACCCCGGGTGACCCTGTACCGCCCTCGTCCGCCCGCTCATTATTATCTCCTTACGATCTCCAAGTGCCAAAGCCATGAATGCTCGGGACCTATTCATTCGCCGCAATTCAAGATATAAACAATAAGCGTTCCCTTCGCTCCAGTAAAATACTATAAAAAGTAAAAAATGTATAGCTATTATTCGTGCTTCTTGGGAACCCTTTAATACCGGCGAAGGCAATCGAATGCTTAAAACACTGCAATCGAATATGAGTCTGTGGTGGCGGGTGAATGGTGGGCACAATGGCGGCTGGGTCGCGCGCGCGGTGTCGAGTGTCGCGTCGCCCACACCGCGCACAGCTCTCCGACACACGATATTGCCTTTTTATTTCATAATTTCTACACAATAAAAACTCTGAAAAGGCGTAGGGTGAAGACAATACGCCCGGAGGCAAAACCGCTCGGAAACCCTTTATATCGTGTTCATTGTCTTAAAATAAAATCGGGTGCAAATTAAAATAAATTCTAAAGTGTACAATCAATGAATACCGGCGAGTTTTTGCCACCGGTATCCTAAGCTCAACTCAACTCAACTCTATCTTTAGAAAATTGACTTTCATTGAATTCGTCTAAGGAAACAATAGTAGGTGGGTATGTTATGTAGTTGTTGTATGGAATAATAATGGATAATATAAGAAATAAATAAAAATTTAAGTACACAAAAATATAATGATAATACTGTAAAAGTAAAATATCGACGTAATCTAATAGCCGTAAAGTCCAGTAAGCTACAAGATCGTACATAAAAACGTGAATCGCTCGCTTTTCCATCCGCCGATTGGCTAGGCGGCACCCGCTACTCCCGGGAGCCCTATACGAGATGCGAAATGGGCCCCAGAACACCCATAAGAGAGAGACCCCGCCCGCCACGGCCGAATAATTAGGGCTCTTTGTTTAGATAGCGGCAATTTTATTTGGGAGAGAACGGGCACCAGGGACGTCTTGGCCATTCTAACCGACCGATATTAATAACAAACGTGTACGGCATGATAAACAAGACTTAAAAATATTTTATACTAAAATATAAATTATAATATATCTAACGTAAATCAAAATAAAACACAATTACACAATTTACATGGAAAAGTTCCAGAAACAAAAATTACCAAACCACGGCTGCCGTAATTTTACGGGGAAGAAAGGGGAGATACGACACCGACAGTTACATGGCAATAACACATAAATAATGCAGCCGGTAAAATTGGGATTTTGATTTGTTTTCTTCGAAACTTTTATTTGCCAAAAATATGAATAGAACAACTAAAACAAAGCCTCAATGCCATTGTCGAGTTCTGAACGAGAAGTTTTGAATTAAGGTGTGATAAATAATTGCCATTATAAAATTAAGTTATCCCATTGAATAAATAGAATAAAGGAGAGCTGACAGAGAAAATTGAAATGTATATTTTAAAAGTACCACCTCTATCCTTCCATGCATATTGTAGCGAAGAACGCGACTCATCGCGGCTCAGGCGGACCGTCAACGACTCAATGTCGCTCCGCGGGGGCCTCGGGCGAGCCTTTGTCTCGACCCCGCAAACTTGCCATAAATGTTAATATGGGATCTCACATTTGAATATCTATTTCTTCGCGAGGCCGGTTCGTTAACGTGGCCTTGAATTTTAAATTTTATCGTCGTTCTGGGAGCGCCGCAGATGAGGTGCTCGCCTACGTGATCTCCCCGAGAAAATAACCAAGAAAAGTATTTGTCTTTTCTTTTATGAAAGTGAATTAAATGTGAGGTAAGATGGGACAAGTTTAATATGATTCCCAGTCATTGCGTTCGTTTTAACACAGTTTTTACTTTATAGGCGACTTGTTTCAGGGAACCAAATTTATTTTACACCTACAAAGGTTGAACTTTACAGTAGTGAACTAACAGACTTTAGTGGGCTTTAGGACAAAATGACTAAATTCTTGCGTCTAAAAAGTGAAGTCAGATATTATGGGAATTAAACCACATTTGGACGCATGACACACACATTTTCTGTAAAACTATAAAGCTTATTATGGTTTTAAAATAACCTGTGTGTTACAGGTTATACTACCCTAGCCATTGCAAATCTCTCGGATCACTGCTGAAGTAAATTAGAAATTTAATTCTCTTGCAATAAAAAATGTCACACCAAGTGCAGTTAAAGTGTACAAACTTGTAAATTAACTCACGGAAAACACTGAAAAACAAAAACCATACATTCATTTCTATTGAATCTTTATATTTATAATAATATCTAAGTATTATAAGTAGATACATAATTCTAATAGAATCCATAAAATAAAAAAAACTAAAATATCGATAATAATTATACTAAAAGTTGATGTAAGTGCAATTTCAATTGTATTCATAAATATATCACTGAAAGTGTTATGAATTATTAATTTCTTGAAGTGATCATTTCATTGGAATAGAATAATAGGTTAGCCGAAAAATGTACGTAGATCGTATGACTACTAGTAATAATTATTTAACTTATGAAATAAACAAATAATTAAATTAGGGTAGGTATAAATAAAACGACGTGAACCAATCTTTCAATATATCTCTATATATAGAGCCACTCCAAGCTGAGTAGTTCTATTAATTCTATAGTACTGTTATCTAGTACCTCTAATAACAACTAATTATGTGAAAATAAACATATTATACGGAAATGTAATATGTTATATGGTAGGTATTCTTTTCTATTCCGATTCAGAGCAGTACCAACATATCCTTTTAAAATAGTGTCAGTGTGAGTTTGGGCTCGTCTGACGTCGCGGCTCACCGTCCAAGCTGTGACGATTGGAAAGTTAACAGCGAACATTTTAATGCGCCCCCTTCCACCCTGTCTGACCCTCAATTATTGAAAATGCATTTCTGTCCGCGCCCTGCTCCCGTAGCGCCGGGCCACATAGCAAATGCACATTTTAAACTGCATCTGATTGCAAAATCATGTCACTATTCACTCTAATAAAAGTCAACCCTTCACTTTATTTTGGGGAACTATTGAATATTTCGTGTTGTCAGCATTGATTACCTGCCGATGGGATAATGAATCACAGTACCTACTTTACATTTACGTGGATCATTATTTGGGGCTTCTTTAGGGATATTATGTAGAGCAAAGTAAAGTATGGGTTTGACTATGAATACGAAATCCTAACGATCCTCTCACTCTTAGTTAAGAGTATTAAGACGTTTTTACATAATAAAAATCTCCAATAAAGTTATTGGAGATTTTTATATAATACCTATACATCGAATAAATTTGCATTTATTCGACGTATATATTATAATATGCTAATAATATTATACCTATAGGTAGGTATAATATAATTTGCCATGAAAAATGAGATAATAATTAATATCATTTTTCTGAGTTTTAAAAATAATCCAATCCAAACTAACAAATTTTGTTAAAACATGAGCAAATGACTATAAGAAACCGTAATAACTACACTATAATACAAACATTATTTATAGCTTATTGATTAATAAGGTGCTAAAAATAAAGGTTTGGCAAAAGTAGTTGGTTACCGGTCATCGCGCTCTAAGTGACGAACGATGTAACAATTTGAGGCGTCCGTTTTAATTGTAAGTTCCAAGCCGTCTGCGCCCTCGTTGCAGTTTTAGCTTTACGAAATCACAATTTCAGACTGTATTTCTATTATGATTTATTTATAACCAGGAATTTGTATCTAACCCTTTAAATAAACTAAAGTCAGTTACTATATCTATACTTTGGGAAACCAAATTTAATTTCACATGAATAATATTGTAAGGATCTTCCTTATTTCACAAATCTAAATGTAAAATCAAATAAGTATCTAATGGTTATGTGAATATTTTGTTCGTAAGAAGAATTTCACGTATTTATTGTATTCTTCCTTGATTACATTGAAAGTAGATATATCTAGTATATATAGAAACACGAAGTATACTGAGTAAAATTAAAATTTCAAAGATTGTCGTATTCATTATCGTCACAATAAATGTTGTTAACAAGAGAGTATCGGGGTTAAGCTGTTACAAACCCGCGGACTGTTTGCTCCACAAACTGCGTGTTTCAAGTCATAGACGCGGTTTAGTGTCGCCGAGAGAGAAACTACGATTCCTCTGAGCGAGAATATCTGCTTCTCAACTTTATGTTCATTTTATCTTTTCGACTGTATTGCGAAGCGGGGACTCAGCCAAAGGCCCTCCTGGGCTCCGTTAACACCGCGACTTGTCCTGCCACCTCCGACTTACGCGCGTTCAAATATTAATTCATTTGATTTGTTTTGAATTTTAGCCGCACTCGTGTGGCCTGCGAATACGTTTAACATTCAAAGGTTCCGAAAGGTAGGATAAATGAATGGTGAGACTCTAATATACGATTCTTATAAAAAATAATTCAAAAATAAATTGTGTAGATGCACAGTCCTTATCGAACCAGTAAAAAGAGAAGATCAATACGGTTATCGCACTGTAACTTAGAAGAGTTACTTTTTACACTTTTAAGATACACTACCCTAAGTTATTCAAAGAAAAATAGATTATGCTTACCAGACTCAAAACTGTCTCTGCTTTCGGATTTAATGTCCACATCTGAAATAAAAAAAAGAATATTGTTTATAGATCTCCATTCTATATCATGAAATATTACTGTTACCATAATCATTATACAAACTATAATTTGTATAAATGATTTTCAACACAGAAAATGTGTAAATATTTTTACTTGAAATCTTATTTTTAAGATATTTATTATAGAGATGTGAAAATGTCTGTGGCTGAACCACCTGGACCCTCTAATCCACTTCCGAACCTTTCAGAAGCTTGAGTCAATTTTCCCCTTGTTTAAATTTCGGGCAGACGGTCCTGTTACAACTTTTATAAAATCCAATTTAATTTATTAGTACACTAAGGTACGTTTAACTATTTTTCGATGTCATGTATAAATTCTTCGATTTTTACATATTGGGTACCTAACGTGTCGCTCGTTATCATTTCTAGAAAATTAAAATTGAATATAAGTAGTTTTCTATTACACATTCGGAAAACATCGGCAAAAACTTCAACTTACAACACATAAAGCAAATAAAACAATACTCAAACATTTTTTTTTCTTCTCTTATAATATACTAGAGCTTTAAAGCTTTAATTTAGTAAATATGTAACACGCGGCACTGTCTGTTTCCGTGGGAAAGAGATAATTTTCCCCCTTTACAAAATACGAAGTAGCCTTTGTCACCCCAGTAGCTTCACTAGTTTTGACGCGAATGAAGGAAAAACAAAAAAAACGCTTATTTGTTACTCAGGTTATATGTGCCTATTTCGTATTTAACATATCGTCTCTATTAGGTATAGGTTAGGTACATGCAGTCCTTCTATAAATTATTTAATTTTTAACTAGAAACTCCTATTACCTATTAACAACTAAGTTAACAACCCATAAAACTAAAAAAAAAACATCTAAATTATTAAGCTAAGCGGATCCTACTTCTAAATCTAATATCAAAATATGTTAGGTAAAAAATCAGCTTAATTAAAAAAAAAAAGATACAGGTGCACTAGTTAGTCGCGATAGAGGATATTAAATAGATCCCAGAGGAGTGGGCGCGGCCCGGCGGTCGGAGGCTCTTAGGCTGCCGCTAGATTTCCCTCGAGACTACGTTAATTTTCTGCCGCCTTGAGCATACTGCCCTCAGGGGAGTGGGGACTCTACCTTTCGCGTAGCCATTCAAACTGAAGGTGTTATTCCGGCATTGCCGCTGACTGATGCTCTAATATATCTCTTGAGAGACGTTTTTCATGTATCCTTGAATAAACCAAACAAAGACTTGCTCTAGAGATCGCGGTTTCATCTCAGCGCGTTGTTTATAAGCAATTTATTTGGATTTGTAGAATTTTGTTTGTATTTACTTAAAGAAAGGAAGAATTACTTGTTCGAAAGAATACCACAACTGGATTTAAATAGGTAGATTTTTGTATTTGGAAATATTGATTTAGAAATATTTTATATTTTTATCAATTTATCTATCAATGTCCAATATAGGTATTTACATCCTCAGTATACAAAAATCAAACATCGTCAGAATAATAGAACCACAGAATACATAATAGTAGCTAATAGAACTTTAAACTTCGAAACTCATCCTACAATAACAAAAATCTCAAACACGTGCAAAAAATTCGTACTGTTAACAAATATAATCAAACTTTATTATACAGTTACAGTATGTATCATGCATAAACAGATAAGGGATCACCACGGGATCACTTACTGCTGTGTTTATTTAAATATTGTTATAGTAGAAACTCTAATGCATTTAAAATGTTTTGTTTTTATATAAAAATCGAGTCTAGTCTTTGTCTATGATTCTTAATTAGATAAGTTATGTAACTTTAATACTAATGCTTATTAGTTTCGGTCGGTGGATGATCTTATGCACGTGCTCTACATAATATACGCTTATCGAACGTTTTAACTCATTAGATACTGATTTCGTACACCCAGAATTATACTTTTTCTTTCAAAATTTGTTGCCAACAATTGGACTTACTATAAAAAATTGCTATTATTACAAAATTTAATCAATATTTTATCTCTTTCATTAATTATCCGTTCTTAAATTTCAGAATAAAGAACTAGCGTAATTATTATTTAAAAACATAGGTCGATTGTATTTACACAAATGCTGTAAGAAGTCGCTTTAAGGATGCAATATGTCCCAAAATATCATAGTGAAGATAACACGCATCATATTTTAAGAATGTAACATACCTATCAGGAAAATCCAACAGTTTAGTGAGGACGCGACGTCAAGTAAGTAGGTACGTACTAGACAATATCATTAAGTGGAAACGTCTTGGGAGTAGGTTCCATTCTCCACATTTCCAAGTACCTCGCAACTACATAGCTAGTATAGACGTTGCGAGCTGCGACCTGAGGATGTGTGCGTGGGAGATCCCCATGGGACGGAAGAAAGTGTGGCCGAAGCGCCACCTGGGACCGCGGGGGTGATACGAGGGTACTCAAGAAAAGGATAAGCGACAGTCCATTAATGGATAGCGGACAATCAACTTTTTGCGCAATGTTTAAACTCCCGACGGAAAACAAACACTTTCAGTAATTAAGCATTGGAACAATGATGGCATCAGGTCGCGGGTCATCCCCGGCGGGTGCTGATAATATCTAAATGCCTAATGGCTGGTGGGCCTGTGACGAATGTATTGGGCCCACCCCCCGCGCGCCGCCCGCCCGGCTCTCCACTATGTGATAATTCCAAACGCTGCGGCCGCGCCACCTGGGATCTGCCAGGGGCGGATTTACTTAACCTTTTTATTTTAATTGATTAGTGCTTCAATAATAATCAATGCAATAGTTGGTATATATTTTAATAAAAGTTGTTCATTAACTCTCGTTGTCAAATTATTTTTATATTAAAAAATATAAATGAACAGTGGTATTTTTTTCGATTCGAGGTTTTAATGTAAAGTATCATGGTTTTCAAATACGAATACAGAAAAAAACTTTTTAAAATACAAACATTAATTTTTAAGTTTTTAATGAGTGAGCCTGAAATATGACGTTATCTATTATTTTTCAACCTCAACATAATATATCTAGCAAGTTTAAAAATATATTTATAGACATTATACTTGTCTAATGATTAGAGTTTTAATGAGTTTGCAATACTAAGTACTTATGTTAAATATTTTAATTTTAAAGATTAGAAGCACTAAAGAAGAAGAAGAACAGTAAGTATATTATGTACATTGTACATACATTACAATCATAGAAATCTAAATAACAAGACACTATGATTACAATCCTTCAAAACGAAAATGTCACTTAGTTATTTTATGAAGTATACAGGGTGTCCCACAATTGGTATACTAAGCGCGAAGGGACTTGTAGTTTTACATACACTGATCACGTAAAAAAATAGTAAAACAACAAAATTATATCAAAAATTTTTTGCTAAATTTTTCCTGAAAATCCATGTTTTCTTCTCTAGCTTCGCGCAGCCGGCATATACCGCTTCTCTAATGTGAGCATTTTGTCTATGAAAACATAATCTTAAACGATAGCTCACGTGCGGGTGGCAAAGCTGGGCGGGTTGCTTGTTATGGGTGTACACATAGAGTTTTAAAAATCCATCTATTTGAAAAAAAGCTGTGTCTGGAATTTTATAAGTATTTTTTACGAACTCAGCGTATGCAAAACTATAACCTCCTTTGAGCTTAGTATACCAACAGTGGGACACCCTGTATAGCTGTGCAAACATAAACTTTACAGACTTCAATAGTAGGTAATCATATCTTTAATGCATCATCATGTAATCATCATATAATTAAGTCAATTCAACGAAACATTGGTATACAAACATAACTTTCCCATATTATTGATAATTTATAATATTACGACATATTTGTAAGATATCGATAACGCCGCAAATTTGAGACAAGTTTGCGAACAATTTAGGGTTGTTAGCATTCAGGCATGTAGTGTGGTGTTAGCGGGCACGAGCTTCGGCGCCGAACGGAATTCCGAATGCACCCCCGGCCGGCGATCGAACATCGGCATTTAATTAGCCACGTTCCTGCTGAGGCGATCCTTCGCCCGGCCAACATTATTCGAATTCCTGCCTCATCTAAGTTAACAACTAAATGCTTGAAATTGTCAAATGGAACAACCCAAATCGGCACATCCAGAATTACGTGGAGAGAGTCGAAATAAAAAATACAGTATAGACTATAGAGTGCGGTCCCGGCAGTGAGATCCCTCGGGAATAAGCCCACGCGCCCAACTTCGGGCTCAGCGGCGCCGGCTACCCCCATCCCGCGCAAGCCTCCCTTCACCCCCGCAGAGAATACATTTGCGCATCGCTCGTGTTGGCCTAACAACGGTACTGCGACAACGTAAATCCTTCACTAGTAAAAAATTACTCATTTTCCGATAGCTACAGAAATAAATACAAGTTCGTTTCGCTAAACAAAGAGTATTTTTGCGCGAGCATTGCATAGTCGCAGAGACACTACTATAATCATAAAGAATAGGCAGGAAAAGACGAACAATGAGTAGTTCCATCTATGCTTAGGGGTGCCGAAGCATAATGGAAGGATTGTTGTTTAAATCTTTGTGTTTTGTACATTCAATTGTGTTCAGAATAATAGGTACCTGTTTGATGTACCAACTACCAAACACTGGCAGAGTCTGTAATATAGGCAATATTAATGAGGCACCTAGTACGAATTTTTTTAAAGTCAAGTAATAAAGTACTGCGGACTCGGAACTTTAAAAAGTTTGAAATCATCAAAGATAAGTAAAGATAGCGGCAGAGCGAAGGGTTATTATAAGCCTTAGCGACCAATTTATTTATAATCTCGGGTTCAGAATAGGCTATGAATTAGTATGTAAATATTTGAGGTCCAAGGAGTCTTGTAGAGATTTATCACAAATAGCGAGGAGATAAGCGAAGACACGGTCGTAAAGCACCGGCTCGGCTGCGGTGAGGCGCCGAGGGCAACTTTCGTCGCAGCACACCCTTTGACGAAGTTGTAAAAAGAGCATTAAACCGCAGTAAAAACGCATAGCGAGTATCGCGATCTGAGAAATATAGCGCGGAAAAACTGCTCTTTATTTTAGTAGCTTTATGAATTTCAACGAAGTTGTCGATGTAACGACGCCTTCCCGCTCCTAAAAAGGATATTAAATGTGCTATGTATAATCACCTTGGGCAAGAGATTACTGGATCTTTCATTTATTATACAAATTTAATTTTTATATAATATTACATATTAAAATTATATGAAAAGATGTATAAAATCATGATAATATGTGTTACCTAGCGGTTCTTCAGGATCCTGAATTTCTTCAGACTTCTTAGGACATTCCAATTCATCTAAATCTGAAACAAAAGTAAAAAGTAATAATTAATTTTATTTAATACATAATAATTTTGAACATTTAGTGTATTCCTGGTTCTTATAAGTACTATGTTAAATGAAAAGTCCTTAGGTCAATAAAAATATCTTAATTTCAATGTATGTACGTAGACTTTACACGTACGCATCGTTTTGAGCTATGCCAATAGTGGGAGTAGAAGTGAGGACTAATCTGACGATAAATGACCTCGGGTGGCACCGTCACTGAATTGTGTGCTGCCGCGGATGTAACTGACAGTTGACTAAGTGCTGGGTGCAAACGTAACCGCAACTGCGACTCAATCAATCTCCATTGAATTATCACACAGCCTAGTAAGGGCACTTCTTTGGCTATTTCAACTCTAACGCAGATGATTAATTATCTTGAAATATAAATATATAGTCATACTAGTAATACAGTATATGTTTTACTTATATTATCAGTTATCAATTATCGTTGATATAACTGCAACTTTGATAGAAAATTACGTTCTAAAATGTTAGGGCAATTTAATAAACTCTAGTTTGATACTATATATAAACACTGTTAATTTTTTTTCTAGTACCTATATTGTTCATTAAAATGATAATAGGTATATAATATTTTAATGTCTAAATATAGAAAGCCCATACTATTATGTATTCAAATTGCCAACTATCAATGTAGTACGCTGCGAATTAATCGAGTATTGTTTGCGAAATAATTTAACTGGCCCATGCAATCTATTCACGAGATAATGGGCACAGAAGCATCTGTCATCCGTACATCGCAGCGCACCCAGTGCAGTTGAGCCTTCGCTCGTACGTCATCCCTTATCCGTGGCCGTTCATCAGTGTCACCCATATATGCCTCCATACCAGTCTTATATCAGTATTCAAACACTTGATAGGTATGCAAATTTCAACTATCTGGTTTATCTGTATTTTGATAGCATGTGAAAGTGTGATTGTGTATTCGGAAAAATGATAACACTCATAAACGTTATTTCGTTTGATTTTTAATAACTTTTTCCAGTAGTATAAAAAAGGAACTATTTTGACGATCAAGTATAAGGTATAGGTACACAATAAAATTAACGAATTCAGAATGAAATACAATTATTCTAAATTCGATTCATATTTATAATTAAAAAATGTTTAAAGTAAAATTTTGTAACTCATTAGATGTATTTTGTGTACTTTTGTATCGATATAAATTAAATTAAGTAACAATACAAAATATTTGACAGTTAAAGAAAATATTGTAAATTTAGAAGAAGTTTTTTAATACAAACGATACAAACCTTCAAACATTTCTTCATCCTGCCCATCTTCAACACGTTGTAAATCTTCATTTTCATTGCCCATTTCTTGTTCATCTGCATTTTCAGTCTTTAATGTCAAATTTTCTTTAGTCTTCCTCTGGTCTGCATGTTGACCGTCTTCAGTCCAATCCTCTTCGTCAGCTAAAATAACAATTGTAATTATCTTTTTACCAAATATTCAATTAGAAAAATATTATAAAAATCTCTACCATACATTTTCATGTATTCAACAATGAAAGCATAAGTATCCTAAGTATAATAACATAAGTTCTGTTTATATATGATATTTCCAGATATTAAAGGAGCATAGCATCGAGCAATAATAGGAATAGAGCAGAAACTATGTGAGAGCAAATCCCTTTAATAGTGCCAACAACATTGCTACCCTGTTATGGTTTAATATATGTTTTCGATTCGTATTATAGCTTTGCGGAAATTGTTATTGTGAAAAACAAAATTCAAACACATGGAATCGTATGAAGTGTCTTGATACTGGCAAATAATATTTTGTTTAAATACTTAGTTATCTAATAAGATATCTCTTAGACTTTAAGGAGGAACTTACTTAAAGACTTAATTTATATACATATATCATAACTGCTGAGATTTTTTTAAAGAATAAAAAAAATACGATCCAGAGCCGCCTCTATCGATCCAATTTTTTCTGTTTTTTTTTTTTTAAAATTTTCCACGATATAAATAGAATACGGGCAAATTGTAGAAGTTAATAACTATCTATCGTATCATCTATGCAAACAAAAGATTTTTTTTAATACATTATAATACAAATAGCACTCGTGAGATTCGTTTAACGCAAACACCACCTAAACGCTATAAAATAATTAAATAATAAATGTTTCCTACTTAGTCACATTACACATTATAAGCGTGTCAGGGGCGGGTGGCGTGATTGCGGTGCGTCCGACAACCACACCCGCTTTTTTTACATAAAATATACAAATTATTATACCATAAGTTTTGTAGAATAAAAAAAACTTTTGTTCTATGTACTATAGTGTATGTAGATACATAATAGGTATCTAACTATCTGAAATAAGTACCTACATAATTTGATCATCGTGTTTGTTTGTTTATGTATCTACTTATATCAATAAACTATATACACAATACATTTTCGTACCTATATAAAATATAAAATCTGGACTATAGAGTTGCATTCTAACAGCAGCTTAAGAGTTTTCAGGAAATTATTAAAAAAAATTGTCATCAAGTTAATATAGTTCGAATTTTGAAAGCTGCTAGCGGCCAAGCGTATCCCATCGCAAGACAGTTGCAAAAAAAATACAACTTAGCATCCTTTTTCAGTATTCAACTACGCATAGCATATTTACGTTTCATACTCTTTACACCTTAAACACAATACATAATTCCAAACAGGAGACAACGCAAATAATTTTGTTGAGCGTCCGCAGCAGCCGCGAGCGATAGACCATCATAACTCCCGCCAAAATGTGTCGCAGGGGATGCATTCTGCACCAAAGCACCACTACTACTATTGGCAATTCAATTTTCTTACTGACCATATTGCTTTGTAAATATTGTGAAACACAACAATGTGTAATATGATTTATAATAATAATATGTCCCTTTACGCAAGCTTTAGCTAGGTAGCTATACGATACGTAGGTCTAACACTAATTAAAGATTTAGGTAATTCTACAAGTAGAGATAGATTCTTCGGTGCTTTCATAGTATGAAAATTTTAGTTAGCACTGTTGATAAAAAAAAGGAAGACCACTAAGCAGTAAAAAATTGCTAATCATTAAAGAAAACTAAACTTTATAAACTTAAGAAGGATTACAAGTCGTTAAAGCTTAATCAGTTTAGATACGACGTAGGTATTCCACTGGCACCCGTTTACTTGTGTGTAATAACTATGATTAAGGATCGAGCATAGAGGAGCACAAAGGAATAATAACACAAGTCCCATCACCGCTCAGCTTGTTTCCTTTAATACCTTGGAAACTGTAATTTTAATGTACTCAAGTATCCCTTGGGAGCCCTTGAATTATCTGTGATCAGTTATAGTCTGTTACGTAAGCAGTCGAGTCTAGGTTGACCAAATTATAACTTGTACTTTGTTCTAAATATCACTAACACAAACTCAACTTAGTTTTATTACAGCGAGACCTAGCTTTCATTTCTTTTCATGTTATTAACTAAATATTAAAGTTACTAAGTGCATAATATTGCATCTTCATCAGCGAAGTATAAAAACACGAGATTTCGCAGGTTGTCATCGTTCACTGTCATTACCATTTTCTTAACTCAAAAATACTTAAGTTATATTGTTTAATTTCCTTCTTGATTCGTGTAAAGTTGAACCGACTATGAAAATAAGATTGATAATTAGGTATGCAATTATTAAATGAACAATTAATTACCTAGTAATTAATAACAGACTATAATAAATTGTAAATAGTATTTGTAAATATTTCCAAGTTCATACTTTAATAATACCTATGTATATGCGTTATCTTTTTGCAATCATACAATCGTTCGATAATTTTGTTTTGAATAAAAATTAACAAAAAACATTACTCAAATTGCGTCTATAATAGGTAATCAGAATAACTAATACATATTTGTAGGACAACGTGACCGAAATCTACAATACCTAGTTATCAATTAAAAGTGGAATATTAAGGTTGTTATTTTGCCGGGATTAAGGGGAGAGAGCAGCTGAAGGGAGTGAGGTCTCCAGGGACCAGGCGGCCTGGGCCAGCTCCCAGGGGAAGAGGCGAGGGCGGGAGAGAACTTAACATCCATAGGGACTCTACTCCCCACCACACTGGGGGGAGATCGTGATATTTTTAAACAATATCTTCCAGTTAAATTCTGAAATTCGCTCAGTTTTATATTGTGTAATTTTTACGTGTGTTGAATTATTTTAAATAGCTTGAAAATTAATACATCGAGAAATGGATGGGCACCTTTATGTATGGTATGAAATAATACATACAGCTTTAAAACATTAGCTTAAACAATATCTATTGTTGTGTTCATTTGTTTTCTTAAATAGGTCGAGTGCAGTAGAGTCGTTATAGGTAGGTAGTTATGTATGTCTTTTTATTTCGCAAAAAATAGACATAAAAATGGCGATAGCGACGTATTTTATTCTTTATCGAAATTAACAGAGACATGTGAACCAAAGGTTTTAAGCCTTTAATTCTAATAATTTCAATTAAATTAGTTAGGTACTTTTGGATAAGTACTGCAAAGTGCAAACCTTCCTATCGCACCAATATTTTTGTAAGTTAATAAAAGTGTAAAACATAAATGTGTTAATTAATAAAAAAATACACAATACTTATGACTATATTGTGAATACATCTTCGTAAACACACGTCAACTCGCACGGCAGCGTTACGTTACCTTTTTATGGATTTTTTGCGTGAAAACACATGAGTGATTTATTGTAGTCGCTTGGGAATGGAAAAAATAATGCTTGACTGTTGTTACAGATTGCATTAATATATTTCTTTGATATATCTATGTGGCCGACTTGGAAAATATAATGAATCACAATTCCATTAATGTAAAGACAAATAATTTGGAAAATCCAAAAGTGCACGCCTCATAATTTTTTTCAATAAATATTTATTAATTATTATTTTTGTTTATTTAATAACAATTAAACCACATCGAATCAGACCCTGAAAAATGAAAGGGTTCTATTCCTGAGCATACTCAAGCGTAAGAGAAAAAATAGACTCGATTAGTAAAGTATTTCGGTCGCTATCGTGTTAACAAGAAAAAGGATCCGCACATACAGACACACGGACGTCCAAGACAGAACTTTTTTAAACTGTTTTTTAACTAGTTTAAATAACAAAAATGACATCAAAAATATCATGAACGTTAAAAATAGTGTTTTTTCTTAATATGTGTGTGTATGTATTATCTTACAAGTGCAATGTATGATACATAAAGACATTTTAAGTTTGAAAAATCAGATGTTTTGCGCGAAGTGACAGTAGTACCCACCTCAACGCTTCGCTTATGAGGCGTGCAATAATACATAAAATAAAATATATTACACTAAGCTATGCTTGATGGAAATAGTTCAGATTTAAACAAAGTATTATCTGATATGAAATTAAATATGAGGCCATAAAATGTACTTTGTTATGCATCAAATCAAATTAAACTGATTAATAGAAAAGCAATAGGCTACAGCGGACGAGAGGTCGACATCTACATAAAACTGTTATGATATGGCTTTACGGTATTTCCCAACGCGCCGGGCGGAGGTGCGCGCCACCCAAGGGAAATTTCGCGGCAACTCTCTACGGAGCCTGTACAAGTTTTATGGACGACTCCCAACCCCCTACACCCGCGCCGCCATCAACTTCTTAGTTCTTATCGCTCCACATAACAACGAATGCGCTCAGAACACCCGACAACATAATTACCCGCCTAGATCTAATACTAATTTAACGTAACAGTGTTCGTAACTGTTTTAACAGTATTAAGTACGTATAAGTTTTAAAATTTAGTTCCCCCCAAACAAGGGAATTCCAATTTAGAGACATATTGGATTGAATGTATTAAAAAGTTTTTCATTGAGATGTAGCTGTTCGCCCGGAATGCGCCTTGGTTAAACCGGAAAACTAAAATAATCGGAGCCTGTGTCATTAAACAATTTTATCTTTGTACTCATGCAAGAATTAACAAAATCCGTTGAGTAATTTGTGGGATTAAAAGGGACAAACAAGGAAATATAAAATAATTGAACTTTTTCTATACATAGGTTTTACATTTACACGTTAGTAGTTATAACAAAAATTTTGGCATTTTTAATCAATAGATAATAATGAAAATTATTTTTAAATCAGACGTACTTAAATTTCGAAAATAACCGTAAATAATCAAGCATCTGGTGATAAACAATAATTCAAGATAGAGCAATTTGTTTTTATAGCCTGCTTGGGACGACGAAGGATTAACGTTTTTGCTGAATGTAAAATTTTAATTCCTGGACATGAGGGATTGCCATGCTGAAATTGCCATGTTATTGTACCCAAGAGGACGTGCCTAGATTCGATTGTTTAGTGACACACCATCTATTAACCTATTTAATTTTCTTTCTCTATATTATCACGCTGAAAATTTGTTATTACGATAAAGTAGGTATAGGAACCTCTGGAAATTAGCACACAAACTGCTGATTTAATAAGTGCTCGAATGATAATGTCGCCGGTAATTACTACTGTTAATTCTAGGAGTTTTATTTTTTTACTAGATGTAGATATATCATAGAATGGAAGGATGTATAAATGAGATACATATCACCATATAAAGCGTATGATCAGCAACACCATAAATTTGCATTATGAATATTCACATATTATTGAGCTAAAACAAAGGAAATTTATAAGTAAAGACTACAGTGACCGGGATAGTATTGCATTAGGTATCCCAGGAGCCAGTCGCAGAGTCGCAGCATCCTCGCGCTCCCCGCGGGACACATTACGAAAGTACTAGACTCCACTAGATCGATACCTTAAGTTAACAACATTATACCGTTCAACAACAAACTGTATTGTTCTTTACGCTACTGAATTTTAATAATAGATAATATTGTAACGTATATAAGCTCATAAGCTTTGCCCTTTGGTTTAGATGTAGGTAGATTGAAATTGTAGAGCTATAACTAATGTCTATCTCAATACCACTCACCTAATGCAAAATTTGTAAGAGACCTATTAGGAATTAAGGTATTAATTGATTTGACTATTGAAATGTTAAAAGATTTTTAATAATTAATTAATAGAATAGTCAGAGTAGTTATTTAATTTGATCAAATCACATCGCATCGGATTACATAAAACTGCAATAAAATTAGATCATTCTCACATTAGATAATCTTCAATTAAAAAGGGTCATCATCAAAATAGTGCGAGTTAAACAGCAAACAAAGTAGACGCGAGGCGAGTGAGCCAAACCACGACGCATGGCAGCGGGTCGCTGATAAAACGTTGATATTAGGGCGCCATGCCACTACAGCACAACCAGTCCATCACACGCCACTTTAGACCTCCCGGTGACGTGCTCGTTAATTTTTAGCCAGTTAAACGCAGCAGCCTGAATGACAATGACGAATCTCAACACTTCTTTGCTCTACATTGTTAAATTGCGCACCTTATTGTGTACATGCACAATTATTGAGGCATTATGTTTAGGTTTAATTATAGTTTCACGTTTCAAGGTATTATTGTAGTAGTAAGATAGAGTATTTTAGTAGTTAACATAATATCGTAATTTCCATATTCCAGACGTTTCTTTTCAATACATATCTTATAACACAATAAGACATATGTATTCAAACCTTTAAAAGAAAAATCCAATAGTTTATTTCTTCCTCCCTAAATATATTTTAAAATCAGTGTCTTTATACTTCCTGTACCCATATCTAAACAAATAAATATTTATGTGTATGATCTCCCAGATATCTCATCAGTACACTTGCATTCAAATAGAAGGTAGGTACGGCTATTTTACCCCGAATATTTGTTTGTAAATGCGTCTTCATGAAGAATAGTAAGTGGTGTTTAAAATCCGATCAAAAGTTTTTAATTTCTAGACCAAGAGATGCAAAAAAACAGCTGTTTGTTAACTAGCGGTTGTGATATATAAGACAACTATTTAAGTATTTCGAATTGAGTCTCACTATGGATTAATGAAACCGATGCCACGATATCTATATCATTTAGTAGGTACTCTTATTAATTATCATCATCTTAATAAATTAATAGATAACCAAGTTGCATTATTTTCGATATAGACTAATATAATTAAGTATAGAACATAATCTTGAACTTCGGTAGGTATTAATCGAATTTATTGAGTAGGTAAACTATAATGTACTAGCTGTGTCGCACTGTTTCACCGGGGACGAACCCGCGAGCAACATAAGTATTTATATATTCTGTTATTCTGGTGTATAACTTATATCACTATTTCATCAAAACCCGTCCAGTAGATTTTTCGTGAAAGAGTCACAAAAGTTGATCCTTATATTTTCGCATTCATAAGATTATTTAGTAGAATAGTAGGATTATACCATTTTATAATAATTTACAAATTTGCTTGGCTAGGCGACTACAAAATAAAATTTACTTTTTTATATCGGAGAAAAAATATGTAAAACTCCATTTGGAACTTACGTTTAAGAGATCGAGGTTTAGCCTGCTTCCTTCTAGACATGATCTGGTTAGTTGTCTACCTTCGTTCAGGTCACTTCCTTATATCTACACAAGTGCAGTTCTCATCACATAATATAACCACACAGACGACTCTTTACTAGATCCACTTGCACCCACTAGAACGGCAAAGTTTCTAAATCGAAAAGTTATCGGAAGAAGTACGCATATTTTGTCGCGTGAGGGATAAAACCCGAACATACAGTTCACCCCGCGCTCACCGAGCTTACTGGCGCCCAACAAGTGGCAATAACAATATTGTAACCTGCCGCGCAAACTCACATAAGACAGAGTTCCCTATCAGCTTCTTGCACCCATTGCTAAACATTCTATAGGTAGCACTACGTGATAACTGATATGGGATTATACTTACTAACAGAAATATTGAATAAGAGATAATTTATTAAAGTAACCTGCATTTCATCCAAGATACAGACAACAGCATAGTTTGTCTATCACTGTATTTATATAGTAAACCAATCCTACTGTTATCACGTGGTTATCACACTAACATTTTGTTAATAAAGATTCCAATTTTAATTTCATTTTCATTTAACCCTTATTCAAACGCGAGCCTGTGGAGGAGCTAACAAAAAAGTAAGATACGTTCTTGGGTAATTTTGGGTCGTAGATTTCAAAAATACACACAAAAAAGGGGTTAGTGGGGGGGAAGTACCCTTTTTTCGGTGGGAAGTATATATCCCGTCATCTGTTCTCTCTTGTAAAAAGTTTGGAAAGGTGGGAACTATAGCTCCCAGTGTCCACTCCAGACATCAATATTTTAAAACACTAGTTAGTTGCCCTGACTCCACTTGTGAATTTAATGTTATCGTAAAAAATTATAATGATCAAGTTTTTTAATAAAGGAGGTGAAAGTACTCATCAATGCAAGTTTCTTTTACTGAGGGAAGAATTCGGGAATTGAAAAATGAATGATTTCAACATAAAAATGGCATTTTTCTAAAACAAAATGAAAACAATAGGTAAATACTAATGTATTGAGTTAAGATTTCTAATTATCTGATCAGGAAATAACGAATAACAATAAATAAGTCGCTTATACCAACTAAAAAAGATTTTTTAGACACACAGATTTTATATATAGAATTTCCGAATGTCGGTGCAGTGACGAACACTGGGATGATATCTTCCCACTTAAAGACTTAATTTCAATCGACTCTACCAAGGTATAAACGAAAGATTCTGGGCATATTTTTACGTTTCACGCAACCGTAATATAGTCTAGTTTACATAGCTAGAACTCAAATCTACTTATCTAATTTTTTTTGAGCACTACACCAAAAACTAAAAAATAACGGTCGTTTTCGGCTGCAAAATCACGTCACCTGACTTTGACGTGTGTTTACCATGACATGCAATAATTCTCTGAAAAGTATTTCCATGAAAAAAAGTTCTCTAAAATGTTAAGATTGCGTAGATAAATATTACACTGCATTAGGTTTAAGCATATAAAAATAAAACACGATTTACTTCAATCTGAGACGTGGGAAGTATAGCTCCCAGCGTTTTAATAAGGGTTAAATTTATACCCCGCCCTACGCTAACTTTTCAAAGCTTCGACATGAAACTTGTCTAAATAATAAGAATTAATTATTTTTATTCACCTACGTACAAAATTTAGGTATTATGTATTGTATTAAAATAATTTGAAATTCTTATTAACTTGAATTTGAACTGAAAAAAAGTTGTGAAAAAATTAAGGCTCGTGCCTATAGAGGTCATAATTTAAATTTTCCATAAATGCGTTTAATTTTTTTTTTAAAGATAGGTACAGACACAACCACAAACGGTGGTAGGTATTTCTTATTGTCATCTTTCTTCTTTGGTTCTTCCTATTTTCTTCTTTATTTCTTAGTTTGGAGAATTGAAGTAATTTTCTGAAAAATGCAATCCTTAACCTAAACCAACTGGGAAAACAAACAAATCTCCTAAATCCAGCCTGCTTTTCAACTTTAGCTAGCTACTCAGTGCGTCAACTCCTTGATAGCCTTTTTGTGATTGTAAATCTATTTGGAATAAATTTATAATCGTGTTACGTTACTATGAAGAAAATAAAAAACATTGTAAAATGTGAAACAGAAGTATTTTATTTTGATAGCAGCTAAACGATGTTGGGTTGGTAAGTCAGTTATTATAGATATATACATGTACACATAGAGTTACCATGTACTACGACGTACTAGAGAGGGCATCGCTACTAAACTATTTGTAACACGAGTTAGAGTCAATCGTCTCAAATTGTTTTCTTTTTTTTACATTGATTGGTTTAATTGATAATTTAAAATTTTATTCATATTTTTACCTCAATGCATGCACATGATATTAATTATACTTAACATATTTTATTTCGTTTTGACTGAATTAAAAATAACAGTTTCACAAAATTTACACTAAGGTTGTCCATTACGACCATAAGATATCAAGAAGCTTAAGACGATACACAAAAAAAAATCCACTGCTTGGCGGGCGGAGTCTAATAGCTCGCTATCGCGAACGCCGGTGTGCGCGAAGTCATTCTTGCAAACTCGCCGCGCTGCCGCTGGCCGACTCGGGACAAACATGTATGGAGTCGTCATACAGTTATAATATTGTTATACATTTATTTAATTGTTGATTTATTGGTTTTATTTTCTTGCTTATAAATAAATAATACAGGTTATAAATAATCTTTAAAATAACAAAAAATATTGTTACTCTGAAAAAATGAAATGGTACTCAATAACGCGGACTACTGAATTGATTTAGATAGAATTTGATGCTGACGTAGATATTACATCATGCCCAGAAATGAAAGGTACTATTTCTGAAAGAAGTTATAAACCCTAATTCTTCTCAGTCAAAGTCAAGAGTGGAAGATATCACTAATACAATAAAACTGATGCGAAACTTTGGATGTTAATTTGTATATTTTTTTGTTAGTTGTTACTTAATCACGTCAAGACTACATTACCAATTTTGATAAAATATAGCTAATTGCCTGGATTTACACATAGGATACTTTTTATCCGAACTGAACACTTCTGTGGGATAAAACAGGATTCACGATATAACCTTATTCCACGCGGGCAAAGCCGCGGTCGGAATGATATTTTTTTAAATAAAAAAATTGTTTAAAAAAAAACACAAAATATATTGACACAGGTATTTATTTTTTGCACTCTATTATAATTGTAATTATTCATTACAAATAATCAAAATAAAATAGCCAGAACAAAGTTAGGCCCTGGTAGGGTAGGTAGGCAGGTACAGCAATGTGAGACGAACACTGGCTTATTTATACCAATAATAATGTATTATAAACATTAAATTAAGCTTACAACAAAAATACATAATATTAGCTAATGTGAAAACGAATCAACCAATCATCCCACAACAATGAAATGTGCACACAAATATTCATCCAAATCGGTTCATGTGATTAGGAGGAGTGACTGCAGCGCCATCTTCCGGGCCCAATTGTGTTTCCAGATCACCCAGGAACTCAATTTAATATACATACTTACACAAAATTTTTCGAAATGAAAACTCACATTACTATGTAAATATGAATATAAACCTGTTTTAGTACTAAGCAATTTCCCGCACAGGTGTAGTAAGTATAAATGAAATAAATATCAACATCAAATTCTTTATACAACATACTTATCTACCACCTACTAAGAAATGTAATTCTTGAAATTTTTTCGTATTTTTTTTAAATATAATACTACTCCAATGAGCTCCTGTTCCATATTACGTCCGCCATACTTCCACTAAGTTCACCATGATTTTTTATTTCTTTGCACTTTGTTGCTTTTTGTTAAAAATGGAATCATGCGATAAAACCAGTAGAGCGTTGATAACATACATTTTTGACTGAATAAAGGTACTTACGAAGGAGTGGGTTCACATTGTGAACAATCAGTGGGTTTATTTTCCTTCTGGATTCTGGATTTCTGAAAAGATTATCTATGCTATAAATGAAAAAACCTTACACATTCGTTATGTACTTAAAACAGGGGTACATATCAAACATCGTCTATAATACAATTATCATCAAATTTAATATAAAACCAACTTACTTTATTAATTTGTTCCAATTGTAAGCATTCTTTTTCCTCCAACCTTTATGTTTCTTCTTCTTATTTTCTTTATTGTCCCCATTTGTCTCATTTTGTCTTATTGTGTTGTCACCCTTTGTTACGATTGCGCGAGCGACACAAGTTCCCCGTGTGACGGCCGTAGCGGGAATGACTCGTGCAGCGATCGGGGTAGGAAGGTACAGGGCGGCTCTCGCTATATTGGCTGGTCGCGCGCTAATTTCAAGTATTTCTTGTTTATTTCAAAACCATCGCATATTTCAAAATTCTAAATCGGTAGACGTATAGGTTGTATATTTTATAGTTAATATCCAAAAAGTCGTAACTTTACGTTTGTTATTTTGAAGATGCCAGAGATTAAAAAAAAATAACAATGAGAACTTTGTATTTTTTTTCTATCGAGAAAATATCATGGAATCATGTTTCTAAAACGGTAGACGTATTGTGTTACTATTGAACTTTCTTGTCAAGAATTTTCATCACGACAACTTTAATAATATAAAAAATTACGAAGGTTTAAAAAGGGCCGTAAATGTTAGAAAAATTAGTTCATCACCTTAATAAAAGGTCAAGAAGTTATAAAATCCATATTGAACAAAAGTTACCCACAACATGGATTTGTGCAAAAAATGTATGCGCTGCGCCCTCTAGTGAGCCGCCGTACTAACTTTGTAAGAAGATGCACCAATCAAACTCAAACCTATAACTGAAAACTGCATCAGAATCAGACTAGTAGTTTTGGATAAAACAAGTAGTAAGTATAAGTATTTTTTACAAATATAACTTTCATCCCAAACGTTTATAAAACGGGAAAATCATGTAAAAATTATTAAGCCGTAGTTGCGAAAAGGGGCTAGACAGAATTAAGTTTATATTTTTCTTATTTTTCATTGTGGAACAAGTGTGGAACCTTTTCATAACACATGACTCTAGCTGCCAGAACAGCTGTTGATCTTCACTATTATTATAAAATTAAGATTTTAGTAAAACTACCTACCCTAGCAAACATTGATTCAAACTCAAACTCAAACATTTATTTATTCAATTATACTTCTTTTAAGAGCACTTTTGAATCGTCATAACATTTTTTAGGGTGCACTCACACACATCAGTCACCGTCACGGCACGTCACCGGACAGGATTAAAAAAAAATATGTATCAATAGTTCTAGTATGACTCTGTTCCCACACGACAGTCGCCGGCACGAAATCTATCAGTGACGTCCCCGGTCAGGCACGTCAAATAATCTTTCCATACATGTATCATACTTTTATCCCCACTCACCCGGTGCCGTCACGTCTCAGTTCAGTCAGCGTCGTGCTACCGTCAATTGCTACATGTTCTCTAGCGTGACACACGTCTAATCACTCACTAACCTGATGTATGTGTTCAATGATTCAGTCAAACCGGCGACGTGACTGACGGACAACATGACGGTGACTGGTGTTTGTGGATACGTACACAAACCGTCACCGATCAGTCATCGGTGACTTGACGGTGACTGATGTGTGTGAGTGCACCCTTAACATTTACCACGAATTCGAAAAGTAGTTTCTATGGTTTCTATAATGTTTCTATATAAGATCTTCATCGTACCTTAGCAAAACGTTAATAAAGAATCAATCGAATTGGTCGAGCAGTTTAGAAATGGCGATTTTTTTTTTAAATTATAATATACAAACAATATAAAAAATCTTATTGCTTCTCATATAAGAATAAATTTAATATAAATATAATAATGACAAAATAATAAACATACACTGGATGTAGATCTGTGACTGGATGTGAGGTGGAGACATTATAATATTGTTATTACTTTCAAGAATAAAAACGAAACGTAAGAGCGAGCGCGCACGAGCAACTTAGTTGCCCGGCAACTATTTTGTCTCTGTCGCTGTCTCCTCGCAAAGTTTTGAACGATGCGCTCACGAAAGCGACAGCAACGCAACTTTTTCTTTAAAATTTTCTTCATTTATCAACATGGATTTCGAAGAAACGGTTGTGGTCTGTGCTCTTGTCCCGCATAGTTCCCAATCTCGTTGTATTTCCGGGATAAAACCTATCCTATGTGTTAATCCAAGTTACCCTCTATATGTGTGCTAAATTTCATTGTAATCGGTTCAGTAGTTTATGCGTGAAAACTGAAAACCATACATATGTACCTACAAACCTTTCCTCTTTATAATATTAGTATAGATATGTAATCGTAATTGTAAAAAGTAAAGTAGTTTTTATTTAATACTTTTTAGTGTATTTTTCAACACGAATCAAACGAGCTCAAACTCGATAAAGTTGAGTCAATATATTACTAATTTCCTATGGCCACCTTCCGATTCCATCATCAAATCAGCTCTATCTCATAATAATGTTTCATCGCTATCCAATTTACATGCGTATACAAAATTTCAGCTCAATCGGTTACCTGGAAATGAATCAAAGTTACTTGCTACATTTCAATTAAGTCATCGAGACCAGACAAAAATGCTCATAAAATAAAAACTACTGGGCTTATCCGAATAAAATTTATGGGACCAATTCCACACCATTCCGCATCAAAAAAAAAAAGAATCACGTAAACCGGTTCAGAAACCTCGGAGTAATCAGTGAACATACATAAAAAAAATATACCGGCCGAATTGATAACCTCCTCTTTTTTTTTGAAGTCGGTTAAAACTTAAAACTACTGTGTACGAGAATAAATACGTTGACATAAATACGTATTATCGCTACGCCAGTTACGCGGCAACTGGCCTGCGGCCGCCGACAGGCAACATTTTTGTCGCCGTGCGCGCACTTGCATTGAAACCAATAGATAGGGCGACAGTTGCGTCGCGGGCTTGTCTCCGAACCCGCGGACAAAAAAGTCTCCCGGGTGTTGCGTCGCTACGTGCGCGCACTTTCATACTAGCCCATGGGCGGAGAGACAAAATAGTTGCGGAGACAAAATAGTTGCGGAGACAAAGTTGCTCGTGCGCGCTCGCTCTAATATCAGCTGTTCCCTGTCGACTGCCGAGCGTTCTGACTTTCAATGTCAAAGTCAATTGACACTTGATACGATTTTCCGTGTATTTTCCTTCAATAGCAATCATTTCAATCGGATCTATACTGTTATTGAATATCAAATATCTTATATTTAAAAATCTTAAAGGCCGGAAAATAGCATGAGAGTGTAATGATAATACGTACTGTTGGTATTTAAATTACTGTGATATAAAAATGGATTTGCCTTATGAGGTACGTAACTTTTCTTCCGCAATTTAAACTAGTTTCTTTGTTTGCGTTAATATTGCCTTTATTGCCTACAATTTTTTCACGTGATAACGATTTGCACCTACCAAACTAATTTTGTCAATGACAATGCTTTCAAATATGAGACAATTATAGTGTTCTTCTAATTCTTCCATTCAATTTACATGTTAACAAGGAAAATATTTAAGTACTTATTCACTTTAGATTTTATGTTACTACACTATGTACTTATGTTATTATTTCTATATTTATGTCTTTATTTGTAGATATGATAATAAGTGATCAGAGAGGTAGAATCCTTTCTTGTGTTATTGAGCTTGAACTATGGTATACTGTATAGGTAGGTAGGTAGGTATGGTACTAATATTCATAACTTTTTCCAGGTTCTTGTGTACATATTTAAATACTTACCAAAATCAGACAGAAAGGCTGCTAGTGAAACATGTAACGCATGGTACTTAGCAGCAAATGATTACTATTTTTTGAAGAAAAAAGTAGTTATTCTGTATAAAGTGGATTTAAATTGTGAAACTTCACCATTAGAAATATTTGAAAATTCCGAAATAGTCTATAGCAATTTTCTTTTCAAAGAAGTAGAAATATCAAATAAACTCAACTCCTTTTGGGATAAAAATGGTGAAAATATAAGATGTTTGACACTACAAAACTGTGATGTAAGAGAATTAGTTTTTGTAAATATTTTACAAAAATGTACAAATTTAGAAACATTAAATATAGAAAACTGCAAAGATTTATTCATGTCTGGTTGCCTTTTAGAAGGGAAAACTGATGGTTTAGTGACTGACAGCTTAAAAAACTTAAAATGTCTAAGTTTGTCTGGAAATCAATATTTAACAGATGCATTGTTCAGCAGATTTGTCAAAACAGCACCATATTTAGAAGAACTAAATTTATCTGCATGCTCTTTACAATTTCATTTGGGCCTAGTGAAGAGGTTCTATCCACCTGGAAGTAATATTTTCGAAAATCCTTCAGAGAGTGTCTTGACTTTCTATTTTGTATTGCAATATTTAGTTACCAGAGTGAAAAATATAAAAAGATTGCTATTTTCGAAAACTTTAATAGATGGTGCAGCATTGAAATTGCTATCTGAAACTGAACACTTAAGATTAGAATACCTTCAAGTGTACTCCTGCGACCAGCTAACAAATACAGGCATATTATCATTGACAGCACACCAAATATATTTAAAAGATCTCGATATTGGATTATGTTCTCGAGTGACTGACCAATCGTTGGTATATATTTGTAGTAATCTTACAAACCTGGAAAGTTTAAACATCCGGAGGTGCCGAGCTGTTACTGACACAGGAATAGCAGAATTACAAAAGCTGAAAAACCTAAAAAAGATAAATATATCACAATGTGAACTTATAAGTAAAGATGGTATTAAAAATGGGATCTGTTTGGAACCAAATCATGCATTAGAAGAATTAGATGTAAATTCTCTCAACCTAGACCAGGATGGACTCATAATGATCTCAGAAAATCTCCCCAATCTAAAGTACTTAGATATCAGTTATTGTTTCAATGGTGTCACAGACAAATCAATACAAGTTATATTTAAAAATCAAATTCTATTGCATACACTGAAGTTAAGTCATTGCGACAAAGTATCAGATGCTGGACTAACAGGCATGGGGAAAATTGATGATGAGACTCAGGATGAACCTGTAATGTCCAACTATAATGAATCTGTTTCTCATAACAGAATACATTTAGGATCCAGGGCAGAAGAAGAGATTGTGCGTGATGCAAAAAGAAAACATGAAGTTATGCGCATGTGCGAAAAGCTGTCTATGGACTCCTTTAGTGGTTACTCTTTGGCTCGAATTAAGAGCCTCAAAGAGTTAGACATCAGTGGTTGTAATCGAATAACAGATGTCAGTTTAACATATGCCTTTGCATTTAAGGAACTTGTAAATATAAACCTTAGCCGTTGTCAACAAATTACTCATGAAGGTATCAAACATCTAGTCAAGAATTGTCCTAGTATTGAATACATTAATTTAATAGATTGCTATAATTTAAAAGATGAAGCTGTAATTGAAATTGTCAAAGGTCTGTACAGATTACAGCAGTTGGAATTAAGGGTATGTACATACAGGTATTTTTATTTAATGTTACCATATATGTGTTCAAATTATTCTTCATGTTAATATTATGTTCACGTTATCACATATGATAACTGATAACGATTATTTTTATAACTTTCCACCCAGTTATCAGTTGTGATTGCATATTTATTGATTGCATGAATTTTCTGTTTACGTCATTTTTACATGTAGAAACTTAACAAATAATTCTTATTACAGGGATGTAATCAACTTACGGATAAGACGCTGGAAGGGGTGAAAAACCACTGTCAGAAACTTAAGTTTCTCGATGTTCAAGGATGTCGCAATATGTCGGCGGAACTTGCTTGCACCATCGGAGTGTTGCCGACCTTGCACACGGTACTCATTTCGAAGCCAGGACCTTATATCTCTGATGGAGTAAAGGCCAGGTCCCCAGCTCCCACCTTTCTACCAGCTCTCATGAGAAAATTGCGTTTGCATTAATTTTTTTCTTACGAAAGTTGTAATTAAGTAATCATTACTTGCAACAATGATTATTAGCATGTCATGTGAAACAAAGTACAAAGTGCAATAAATGTAGATTTATGATATAAAATTAAATAAAAAAAATTAATTTTCTTTTACAATGTAATAATTATTTACACTAAAAAATTATTTACATTAATAATTATAAGTATTAGAAATTATTTTTTCTACTATTATTCGGGAATGTAATTTGTGATAACTATCAGAAGCTAAGTACACACACAAAACAAATCAAATTTTAAGTGTACCTAGCTACTAATTTTTTTGTTGTAAAAAGAATACTATTCTTTTTCAACATGCTTGTACCTATTATCCTTGTTTGTATGACATCGACTCCTTTAGTTAATTCTGACCAGCTTCAAACAGACGGATAATTCGAACATTGGTGACAATATAATAATTTCACGAGTTTATCATAAAGCGTGATTTTTAGATTGTTTAAATTTAATTTATTAAAATGTTTATGTATCTGTGATATTTGTACCTCATATGTATAAAAAAATACATTGTTCTATATTTTGGTTTTAATTATTGTTGTATAATTATTAAACATGAGATAGTTTCCAATTTCAATGGCAAAAATGCAGCTATACTGTTCAGATAATATTTTGGTTAATAAGATAAATAAAAGATGTTATTTTTTCAATCCTTTAATACATTACATTTAAAAATAACTTATACATTTAATTTATGCCTATACATATTTAATAATATATTCTATCCTATTAACATTTGTTCGTATTTTATTTTAATGTTATTATACAATGAAGTAATCCTAATTTTACAGCTATAATCCCGTTCCACGGTAAAAAATGCAATTTTTCCTTCCTATGTAATTTTTTTAAAAGCTTTAACCAAATTTACATTTATCTATCTACATACACATTTCAGACTGCATTTCAACTACGGAAGGGGAACATAGCATTCGCATATTATGATATTCTAAAACAAATGACATTGGCGCGACCAATGCTTGATTTGGGTTTGCCGAAGCGGTAAAAAAATCATCCCAGTATCAAAACTAAAGATTCGGGGTCGGGCTCGACAACAAAAGCAGAGTCTTATAAAATATATAGGTATATATATATACGTTTAACTGAAATTATATACATAACAGCATAATTGATACCAAAGCTAATGGTAAACTCGTCATGTGGCTATTCACATATTTTAAAAGGAACCAGTCCCTGCTACGCTGTAACCAGCAAATATATTCTTAGTATACATCAATTTGTGTATGAAAATAAAATAAACTTATCTTCCCAGGGTTATAAATACATTTCATGTGACAAAATGATTCTTAAAACAACTTAACGAGTTTTTTCTTTCATCATAAATTACTTTCATACACAAAATGTCGAAATCGAAATCATGTTAAACATTTTTAAGTAAATATATACAAAGATGTGTAATAATTGTCTTATGTACAATACACAAAATATTATAGACATATTGGGATTTAGAAACATCAATTTACACTCTAATCTTCTAAATAGCGTTATTTTTGCGAATGCAAAATATTGGTAATATACACATTATAACATGTAATAAACTCTTAACGTAATAGTAACGATATTAGTTAATTAAGAAATTCACGTTGAAAACTAACATTTACACAAACTTAACGAGCCTAAACGACACACTAAAAACAATGAAGCAGTCATACTGCTCGTTTGATCAAAGATTATGAGAAATTTATATTATTTAAATTACAAATGCTTATTATACGTCCATGTATAAAACGTATTTGTGATGTATTTTATTGGGATGTCACCGTATTTATAAAAGCAAAAGATAAAACGTAAGAACGACCAAAACTTTATAGGTATATTACGTTACCACAAAGAACGTAAAAATATTAGTCAAATGGCACGATATTTTATTATTATTAGTTATTTTATGGAAATGATGCTGTGTAATTAAATATCCTAGTGGTAAATATTTTAAATATTGTAAGTTAAAAAATCAAACAGTTACAAAATAGGAAGCTACGAGTTAGTACACATTGTTTTAATAATTTCCCGAAAAAAGTAAATTTTCAAACAGAAAATAAAATAAATTATTTTTGTTTAGTCTAATTTCATAAATTTTAATAATTGTTTTATTTACATAATATAAAGAGGCATTGTTTGTTAATGTATAAAAATATCGAACGTTACTTTCATAAGGCACCAAGCTGCAACTATTATCATATTATCCTTTCTTGTATAGGATAGACATACATACAAGAAGTGTTACGTTGAGAAGTATAAACTGTATTTATTATTTATGCCTTAAATACATTATATCTACAAATATTTTACATTCCAATCTATCCTAAATTTTCGCATAATATATTATTGTATATGAGACGCAATATAATAACAATATTCCAAACAGTTGCTATAGAATATTTGGTACTTACATAAAGTTACATCATGTATGCTACACAATTTCAAAGAAATTCATTATATTTAATTATAATTATATTTTGTATGAATATTCGTATTTCTTAATTGTACATGACGTGCCCAGTCTATAAACTCTCGTTCAAGTAAAAATCATTTTCCCACGTCATCGTGAAATGGAGAACTAACTGTTTTAAAAGCAAAATGATTGTGAATATATAAGAAATGCATTGAGCGTCTGCTTGACCGACTTAAATAAATCAATTCTTCATTCAGTTATTCATAATAATTTGAATTTGGATTATTAATAAGGGGAATGAAAGAGTAAAAGTGAAGTCCACGATGTAAACATGCTATTTCACATATCAAAAATAATTCACGATCACCAAACATCTTTACAATCGTGCACTTCACTTCACATATTATACGGCGATAAATTAGTGAAGTTAAAAAACCCTTTTCGATAAAAATAAGCTATGTTTAATGAATTTGCGTTAATGACGAGCAGTTCTTCCAGCGGCAAATTCACGGCCTCAAGTATGATGGCGAGCGAAGTTCGACTTGCGGGGTGTTAAGCGTGGAGCTACTCGGGCTCGGCGACAAACAACCCTCCTGGGAATTCTCACCCTCCAATTCGGGCATAGTTAAATCCTCAAAGTCTGGAATATTCCCTGTATACGAGATTAACTGATTCCCTTCAGCTGAAAGTTGCCCAAGAAATATATTAGTGTGTGTTATTTAAGAGGCGTCTCCGGTCACCCGTTATTCTACCGCATTATGTCATTCGTCATTACGTAACACTGAAAACACGGTCATAACCAGAGAGCCTTGTGCCTTTCGTTGACTATTAGTCCGATTATGACATAGCCTTTATAGTTAATAACTGCATAACTACTGTATGTAATAAAGAGCATAGGAATATTCAAGCAAAAATCAATCGAGCGCTACTGCTGCGAAATTAATGCGTCAAAAGCTATTCGCAAATTCTTTATAATGTTTAAAAATAATTCTATAATATATGCCTTAGTGCTAAAACAAATAAACTAAGATTAAATATAAAATAAAACTTACAAGCAAAAAGGTTTCTGTAAAGAGACTAACCTTATCAATAAAACTATAAAAGGCTATACCTACTAATAAAATGTAAACTTGTACCCAAATATGATTATAAGCACCTAAACATATTTTTGGTATGCTAAATAAAAAATTGTAATACATTATAAACATATAATTATGGTAGAATAAAATACAATAATGTAAATTATAATAGCAACTAGTTTTATTTATAAACTAAATACGCTAAGCTTTGATACATTCGTTATAAGCAAAATAAGTTGGCAAGAACGAATTTAACCTTTAACTGAAATAAAACAAACTACACTCGTTTACACCATAATCTTGTCTTGGCTTTCGTGCCAAATATCATGTGCGGTTTAAGGAACAATATAATAACTTCGCTCTATTTATATAAAGATAGATCTATCGTCGTATATTATATTATAGGCATATTGTGCTTAATATGGTTAAAAGAAATCCTTCCCATAACTTCCGCGATACAAAATCACTCAATACATGCGAGAGCTAACTGAAGGTGTTCCACCTCAGCAGCTATTTACATGCGGTTTATTAACTTAAAGCTGAGTTACACTACAATTTTACGTGCAAATTAACCACAAACCTAATGTTTCAAATAAAAATGCTAATATGTAATAAGAGTACTACCATCGTCCTCAGCGAACGGGCTCTGGACGCGATTCTCGTCACAGGTTACATTCGAAATCTCACCTTTCATCTTCTTTGCTTTAATTAACAATTAAAAATTATATAAACCCATTTAATTTTAGTCAACCTAGTATATTTGTTTATCGTATCAAACTTAATACTTAAGATTTACGGGCCTAGCTTATAACATAGTTTAGGCCTCCCCCACATTGGGCGTAGGCCGAGCGTACGCGTTTCCTGAGCGTGCTGCCGGCGTCGGCGCGGCGCGGACGTCGCGTCAGCGCGCCGTCTGTGGGGCGCGGGCTACGCGTTGTCCAGCGCCGCGCGGGCGCTGTGTGAACGCCGCGCAGACGCCGCGCTTACGTCGCGTTCCATGGGCGTTCCATGGGCGTATTTTCCGTTTGAGAAGTAAAGCTAACAGCAGTGTTTCCGCGTCAGAATCCATTCTAGTGACTGACCCTAGCGGGCGACGACGAGGGCAATGAGTGCGAGGGGCACGGCGCGGGCGGCCGAGAGCTTTAGACACGACGTCGCGTCGGCGCGGCGCTTGCGCAGCGCTTGCATAGCGTTCGATGGCGCGACGCCCGCGCCCCACAGACGGCGCGCTGACGCGACGTCCGCGCCGCGCCGACGCCGGCAGCACGCTCAGGAAACGCGTACGCTCGGCCTACGCCCAATGTGGGGGAGGCCTTAATATAATATACATTAAACGACATACTATGGTATAACAGAATGATTAGTTGCCACCGGACCTAACGGTAACCCCTTTACCAAATAAAATATATCCAACATTTTGGGATGAGCGGCGGTGAGGTTTTGTTAATCTTGTGAGTTGAGGTTGAGGGACAGGCTACTTTGCCGACGATGTATCGCTGCTACCGATCAGCCAATCAAAATCAATCATCGGATACTGTTTGGTTGTATCTACAATTTAACATACAAGATAATCAACTGATATTGAAACTGTACAATACTTATGGGTCAGTAGGTGCCCGCTGCGGACAGATACATTCGACGATCTGGAGATATTCAGGAAACCTGCTACAGAATGTATGCAAGATCTAGATTGAGATTAATGAATTTAATTAGCAGTAACAATAACTATGGACTACACAGTACAATTTAACAGATGTCAGATAAGTAGATTTTACCGTACACACGTCGCACCTTGTGTCTAAAGTGACAATGAATTATTTAGTGAAGGCTTACCGCCCAGTAACTCACCATTATTGCATGTTTTCGCTCGTTCGTCGGCGGCGTTGTATGTTAAACCGTAGAAGGGATCGTCAGATCCGAATAGCTGGAATAACATAATATGACATTGTCTTTAAATGTTACAGAAGTAAATCAATTTTAATATAGGGCAAAAAATGCCTCAAAATGGGTTCCGCTTTCGCGTTAATAGAATAACATATAAATTGAATAAATTAGTCCCTCTTAAACACACTAATTTGAATATACTTTTATTTTCAAATACAGTAGGTATGTAAGTTTCATTATTGTTAAGTTACTAATTCAAATAAATTTAAAAAATTCACAAGTTACTTATACTAATAATACATTTTCATTGAAATATGAATTCCGGTAACTACTATTTACCCTTACTAGTTTAAATAAAGAAAAGAATGTCTTGAATGCGAAGTGTCCTATTTTTCGCAACTTAATCATATTTCCTTTCATTGAAATAAAAACAATCATGTTGCAATGATTTGTCTCAATAAAAACTGTTTGTTACATTTATTCGCCATGTCTGCCCTATTCGTGCGGAACCCAAACAAAAAAAGACATAAATGTCTACAATTACTAAATAAAATGTCGGTTTAAAATTATTTATTACATGTTCATTTTGAATGTGCTGATGTAAACTTGGGTTGAGACACATCATCGTCTGTACGCTTGTATCAGCATTCTATGGACAATACATATCTTTTAGAAAACAATTCAAGTGACTATGTAGGTACCTGTACCTATATGATAGGTACCTATAATTATTTTATTTACCTACAGCGCGAATCAAATTATTGAAACGAGTTTAATAGAAGCGATGTTTTGCTCAACACACGTTCGATATGCATTCACTATCTATAGAGTGTATCGATATACGAATGTAGGTAATTATATAGTCGACCCGTTATAACGTTGCCGGGTGGCTGGGGGAGCCAGTCGGCGGTCGCACAAGGCTTCGCACGCGGCCCCTACACGTTAGCTGCAACGTGACCTGCCCCAGTGCTACCAACATTAGCGCGCGTAACGTCACTGTTTACATCGCGGCACGTTTGTGTGCGTGATGTGTCTGCGTGTTATCGCAACATTCAATACTTCAAATAAAAGCGGCAAACGGAATAGCATAACATCATACAATAATAAATGTTATGTAATTTATATACATGGATTGATTATTGGTTTTATATACACACTTTATATGCATAGTTAATTGAATTACTGATTAATTAAATGTACAGTTAAAATATAAACTATATTTGAAATATGCGAATAAAAAACTATGGAATGAAAATTTATAGTATGTTTATTGCACTTACCCCTAATAGCGTGTTGGTGTCTAAAGAGTATGTATCACTTCTGAGCAGCTCTCGTAATGACTCCAGATCAGTTTGCATTGAGTCCAGGTGGTCATCAATATCATTCCTGAAAAATAAAATGCTTTATGCCAAGTATTCCTCCCCTTTCACCTACTATTCAATGTATCAAGTTTATTTTATTAATATTTTTTTTTCTTTTTTTAATAAAAATAACAATATATTTTGGGAATTGTTATAAAAGGTTAATAGGACTCTTATTTGATTGGGTATTAATGATACATTTATATCAAGCTTATTTCAGAGCAGTCTATTATAGATACTTATTGATTTATTTTAACACAATACAATTTTAAAACATTATATTTATTTAATTATTAACAAGTCCAGAGTGTCAATAAATATTTATAGTAGGCTACTGGAGCAATATTGTCGAATTAGCAGTCATTTCACATACTTGTTTGAATTCGATCCCATGTGGGATGTATATTCCTCTCTGTTTTGGTTGTTGTTATCTCGTCTATACCTGAATACCGAAATTACAATATATTGAAACTGAGGCAATATTATAAGGTGACTTATTGTATAAAGTAATAAGACACTTTTTATTTAGGCCAATTCCCTTCTGTCTCTTTGAAAGGTGTCTTAGATAAGGAAAATATGCCACAACAAATAATTTAAATAAGTTTATTTATTTTATTTCCCGGTTTTTTAGTTATTGTGGTTTTTAATGATAGTTATTGTCGTTTTTAATGATAACGTAATACTCACATAGTCTGTAGTTTATTTATGTTTGCATTGTTGTGTACCGTTGCCAAAGTCATATTATTCCAGTCAAATTCATCCTGCAGTTCAGTCTTTATGTCAGCCAAGTTAATATTTTGAGAATAATCTTTGGATTTTTTCGTCTTCTTTCCTGATGACTTGGCAGGCTCGGCTACTTTCTCCACTTTGATATTAATTCCTCCAAGCATTTCATCCTTTGATGTGGATACAATGGGGTCGCTCCCATTTATGACTTCATGCAGAGCATTAAGTTCTTCCGATGTCGCAATACCAGCATCGCTGACTGAGTCATCACTAGCGAATATTTCAGCTGGTAGTTTGAAATCAGCAGATGGATTCATTGAATTGAAATTATTTGCTGTCAAATGAATTTTGGCTCCAGTGATATTTTTCTTCCCATTGCTCTTGGCTTTTGCTTTGGATGTGCTGGGTGATGTAGTGGCCAGATTATTCACTCCTTGTTCCATTGAAGCCTGACCTATTGGAGATGTAGAAGTGTTTGTAGGTAATGGAGATGTAACAATAGGTTGATTACTAGGAGCTTGTAATGGGCCATTGCCACTATTCATTGGGTATTTTATTCTTGATCCATCTAAAGACATTATATTTATTATAATACCAATAAAGAAAAGGTAATAAAAATAATTAAAATATTAATAAAATTAACGAAAACAAATACAGCTTGAATAATGACCAAAAAAATTAAATTTGCGAAAATAGCATAACGCAACAATGAATCTGATTTTAATATTAAGATTTACTCACCTATGTTTTCCTAGTGTTTAATGCTTAGTGGGTTTTAGATAGTTAAAAGAATAAATATGGAATTGTTAAAGGGTTTGAACCATTAAGTCAATTTGAATATGACTATAATAAGACATACCTGCTTCCAAGTCATCACCATCTTCCATGGTGACATGGTACTGTGTATTCAATGTAGCAGGATCAGCATTGTTCAAGGTCATGACTGGTGGTGACAAACCCACAGTCACAAAGCTAGCTGGGTACAAGGAATCTTGGGAAGCTTCATTGTGCAATATGTCATCATGTGCCAGTTCATGTATTGTTGGTCCATCCTCCTAAAATATGACCTTCATTAGTTCTGAGAAGATGGAGTACCAAAAAAATTACATTTAACATTCGATTAAATTTCTTAAATTACCAACATATAATTCCATACTATTTATTAAAAATAAACAAACCAAATTATCCTCATTTATATCGTCTAATACAGTCTCTTTATCAAGTTTAATGTTTTTTACTTTGCCTGGATAGGCATCATTTGTGTTGTGAGCTGCATTGTTGATCATCAATTGGTATGGCCTCTTTACACCCACATTGTTGCCATTGGAAGTAGGTGCTCTGGATGGTTGTACAAGTGACATTAAGAACTGTATCAACTGTAACAAATACACATAATATGATTTTATATAACATCCTCTAAATAAAAATAAAATACAAATACTGACACAGCAATAATAGTTAATCTACTTACATTGTTTACAATCTGTTGTTGCTTGATATGCTTCTGCCTGAGAATGGCCACCTCCCTCCATAAAGCTTCATTCTCCTGTTTCATTGCACTAAACTTGGCATCAAGACTTTCCTGTTTGCCTTTCATTTGTTTGACATCGGCCAATACTTTGTTCATTAATTCTGGCTTTAAAAGTATTTTCTCCCCACTCTCACTGCTAGCCACGATGGACTTTGGATTTGCAATTTTTCTTTTAATGTGTTCCAATAAGTATGCATGTCCGCGCATAAAACAAGGATGAGAAAATTCAATTTCATCTTTCTCATATCTCAGGCCACCATTTTCAACAGATGTGATTTTGTGAAAGCCATACATATTCAATTGTCTGATGAAACTAGCCATATTGTTGTGTTTGTAGTAAAGTGGTAAAAGGTCTCTGGCAAAATCAGCTTGACCTTTTATAACAAATGTTTTCCCTCCCTAAAAAAATATGCCATATTGTATTCCTCATTATATTCAGAAGTTATATTTAGTATCATTGATATGTTAAATATCATTCTTAGTATCCAGTTTAAGGAATAATATCATATTTTCAAGATAAACTATCTATTCATTAATAATTATATTATTGTATTTAATGTATTCCCAATATTCTAAATATGTATACAAAATATAAGTGTTCACAAATATAAAGAAATACATCTTTTTTGCTTTGTACGGAAAGTAACGAAACGTAAAAGGTATGCTTGCACAAAATTTAAATCCTAAAGCATGGTATAAAACGTGACACCAACTATTTATTTATCAAGTTCTCAATGACGTTTTGTCAGCTGCGTCTAGCATATAGGTTGAAATCACTTTCTAATGTAAAAGCCTTATCATATTATATATAAATAATGCACATATTTTATGAATACTCTACAAAAAACGAAATTGTATAATTTAATAGCGGAAAAATACTTACTGGACTCCATGAAATCAGATGATTGGTCTCTGAATCATTTACCAATTTCCATAGTTTTCCCAAAAAAGCTGGGACACTAGCTCCTATTTCAACTATTGAACGCATTGTAAAAACCCCAAACTTTTATATTACACTTTATCCGTAAAATTCAATGTTATGTTTTAATAAATTATTTCGGTGAAATACGTATCTATCCACGAATCGCCATTTAATTTACTAACACATAAACACAATAATAAAATTGTATATTGATAGCACACTACAATATTGCGTACTCACACATGGATAGAAAACATTTAGCCAACACAAATATTTTGCGAATTAGGCTCGCGTTCAGAATTACAAATGTCAAAGCAAAGTTATGCTAATATTCTTATTACAAACAGCAAAAATTCTCCAAAAGCTGTGAAAATTAAAATCAAAATGCATAATATTATGAACTCATGCAGTTTTTTGCCCCATGCATGAACTCTTTAGAAAAAAAAATCAATAAACCTTATTGTCTAGGTTGTTGATTTTGGTATCATTAAAATAGATCTGGTGAGTGGTGACTCTCACAGTGACTCTGCTTCATTTATTAAATTAAAATATATTATTAAAAGCTGAATAGTCAAATAACTTAATCCATTCCTAAAACTATATAGCAATGAATCTTAGCTCTTAGGAAAAAGAATTAAAAAATGTTTGTGTCAACTGTCAACACGTATATCATCATTGAATGCTTTACCGCCTAGCTCATAGAGTTGAATTTTGTACGAGAAATCGAAGTCGTTCAATTTGCTTTTGCGTAAAGAATTAATTATAATACTACGTCAACGATTAAAACGAGTTTTACGGTCACAGTCCGCACTCTTTACACGATTTTCTACGATTTTCATGTAAGAAGTGTCTGGTCATTTGAATAGTTTCGTTCGACCTTTGCCTTTATTTGTTCAATCAGCATACTGCGTTCAGTAGGTACCGATAGCGTATGATCTATTCTATAGCTATTCATGTCAGCGTTATTGACAAGTGCGGTGCATTAAACTGTAAATTTCGCACAATATATTAATAGTGAAACGGGATGGAGGTAATTATAACTCAATAAAATAGTAATTATCTATTGAATTTATATTTTTTTTATATATTCTAATAAATACAATCTTGTTTTAGATTGAAATATTAAGCGTCGCCGGTTCGAAGCCGATCGGAAAAATAAATGTCAATGATAACGCAACCATAAAAGATGTAAAAGATAAAATTTATAAGAATTTGAAAAAGTCATTATATCCAGAGCGACAATCTATAAAATTAGAGTCCAAAGGAAGATCATTAAAGGATGAAGCTACATTGAAATCATTAAATATTGATAATGGGGCTAAACTTTACCTTCAAGACCTAGGTCCTCAAATATCTTGGAAAAATGTGTTTTTGGCTGAGTATGCTGGACCATTATTTGTATATTTGTGGGCTTACCAAAGACCTTGGATTTTATATGGAGAACAAAGTGCCCCGGCACACTGGTCCGTTCCTAGGTATGTGTGATTTACATTCATTTGCATTATTTACATAATTACTTACCTCACATTAATATTGTGAATTAACATAATAATTTATTTCAGCATTGCTGCACTGTGTTGGTCAGTGCATTATGCTAAGAGATTGCTTGAAACATTGTTTGTGCATCGTTTCTCGCATGGGACTATGCCATTGAGGAATTTGTTCAAGAACTGTTGTTACTACTGGGCGTTTACATTGTACATTGCATATCACATCAACCACCCCCTGTACACAGCACCTTGTAACACATGTGTGTATGTTGGTTTAGCAGGTTTTACCGTAAGTATGATAAAATTCCATCTACCACTAGCTGCTTGTCCCCTGTCCATCTTTGTAGAGTTGTTTTTAAGAGTTTGTTTAAATTATTTCAATCCATTCTCGAGTTGGAATGCAACTAGACTTTCTTTTATTTATGAATAGTTACAGTCATTGTTTGGCATGTTAACGAACTCAACAATTAAAGCATCCATTTATTTATAATTTATTAATATATGATCATTCAATTTGGTTGAATATTAAGTACTAGATAAAAAAATATGTTATATAAGCCATAATGCATAATTTAGGATTTTTTCTATGTGATTGAGCAACAAACAAATGGCCAACATATGATTTTTTAGAATTTATAATAATATGTAATGTTTTTCAATGTGCCTATATAATTTACATGTAGAAATTAGAATAGGGTATAATTAACATTTTATTTGTGTGTTTAAATACTTACAAAATATCATGACAATGTATGTATGTAAGACAAATGTAGACAATACATGTATATTTTAATTATAAATATTTGCATGTCCGTTCAAGAACCTTGATTAAATTTTTAAATATTTAAAAGGCTTCAACCTTGCATACCTAAGGATAAACAAGCTTTACAAATTTTATCCATATTAAGGAAAACAAGAAAGTAATAGTAACGGCAGGTATCACAATTTGCTAAATACCTATATCCTTGATGTTCTTTTTGACTTTATTTTTATATTATTTTTAATAATTTACAATTTAATTGAGACATAAGCTAAGCAGAACATGTAATATCTAGATGCAGAACTGGTCCTTAATGTAATTTTTCCCTGGTTATTTGACATTGCTATGTTTTACTGGAATGTTTTACACACTTATTTTTGCATTTATTTTATTTTATTCCAGCATTGTAATATGTATGTAGTTTAAAACTGTCTATACAGTCTGTTAGTGTCAACACCGTTATGTTTGAAACACGTAGTTTGATTTCACTTATAAACAAAAAATACTTATAAAAAATTCAATGAAAAAATTGTTTTCTATATTTGACATTGTAGCATTTTTATTCATCACTGGTTGTACTCCTAATATTTTTGGTAAACAATGTATGGGTTAAACTTATGGTAAGGTCAACGTATTGACCATATACTTTGATAACACATAAAAAATTATTACTTGTGTAATGACTTGTTTTTCAAAGTCAAAAGGGCTCTAAATCTCTTGTTTTACAATCGATTGAGGTATAGCAAAATGATGACGAACATATATTATGTATTGATTTATTTAATCAGCTATTGTTAATTATTTTGAATACAGAGGTTAATATTACATCCATACTGTTTAAGATCAAAAACTCTTAACCAAGCTATTGAACTGTTTCAGATCTGTGAATTGGGTAACTTTAGTATTCACATTCTGCTGAAGAACCTGCGACCCCCAGGCACCAAAGTGAGACGCATCCCTGTGCCCGATGGCAATCCCTTCACACAGCTATTCAACTTTGTCTCCTGTCCTAACTACACCTACGAGTTTGGATCTTGGCTCTTCTTCACTATTATGACGAAATGTGCTCCAGGTAAGTCATTATTTTTCTAATGTTTGTCTCTATTTGTATAAACCTTATTTATTAACCAACTTCTTCAATTTTTCCTATTTTTAAATATATAAGACAGCAGTCATTTAAAAAAAATATTCGCCCACAGAGGTTGAATTCAGTTTCACTAATTAATACAAGTTTAATTTACAATAAAAATGATGATGAAGAAGGATAACTTATTGTGGATAATAAGAATTGAAGGTGAATTGAGGTGGAAAAAAAATGAATTTTCGAGCATACATTCTTAAAGATTTTGAACATATGTACAAGTACATGTATATTAGGTATTATAATGATGTAAGTATAAATTATCATAATCATAATATGTGAATACGTATTATTTTCAGCTGGAATTTTCGCAGTGGTGGGTTTGTATCAGATGTCAGTTTGGGCGCTCGGCAAGCACCGCAACTATAAGAAGGAATTCCCCGACTACCCTAAAGGACGTAAAGCCATCTTGCCTTTCATCCTTTAAGTCATGGTCTAACCAATACGAGCACAAGTGCTTTGTTTAATTATAAAAATAATATATTTCGTTAGGAACGCGTTGAAGGTTAACAAGTTTCGGTAATTATAACGATCGTCACGTTTACATAATTTAATGTTAATCCAGTAGGTGACGGTACTCTTGTACGCGCGTGTTACATGTAGTTTTTGTAAATGGTGAATGTTATAGGGATTTTTTCTTATTTTTGTCTAGTAAAAAATGCTAATGAGAATGAATAATTGCGCTCAATTATGTTTCTTTCGTATGATTATGTTGATTGTTAGTAAAAAACTTTGATGTTGCAATATTATTTTTTTATGTATATGATGGGTTATATGAAACAATAATTAAGGTCATATTCAAATTTAATATAATATACAAGGATAACAACAAGAAAACTATAGTTTAATTAACGTTCGCACCAGGTCCCTCATCTTTTTCCGGTTCATCTACACACCGCATTTTCCCGAGCAATCTTTCATTTTCTTCCTTAAGGGCCACAATTATTTCCTCTCGTTCCTGAAACACGTTAATATAATGTAATTTGCGTTATTTAATATTATCCGGTCACCTTATTTTACAACAAGCATAAGAAAAACAAAAATATTACATAACGATGAAATCAAAGTTATCTTAAGTCACAAGGAGGACATTTGCGAATAATATTTATCACTGTAGAACATTATCTTTAGGTATGAATATATGTAATTACACGATCAGCGTAGTAACACTGCTGTGGTCATTTCAAAGGCCTTATCTATACGTGCGAATGAAAACCACTAGGACACCACGTTTGTGCTATTAAGTATCTAATACCTTAGTACTATTAAATGTTGGTACAATATTTTTATTTAGACCTATTAAAACTCGTAGGTCTGCTTCCTTGTTTACTGGATTATGAGCAATCGAGGAAACTGTATAATGAAATAATAACCACCCAAAAGTTGATTTTATTACAAAATACTAAATAGTTTGTGTATGTACTTATCTATATCTACTACTCATGCCCACGTTAAAATTAATTTTAAATATGGTTGTTAACATCTTTAAACTAATCTGTTTATTCATATTTATTTTAATTATTTCGGTTATTTCTGGAAAATCAAACTCTTGTGAATACATGAAATTTTACCTCAATCTTTTGTTTAAACTTTTCATCAAGTTTCTCTCTATCTTCCGTGACATGTTTCAATTTAGCACGTGCTGTGGCGGGCGGTATGTATCTCGCCGAGAGACCGAGTATGGATTCCATTTGAAAACATCTTGTGCGGGTAGATTTTAATTCCGTGCGTAAGTTGTTTATTTCCGTTAGAAGAGTACAATTCTCCTGTAATATTGGAATTATATTTTATCCGGGTTATAATGTATTTATAAAATAACACTTTCTTTAAATTCCTTCTACATTTATAAGTAGTTCTAAAATTATTTGACAATCTAGCAAGGGCGGATCCAGCTTTAGTGCCAGGGGGGGGGTCACATAGATGTGGTCAATTTTCAAAAGCTATATTTTGGTAATTTAATTGATACGTAGATTTAAAAAAAATGGTCAAGTGCGAGTCGGATTGGCGAACCAAGAGTTCCGTACAAACATTTTTATATGTTTTAATATTAAATTTATGCTTTTTGCGATTTTTCCTTTATCTGTGCTATAAGACGTATGGGTGTATTCAGAAAGAAAGCTTGAAACTTATAAGCGCTTATCGGCGCTTGTCATGTTCATATATTTTCCTGCGCGGGTTACCAGCACTGACAGGAAAATATATGAACATGACAAGCGCCGATAAGCGCTTATAAGTTTCAAGCTTTCTTTCTGAATACGCCCTAAGTTTCTATAAAATAAAGATTAAATATCAAGATTCTGTGTTAACGGGAAGTACCCTGTAGGTTTTGATTCCTGGCAACACTTGCGAATGTTGATAAGCATAAAATGTATGTTTTAGCAATTTTTCCTCCATCTGTGCTGACATTGCTTTTAACCAAATTTCAGAACTCTGTGTTCACAGGAAGTAGTACAATACCTATAGATTTTGATTCCCTTGCGATAATGTCGAAATTTGCGATAAATGGCTGTATCTTTTGATTGCGTTGGCTTATAAGTTTGATTTTTTCACAGCTATAAGGAACCGTAGATTTGAGTATTCGGTATGAATTTCAGATTGATGCCTCCACGCGTTCCTGAGAAAAAGGGTCTTCACAGGCAGACAAACTTGAAAAATATAATATACTAGCTTTCCGCCTGCGGCTTCGCCCGCGTTTTCAAAAAAAAACCCGCATAGTTCCCGTTCCCGTGGGATTTCCGGGATAAAACCTAGCCTATGTCACTCAGAAATGATGTAGCTTTCCAACAGTGAAAGAATTTTTCAAATCTGCCAAGTAGTTTCGGAGCCTATTCAATTCATACAAACAAACAAACAAACAAAAAATCAAACCTTTCCTCTTTATAATATTTGTATAGATGTATAGATTTTTTAATTTTTGCAATTATTCCTGTATCTGTACTAAGGCCCTTCTCTCATGGAGCTACTCAAAAAGAACTAGTCACAAACTCAAATTACTAACGAGTTGCCTGAGTGTCACAGCCCATACATGTTCTATGGAGATTCGCACACGACGCGACTAGTTACTAACTGGTGAGTAATGCGTTAGCAACAAATCACGCGCGACGCGTCGTGTCGGTCTCCACGCTACTGGTTTCCCGAGTTTCTTTGTTTTTTATGATAAAAATGAACGAGCAAACATTGATAAGTGACTGAAACCTTATAACTTGAGTAGCGTTGTATGCGAGATACAATTTGTAACTGGTTTGTAATCGTAATTACTGATTAATTCAGTCATTTTTGAGTAGCTCCATGAGCGAAGGGCCTAAAGATGTTGCTTTGTACCGAATTTCAAGATTCTGAGTTTACGGAAAGTACTCTGTAGGTTTTGAGTTTTGATTCCCTTGCGAATGTCGAAATTTGCGAAATTTTTCGGCATTTACGGCTGTATCTTCTGATTCGTTGACATAGAAGTTTGATTTTATTATAGCGTAAAGGTATTTTAGACGTAAGTTTTTGGTATGAATATCAAGTTAATACATGTCAGCGTTCATGAGTAACAGGGTTGTAAGTAAAATTTTTTTTTAAATATTTTTTTATATTATAATCTAAGGAAAAATTCATGCTTTTCGCAATTAGTAAACAAAGTCGTTATCTCTGTGCCTATTTTAGGGACATAGGCACATGTATGATTAAATCTTTAAAACTACGCAACGAATTTTGATGCAGTTTTTTTAAAGATTAGAAAGAGTGATTCAAGAGGAATAGTATATAATTTATAAGGTTTTAGAGAAAGCGGGCGAAGCCACGGGCGGTAAGCTAGTCTACGTTTGATTGTACTAAATTTCATGACTCTGTGTACTCGGGAACTACCCTGTAGCTTTTGATTTTTTAGGGAGTGTCGAAAAATTTCAGCAATTACAGCTGCATCTTTTGATTGCGTTGGCTAAAACGTTTGAATTTTTCACAGCATCAAGGGACCTAGACCGTAGGATTTCGACATTAGCAAGGGAATCAATACCTGCAGGGAGCACCCTGTCCCGTAAACACAGTCTTGAAATTGAGTAAAAAGTATCGAGTTATAGCACAGATGTAGTAATAACTGCGAAAACCCTAATTATTTAATTAAATTAAATAAAAATATATTTTTAAATAATTTTAAACTTACAATCCCTTTACTCATGAACGTCTACATGTATTTAATTGATATTTACATCAGAACTCAGGTCTATAATAACTTAAATCTGTTATTTAATTCAAATTCTATGTCAAAGCAATCTGAAGAAAAAGCAATTAGAGCCGCATATTCTGTAATTCGCAACTACTTGTAAGGGAATCATCAATCAAAACCTACAAGGTACTTCCCGTAAACACAGTCTTGAAATTTGGTTAAAAGCAACGACTTAAGCACTTACAAGCACAGATAAAGAAAAAAATCCTTTAAACAAAATTGTAAGATACAACATAATGAAAAAATATGTTTGCTCGGAGTCCTCGGTGCGCGAGTCCGACGCGCACTTGGCCGATTTTTTGTTGTAATTTGACTGTATTTTATAGTGTTCATTTGAAAAAAAAAATTGCTATTTTATGTCTTATCCACGAACTGGGATATTTCGATATTTGAGGTTTTGTGTGAAAAGTGTAACAGCAAAAGTTGTAGAAAAAAAAATTAATTACTTACATACAACTTTACCATTACACTTTATTCCGCAGTTATAGTTTTTTTTTAATCGAAAAACCTGTTATTTGTCCTTAAATTACGACCACAGGTCGACCCTAATAAACTTTTTCTATAATTTTTGTTATATTCTCTTCCGTTACCGTTTGTAATTGATTTCATTGTTCTATTATTACTTTTATGTCTCAAAATTCAATAAACACATAATTTGAACAGTATTAATTTGTTAATTTAAAAAAGTTAATATTAAATTAGTGGTCCACTTAGGTCGTGGACCTAGCCCAGGGGGGGGTCATGACCCCGTGACCCCCCCCCTGGATCCGCGCTTGCAATCTAGAAATATGCATAAGGAAACATTCGTTGCGGTCAATGCCGGGTCAGCTAGTTAACATTAACTAAATTAAAATATGCGTGAAACAAAATAACTAACGTCCATAATTTTTCCAATGTCACTCTTAGATCCGTCAAGGGATTTCGATAGTTGCAATTTTAATGCAGCAACTTGCTTCTCGAGGTGGTCGCGCTGTCGGTTGAATTCACGTATCGCCTCATCTTCTGCTATGCGACTTCTCACAAAATCTATATCCTCCACGTACTTATGGAATAGTTCCTGTTACAAAAAAATTAAAAAAATATGTAGTGATAGTAAAGTCACGTGATTCGAATATAATTTATTTGTGAAAGTGTACCACACATCGATTTCTCGCGAAACGTAAATTAGCTAACGTTGCTCTGCTAATTCACTTTTATTAATTAAAATTGAATAGAAAGTTATAATTATAAATTTATTAACCTTAACATTTAATTTTAATTTCATTGGATCTTGAAAATTCGCCGTCATGTTGTGAAGGTCGATTTTTATTTTTTTAAGTGTATTTTTCAATGTTAAATTTCTTTCCGCTTCCGTCACGAAATCTTTCTTAGCCGATGATAGTTTTTCATTCAGCTGACTGATTTTAAGCTCTGAAATTAAATAACATGATATTATTAAAGTGCTAATAGTCATATGCGTAGGTTTATTTTTTTTTAGTTCACTAAAACGTGAATAGGTAAACTAAAGATTGATATCTACTACCTACTACTAAAAAAATGAATCGTATTTCTACAATTAAATTAGTTTAAAAAATAAAACAGGTAGGTAAATGAGAAAAATACAATTTAATTATTAGTAACAGTTTAAAGTAGTGTAACATCATAATATTATCGAATAAAATGAGGTGGTAAATGTCTACATGTGATATTCAAACCTATGCTACTAGTATAGTATACTATGTTTTCCGTGCCGATGTACCTATGTATGTGCCTATCAAATTTTAAATGATTTGTGCGCAATAATTTATAACAAAAAAATTACAACTGAAATAGTTGAACTTTATTTTACCACGGAAGGCCTTTTGCTTTAGTAGAGTTTCTAACGATACTTCCAACTCTAATATACGTATTTTTTTCTCTTTGATTTCACGTTCTAACGGTGCTATCTAAAGGAACAATTAAAAATTAATTGTCATAAATATAAAACAGCTGTAATTTTTTTATCAAACGGTGACCAGGTGATAAACTAGCTTTTAGATGCGTTTTTAAGAACTTCATACCAAGATCATGTTTGACATTGAGTAATTTTAGTTCTTCATTTTCCATATCTTCAATTTGTACTTTTAATTCACGTATAGTACGCTCTTTGGGCTCAATCTACGTATCGAAAAAATATAAATATTCATCTATAAAGTTCGAGAATAATTTCGAAAATAAAATATCTTACCTGATTTTTAAGCTCTGTAATTTTAAAGTTTAATACGAATTTGTACTTTTCCAGTTCTTGCTTTTTACGTTTTAGTTCGTAAATCCTTTTTTCTTTATCTTGAATCGTATTATCTCTTTCAGATATTTCTTTCTTTAAATCAGCGACATCTCTTTCCAGAGTAGATATGACTTTTTGAAATTGTTTGTGTTCGGCTTTAATACAAATTAAAAAAAAATAATTTAGATGCACACCAAAAAGGAATACTATAAACATTTAAGTATACACATTTCTTTTTCAGATAATTTTCTTTACCTTTTAGTTGCAACACTTGATGCTTAAACTCGTCAATTTCTTTGTTTGCAGAAATCAATTTTTTCTTCATAAGCCCCGTCTCTCCTTTGAGTCTCACATTTGCGTCTTTCTCTTCTTTCAGTTGCACTTCGTAAGCAGTTCTAATTTCTATTATTTCACGATCAGCGTCCTCTTCGATGGACGATTTGATTGTTTCATGTTCCTTTTTTTCCATATCAGCTTGTTCTTGCAGCTAAACATATGATTGAATAAAGTTTTAATAAACATACATCAGTTAATAATGTTTAAATTTGTTTATTAATGAAATACCTCTTGAAGAAGCAAATCTTTTTCCTCTAGTTTTACTTGAAATGAATGATTTAATTCACGTAAAGCTTGCCGTTTACTTTCAGCCAAGTCTTCTAGTCTTTGTTCATATTCTTTTCTCATTCTTGCCGTCTTATCTTCTAAACTCTGCAAAAGTATAAGATCAAGAAGTATAAGTGAATTCACAATAATAATACAATTGCGATATTTATATGGCTTAAATATTCCTTACCTGATATCTATCATATTCGCTGATAAGTCTAATATTAAAGTCAGCTTCTAAAGCTTGCAATGTTCTTTCATGTCCAGACCGCAGCTTAGCAATATCTTGTTGTATCATACCAATTTCGTGAGTATGTTCATTTTCCATTTGCTAAAAAACAAGGCCACTTTTATCTAAAGTCCTGAACGCTCTAGAATATGTATATGGGTTTAATTATACCTCATTTTTCTCTTTAAGTTCTTCAATCGCCGCGCAATACCCTTCGTGTACTTCTTTAAGCTTTTCAGCCTGCGTTGCCTCAGCTTGTCGAAGTTGATATGTGTGTTCTGTTTCCAATTCACTCATACGTGTGCTGAGCAACTGTAATATGAATGTGATTAAAATTAGGCTTTTCTCAAACAATAACAATAGTAGAATTTCAATAATACTGACATTTATACTATTGATCTTCTCTTGTAAATCCTTTTTACTGATAAGAATTTCCTTTGAGTATGCAAAGTCTTTATCCAGAGCAATAGCTCTACCGTCTGCATTTGTTAATCTCCACAAGCAGATAGAAGAATCTTCTGCTACTGAAACTAATGTTTGATCATCATACGCTAAAGCAATGCTTGTTATTTTCTTGTTATGCATGTGGAATTCGTTAAATATAGCTTTGTCCAAAAGCGGCAATTGTACGGCAGTCACGCCACCGGATCCTCCAGTGATAAACAGCATTAGGTCCGAGCGAGAGAGTATTATTGTGTCAAGTCCACATCCGATAAGACTTAGGTTCCTTCTTATTGTGTTTGCGCCGATTTCTTTTACTTCACCGTCACTTCCCACACCATACGTAGTTTTTCCGTTACTGAGACAATAAAAATGATTAGTATATGTCTTATGAAATTTATATATGGAGAACACACAAAAATCTCGATTACCTGTTAACTGCGCATGCACTAAATTGATTAGTTTTTAAAATAACCTCTCCAACTCGTTGGCCTGAGGACATGTTCCATTCATAAACTGCACCTTCAGAGCCACAGGAAACTAGCGTTAAATCATTTGCAGACCACGCCAGGCAAGTAATCTAAGAAAAAGTATTATTTATTGAAAAAGTATTTTAAGTAATGATTACGTCGTGATACGTGTACTCACTTTGCCATTGTGTCCTTTCAAATTGTATACATTTTGAAAAGAAATTGACGAGAATACTTGAATGATCTGCCCATTAACAGCTGCGAACATGTGCCCATTTGTACTGAACTTTGCACGTTTGCAATTGCGTATTGGAAATTCTCGCATCACTTCGAAGTCGTCGATCAACACTACCATAAATCTAAGTTTATCAGAGAATCCCACTATTGCAAAGAGTCCTGAAATACAGCCAGTTTTAGAAAATTATACGTATACAATCGGTATAGCACAAAAACCTAAAAATAAACGTAAACAATTACCAGAAGGATGCAACGAGACACAATGGATCTCCTCCTGATAGAGTTTAATGAGCTCTACGTCGTCTGTCATATAGTTCCATATTCTAATACTTTTATCCTGTTCACCAGACGTCATGAATATCGGCTTCCATGCGCACATTGAGAGCGAATTGATACTTCCGTAATGCATTGCTGGACCGAGCTCGGTAAACGCAATTTCTGGATTCTTCACACAACAAATATCATTTAATTCAATATAAAGACATTTGAGTATTGTATAAAATTGAAGATAGTTTTACAATACCTGCAGCATATGTTGTCCAAATAATTTAACATAATATAGTTGTATTCTCAAAGTTGTAATTAATAATGTCTCTTGATTAGGATCTATTGCTATGTGCTGAATAGCATCGAGTGGAGACCATAATGGATGTTCTCTGGTATGTCTGCAGGATTATAGAGGTTGAGAGTATTGTAATTAATTCAGAAAAGAAGAATATTTATTTCACAACACAAACGAGGCGTATTATGATTTGTATTAAATGTATAAACTTGAAAAAAGTGCCATTTTTTCAGGGCGACACATTTACAGGTGAGTTTTTCAAATAGACTTGAATGGTAGGTAATTTATTAATAGCGAAAAATACTCAAAGACCTATCGAGGCCAGAAATTTATGTAAAAAATTCCATCGTTATACAGGAATCGAACATCGTTATATACGATAACGCAAAAAAAAAAAAACATTGTTGATAATGAAAAAACGTTCTAATTAATATCGAATTAATTGTGATTCTATAACTAAAGCAACATGCGCAGAATTTGTGCATTAAACAACTTTTTACTATCACATACTTATAGGAATTCCTGGATATACGGAAGAGATTTCTTTTTCTCCAATGGTGAGGCGTTTCCTTTTCGAACATGTGTACGTAACCTGGTCCGCATGCATACGCAAATCCTGTAAGAAATAGATACAATATTTTAATTAATAACTTTACACTATTATTTTTACAATCTTACTTTTTTACAAAATGATGATCTTAAAAAGTGTGCAGTAAATTTAACCTTTACAAGTGACTTGCATATAAAATTTATTTAAATTGTATTCTAACTGTACAATTATAAATTATTCAGGTATTCCATTTTACGTTAAGCTTGGTTTCATGAACTCTAAATACCGCTAATACGATCTTTTTTTTTTACTTTATATGTATAAATTAATACATTGCATGCACTTATAGTTTACATAGTATGGATCGGAAAAGAAATTTAACCTTTAGGAAAATTAACGAAACACGTAACAGGGTGTGTGTCGGTATGAGTGGAGCCTTGGTCGCTGCTACTCTCTTGCTTAGTAGAAACACTGGTCTTATCACCTTCATCTGCTCTGTAAAATTAGATATTAATTTACCACTAGTAGGTATAGTAAATTATGAATTTTCAAGTGGCTTAAGGAACAAGTCTTGTGTCCCTGTCATCTATTCAGATTTCAGTACCGATATAAATTAATATCTACCTATGTACCTAATGCATACTTCGAAATTTGTTCAGGCAAAAGTAATGCCTGAACATTATAAAAGGATTAGGTGCTTTCAAATAAATATAAATGAATACATAACATTTATTTTTTCAGTAAATATCCCGTATAAAGGTTTGAAAAATAGTATAAGTAACAATAAATTATAATCTTACTCGGCTTCAACCTTCTTAAGAGACATTTCCGTAACATCAAATGCCTGGAAGATACAGTTCTGCCTCAATTCACCGTTCTCCACCATCATAATAACTCCGTTATCCGTTCCGAACATTATGCGATCCGGCGTTAACCACATGCAACTTGTTATGTTTATCTGCTTATAAAAAATTATCTTAGTTCACTCATATAACTGAGCATTATAATATGTGCTATTCAAGATAATACAATACAAGTCTCAGGTGTAAATCAATCCATTTATATTAGTTTTTACAGCAAAGGATCAAATCGAATTAGTAATACAGTGTTAGATCTCAAACCTTCCGGACTTGTGAATCTGCGTGTTTTAATACATTTACATGTTATGAATAAACTAACATATTCTAATAACGATATTATCCAACAATAAAAATATATTATAATGTGATATATTTTTAAATTTTTTCAAATTCAAATTATATTTATTTGCAAGAATGTAGTTACAAATTATAGATGTTTTTAATTACAATATTATGTGGCTAATACATTCTACCCATTGATTGGGTGTGCAAATATTGAAAAAGAAAGTTGATTAGTCTAATTATTTAAATGTACACACAATTCAATTTTCACAATTACGCGAACGCACTACGATTAACACGATTATATCACACACTTATCACACACAATTCAGTTTACACTACTTAAAAGTCATAAATTCTTCAATGTCATAAAATTGTTTCACCATCAACCAGTTCGTCAGTTTATTTTTGAAAAAGTTTACTGGTAGTTCCTTGAAATTGTCCGGTATTTTATTATATATTTTAATAGCCATAAATATTACACTGTTTTTAGCTTTGTTAATTCTACACGTTGGGAAATGTAATTTGTTTTGGTATCTTGTCAACATATGCGAATTTACATCTCCTTTCTTCTTAAAGTATTCCGGGTGATATTTTACAAATAAACATACTTCTCTTATGTACATGCAAGTTAAAGTAAGGATCCGTAATTTACTAAACAGAGGTCTACAACTGTCTCTTTGGTTCAAACCGCACAGAGCTCTGATACATTTTTTTTGTGAGACAAATACCTTTATTTTTACTTTATTACTTTATTTTTATTGTTGGATAATATCGTTATTAGAATATGTTAAAACTGCTTGAACTGAACAATTCTAATTTCTATTTGTCGTAAGTAGTATCTAGTTTGACTCACATTTTCTGCTTTACACCAACCCCACTGACGCCATACCGTTTCGGATACGTTCATGATACGAAATGTGTAAGGTCCAGTTATAACTACAAGAGTGGCATCCGCAGGATTACATTGCACCTATTTGGATTTTAAATAATGAAAAAATATATAAAATCTGAAAATAATACTCCAAAATACCAAAAGGAAACTTACGCTTTCAACAATCCCCTGACCACTAGGGTTTTGCGCTTTAGCATGACTTTCTACTTTACCCTTATCCCAGTTATAATAATACAAATACCAATCCGGCTCTCCTGTTATAGCGACAAGGTATTTAGAGTCAAACGTAAATTGCACACAAGCAAATTCCCTTGCAGTTGAATTTTCGAATGGTACGGTCAGTATTTTTCGCCTCTTATATGTCGTTAAATCATAAATTGTTATGTAGGGTTTTTGGCCCTCTTCAGCTATTTCATTAAGGGCGAGCCAACGCCTAAAGGGGAATAATCAATTAAACAATGATCGTTTTCACGGAAGTTACGTATAATGTTTAGATACCTATCTAAACCTTGATATAAATTAGGTAGGTACGATAAGATTAAACAATTAACCACAACTACAATTTTTACAACTACACCCTACCTGTTAGGTGCTAATACGAGGGATTTGATCGGCTTGTGTTTATCTTGGAGCCTAATGAATTTCTGCTTCTTTTGTAAGTGATTATGTATAACAATCACTCCACCTGCAGGGTATATTATTTCCGAATCTGTCAAGTAATGTGCATTGTACCTAGAAGAAAAATAAAGCTTTCCATTTGCCTCAATAGGTATATGTATTTACATTATTAATTACAGAATGTGTTATCTTACTGAATGTCAGTGCGTAGTCCATAAAAAAACCTTGCGGAAATGTTTGGCGGTGTTGTAACAGCCATATCAATAAATTATAAGATTATAAAGAAATAGTATACAAAACAATCTTCACGTTCAAGGATATATTTTCAAGAATTGATTATTTGTTTATGTAGTTTCCATGGTAGCTATCAAATTTTCAAATGGATTAAAAAGTAGGTCAATTATGAGCTATATGTAAATATTCTGTGAAATAAGAAATTAAATATTTTATGACGAATTTTTAAAATTCTCCCATCATTATTCATTACCGCTCAATTACCGCTATTTATCAGATTATTTCCTACCTATTTTTTTGGAATATATAATAATTAAATAACTTGATATACATATTAAGCTAATAGACTTTTGAAACACTACTAAAGTTAATATCATTATCTAATACATCTTCCCGATTGCGTGTCCACGTGTCATTTATTTTAAACCACGTAAGTTACGTTGAATTGTAATAATTGCTGCAAGTTCCATTTTAATCGAGAGTCCTATTGAAAACAAAAAACTATATTTATTTGATATTGAAATCCATAATAATGTGAAGTTCAAGCAAAATGCGCATCATTTATTCCGTGTTTGCCATTTAACTCGAGTCTATATTATGATTGGTGCTCAATGTCATCTGTAGTAGAGCATCCCATTCCATCCCATTTGCAATTTCCGAGGTAAGTCGCTGCTTCCTTTTGTAGCACACGCTCGAGTCTTCTTATTAACTCATCTAACCACTAGCTAATCTTTGCACTTCACTTGGAATTAAATTATATAATATAGTCGACACAGTGGCCAGAAATAGGAAAAACATTTAGTATGGATCTTTGACTTCGAGGATTCGATGATTCGATCATTGAAAATAAAATATATAGGTAACTACCTACGATATCTTCTAATTATGGTAACAAACGACCATTGATATTATGTCATGTATGTGCACTTTTCACATAAATTTCACTGTCTATACACTAAAACAGAGCATTATTAGTGTAAGATTTAATTCGGTATGTTAATTGTTAGACTAAAATTTTATACGTCTAGTTCAAAATAAAACTGACAACATACTTACCAATGCAGAATTTTTGTACAATAAAGTTTTGTACGATTTACGTTCACATCGACTTGACTTGACTCCACGACGATTTTGGTATCTTTGAATCTTGCCAAAGAAGTTTCACGTCTGACACGTGTGCTCGGAACACACGCTCTTCAGTGCTCTAAACTCTAAATTGAAAATGTAAATGCAAATAAAATTACATTGGAAATGTTTTGCTCTCTTTAGTATAATTAGGGCCATAGCAATTAGTAATGCGGACCGTTCGATGAATAATTTGTATAGCTGAGAATCTAGACTTTGGCACTGGTGCCCTCGTTTTACTTATTACTTTTATTTGCACAACCTTTCTAAACAACGATGACTTTCGTTTTACAGTTTAAAAAAGGACCATAATGGTAATCATATAATTACCAGAAGAAAACTACATAGATAAAGATTCTTATCTATAACTGTAAGTTAGTATTAAGTACCTACTCTCCAATAAAATAAGGAAAATACGTATGCTAAAATACAAGTCGATTAATCAATAGGTATTTATTTGCTAATCATATTTATTTGTTACCGTTCTTTGTTTGTCACTTGGGTAGGTACACGGTATCAGTCCTTTATGTAAGTAGGTACTCAGACATCAATTTATACTGATTCTATTTCTACATAAATATATCTAGGTAGGGCAGTATGTATTGATAACATTCATTAAACCGGTGACCCAGTCAATGAATTTGCGATATGAAGCGCAATTAATAGCGCAATGCATCGACTTCTGAGCTGCGTTCAACCTACAGTCACCTACAGGCTACAGTACACATTGCCCTGACACTTAGAACTCTTGTGTGGACCTCAAATAAATTGTCGCCTTGTTACATTGACTGTCGGAGGTCACTAGCCTGTGTATTCATTTCGTTTCTTGAATAATATAATAGCCAATAATCAATATACACATACTTATAGTACCTACGCATTATTCCATTGCAATGAGAATGTTTTAGACCGGGAGATACTGACACAAAATTTCGAGTCATTTGTAACAGGATGGTGGTTCTACAGGGGTCTTAGTACGCAATGATAAAAAGAAAAATGATGGTGTGATCGCTGGTATCGGTGGTTTAGTCGCGTGGGCGTTAGCCGAACTCGTCGGAAAAATAGCGAAAGTCAAACGATTTGTAACACAAAAATTTTAGTATTTACCGATAGCCCATAAAAAAGAAGTAGGCGGTAGTGTCATGCCATACTTTTCCGGTGTGACTTACAGCCCGCCATACCGACGCGAATATGTTGATTTAAATAAAACAATTATTCAACCATTTGTACCAGGCTAACTTTTGCACAGGTAACCATCGTCGTGCAGCCATTTACGAAAATCGCCATGCCATACTTTTCGGACGATTCCAAATGGTCGCCATACCGCCGAAAATCTGCAAAAAAAATTTATTTCGCCAAACTTTTTGTACCAGTATTGCATTTGGATTTTTGGAGAGTATTTGATAAAATGTGACCATTATTATATTTGCCATACTTCTAGTAGGGGGAAAAAGTGATGTCATACTTGAAAAATTAATTTAGTATTAATTTATATAAGTGAAGATTTCCAACACCTAGATCTTTGAAATTTTGTATTTATATTCTTTGATCCTCAAACTTCCAGGAAAAATAAGTGCCATACTGTTACAAATCGTTTGACTTTCGCTATTTTCCGACGAGTTCGACTAACGCCCACGCGACTAAGCCGCCGGTACCAGCGTTCACACCATCATTTTTCTTTTTGTCATTGCGTACTAAGAACCCTGTAGAATCGCCATCCTGTTACAAATGACTCGAAATTTTGTGTCAGTATCTCCCGGTCTATTTCGTTTATTGTATTAATGAGTGCATTGCAGATGGCAGAACAATGTCTTTTACAGCGTTAATTGAATGAACAAAAACAAAGAATGACTAAGACTTTTTGTTTAATGGCCTTGTGATAAAAATATATTTGTTTTCACTTTCACATGAGCTCTTGAATTTAACTACCTATATGCTCTTGAAAAAAAAAATATTTGCAGGACGCTTCACGGTAGAGATTGACTTGTTAAGATACCGAGGATTTTCCAAAATTATAATTTACCCACACTCGTTAAACTCGTGACGCTCTATACAAACATTTGTAATAAAGATAATTTTTACGGCGCGATTGGTTGTTTAAAATAGAGTCTGTCATCACATACCTATGACACAATCACAGACTTTGTAAGAAAATCGATCCTCGATATTATGTCGTCATGTGCCACGCTTATAAAATATTCCGATATAATGAACTTACAATAATTGGACTTTAATAAACTTGAAACAATTGGGTTCACTTCTCTTGTTAGTAGGTACGTCTACATAACTGATATTTTTGTATGGATCAAATCCTGAACTCCATAACTTGTGTAGCTCGTTAGTTATTTTGATACTTTGCAGAAGTTAAAGTATACTTATGTAACTTGAGGGCTTTGTTAAATTATTCCACCTTTAGCTCGACCTTTGCCTTTTAGAGGGTGACGTTTGTTCATTTCTTATGTAGGTTTGTACCTATAGCTATCTTACCTACCTACTAGCCGCAAATGGCTGACGTCATCAAAATCGTGAATTAACAACATCGGTGGCAAACTGCAAACATACCTACATAGTGTCTGTTTACACAATACCTGCCGTCTAACCTAATTTCTCCTCAGTTTTGTGGTTTGTTAACGCATACATAATAAAAAATTAATAGCAAAGCAATAAGAAATCGTGTTCTTAATGGCTTTGTGTAGTTATTTTTATTAAAGTAATTAGTTGTACAGTCATTTGTGTCTAACGCTCAATCGATTGCATTTACGAATGGATTTTGTAATAAAGTTTGTCCTCATGCATGCTGCATCAATAGACGAGTGCATGTTTAGTTGAGATATGATAGCGGTGCGATACATGCCGCGGCCCGCAAAGACGGAGTTCCGTGACCACGAGCCTCGAAGCTGAATCGCTGACAGTGCTGAGTGGCCGTGCTCGCTACCGAGTGCCACCAGTGCGCCTCCGACCGCGACGTAGAGCGCCACGACGTCGTACATCGATCTTATTTTCTACCGCGAAAACAAACTCACGCAATTATCTTGTAGCGATAACACGATAGAGCGCGCTATCAGTTCGTGATATCTAGCCAGTGTGATAAGCGATAAAAGGCGAAGTGGTCGACGCCTGTTTTCTGTGTTTCCTATTATGTAAAAGTTTATAGTGTCGGTAAAAGAAAATATGACTACCATGGCGGCTCCGAAAAAGACGATCTCGGTTTACGACTACCCAGAGCATCTGAATCCGTTCCGAGAAGAAGATAATCATAATAAGATTAGGTTCTGGACGATCGGCCGCAAGAGTAGATCAAACAGTATCAGCTTTACTGGGATCAAGGAGTTAAAAAATTCGTGGTAAGTGCAGAACACGTATCTAATTTACAAACATAACACAGTGCCAAATTGGTTGTAGGAAGTTAAACCGTGTTCAAACGTAGGTAGTATTCACGTACTTCTGTAGTCCGTGATGTAATGAAAATGATATCTTAAATCAATATTTAAGTAATCCAATATTCATAGTTGCACGAACGAGAGTATTCTGTTGAGGAAAACTTTTGTGGTTAACAGCTCTACATGAGAGTAGAGTAGAAACAGTAACCGCAGTAAGAATTAGTGTTGTCTTTCGATGTATAAAATTGTAAGTCACTGTTTGTTTAGCGACAGAAGCATATTATTCTTGTATTAATAATGTATGCGTATGGACTTATATCCGGTTATTAATAACTGCAGTCAGTGCGTCACCTACTCTACAGTTTGATGTTCAGCCTTGAACATTGACTAATTTCAGATGCAATTAAACTTTATTTCAGTATGTTTACGTTTTATAGCGGTTTTATGTACAGTCCTGTTATAGATATGTGTAAGACAATTATTGTCGAATAATCTCTCATTTAGGTACATACAAGTAATTAGTAACTGTAATCTTTGAAACGAAGACACGTGATAGGTAGAAAGGTAACTAACTACATTTGTTTACTCGTGTTTTGATAATTTTATTTTGATATTTTTTTCTTTCTCATGATTATTAAAGTTAATACTAAATACTATAGTAGTAAGTAGTAGGTCTGGCGCATCGAGGGTTTCGTAAAATTATTCAACATTTATTATAAGTACATATTATAAAAATATCTCACGAATAACGAAACCTGTTACCCTTAAGGCTGTGCTTAAGGGGGCGCATAAAGCAAAATAACCAATCTTCTCTTAGATGATACGTGTAATATGCAAGACCAAATCTAAAAAATAAAATATATATCAAACTAGATGATATGTTCAACGATTCTGTTTAATCAAAAACATAAAATATTAAAATTTACTCGATAAAAAAAAATCACCAAGTTAGCTCTAATTTTCACACTTTTACGTTTTCTACTTGACATGGTAATACTTATTATGATTTTTTTTTCATAAACAATTATATTAAAACATTTGCAAGATATTTGTCAGAGCATTTTGTTTAATTACTTTTAGTTTTGGTTTTATCTGCGATAATCCACTTTTGGCGCTCTTTTTTTCTCGAGATAAACGTTTGATTTTGTCACGATAAAAGTGGTTTATCGCAGATAAAACCAAAACTAAAAGTAATTAAACAAAATGCTCTGACAAATATCTTGCAAATGTTTTAATATAATTGTTTATGAAAAAAAAAATCATAATAAGTATTACCATGTCAAGTAGAAAACGTAAAAGTGTGAAAATTAGAGCTAACTTGGTGATTTTTTTTTATCGAGTAAATTTTAATATTTTATGTTTTTGATTAAACAGAATCGTTGAACATATCATCTAGTTTGATATATATTTTATTTTTTAGATTTGGTCTTGCATATTACACGTATCATCAAATAGAAGATTGGTTATTTTGCTTTATGCGCCCCCTTAAGGTAACTATCATCTTTTAATTACCTACACTATTACTAATGGATATACCTACTTACTGCGTACTTAATATTGGTGGTCAAAGTGTTTCTGTTATTATAATTTATAATTACTAATCATAATTGTACGATATTATTATATTGTGGGAAGAATAACACACTACACAATGATTCATTATATTATGATGAAGCTATCGTGTCATACTTATTTAAATAAATACCTTCTAAGTATGCTGCAAACAATGACATGCACCCAAAAACACTGTTTACCTGTACCTATCTTACGGCTTATTTTAAAAATATATAATTGATATATTATTATCTCAACAATTACAGGCCAATGCCCAATATTATGATTTATGGTCAATATCTAAATTATCTATCTTGGTTATTATCAATATCGGGAAAGTATCTCTCTACCTTCTAGTAGAGTTACAGAATACAAAACACCGAAGTCCGAACGGCTCTTGCTGTTCTCGTTTTCAAGATTCAAATAAGGCAGTCGAGCTACATTGACACTGGTCGAGAATCAAAATGAAAAGATTTTGTTAATTGTTATAAATAAAGCTAATTGATAGCGATGTTACGACTCATGATGGATAATTTTACCAACTTGCCTTCCTTTTTATTCTATGTGGTGTGCCGTGCGATAGATATCCATATTGACCTCTAGGCTCTATCACACACCACGCTTACAGTAAATTTGAAACGAAATGATAAACATGAATTTCGATTACCACAAGGTGTAACCTATTATCGATTTTTGGTTGTAACAAGTTATAACACAGTCATCTTCATAATTGAAACAAAAGAATCGATATCGACAATGTAGAGCAAACGCTTATTCTGCATTCCAGAAATACTTATCTTATTTAATTATATTGTGGTGTTCTGTAGGGATTTTAGGAAAATATTGATTACAAGAATACCTAACAAAAAATATATGGATGAGCTTTGAATTTTGATACATTATGGATAAACTGGCTGTCAGCAATGAGGAGGACATATACCTATAAAATTATTATAATACTGACTGTTGTTCATATTGTAAAGTTTTTAAATTTAGATACTCAAAGAAATACTTATTCTTAAGTGTAGAATACTTGGAACCTCATTTTATATACATAAGTTAGTATATCCGCTGCCAACGATGTCTAGGAATGTTTAGGTTTAGTATTAAAATTCATGCATGTCTTGAATAACGTAAGTGTTCAGACAATTATTTATAGTGTTGATGTCATTTTATTACACTCTGTAAACAGAGGAGTACCGAGATATCTGATGTGTACTTTATACATACGAGTATATAAACAAGTTACATATTAGAAGAAAAAACTTTTGCCGCTTATTAGTTAGATTCACCAGATATTTTTTCGATGATAAATTAATTAGTCGAATGTGTTGTAAGTCTAATATTTATAAAAATTACTTTATAATAAGTTTATATCACTTCTCAAATAAGAAAACAACAACAGAGGTTAGTGACATTGAAAGGAATTCAGCGATCAACTTACCTACCTGTGGTCATTGGCTCTGGGCCATAGCCCATAGCACACATAGCCCATAACTTCTAGCATTAATATACAGTTGTTACGGAGATATTTTTATTGCATTTATTCGGACACCATGTAATACATAATGGTTTAATTAAAATATACCTACAGGAACGGAATGAATGAAAATGAATGAAAAATACTTTATTGCATCGAAAATACATACATATTATAACAAAAACAAGATACAGAAACAGCAAAGGGCGGCCTTATCGCTAGGTAGCGATCTCTACCAGGCAACCTAACAATCAGAGGAAATATAACATAGGATGTGGGTGAGCAAAAATAAGGCAATACGGAACGGAATGTTATAGATAAAAATTATGAAGTCAGAAGTAGGTACGCTTTCCATAGTCGGATACGGCAATTATATTATATAAATTAGGTATAATTTATATTCATTTGAAGAAGGAGGCAAACAAAGAATGGATGTTTCGTAATTTAAATGATTTCTACAAAACATTGTTATGTTCCAAGTATTGTATTCGTTTCAGGGTAATGACCTCTTCACCTTTATTTTGTCCGGTAAAAAATATGAAGGTAGGTACTCGCACAAGTTAATAATTAAATTAAGAGATTGATGAGTTCGTCAATTTTAATAAGATGCGTATTTGTTTCAAATAGGTTTGATTAAACTTCACCTTTAACTAATATAATTGCCTTTTATTATTTACAATTGCAACCTTCACATTGATTTAGATAGATATTTTATTACTTCAATTAATTGTCATTAATGAACTGCGACCACCGTTATTTGATATACCATAAACGTTTCTATTATGTAAATATATTGCATTTTTAACTGGTACAATTCAAATCCATTAGCCCATTTGAATGCAATATAAATTAAACTGGGTACCTACGCAGTTGTAAATTATCTAAGTGCAAATATTATTAGGTGTTGTTTGTGGGTAAGTTAGGTAGGTACCCAAACATTTCAATATATTTCTGTTTCTATAACAATCTTGTTCAGTGAAAGTTCATTTTGGTACTCGCTCAATATTTAAAATTTGTTCATATTTTGAAATCGATAAATACCTAGGTTTATAGTAGGTATTTCGTATAACAGCTTTACCAACTTATAAGACGAGGCGAGAATCTGAAAACAATGACTGTTCAAGTGTGTCAATTGATGCATAAATTTCATAACTCTAAATAGCCGAAGCTAATGCAATAGCACATAAATAACATATTTTATTTGAACACCTATGTATACAATATATATCTTATATATAAAAATGAATCGCAAAATGTGTTGGTAAGCGCATAACTCGAGAACGGCTCAACCGATTTCGATAATTCTTTTTTTATTATATTCCTTGAAGTACGAGGATGGTTCTTAGGTATGTAGAGAAAACGTAAACATGTACCACGGGCGAAGCCGGGGCGGACCGCTAGTCCTTGTTAAAAATGAGGATAAAACGTAGTAAGTATTTATACTATAATTATTATTTAGATTTGAGATGCTTACCTGCCTGCAGAATGCAAAACAATGAATATGTACTATAGCGCCAAGCAATATGGCAACCCCGCGCGCCCAAAGGGCTCGTAGGCCGCCCGTTCGTTTTAGAGAATATACTACGTAGTTATTAAAAAAGTGACAGTAAGCTTGTTACTTAAGACGCAATATTTGTCACTGCGCGTCTTTAAGTTTAAATATTGTTTGTAACGGTTTATGCTCTTGTCTTGTTGAGTTTGTAGTATTGTGTGTGCTTTTTAATACCAATAAATGTTTTAATCAGTAGTAAAGTGTATAATTTAGGAAATCCCCATAACTAACGAACCAGACTATATGTGGCGCCCAACGTGGGGCTGTGCAGTAATTTTAAAAAAAGTTTAAAAGACAGTTATCAAGTGTATTATAAAACTTTTGTATATAATATTATCGTGTGTTTTGAACGTGTGAATTAGTGAACGTCGTATAAAACTTATAGTAAACGTTTTAATTGTTAGTATAAAGGATATTTGAAAGACTTGTGAATATTAATTGTTAGTTAATGACTATTGTTATAGATTGGGTTTTTTATATACGTTAGACTTTTTATAATTTTACACTTTACTTGGAACATTTAGTTACCGTTGTGTTTGCATAACTTTTAATATTATTAACCATGGTGCTTACTCGGTCACGTGCGAATAGTATCGGACACATTGAACAGCGACCTAACACACACCCTGTTGTTGCGGAGCAGTATGACGGTTCGTTACCGTCTACTTCACATGGCAGCGCCGTACCTGTCGATGTTCGTACATCGACACCGCCGCTGGCTGGACCTATGTCCGCCGGCGTCTCGGCCCCATCACCTCCGCCGCTATACGGGCGTGAGTCGCCCGATTACTTACCGCGATCGCAGCACGGGCGTGCTCCGCCCGTCGCCTCACCACAGCCGCCGGCTTCAGCACCTGTGCTTTTGTCAGATCAGCAGTTTGTATACTTACTACAAACATTACGGCAGCCGCCTTACCAGGCCGCGCCGCCGCCGTCATCAACTGTAAGTAATCTTTCAAATTGCTCATCAAGATTTAACGGCGAAGGAGACATAATGGCATTCATAGACGCTGTTCAAATATACAAGGACTGCTTAGGAGTCAGCAGTGACATGGCGTTGAGAGGATTACCGATGCTACTGCAAGGTTTTGCTGCCACGTGGTGGCAAGGTGTGAAGCACTCCATTTCTAGTTGGGATGAGGCTTTACATTTATTGCGTCAAACATTTGGACCGCGCTTACCACCACATAAAATATATAGAGAAGTTTTCAGCCGCGAACAAACCAATGAGAAAACAGACGTATTTGTGTGTCGAATACGATCGTTGTTTGCACAACTACCACCAAATACATTACCAGAAAATCCAGTGCAGCTGGACATGGCTTACGGCCTGCTTCATAGAAGGATTCGTGAAAGGGTTCCGAGAAATGCGTTTGCATCATTCTCCGAGTTGTTGCAGCATGCCCGAGCGGCGGAAGATATTTTTGATGAGGTGCGCGCTACCGCGCCCGTCAAGAAAGGTACTTATATACCCGTTGCACCGGCGCTTGTTGTACAATCTCCGTTACCACAAACACCTTCTACCTCTACATCGGTACCCTCGTCTAGCAATACACCACCTAACAATAGGCAAAGATTGAGGTGCTCGTATTGCAAAACTTATGGACACAATATAGGCGACTGTAGGAAATTATTGCAAAGGAAACTCGCTTCAGAACCTGTTAAAACAGAAACCACACTTTCACCAGAGCTATTGGAACCGCGTCCGGCAATCACTTGTTTTGGATGTGGTGCACCGGGGGTGATACGATCAAATTGTGAAGTGTGTAAAGAAAGACGAAGCGCGCCTATGCCTGTAACATCTTCATTTCAATCAGTTGTTGCTGACACTTTAGTATTAAAACCGCGTGTGCGACCGATTTTCAGTGTGGAAGTGTACAGTACCGTTGGTACCGCGTTATTGGATACCGGTGCTAAACAATCGGTTGCAAGTGTCAGTTTAACTAAATGTTTGCGTGCCAATGGGCAAGTTTTTAAATCTATAGAAACCGAACTAAAATTTGCTGACGGTACTAGGCGCGTTGAAAATGTAGAAACCGCGTTAGTTGATGTAAAGGTTCACGGAGTTGCCATAACTACACTTTTTATAGTGTTACCAGGTGCCACCGAGTCTTTATTAGGGATGAATTTTATCCGGGACGCTGGCATGGTACTTGATTTCGTTAATCATAAATATTCATTACGCTCCACAAATTTTTTTCAACTCCAATATGAACGCGATGACCACGTTGTGGCTAGTTCTGCTATGGTTCTCCGCGAGTGCGAGGGAACTCTCTTGACAGACGTCGATAGGAATAAATTGACTACCATACTAGAAGATAATAGTGATATCTTCAGTTCAGGGGGAGGACCTACTCCCTTTGCGGTTCATAGGATAGACACTGGCAATGCCATTCCGATAGCAACACCACCTTATAGAGTGACGCCCAAGAAACGAGAAATGATCAGGGCTGAAATTGATAAGATGTTGGAATTAGATATCATAGAAGAAGCTGAATCGGAATGGGCTTCGCCAGTAGTGTTAGTGCCCAAAAAGAATGGCGAAATGCGTTTCTGTGTGGATTATAGGAAGTTGAATGCAGTAACACGTACGGATAGTTATCCGCTGCCTTTAATAGATGAAATTTTGGCATCCTCAAAAGCCAATTGTGTAATGTCCACAATTGATTTAAAATCTGGCTATTGGCAAGTGGAAGTAGCTCCTGAGGATAAAAATAAAACGGCTTTTGTAGCTCCGTTTGGAATGGGCACATTTCAATTTAAACGAATGCCGTTCGGTCTAAAAAATTGTCCCGCAACTTTTCAGCGACTAATGGACCGTTTCCGTTCTGGGCTGAAAGACGTAGCTGTAGTAGCTTATTTGGACGATATCCTTATAATTTCAGACGATTTAGATAGTCATCTCCAGGATTTAGGAAAAGTATTCTGTCGTCTGCGCCAATTTAATTTAAAAGCAAATAGAGAGAAGTGCGTTTTTGCCAGAGAAAAGGTTACGTACCTGGGTCACGTGATTACTTCACAGGGCATTGAGGCTGACCCAGCCAAAGTAATGTCAGTGTTAGAAATGAAGTCACCTACCAATTTGAAGGAACTGAGGACTTTTCTGCAAACCTGTGCGTGGTTTCGGAAATTTATTCCTCAGTTCTCCGAAATTGCTCAACCCTTGACTGACCTCACCAAAAAGAATAAGCCTTGGAAGTGGGGAGAAAGAGAGGTGCAAGCTCACGAAGAGCTTAAGCGGAGACTTACTACAAGTCCTATACTGATACAGCCCGATTTTGAGCAGCCATTCATTCTGCGCACGGATGCTAGTGCGTATGCACTTGGTGCAGTTCTAATGCAAGGTGCGAATCCGAAATTGGAAAGACCCATTGAATATGCTAGCAGGTTGTTGACATCAGCAGAAAGAAACTATTCTACCACAGAGAGGGAAGCCTTGGCTGTAGTATGGGCTCTCGAAAAGTTTCGAGGCTATGTTGAAGGTGTTGAAATTCGCGTGGCTACGGACCATCAACCATTAAAGTGGCTCCTTTCTTTGAAAACGCCCAGCGGCCGTTTAGCGCGATGGGCGCTCAAGATCCAGTCTTATAATTTAAACCTAGAGTATACTCCTGGGAAAATTAATGTGGTGGCTGATACTCTGAGTCGTCCGGTAAACGATTCACTTATAGATAATGGGTCAACTTGCGATATCTGTCCTGTGTCTTTTGACTTGCCACGACACAGTTCAGAGGAATTGCGCACGGCGCAATTAGACGATCCTGCCCTTAGACCAATCCTTACAGACTTTGAGAATGGTGAGGCTGCCATTCGTTGGACTGATCGTGGGTACTACGTATCTCATGGAGTTTTGTTTAGGTGCGATACAGATACTGAATCTGGCGAACCTCAATTGGTCGTACCCGAATCAATGCGCGACTTAATAATGAAAGAACTCCATGACGCACCCACGGCTGGTCATTTGGGCCTTGAAAGGACTATAAAAAAGGTGAAGGAGAGATTCTTCTTCCCAAATATGCGACAGTATATAACACAGTATTTAAAAGCTTGTGAGCTTTGTCAAAAATTCAAATCCAATAATTTAAAACCAGCAGGCCTCCTACAAACTCCGGTGCCTCAACAAAGATTCGAAGTTTTGGCTATGGACCTATTTGGTCCCCTCCCCGAAGGAAGTAAAGGAGAGAGGTGGATTTTCCTAGTGGAGGATACCACTAGTAGATGGGTTGAGTTGTTTTCACTGGCAGAGGCAAATGCAGAAAATTGTGCAAAAATTCTAATTGAAGAAATCTTTATGCGTTATGGCTTTCCCAGAAGGATAATATCAGATAACGGAACACAATTCGTTTCAGGGGTAATGCAAAAGGTCATGTTCGTGTTAGGAATAAAGCAGAACCTTATCCCTGTATATCATCCTGAGGCTAATCCTGCCGAGCGAAAGAATAGGGAGTTAAAGCAAATGTTGGCGATGCTCGTGGATCCAGAACATTGCCGATGGCCAGAAATGTTGCCGGCTGTGAGATTTGCCCTTAATACAGCACCTAATCAAGGAACGGGTCGTTCTGCGGCCTACCTTACATTTGCGCGTGAGTTCCGGTCTCCGGTTGAAGTAGCCCATGATTTGAGGGCAATAATCTCCAATGAAAATTATTTGCCACAGATAACGCCCTACCTTCAAACATTTGCAACAACCTTGCAAGAGGTTAAATGGCGAATTGAACATCAGCAGGATGTTAGAAAAGATGCTGCTGATAAACACCGTCGTCTAGGTCCTACTTATAAGGAGGGTGATCTCGTACTCGTGGAGACCCATCGCCCAAGTAAAGCTTTTAGGGGATTCACCAATAAATTTGCTCCTAAACGCGAAGGTCCGTACAAAATTTCGAAATGCGTATCCTCCACGACCTATGAAGTCGTGGACAATAACAATACCTTACGAGGCAAGTACCATGTCAGTCTTCTGACCCCTTGTTTGACCGGTGTTTCCACCCCAATTGTTCATGGTCGTAAAAGAGGTCGACCAAAGCAGATACAAAGTCCCAAGCCAGTACCAGATATTGCTACTGACTTGGAGGGGGAGGATATAGCGCCAAGCAATATGGCAACCCCGCGCGCCCAAAGGGCTCGTAGGCCGCCCGTTCGTTTTAGAGAATATACTACGTAGTTATTAAAAAAGTGACAGTAAGCTTGTTACTTAAGACGCAATATTTGTCACTGCGCGTCTTTAAGTTTAAATATTGTTTGTAACGGTTTATGCTCTTGTCTTGTTGAGTTTGTAGTATTGTGTGTGCTTTTTAATACCAATAAATGTTTTAATCAGTAGTAAAGTGTATAATTTAGGAAATCCCCATAACTAACGAACCAGACTATAGTACCAATAATAATTATTTTTCCTACGTACCTTATTAAATAGTTAAACATTTTTTTATAAGGTAAGGATGAGTTTTATCTAATCTTATCTAGATTAGATAAAACTCATCCTTACCTTATAAAAAAATGTTTTACTATTTAAGACTATGCCTACCTCCTCGGAGCCTCCTCCTAAGCTTTACCTAAGGGGAAGCCTGGTTTCTAACGTTTTAAAAACAAATGCATTAGGTAGTATTGATCCAAGTTATATAAAGTGTATTAGACTATAAAGACTTACTTTCAGATTAAAATAATAGTTTAATTAATGTTACGTCCACGCAACCATACAACAGAGAAACCTTCTTTGAGGGCTATTTATGGTACCTATAAAGATTTAACTCCTAATTTTAATAGAATAAACATCTGTATGGCATTTAATCTGTGTATCTGACTGCATGATAAAGTTTACAGTATGAATCATTGAAAATACTTCACCTGTACAGGAATGTGGGTCATTGTTTGGTTAGTGCTGCTTCAGGCATTAATTATCACTAGATCCGAAGGTCCTAACCTCGTGAGATGAATTTTCTAGGATAGGTACGTTTCTTTGTACGTAAACATTATTTTTTATTAGCAGCTAAAGTGCGCGACTAGACTCGCATCTAAATAATCGCTCATGAAATGCTCTACATTTTGTATAATTAATTTTAAATACAGCTTTACTAATACTTGCACCCTATAACAAGTATCATAATATTCATAGCTCAGAACTTTGGACGGGGTTAACCGATATTGATGATTCTTCTTTTATTTGGAAGGTGTGAGGTTTGAAAGGATCTGCGGTACTTTCCGGTTCCGGTTGGTCCCATTTAAATACCTATTGTGTTTTGTTGTCCAGTTTTGATAATTTGAATTCGGTGATGTTTTTATAAAGTATTATAATATATTTGTGTTATAACTATAGGTACTTTATAGATAGGAAGGTTTTATGCTGATTATGTCACTATTTCATACATAACTAAGCGTTCATTTAAAAAATGCACTTTAATTGTGGTTATCATAAATGTTTTGATTGCAAATTGGTTTGAACGGTATAGTGATTTTAGTAATCTAACCAAGGGGTCAAACTCAGTTTATCAACTAACCTTGTGAGATTTATACTTAATCACTATATAATTAAAAAGTATATTTATATGTAAGTAGATACATGTTATATTATGTAAGTTTTTCTTCAAACTTATTTTGCTTCGGCGGTTGGCCTTCCAGAGGTTGGACCCTTTTGTATTACGGTACGTATGGAAGATACTTGTGACTGTTAAAACGATTGTTCCAGCTTAATGGCATTAGTCACAAACGTAGATTTGTTTACAGTCTCGCAAATAGGTCATCAAATCCAATGTCGAATGCATGTTTACAGTTTACACTTGCGATAACTATGCCATTAGGTATGTGAAACAATTTGTAGAAATGTAGAACACATGTCATAATGAAAAGTTTAAACACGTGATTTTCTTTTGTTGATAAAATACTTTACATAATACCGATATTTTAATACTTTAATTATTAAAATATCTGTATTATGTAAAAAAATAGATAGCTCTACCTACTCATAACTCAGCTCCGCTTCAGGTATTTTTACGTTGTTAATTGTATACTTATGCAATAATTAATTGTTATATTATTAAGTGACTTGTGAGTGATCATAAATAATATGTTCAACATCTAAAAAGAATAACAATATACCTACGTAGGTACACTCAAGATTGATTCCTGTAGAGATCTGGTACACTTCAAATAAAATAAAATTAATCATTGTGTATAATATGCAGAAATTAAACGATAAAACTTGGTTTATTAAAGTCTTATTGCCCTTTGTAACCCCGATTAGTTTTAACCTTGTGAAACAACGGCGGTCGATTGAATTCTAATACCTAACTATGTACCTACTAAGTAGTTATAATTCTATGAAAATTCCATTTAGCCGTTTCGTTAAAGTAGTTAGCTCCTCAAAAAGAAATTTAAAAGAATTCTCAGTATAGCACGTCCCTTGTTTCAAGCATTGCAAGCATTCATACACGCAATCGATTTCGTCACGGACACAGTAAGAACTAAGAACACAAAATTTTATCACATTTCTATATTTTACTGTTAATCAAATTAACATTAGTGGAGTCATTTTAGTTAATTAATTAACTATTTTGAATAATTATATCTACTAATTAATGTCAACGGAAAAAAATCCTATGCAAATTGCAATGCCGAGTGAAATTTTGATAATGCTCTGTTTTTTCTACTGTTAAAACCCTCGAACAGGAGATCTACCAGTCTCATATAGCTTATCTTTCGGTTGGTCACGGCAATCAAGTGTATCGAGTGCACTAAACTTCCATTACTTTTGTCAAGTGTTACGCCTACAGACATCCGCGTACCGACCTGTGGGATTTTCTTTCTTAACAATGAAGAATGGACAAGCCAATAAAAGAGTAATTGCTTTTGAACTACATCATATAATGTCTCGTCTTTATTAAAGCACGATCTTGAACGTGAACAATAACCTGTATAGAATGTACGTAGGTAGGTGCCATATAATACGCTACATTACACTACAGGCTACATTCTACGTAGATATATTGCATTATACCTTACAAAATGTTAAGTTTCAGAATCGAACAAAATCTCACGTAAACCTAAATGTAGATGTAAATTTTTGTAATTTTTTACCTAACTTTACCCTGCAGACGAGATTTCACGAGGTTTTGAGAATAATATGTAAATCTATGTTAATTTCAGGTCCTTGCGGTCGTTTATGAAAAAGGGGAAAAAAGGTGAACAAGTACAAACATCAACACAAAACTTGAAGCCTAATAACCACGTAAATGGCGATAGCAGTCCGATTGTGTTCAGGCGAGCTATGCAATGTAAGAAAGTTTAGTACCTACCTAGTTAATTTACATCATCTTATTCTAAGCCGCGTAATGTAAGATAATAACCTAAATGCATACTACTGATAGGTACTGTGGCCAAAACTAGAACTACAAGCGCTTTTTTTTTATTCATTTTTTTTTTTCTCACAATATTAACTTATGCCTCTTAGGTAATGACGGACGCTTCAGTTTGGTTGATGTGATGTGAACTACTTATTGTAAAATTGTATACAATTAAAATTAACCAAGAGAAGAAGTAGCCCTGTAACCCTGTAACCGAGTAGGTACAATACAAACATATGTATAATAATAATAATTTGCTAATGGACAGGGTAACATTATTTTTATCTAACTGGCCGAACCCTAAGTATCCTTTCAAACGAAATGTTCCGGGCCAAGCCCTCTGACCCATATACTAATGGTGTTTACAGACTCGTCGATGTCCAGAAGCACAGTCGGCTCACCGGAACGGACGGACCGCTACGTGTATGGTGGGTCCGTCACGCCTCTACCACGGTCGCGGTTTCAAGAGCGCTTGCGTAGCTCACAACAAGACATTAATAATTCACCTAGGTAAATTATTATTCATCTACCTATTTGTGCAATACCAATAAACTACATGACAAGAAAGATTATTGCTATTAAGTACCTACATATCTTTAAATTGCAATAATTAAATCTCAAAGTATGAAAATGACCTCGGCATTTTACCAAGGAATATCTACATGATTAAATGTATCTCGCAACATACTTGTTATTGCAAAAATGTTAAAGTCTTTAACATAAAATGATAATCTATATACAGGTACCCACAGAATTAAATAATGTGTCCATGACCATGACCAATGACCATGTGTCTGACTACCGCAAGAAACTCAACTGGCTTCCCATCCGCTTCCGACGTCATTCCCACATCCTTCATCTTCTTTTCTCCATCCTCTTCGATCCTAAAGCTCCTCCCTATCTCAAGGATAATTTCGCTTTCTCTGTTTCTCCGTTCCCTCGCTCATCCAAATCTCTGCTTCTACGTGTCCCAGTCGCAAACAGCAAATTCTACAGCAATTCTTTTGCAGTTCGCGCTGTTAAGCTTTGGAATGAGCTCCCTCTAGCTGTTCGACAAGCTCAAACCTTAGGCAGTTTCAAAAACCTCCTCAAGGCACACTATCTATCACTTTCTTAATCCTCACTCCATTTCATTGCTGTTGTCCTTTTCTTTTCTCCTCTACGCTATATCAGGTTATTCGTATAATTATTTATTTTTGGTATATAATATGTATTATCTGATTTATTATATTGTTACTTTATATAATTTATGCTATAAATATATTATGTAATAATGTTTTTTTTTCCAACGCAATAATTTTTGCTCACCCACCTCCTTTAAATGTGTTTTCCTTGTTCAAATTAATGGTAGCCTGGAAGAGATCGCTGCCTAGCGATAAGGCCGCCATTTGTACATACTTGTATCTGTTTGTTATTTTTCTGTGTTTTATGTAAATCTTGTGTGTGTGCAATAAAGTATTATCTATCTATCTATCTTAAACGGTATAATGTCGAATGATGTAATAATTTCAGTGCAACACCTCGCATGGCACGCAGTGACATAATGGGATCTAGATTGAGTGTAGCCAGCACAAATCCTTTCGACGAGCCGCCAATCCCACCTGTAAGAGCGTCACGACGTAAAAAGAACCGAGCTCCGCCACCTCCTCCATCGGCAAATTCCAGTACAGTTACTAACGAATCGGTAAAAATATTTTAATAGAATTACTTTTTTAAAGCATATGACTAAGGTATAGCTTATAAGGTTTACCTTACATGTAGAAATGAATAGAATAACATATTAACTTATATGGGTAGCACCTATTAGGTGCCATAAGTTGTTTGACATCGGATGTTTATCTATTTGTGTACAAATATAAATGACTGATAAGAATTACGAAGTATAGGTAAACAACTAATCAATAAATATGAAAAGTTTGTTGATATTGTACCTAAGCTAACTCTGATTAAATAAATAAATAAATAAATCATTTATTTGCACCATTAGATATATCTTACAAAAATTTAATGACCCAGGCTCCTAATATAGTTGTAAACTGTTTTTCAGGAGCCTGGCTGATTAAGTTTATTTTTTATTGAAACAGGTTAATACAAGCGTGGATTCTGAACTTCGAATCACAGAAACTGCAAATAAGGTTAAAGAACGTGATGATGATATTGATGAATTAAACCTTAAAATAGAACTACGAATAGTTGAAGATGAAGACAAGAAAACAACGGATAATGGGACGGCTTCTGCGGGTGACAATAATGCAAACGAAAAAATTAAAACCGAACAATTAGATGATACTACAAACCCTGCCATCGAAATTAAAGAAGAGGAACAGCAAGATGACGTAAATGACTCTATAACGGAACGAGAAACACTGACTAATGCAGAATCCGAAGACGATATCCTGAATAAAGTATCGTTCTCTAAAGTCAATATATCCAAGTATCGAAGAAATTCAAGCGTAAATGAAGATGACATTAGATTACGGCGTGGAAATTTAGAGGACTTCAGTCTTTCAAATAAAAGGTGCAAGAGCTTAACGAACACCATGGACGGAAATTATATAATTTATGATATAAATTTAAATGATAGTAAAAGCATTGACGTTAACAGTAACGAAGAGCCACAAAAAGTAATATGTAAACTATATGATGAAAGAAAACAAAGCATTGATAATTCGGTATCAAGTACAGAAAAGGAATTCCTGGAAATAGATAAAGCTACAAGAGAGTTGGAAAGAGAGATAAGTAAATTAAATTCTGCCTTGCACGAGGACGATCTGTCTCTAGGCGAGGGCAGGCTTTCGGTTTCTGATATAAAACGCAAATTCGATAGGAATGACATGTCGTCCCCCAATCCTATACCAAAGCCCAGGCGAAGTCATTACGGGGGATCTAGTTCACCGATCAATAACAATTCAGAAACGTAATCTGATACGGTCTACTAAAATTTATTATAATTGAAAATGTATTTTAATATCTACTACTAGTTGTTGGATCTCAGGTGTCAGATGAAGTTAATTTAATGGGATAGTAATTTTAATTTCAAAATTTGTTATAATTTATTTTTTTGGGATCAAAATATTGTTTTTTTTTTCGAAATGCGGTGCTAATTTGTAATAATCGCGATACCTACTAAACAAATATGTAGTACTATTCTCTTAGTAGTATCTTTACAACTACATATAATGTTTATACTCAAGTCGTGACCGTAATGTTATACGTAATTCAGATAAATCAAAATTGTTTAAGTACCTACAAAGGAATCCTGCGAATACTTTTGTATAGCAAATAATATTATTATGTACTCTTATCCTAATTGTTTGTTTGTTTGGTAAATTGCGGTACCTATATCTTCTATTACTCTACTAACTACTTGATTTTTGTGGTGTTACCATAAAGAAATATTACGTAGGTATTAAATTTTATTTAAATTCGTTGTCTATAAGAATGGAAAAACTAGCTTTTCACACATCTAGTCTCTAATATAAGAGAAATTAAAATTGTTATCCTTGAGAGACAAGATTTCAAGCATTACAAATTTGTAATTTGGTTTATACATTAAAAATATGATTAAATTATAAAACTTAACAATGAAAAAATAATATATTATTAAACATATACCTACACATATATGATATTATATGTATATTAATAAGACTATTCGCTGACTTTCAAACCTGGTGGCTTACCGCTTAAGTAATATTGTAAAGTTTTAATCGGTAAAGACAATTTTGTGAGACCTTTACACGTCAATAATTAATAAATGTATAGTTTTTTTAAACTTCAAGATTATAATATTATCATGTAAATTAAAATCAATATTATGATTGGTAAGATTAAGCGTTGTTATATAAAATACTATTTTATTTTGCCATTAGTTATAAATAACTCATGTAACATGTTAATATCATTTTATTATACAAGTTAACTTACAAGGGATAAAGCATAGCTCTATATTGTGATAACAGTTTATTTATAATATTAATTATTATTAAAGTGAAACTTTTATTACATCGTCTCAAACTTTTTGGTCTGTGTAGCGCATGTCGCGTGTATTAGACTACAGGCCCGTGTTGAAAAAATTATGGGTCATTTGACCCACCACCTGACCTATCTAGAATGATATAAGAGCATAAAATAATAAGATTCAGCACTATGACGTCACTTGTAAGCTGTCCACCTGAGTGCAGGTGAGAATTCGAAGGTTCAGGTAGAGATTTTCTCCCCTTGTCTCCATGATTTTTGTACGGCGTTGCGGAATAATGGCTTAAAAGCAGTATAGAAATAGTATGACACAGATGCCGTACAAAAATGGTGGTCCACAAAGTCGGAATTTATTTTTATTTTTCGACGGTTGCCGGGGTAAATTTGGTCATTTGATTTTGTACGGCATCTGTGTCATACTATTTCTATACTACTTTTAATCAATTATTCCACAACGCCGTACAAAAATCATGGAGACAAGGGGAGAAAATCTCTACCTGAACCTTCGAATTCTCATCTGCACTCAGGTGGACAGCTTACAAGTGACGTCATAGTGCTGAATCTTATTATTTTATGCTCTTATATCATTCTAGATAGGTCAGGTGGTGGGTCAAATGACCCATAATTTTTTCAACACGGGCCTGTAGTCTATATCGCGGCTGCCGAGTAGGTATACCTACTCGGCAGCCGACCGACACGCGACATGCGCTACACAAAGCAGTGTTCGGAACCGTTCGAACAGTTTCACTTTTACCGTGGTTTCATAAAACCACACAACATTTTATAACGTTATATACTATTTTCTGTTTAATATGACACATAATAATTAATAACTACCCATAATAATAATAGAGCAGGCCTTATGCGAGATAAGTTAAGCCTTTGTAGCTACAGAAAAATAAAGAATAATGTCGTTTGCATTCCTTATCGTCTATTCCTCCTACTATGTTAAAGAGGCAGAAGAAATAATTAAGTCTTATTTTAATATTCGTGCTGATGGGATTAAGAAAATTAATCTATTAGTGTTTGCATCTAATGCGTAATAGCATCTATAATCTATAAACCGTAAATATGGATTTAGCTCATCTATCTTTATCGCCTTTCTTTCCTTTCGATATTTGATTGTCGCATTAAAATATTAATTATTTGTTATAGTTTAATAAAAATACCAAAGCATTTATTGCTATAGGACTTTAGTTAAAATATTTATATTTTAATTCATTAATCAATAAATGCATGATAAATCATAATAAATAGCACAATGATTGTGTGATATATAAAAGATTCCTATTTATATTTATATTTTGTTGGGTTTTGTAACATACACTGTTAATAAATATATTTTAGTTTGAAATTGTCTTTGATTTCAAGAATTGGCATTGTAACCGGAAATAAAACGACATAAATAATATAAAAGTATGTATTTAATATAGATATATGTATGTATATATAAATAATTTGTCCTATAGCTATAGGTTCTAAAGGTTATTTATCCGCGCCTTTTTGTACTTTATAAACCTGGGTAAATTTGAACTTGCAGTAGACACCAGCACTTTGTATTCTTTTGGAAGTTTTCTTTGTTGTCGAGCCTGAAAATAAAAGTAAATATCAAATGTTATGTTCTAAATGTTTTATGGGGTTTATAGGGAAAATATTTTTACAGTCTTTATTGATTATTTTTTATCTTTTGGCCAACATAAACAAATAAATCAACAAATAAGAACAAGGAATGTTACAGCTCTTCAACAAAAATGCTGATCTTATGGAAATTTCGTATTTGAGCATATTTTTGATACTAGCAATATTAAGAAATTGAAGTAAATCACAATACTTACTTTATTTTTAAGTATAGGTGCTAAAATGGCCAATTTTTCAACAAGTTTGACTTTTGCTGCTATACTATCTGTTTCGTCTTCTGAATATAAGTCGACCAATGTATCTATAGCTTCAGCAAGAACCCACACTTCGTTCTCTTTATGTGCCTGCTCTAAAATAAACTCCGTAATCGTACATACAACTATTGTAGTTGTATCATTTAAATTATTTACTAACAACAATGCTAATATGCCAATCATTCTAATGAGATTAGATCTTATCTCTGGTACTTGACAATCTTTTATTCCTGTAAGCATAATCTGAAAATAAATTTAAAATATTTTTATGGAAAATTTTTCGATAAGACCTTAACCACCACCACAAACATTTTTTATAACATTAAATGCGTCTTTCAGTTTACAAAAGTTGTAACTTTGTAGGATGTGGGTTCAAATTACGTTTTGCCGCAGAGACGCGCATTTGAAACCCGGCTCGCAATTAAATTTTTATTTTCTTCAAATTGTGAAATATAACACAAAACCTTTTAAATAGTACATTATTATATTAAAATGAACCATACAATATTTACTAACCTCAATATCGGACAAAGCTAAATCACTGAAAAGAGAGCTTTCAGCTGCATCATTATTTTCCCGTAATTTTATTTTATCCAAAGCAGCTCGCATCACCGCTGTTGCTGATTCCAAAAGATTTACATTGTCGGAATTTTGTTTAAAAACTAATTTTCCAGCATCCACCCAGATCTTATACACACCATTGACACCTCCAAGTTTATTTATTGGTAATGTAGATAGCATGTTATTTACACATAATAATGCGCGTGTTTGTAGATTATAAATTCTGTAAACAAAATAGTACTTATTTCTTTTTTAACCAAAAATATTAAAATCCAACCAATCTTGATTTATAAGTGGTTCTACTAATTATGCAATGTTTAGCTTTGTGAAATTCAAATCTTGAAAGTAGAAAAAGTGATAAATCATACTTACTTTCTAGGAACAAGTTGTGACTCTTCATACTCTTTTAAGATCAACATAACATTCTCAGCCGGTAGTTGTGTGCGGGACCACACTTTATCAAATATATTTAAGGATATCATAGCCTCCATCACTTCTGGAGGTAATTTGTCTTCAGAATGGACAATGCCTTCACCATTAGTACACGCCATTTCGTCCTCTGCAGTTTCTTCACTTTCTGATGATTCCATTTCATCAACATCATCATCATCATCTAAAAATAGGTGATAATATTACAATTCTATGATAGAACCTTACAGTTGTTTTCTAACTAATTAAAAATGATTACAGTTATGCAATATTACCCATCTACTTATTCAATATGTTTTTTTTTTCCAAGAAATATTTATTATCTGTGTACTTTGCACTTACCATCACATGAGCAGATGTTAGCTATAATCTCTATGGCACTTTGTTGTCCGTCAAGCAAATATAAAACTGTTTTTATTTGTTCCTGTAACACTTGAGCATCTTTTCCTTTAGGTGCATCAAATTTTCCAGAACTATTCTTTAAAGGTACAGAACTAGAAAGTTGGTTACATGCCGTTCTGTGATCAAGGGATAATGTTTTAGCTAATAATTGCATTATTGGATTTATAACATCTACTGGTAAAGATGAAATATTGCCTTTGCATATATTTATAACAATTCCTGCTGCCAAAGTTCTTATTAAAAGTATAGGGGGCTCATTGCTGTCCAAAAGTAATAACTGTGTCAATTGTTTCTCAGAAGAAGTCTTGATTTTTGTAATTGCAATGGAATTATCTTCAATAACAACAAATAGGCATTGCATTACAGTTATAACAATATCATTTCCAAATGTTTGCAAGTCCAAATATCTTGGAAATATATCTAATATTCTTGATTCACCTAAATATTTCACTGCCAGGTCTGTAAAATGTGATAATGAATGAATTTTCTATAAGAATAATTGTAAGAATATTGTTATAATATTTTAATTGCTTTTTCAATTCTTACCTGAACTTTCACAAAGATTGAGTAACAGGTTAACACATTGAATAAATGTATCAGTGTCTTCATCTTTTGATTTTGATCCTGCATCTGGAACCCATGTTTCTGTGAACTAATGATTTAATTTTATTTACTGTTACCTATACAAATTATACAGACTGGACTATGTACATGTACACATGGGTATCATATTATTATAAAAATACAATTACAATTTAATTATTGAAATAATAAAATCTCACTATAAGTATAAGTAATATGATTATGTGTAATTATGGCAATGGTAAATTAAAACAATTATGGTAAATCTACGTAATTACCTGGTGAAAATAGCATATTAACGGCGTCATAACATCTTGTTCCATTAAAACCTCACATAGATCTAGTCGTAATACGGATAAGTTTCTAAGAGAGCCCGCAGCTGCATTCCTTACTGAACTAGCAGGGTCTAAGAGAAGAGGAGCGATTATTTTAATCAGTCCTCTTTCAATAACCTGTTCTATATTCTCTGCACTTTCTATTAACATAGCAAACGTCTGAAGTCCACAATATTTTTCTTCTACATTTACGGCCTGTAATTAATAATTATAACCATTTCAGTCAAATTGTAATGAATATTTACTAATTTTACGGCCTAGTTATGTAAACTAACCTGTAATTGATCAATTATTGTTTGAATTGCATTCTCTTTAGAGTCAATTTGCAATTCCTCTTCAAAGGTTTCATCTGATTCCGGAGGTTGGCTCTTATTTGGCCTACGTTTCCTTATTTTACCCATTTTTTAATACACAAATAACCTACAAACAACACGTTTCAAACTTTTGTTCAAACTTCAAAACACGATGAGACGACAGTGTTAGCAACCTGAAGTGAGCTGATTATCGTACCAGGGGCGTAAAATTATCGTACATTAGGCGTTTTTGGTTCGAAATTATCGTACTTTTTAGAATAAAGTCAATTATAAATAAATAAATCATATAAATTGTAATATTGATAAGTATGCAAGTTCTCTATAGTTAATCTTTGTTTAACTACCGCTGTCAAATCAATGGGACACTGAAACCCAAATGTTTTACGTGCCTTAATATTCATTATACTCTTTGGTTTTACGCGTGGTACAGACTACAGACCTGAACCGATTCCATTTCCACTTTATGTTCAATAAACGCGCCAAGTTTAAAATTCAATCTGACAAAATTTCACTGTTCCCATGAAAGTTCGATATGAAACACGTCAAAATTTCATATTTGTATGGGTGAAATAATATAAATTCTCGAATTTTGCCTGATAGAAATTATCGTAAAATCAGCGTACGATACTAACATGCTATCGTACATCGTACGTAGGCACCAAATTATCGTGTTTGTACGATAATTATCGTACGGTTGGGAACGCTGTGAGACGATCACCATTCACCGGATCACATGTCAGTTGCCAATGACTGTCAACGTCACGCGGCATAGTTCTTTTTTACTAATGGCAATAATACGTACTTCAAAGAACACAAAAGCAAAAACTAGGTAGTTAAATTTCACTTAAAATTCTATCACGTAAAAATTTCCGGAACCTGGATTGCATTATGTTGTCTGAGAATTATATTATTGCTATAATCTCGATATATCTTTTACATTTACAGCTGTGATCAGTACTACGCCATCTAGTAGATGTCATATTATGAAGTAAAAAGCTCGGGATGAAGAAATCTTAAGAGCGTTTTCACATTATCCGATCCGATATCGGATATCGGAAGCCGATAGCCGATATCCGATATCGGAGGGAAGTAAAATGTATGAAATATGTGCCTGTCTTTCACATTGTCCGATCCGATATCGGATATCGGAGCCGACACCGATATTCCCAGTGGCTATCGGACGATAATGTTCAGTGTTGCCAACTCAATTTTCGAAAAGGCAGTATATCAACAGCAAAAAAACAACTAGTTTGTGTATTTTCAGTCTTATAGGGCGCTCAATCTTTAAAAAAATTCTTTGCTTTTTACCTAAAACCCTTTCTATTAAAAGAAACCTTTTTTTATTAAGTAAACACACATTTAAGTAGTTATAGGCATTTAAAATACGATTTATACTGCATGTATTTTTATTTGCCGTAAAATATAATAAAATATAATAATGCCGTAAAAAAAAAATATACGGCAATTGGCTGAACTGAAGTAAACAAAAATATATTGCGTTCTTAAATTCAAATATCTATCTTCGAAAACATTAGTGTCTATCATCTTTATTTTATCTCATTCTGCCTCACTCCTCCTCCTACTCGGATGTTGGTTGTGCTGTTTATTGTATTGTTGTCATTGAGTGCTTTGTTTTTAACCGACTTCAAAAAAAGGAGGAAATTTCACACTGATTTTATTTTTATTTTGAATTTACAACAAAGAATAGAAAGTTTGAAAACTCTTAATTCTAAAATAATTGTTTATGAGAATAAAATAATTTATGTATCTTTACTTACAGGAAATTACAACAATCATATTACAAATATATTTGAACGAGTGACAATATTATTTTAGGATATTACAGTGTAATAAGAAAAAGAAAAGAAAATGTGAACAAAGATTGTATTACTTAATAAATTTATCATAGGTACTACATTCAGAACTTTTATATAAATGTATGTAGTGAAAAAATGACTAAATGACGTCTTGCTAAAAATACATTTAATAGATTTTGAAAGGTATTTACTAATATGTATTACTAAAACTATTAACTAATACTAGGTTGTAATAGGTATTGATATAAATTTATTTAATTTATAATGTGTTAACATATTAGTATACATATTATGTTATACAAATGACCGATATCAAAACTATTTAGTAAATAGCACATCTAAATAATATGCAGTAATTTGAGATATCAAATCTTTTTTTACATTTTACTTTTCTTTTTTGAAGTTGTTTTTCTTTATCGTAGTTATTTTTAATGTACATGTACAACTATGATTTATAACATTTGATTTTTTTTAATTATATCTTTTTTTATCAACTGGCAATTTAGTTTAGTTTTCTCTAAAAATTTCTGGCAACACTCATGATGATATCGGAACGATTTTATCGGACAATGTGAAAGGGCAAATTGTATCCGATATCGGATATCGGCTATCGGCGTCCGATATCCGATATCGGATCGGATAATGTGAAAACGCTCTAAGAAATATACATAATAATTAAAAAGGTAGTCATCCCTGCATTCAAACAAACTCTTCAGTTTTCTAGTATCAATAGTTATGTATAAATAGTAAATATGTACATATATAGCAATTAGCAACTATAGTGAAGACATGAAAGTAATATCTTAATCTAATTATACATAATCTTCTCTTATCTTCTTATATATAAAAATGAATCGCAAAATGTGTTGGTAAGCGCATAACTCGAGAACGGCTGAACCGATTTCGATAATTCTTTTTTTATTATATTCCTTGAAGTACGAGGATGGTTTTTATGTAGAGAACACGTAAATATGTACCACGGGCGAAGCCGGGGCGGACCGCTAGTCTTATATATAAAAATGAATCGCAAAATGTGTTGGTAAGCGCATAACTCGAGAACGGCTGAACCGATTTCGATAATTCTTTTTTTATTATATTCCTTGAAGTACGAGGATGGTTTTTATGTAGAGAAAACGTAAATATGTACCACGGGCGAAGCCGGGGCGGACCGCTAGTCTTATATATAAAAATGAATCGCAAAATGTGTTGGTAAGCGCATAACTCGAGAACGGCTGAACCGATTTCGATAATTCTTTTTTTATTATATTCCTTGAAGTGCGAGGATGGTTTTTATGTAGAGAAAACGTAGATATGTACCACGGGCGAAGCCGGGGCGGACCGCTAGTATAATATAAAAATGAATCCCAAAATGTGTTGGTAAGCGCATAACTTGAGAATGGCTGAACCGATTTCGTTAATTCTTTTTTTATTATATTCCTTGAAGTACGAGGATGGTTCTTACGTAGAGAAAACGTAAATATGTACCACGGGCGAAGCCGGGGCGGACTGCTAGTCTTATATATAAAAATGAATCGCAAAATGTGTTGGTAAGCGCATAACTCGAGAACGGCTGAACCGATTTCGATAATTCTTTTTTTATTATATTCCTTGAAGTACGAGGATGGTTTTTATGTAGAGAAAACGTAAATATGTACCACGGGCGAAGCCGGGGCGGACTGCTAGTCTTATATATAAAAATGAATCGCAAAATGTGTTGGTAAGCGCATAACTCGAGAACGGCTGAACCGATTTCGATAATTCTTTTTTTATTATATTCCTTGAAGTACGAGGATGGTTTTTATGTAGAGAAAACGTAAATATGTACCACGGGCGAAGCCGGGGCGGACCGCTAGTTATATATAGATCTCATGTCACAATGTTTGTCCTCAATGGACTCCTAAGTCCTAAACCACTTAACCGATTATAATAAATTCGCACACCATGTGCAGTTCGATCCAACTTGAGAGATAGGATAGTTTAAACGGGGCGGACCGCTAGTATCTATACTAATATTATAAAGCTGAAGAGTTTGTTTGTTTGTTTGTTTGAACGCGCTAATCTCGGGAACTACTGGTCCGACTTGAAAAATTCTTTCGGTGTTAGATAGCTCATTTATCGCGGAAGGCTATAGGCTATATTATATACCATCACGCTACGACCAACAGGAGAGGAGCTACGGGGGTGAAACCGAGCGGAGCGGCTAGTAATATATAAATCTCGTGTCACAATGTTTGTCCTCAATGGACTCCTAAACCACTTAACCGATTATAATAAAATTCGCACACCATGTGCAGTTCGATCCAACTTGAGAGATAGGATAGGTTTTATCCCGGTAATCCCACGGGAAATGGAACTATGCGGGGTTTTCTTTGAAAACGCGGGCGAAGCCGCGGGCGGAAAGCTAGTAAGTAGTATTATATTATTTTTAATTTAAGAAAAAAGTTAAAATAGTGATTAAATAAAGATAAGTATACCTACCTACTTAGCGGTCAACTTACGGTGGGTAGGTACCTATACGTATGATTGTTTGTAACTGATTGTAGATGTTGTTTCTTTGCCACGCAGTCGTCACGTTTCAAAAAGCTTCCAAACAGATTCTAATTGATGTTCATTTATGGATTAAACTATATTTTATAATGAAATAAAAAGCAAAGGCCTGCATGCTGCGGGCTGATAATAATATAATGAAGATGCAACATGCGCGCATTATCGCGAAATATATCCGAGGCACAGAGTCGCGAACGCTAAGCTAGTGCTAATATGAAACAAAAAATCTTTAAGTAAGTATGTCAAAATACATAATATGTCCCTATGCCAGGTATGGCATAATTTCATATCAACTCAAACTTTTTAGTGTAAAAATAATAACTTTCTATAACAAATGAGCTTTTAAGCTGGTTGGGTGTTTATAGCACGACGTGTGCGGCTCCTTTGAGCTTCGCCCGCCACAGTGCCGTTGCCCACCTCATTAACATAATCGTATGTTTCAAAATCTGGCTGTGGAACAACTAAGTTGGTAACTTCAAAGTTCAAACCACAACAAAGTAAGTACGTAACTACCATGAACATAACGTAAGTTATTTAAATAAATTGACGGTTATATAACTTCAATTTATTTGATGAGTAGTTTTATTTTGTGAATTTTTGGAATAAAACTAACTACTTAGGTGCCACTAACATTTACCAATTAGTGATAATTAGTTTCTTACTGTCATCGAAGTCTATATACAGATTGTTTTTGCGTAATTCCTAAAATTGCTAGTTGCTACCATTAGTACTTACTTACATAAATGTATATATTATCTCCATAATCGTGTTGTGGCTTGATAGAGACTCTCTCTCTCTCTATTTATTATTAACCAATTTTTTTCATTAAAAGAAAAATGAAAACAACTGTAGTTACAACTAGTAGAAATCTACATAGTTTTAAATAATTTCCTTCCTACCTACGTTGAAGTCGAATACCGCGTATGCAGTAGTCACATTTTAGCTTACATAAATCAAAAACAGTTTTGTACCTTATCGACGAACAATCGGCGGCAGCGGTAGCTACCTCTGACGGGGTTTCGTTCCTTTAACGCTTCACCGTCCACGCTAATCGATTTGACTGACATTATCGTCTAACGATTTTTAATGCCCCGTCGTATCTACAAATGGTAAGGGTCCATACTCTAAACTTCTGATGCTTTGAATCACTTGACAACAATATTACAGAACCAAAACTAGGATAAACTTTCCGAGTCATTAATTTGGTATGTAATCAATTCTGCTTTCATTGCAGACTGCAGTATGGATAGATTGTTATATATGTATTTTTAAGTTGTTACCTATTAATTATTAATGCATTGGTAATTTACCTATTTATCAAGTAATTAAACATTGAACTCATAATAAACAGTAGGTAAGCACATGGACTATGAATAAACTTTATCATAAGAATGCATTCATGCATCACAATTCACAACGCATTACCTAATCATATTAGGTATTTAAAAACAAAAAGAAGTATTCACAATTATACAGTAGATTAGATAGATAGAGTAAAAGTATACGTAGTAGGTATATTTTAATTTGATGAGATTTTAAGCAAATCAAGAGATGGTGACGTGGCGTATGCGCGTCGGCGGCGGCGCGGCGTGTCAGCACATATACTTCGTCTAATTGCACCCCCGTGGCGTGATGGATGGCTCGAACCCCGCCTCGTGCACATTGCACCCTCCGCACACAGCGGCGAGCCCCGATACACAAGGGTTGTTCTCAGAAATTCCATTATCGTTCGCTTCGTTTCATTTGACAATGCACCGACTGTTACGATTCGTTTAAAGGCTCTTAAATATCCCAGAACAAATACAGATTTTAAAGAACGTAGGTATTTATTGTTCTTAGGAATTGTACGAACTTACCTGGGTGAGATTCCAGTAAAACTTAATTAATTTTTTCATTGTTGGTACTATTTTATACAGTTGGAAACTTATAAAGTGTTGCATCAAAACTTAAATATTTTATCAGTCGAATAGGAGATCTTACAAAAAAAACTTGACTGATGAGGTGTAATAAGGTTAAATAGCGTCAAAGAAGGAAAACTTTTCAAAAAACATGTACATCGCCTACATGTTTTTTGAAGAGTTTTGAAGAGAAGGTTAGCACTAAGTAGGTAATAAGGTGGTAAATTATTACCTACTAGCGGTCCGCCCCGGCTTCGCCCGTGGTACATATTTCGTAATAAAAGGTAGATATGTTCTTTCTCAGGGTCTAAAGATTATCTATGCCAAATTTCATCAAAATCGGTCCAGTAGTTTATGCGTGAAAACCATACATACATACAAACCTTTCCTCTTTATAATATTAGTATATGTAGATGTCCTATACTAAATAAGTTTGCAGTAAAATATTTCCAGCTACATTTAAAATACTTTTATAAAAATTAATAGGTATGTTTTTACACAAACATGTTAACCAAAAAATACATAAAAATTAACACTTAATACCAAAGATCGTAAATAGTTACACTAATAGTATACGTAGTATATTATTATTAGTCTGTGCTAATAGCTATATTATCACCTGCAACTGATCCGTTGCAACTCGATTCATTTTTATAGTGCCTACGCACTATAAGGGGTTCAGTATCGATTACACATCAACAAAATCCACCTTTTGCGTGCAGTATAATAAAAAGGAAGTGAAAAAACATCAATATTTAGACAGAATTGATTATATAGAGCGTACAACCGGATGCGAATGTACTCACTAGCGGCGCTAATAAATGTAAGAACAGGATGAGATTTTCGACGGAATCATGTTAACTGGTTCGTTCTCAGCGTTCTCTTGTCACAACATCAATAAAAACTGCAATTGCTTTTTTTACTCCAACGAATATGAATTGTCATAGATTGGATCGGAAATCGAGCCCTTTCTCGTTGAATAGCGCTCTGATTTCGCATTGAATTGAATCGGGATCAGGCACACTTCCGTAGCACAAACGCTATTTTAGTTATGAGAAAAGTAAGAACTATAATAATAAAAGCTAGATAATAAAAGAATTTCATTTAGTTTCTATTGTAAGTATTTATGTTACACACATACGGACCCTCACGACTGTAATTTCCTGCCCTAATGGAAAAGTTAGGTAAATAAAATTATACTCCAAGGGTTTGCCTCCACCCTATGGCGCCATTACGTCGCCTTCAAATCCTGGTGAGTGTCCTCTTCAATAAACTAAACCAAACTAGACGTGACTTTTACCCGAATTAGTCTTTAATAAAATTCAAGTAAATTTAAGTACCTACCAAAAGGAAATAGCATTTAATTTTATTTGAAGGGAATTATTGACTAGGTAAATAATATCCTTATTTATATTACCTATCTATATACACAGTGTGTTAAAAACAGAAATGAAGACCACATTACTTACTCTGTTAAAAAACTATATCTGTAGGCAACATCGTCCGCCGAATTTTTTGAAAACCGTAGGTACGAATTAAAAATGTAAGCAAATAGCTAACCTGGGTAATAACTATAATAAATTCGTGAAATAAGAAAGCATATAGAAACACCCACTAGAAATAAGAAGTTATTCTCTCCAGATTATTTACAAGTGTCCGTGATAATTCCTCTAAGGTTTACATTAGGCCGATAATATTTCTTTTTTTATTTACGCTATAGCAATGATTCTCGGCTCTATTTACACAAGTTGATAGATAAAGAGCGATACCGAAGCGGCGTTCTTGTCAAGAAAGAAAAAAACATAACAAATAAAGAGATCCGGGTTCTTAGCTCGCCTGTGTAACACCAGGGGTAGCTTTGATAAAATATCTAAACAATAGGGACATACCAAAATTAGACATGTGGGGCAGAGATTGCTTTCAAATCAACAACTAGTTGGCATTTAATTCATAGCAGGTAGTTCTCTTATATCTGAAGGATTTTGTGCTATAAATATGCAAAATTCTAATTCTTAGGTAGTTACCTAAGTATTGACTAGAAACTTTTCTAAATGTAAGCGAAATCTAAGTAGTACACTAGTTCTATACTAATAGTATTAAATATTATCCTAAGTCGTAGATATGTTTTGGGATATTGAATCACAAATAGGTACCAATTTTATCGAAAACGCCGCAGTACTTAGGGGAAAATAAATTATCTCAAAGAAAGCAAAACATTTTAACGTTAAACGAATTTGTCTTAGTGTAACGAGATTTCGATTTTCAATATTGAACATTGAGTTTTGCGTGCTCCTGCTTCTTCCATTTTCCAGCGGATATTACCGTTGAGTTGATTGTAATTTACTTTAGGTTTCCACTTCTCAGACTTCATGAATAAAATATTATTTCCAGAATAGCAGTTAAATTTCTGATCAGCAAAGTAAATTTTCCTAATCTACAGTCTATACTATACTATCTATTCAATTTTATAATGTTCGTAATCAGTATTAGATGTAGGATTTGGAAATATTCTGTGGCAATGTTATTAATAAAATTATCGAAGTACATAAGTATATATGTATAATGTATATATATGCAAAAACTGCTGATCAGTGATCAGATTCTGTATTATACTTGGAACTTGGATATATAGATTAGGTATGTGAATCAGGACGTCCTGTAAATAAAGATAATTTAGCCTTATTTTTAATCTGTTACTATTTAACATTTTTTCTTTAATTTGCTTAAAAATTGCTGTTAAAATTTTTACTTTGAAGGATGAGTTCATCCTATTATAGATTATGTTGTTTATAGAATCGTCAAATTGATCCGATTCAGCCATTTCGAATTTAAGAGAGTACAAATGGATTCTGTTTATTTAATTTTTTGTTTTCTTTCAAATAGACCTTTCAGTTCAGTATGGTTTAATATAGTTTATACTAAAACATTAAAATTTTGAGAACAGACTCATATGTTATCCGTAGTATGCAGCAAAACAGCTGATAATGTTAGTATACGCCATTTGTGCATGAATGTTGCATATGTACATATCATACTACATACAATGTAATAAGACATAATATGTTTATGCATACAAGACACCTTTGGTATTTTTGTCTGAATATAAGTTGAATCTTCTCGGAATGTCGGAAATAGCGCTTCCGAGTACTCTTGAGTCTTGACTCCGATTTCTTGTCGCTTGTCTCGTATTTATTTATACCTGCTTCTAATCTGATGGCGGCTTCGTTCACATATTGTAGTTTTGTATATATTATATTGTGTAGAAGCATAATATTGTGAATTGACGGTGTAGTTAGTAGTTATACCACAGATAATATAATGCTATACTTACCTACTAGTAGTTATACCTTACTTTTATTAAAGTAGGTACTTACATACTTTATGGAATACACACTTTTGTAACGGAATAATGAAGAGGATTGAAATAACTTAGCCGACTTGAGCTTTTGATATAAGCGATATTTAAGTTGAAGCATTTTTAATTTTACTCCGCATGTGTCTAGCGAATAATTTTTTATCATCTGAACCATCGAATACATCTTCATTATTTTTTGCCAATAACGCTTACAGCATTGATGAGATTGCCCATAGGCAGCAGGTGTGCCGTGTGAGTGTGACCGTGTGCGTGGTAACTGGAGAGCGGCATCGTCGGACCTTTGCCGCACCGTCGACGACGCGCGCGGTGAGATCAAAGCCGCAAGGGTCGACGCACGCGGCTCTCGATTCTCGATCCTCCCGTACCCCGTAGCGGCCCTTCCACATTCACAATAACGATATCTATGGTTCGTTTCGTGTGGCCGCCTGTGGCCTGTGTACCGGTCGAAACGGCGGATTGTGGCAGCAATGCATCGCCCGTCGCGTTCGGCGCGCAAAATACGCTCAAAGAGAACCTACCTCTTTGAACCGGTTATTGTTTACAAACGACCAGTGTATAATCGCCATAAATTACTCGAATGAAATAGCATTACTCTTGCGAAGCGTAGTCCCTCCAAATAATGTTTCTTCCGCATAATTGAAAGTTAATTTGCCATTAAAAGGTACCTAAGCTGAAATTAAACTAAAATTTAGTTACTCATTACATGCCTACCTATTATATATGTATGGTAAAAAAGATAAATGTTTTTACGTTAGGTACCGTTCGATTCTAACTAATACCTAACACTAATTAATTATACTTACCATACTTACTTGTTTTATCCTAGCTTAGTGAGAATGAACACGAATGAGTATGTCGCGTAATGTAAGTAATTGTAACTTGTAACAGTCACGGCCTACAGTCTACAGTCTACATTCTACAATTTATTTGCTAGGTAATTGCTATCGAAAATATTTTGCACCAATTTATTTAATTTTTGCCTTGTGGGGACTGGGGTAAAAGTTTAAACGTGTGTTCACATCTGTTTCACGATTAGTTAATATTATGAAGGGCGTTTAGATGGTCAGTCATCGGTGTCAGTGTCGGACCGAGATTATTTTTTAGCCTCTATCAGAGATCAAATTCTTGACTTCTAGTTGTACGTCGCAACTCGCAAGTAACGCACGCACTCAACTATGTGACCCCAAATAAAATAACAATAATTTTAGTGTCGATTGTTATCATTATCTTAATGTTAAAAATAAGCTATGAGCCTACGAATGACCCTACAGCTTACAAGCTACATTGAATTGAATTAATTACCGGGGTACCTCTTGGCGGGCGCGCCACTCACTGTCTTTACAACATAATTTGCACTTCGTGCGGCGAGATCAAAGCGGCGGCTATTTTCTGTCGGCGCTTTGATCACGATGAAGCCTTTGACTGCCGCCGCCGCGGGGCACGCCTCGAAATAGTCAATTTGGACACTTTTTATACGTATGCTCACAAAAAATAACGTAAATCGTATTATTACTTCTATACCTATTCATCATAAAGCGCATGTGGCTTATATTCAACATTATATTAATGAGTTCATTTACATTCATAATATTTTATGCGCAATATACCTATAGAGAAGTGAGAACCAAAATTATTATAAATTCGTTGTAGGTACCTGATTTAAAAGTGAGGCTTAAGTTACAGATAAAGTAAGTAGGTACGTTTAAGTTAGTACATACACAGTTACACTAGAAACAAAGAATGCAAAATAAATGTAATTTGATGAAGCTTACGCTGAAACCTTACATAGGTAGTTAGATATCAACTATCGAGCAACTTGTCATAATTAATACCCACCTAGGTGTAAGTACCTATGTCTTCTATTTGATAAGTCTAACTCTATAAAGAAATAGCTTATGTTTATGAGGTTGTAGAGGCTAATAAGCTAAGCTGATTTTAAAAAAATATTAGAAAATATATAAAATATATAGAAAACCACACTGTTTGTGAGAATTGTGACTATCATATATAGGCATTTTTGGCATTTGTTATCCCGGTTCTGCGATATGCAACTATGCCTGGGTAGGCGGCTAGTCTTAGTACCTACGAAAAATTATAATATTGTCAAGGGTCTAGAACTCTAGACACCTGTTTATTAGGTACCTATAGAACGGAACTTACGGTCATACAACTTCTTCTTCAACAATACTTTTATATCCAGAAAAAAAATGTTGGACCTTTTAGTTTTTGTAGGTTTTAAATTACCTTTTAAATGCATTGTACGGCTTTATGCTTATTTTATCACCTTAATGAGCCGCAGAGATTGTGAAGTTGAAATTCGTAGTTAGAAAAACGTTGGCGACTTTCGAGCGGTAGCCGACAAAGGGATAAAATATAGACGTAATTAATTTGATGGCGCGCAACACGCCTGGCCCGTACTGACCGGTCTCGGCATTCAGCGCTCTCCGCGATAGCCGATACCACGCTATACAGAGATAGTATCTGCGTGCAGCGGCTACCCGCGGCAGATACGAAATTACTGAACGTACACACAAATGCTTAAATGAAAAATATCACAATAGCTTTTAATATTCCAGGACAACAGCACGACTTCTTTTGATGTCTATAGCAGAACTTTTAGGCACAGTTTGCTATTCCGAGCTTTATTTCAACTTTTTCATAAGCCACGATTTACGTCGCAATCTACATTTAACATTGTTCACTGTAAGAATGGTTATTCATTCGCATTTGTTTACGTTCCACAGAGAGATATGATTTACCTACTGCGCTTTTTTAAAAACGCAATATTGCCATTTAAAGGCTTTATGGAATGATATGAATAAGATTTTACATTTTTACCTTACGTGTTTCAAATACGAGATAGGCGGTCTTGCCATAAAAGCGGAAACATCAAAAGATCCGAGATAAGTATCACCGCTCGGCGCGGGCGCAGCCGGAGAGCCCACGCCCCTATTTTTGGATACATTTAACAGTTTGTATCTTATCTGTTTTATAGATATACATAGCACTTTTATGGCCTCCGACAGAAAAAGAATCAACCCCTTTATAAACAAGATTGGAACTTTATACATTTAATAATTTAATTAATATGCCGCCAGTTTAACAAACTATTCGACCAATTAGGTACCTAGGTATTAGATTAGGTATGCGTTTAATCGAATTATAATTTCCATCTTATAGGTACTAACATAGACAAATATAACCTAGAAGACTTATGATAGCCATAGCATAGGTACTAATAACGAAACGAAACCACCAAATTATGTGCCATATTATGTAATATGTTACAAGATTTCCGCCGCGCCAGCGCGAGCGGCTTCGCCCGAACAGCCAAAACAATGATGATATTCTTTATCTTCAGTTTATCTTCATAGCTAGGTAGAAGTTATACAATTGTCAATTTTGCGAAGCGTGCTAGAATAGTTTCTATTATACATAGTTAATAGCACGTGTCTCAAAAACTAGTTTCGGAACGTTTGATCTGCAGCAAATTGTCGACATGAACGTCGCGTCGTTGTCACATTGCTAGTGGCAAACTGGCAAAGCCGATGCCGACAAAGGGTCGCGCGGTAGCACAAAACTATTGATATCATTCAAATCCCTTTGATACTTTGCCGACACATAACAGCCCCTTGAGAAATAGACTATGGGGTCTATGGAAACCTGTAGGAATTAACATGCCGTGGCATGGCCGTTTAGTTCATTGATCTGTTAACAAATCTACAATACGATATTTTATAAAGAAGAGATGGAACTGAATAATAAAAAAATATATGAATAAGCTAAATTTTTGTACTTTATTCTTTGTCCGGTGAATTTTTTTTCCTGTTTTTTTAGAAGTACTAAGCAACAAACAAAAAAAAGTAAGTAGGTAGGTAGTTACTTCCTTTTATTCTTGTTAAATATGTATTAGAGTAATAATGAAGGTTCATTATGTAAAGGAAATAATCAAACTAGGTGGCTATTAGAACGCAATCGCTTTTAAGATGCTCCGACATGTTCAAAACTGGTTTTGAAGTAAAACGAAACATTCTCGCCGCGAACTGAGCAAGGGAGGAACGGTAATCGTACATTATTACCGCTTTGATGTACCGCCTAACCAGTTACCACCGGCCACGGATTAAATAATAATTATGGCTATGAGAAAGTGTTCAGAATGTCCATAAGTATATACTCAGACTTATCTGCTTCCGACAAGTTACACAACAAGAATATCTAAACTGTAACTGATCATATTATACCTACATCGGTTGATCGTTATGAGTTTCGGCTATACTATAAAGTACCTATACATGTTATTATTTTTCACAACTGTCGGGCACACTGCACTTCCAAGAAATTCAAGAGGGCAAAAGAACAATTAAATAGGGTAATTGCGCTGGTTTGCCGTCCAGTTTCGGTTTTCGTCCATTTGACTGACCTGCTACAATCACGTGCGTGAAACTTGAATACAAACCTACCTTCCCGCGCAAGTTTGCACTTTTTACGTTCCATAATGTGTAAGCAACAGTACTATCAACATGAAAATTTGATTAGACAAGAAGAGAGTTCAAAAAATTAACGTAAAAGTGGCCGCTTCCCATCCGTGCCTTGCAGATGTCATCGCGCGAGAGAAAAATTTGCCGGCGAGAAAAGTTCATGGTAAGTTAAATCACTGTTTTAGCTAGTTTACGTAATGTTTTTGGTACGTATGTTTAGATATAAGCCTATTAAACGCAATTAGAAGTGTTTGTTATACTTTTTTTATAATATTCTTCGAAAAATTAAGTGGACAGATACTAGGTTACCAAATTCTCAAAATATTTGGTTTTCGTCCAAGTGGACGAAAACTCAAACAGCTACGTGAATATTTGTTAGGTTCTTTTTACTCTATCGGACCTTTAAAATACTGAATAGTTTCTCCCGAAGTGATCTTTATTGCTATTAGTTTAGATTTTTTGGTTTCCGTCCACTGCTTTGACAGTGCAGCCAAAATAAAAAAAATATTTAAAGAAGTGGACGAAAACTAAATTTAGCTTTAAACGTTTTAGTTTTCGTCCATGAATGAGTATTGGAGTGGACAAAAATTAAAAATAGCTATTCTTTTGCATTACTTTTCGTCTTTTTTACGTATTGAAAAGTTTTCTATTCAGTATCTTCCTTATAAATAATAATTGGTGAGGGCCAGAGTGCTGTAGGTACCTAATATTGTCATTCATTCAGTCATGTATCATTCTCCTTATGTGAAGTAGAGTCAATTATTCGTAGCATAAATGGGGGTAGGTCAGACATAATACACTGTATTTTTCTTGATTATCATTCACTTGAGTATCATCTTTTATTCTAGGTCTGTTTTGCCAATGCAATATTTTTTTATTCTACTTACTCAACGTATCCTAAGAAAGATCTTATTGTTTTTAGATGGCCTCGAAGGAGTCTAAGAAAGCTAGAAAAAAAAACGCTACGTAGGTACACTGAAGAATCTTTAATAAAGGCATCAGTAAGACAATAATGCATAGTTCAGTAAGGTATAGTATAGTTTATTTTAGTAGCTAAAACGTATTATTATGGCTGTGTTTAATATAGTACGTTTCATTTGATAAACAAAGTATTAGAATGAATATTTCTGTTTTTTGATGTAATTTCTCAGTCCTATAATTATTACTTTATTCATTTACATTGTAAGTAACGCATTCCTTTCTTCATTACGAATGATTAAACAGTCATCACTAACGCATATAAAGACTGCCAAGTGCTACATAGATCTCAGTGTTGACTAGTTATATTGATTATTATTAGTAAAACTAAACCTGTAAGGTAGTGAGAAATTGTGATGTTGATTAAATAAAAGTATATATTTACCTGTAATTGGTTTTTAACTTAATAGTTGACCTACCCTCCTTTTTCTACACGGTGGTCGAAAACTAGCTTACACTAGGACGAAAACCAGTTTTTTTGGACGAAAACTAGCATATACCCTACTTTTGCAGAAAATAATTTAAATAAAAAGATACATCAAAATGAGTTATTTTCACTTAATATCATCTTAAAGAAGACTATATGAGGACTAAATAAAAAAATTATATGTTTAAGGAAGGGTGCTCCAAAATATTTATTTCGCATCACAAAGTTGGCAACTCCCATAACTGGACGAAAACCAGCGCAATCACCCTATTTCGCGGTTGCCAGATAGCGCCTTTTGATGATTGATCTCTCATTATTTAGGTACAGGTCGAGTTTTTACTGGATTAAAAAGCATTAAATTAATCGCCACTCGATTATATTATCATCTCATATTGTGTTTAAACTTTTATACCTAGTAGGGCTGTCATTATAATTTTTTTTTCATTTGTTAGTTACACTTTAGTAGAACAAATGTTGTTACATAAGATGTTAGCTATCTTGTCCTGCGAGGTTGCTGGTGTTTTAAAAGTAACCCTGTACCTATATGTATTGCGGTGGCATCATTAAGAAAATGATCAGGTGACAGATTTACTGAATTACCTATGTATTACCTTGGTGAGTTTCAAATTCATTTGAAGCCAAGACGACTTTTTATTTTCGATTATGGTATTGATTGAATAATTTTCAAATATAATCTTCTGGAAATGGTAACCCTGTGCTAGTACTTTGCTCGCTGCAACCCCATCATTGAAGTTCATCGATATCTCTTGACCTGAATGACTGGCTGATGAGTGAAGCTCATCTAGCGTACCTTCCTTATTAATCGATTATTTTTTGTTTTATCAATCGTAATTCATTGGTTTTATGAATGAATCTTAAATGTTTTGACTAGGTAATTTTCATAATATTATGTTGCAGTTGTAAACAATTGCAAAAATTTTCATTGTAGTGAAAACTCCTTTAAATTTAAGTATTTTAATTATTTAATATAATGTAGTTAGGTCTAGTTATATACTTAACAATTTTACTCAGTTATTAAAAAGAAACTAAGAAATAACCCAAACGATTCGAAAGTGATATATGCCAATAAACGAATAGACACGATTTAACATAACATATCAAAACAAAAAGATAATCATTCGAAATGGTCTGGAATGTTGATAGTGGCGTTTTATTTCTGCTATTCAGTTAGCTGGCGTGCGGCCAGCTGCTGCGGTCGCTCCACTTCTCCTGCGTGGGCATTGCCCACTCACCTCCGTATTTACACCAAAAATTCTTTAATTCACACTCCTTTTATTTATATTCAAAAAACATTTACATAATTACCGTAAACATTTTGAATTACATTCCTATCACTCTATTAAACCCGTTTTCAAGATAGCTCTACCAATTGATTTTAAAGAAGCTTAAATGGGTGAAATACGTGAAATTAATTAGTGCTTGATCTTAACTGGTAGAAAAATTATTGATTATATTCATTGATATAAACAAATAGTTGTATTGTTACGTAAATGACATAGCAGCCTGAGCCCGTATCCTTCGGGGAAGGACTGCGCAATACGACGACAGATGTAAATGTCAGATCCAATTACAATGGATCACGGTTTTACGTTTTGTAGAAAACTCAATACCCACGGATGTTTATCGATTATATACAAGGTGGCAGCCACGACGCTTTTGCCCGAACTTCGAAAATGCCACCCAGGTTGAACGGTGAACCCATTACTCGAATAGCACGAATATTTTTCTAGGTAAAGTTTTAAAGGGTTAGGACGACTAAGTATGACGTCATTGTATTTCTATTCTGTTTGTGGGTTATTAACATTTTTATCCGAAACTCGTGCAATTTTTAGATCAACTTAGGTAAATAAATATAATAATATTTTATATTATGTACTTACCTACATTTTTTTATTTAATACTCTTAGATCATTAAGTAAGATCTAAGTTAATACTAGGTGTGACGTCATGTTATTAGAAAAAATTAAAGTTGTGACATTTTAACTATTCTATAAACTGAAGACAAAAGTAACTATAATAACTAAAGGTTCAATCAAGGAATTTCCTACAAGTTTATTACATGCAGTGTTTGTTATAAGTCATTTTTGGAATACGATCTCATCTCGGTCGCAGATAAATCGTCGACAATAAACCTAACACGAAGAGATCGTAAAATTCTAATTTGAAACCGAGCATAGCGTCCTAACTCCTAACTCCTACCCGAGCTCCGACGCAACCGGACCAGCGAGGCGCCGCTTGTCTGTTGTATAAAACAAAGTAATTTGTACGTTTTCTCTTTATCCTAATCAATTTGCTTCTTATATTTTACTTATGTTACCAATGTTGATAATATTATTGGCAATTTTTTTTTAAATATGAACATTTTGAGCATCGAACATCGCAACAAGATTGGAACATAGTATTTTTGTGTAATGTCACTATTGTACGAAAGTTCTTATTTTGTACAATAAAGAGTTAAGCAGTTACCGAAACGAAACTTTGTTCTCGTTAATGTACATAATACCTACATAGGTTTGTTTACTGAAACGATTAGCCGGAGTCTTAGATTTGTTGTTTATTTTGTAAATGTGTTCTCACTCCGGCGCAAATAAGGCAACTGCTACCTGAATCTACGTGTTAGCTTAGAGCTGCTTTTGTAGCAATTACATCTACTTCAATAATGACCACAGCTCAAAGTTTCGTGTGCTTTATTTTAAACTCGCATCAATTTCAGTTAATCTCGAAAACAGTTACGTCACTCCTTAGTACGACTAGGTATCTGCCTACAATATTATCTTTTTTATAATGATCGTGCGAGGGTCGTCGACCGCTCGGAGGCTGGCAGTGTAGCGGACCTGTAGTATGCGCGTGCGCCCTCTTCTATCTTTGCCCTATACATTTACTATACTTTCTTTGGCCTAGAAAGATATTCTTCAAAATATGAAAGATTTGCTACTTCTAACAATAATCATTTCTATGATTGCTCAAAATTGTAATTTGTATGAAAATTAAAACGAAAAAGTTGTATCGCGTAAGCTGGTTCAACAATTCATTAAACGCTTGAGGAATATAGGTACCTATTTATAACATAAATGTTTATGGTTTATAGTTTAAACATACATATTATATATGTATTAAATTTGGTTAGTAAGGTACCTAGTTTATTTCTAAAATTTTCAAATGAAATGCTTAAAATATTATCCCAGATCTTTAGAATGTATTTTATCATTTCAGGGAATTGTAAAACAAGTTTAAATCTTAATCGGATTATAAAATCGGATCGGATAATAACGAATGTTCGAATATCAAAGTAATATGTACCTATATTCTATAATATGTTTATTCCTTAATACTTTGCCGAAATGCTTTTATTTACTGCATAATAATATACTCATTTAATATATTTATAACAAGAAAAAAAGCTTAAGCTTTTATTCTTAATTTGTAAGTAAATGTGTTGTTATTTTTGAGTCACTGTCTGGGTCTCGAATAGGGTCCGCCTGGAATAAACAACTACCGCCATAAAAATAAAATAATAATAAAAAAAAATTATTATCATCCATCGAGATAGTATGTACTACGTACAATAGTAGTACATATATCTCGATGTTATCATCATCATATTATAAAATTTCAACACAAATAAGTACCTACGGTTGAATAAAAGTCTAAGAAAAACTAGTTGGTTTAGAAAAAAAAGATATATCTAAGAGCTGTGTATACATTAGGCACTGATTAAAATAAGCATTAGCATATTTCTTTAGGAACTAATAAAAGAATCAAATTACGCTTTGAAGGTAGTACAGGCTATTAGTTGAGCAGAATCACAGAATATGAGCGTACGGAACCGAAGCACCGGGCCGTTCGGTCGCACCGCGCCTGCCCGCACTATTCCGCGGTCGCCCCTTCCCTTCTTCCATCCATCAGTCAGTCACTTGATAAACAGCGTGAGAGGTGGTTGTGTTCTCGTCGCGCGTGCCCGACATTCACGCGTACAACTGGGTCACGAGGTCTGTTTACGTGTTGACAAGGAAATCTGATTTACTCAGTGTGGTGAATGATTGTAGTGACTGTGGTTACAAATATTTAGTGTAATAACAAAACGGCGGCGCTTTTGATGTGTACGTGATGTGTGCGTGAGCGCAGCGCATGACGTGCTACGAAACGTTGAGAGCTTCGGCACCCGCGGCGGACGCCCCCATGGCGCACCACTTCGTCAAGTGGTGGCGCAACAAGTTTAGAAATGGATATAAGAAATTTAGCAGTGAGTACTTTTACTTCAATGAAATTACTGTACGAGTAACTAGAAAACATAATATCCTATAAACATATTAAAATAATAGCTAATTAAATGAACGCTAAGGTCATCATAATATTATAGTTTATACGCTATTTTATATTTAGTTAATTAGTTAATGATTAGTATTTCTATTAATATTCTCGTATTTAACGTAGGTAGTCTGGATAGTCCTGAAATCTTGGAAAATATTTATTATTTAAAACATACTTAACATCTGACAAAAAATGTAATTTTTAATTTTTATATATTTTAAACTGTGAATATTAGTAATTGTTGAAAAATGGTTCGTGGTTACACATTGACTTAGCTACAACTAAAATAATATGATAATATAAAAAACTAGCGGTCCGCCCCGGCTTCGCCCGTGGTACATGTTTATTGTTTACGTTTTCTCTACATAAAAACCATCCTCGTACTTCAAGGAATATAATAAAAAAAGAATTATCGAAATCGGTTCAGCCGTCGTCGAGTTATGCGCTTACCAACACATTTTGCGATTCATTTTTATATATAAGAAGATTATAAATGAATTATGAGGCTATATGTTATTTTTAAAACTGAGGATAGGTAGGTATTAACATTGTATCACAAACGCATGCGATGTCATGTTTATTTACCTTTGATATATAAAAAAGCTAGTATAGTTAATAGGTCATTGTTATTTACTCGACGCATCGCGTCGTACAAAAACAGCTGATCTCATCTTAATGTTTTCAGTCATTTTTACAATTAAATCCTTAATTATAATTAAATGAGTAACATGTAGATACTGCTGAATTGAATATTTTTGTTAATATTAGTAAGTAGGTACTTGGTATGCTAAATTAGTAATATCTCCATGTAAAAGTAACGTAACAACAAATTTTAAATATTGTCCCACTTCTTCGTTGTGATTATTGATACTTAAGTGAATTTTGGCAATAATTATTTAAGTTTAATATAAAAGTTATCTTATTAATTATTTGAAGTACATATTGTAATATAGGTACCTATTTCATCTCAAAGACAGAGTAATCTTGTTCTTGAAGTGATTTGAACTATGTGATAATGTGAGCACGTTTTAATTCAAAATAATCATCTAGGTATACTAATATTATAAAGAGGAAAGGTTTGTGTGTGTGTATGTATGGTTTTCACGCATAAACTACTGGACCGATTTTGATGAAATTTGGCACAGATAATCTTTAGACCCTGAGAAAGAACATAGGCTACCTTTTATTGCGAAATATGTACCACGGGCGAAGCCGGGGCGGACCGCTAGTACAAATATAAAAGCTGAAAACTTCAATAAGCTATGCACCATAAAAAAAATAAACACTCATATTATGAAGACATACAATTTCTTTATATTTTCAATTTTCATATTATAAACCTAGTAATGAGGCATGTTTTTATCTAGCGATGAGTACATAAAAATAATGAAACTTCCGCTCTCGAAATGCTTTATTCATCTTAAACATCAAAGTAGTCTGATCTCCCTTTGATCTCGTCCTATTTAGTTTCTATTTCAATTAAAAGACGATACATTTTTCGTTTCATATCGTTCTATATTGTATACGTCAAGCCCTTGAAGTTAAGTTTGTAATATAGTTTTGAATGCAAACCGAGCCGCGCTCATTTGATTAACTTCAAAGAGAAAAGTTAAAAGCACTCGCCGAAGCGGAGACAATGATACCTTTTATTTGACATCAAAGAATTCTCCGCCCCATGCTTTAAACTTTTTTTTTTTTCAAATAGTATGTACCACGTTGATGTATAGCTTGCTACAATTTATAGTAAGCGGCAGACACAAAGCGCTTTTTCGGAGATGTTCGGCTTTTGTTGCATAATTTTAATGTGCCCTTAGCGTGCGGTTATTGTCTCTTTACATTTTTACAACGTTATTTTTCAACGGCCTAAACGTACAAATAAAATATGTTTTTATAACAATAAGCTTGCTTGCACCATTGATAATTTTATTAAAATACTGTAATTTCTATTTCACTCATGATTTCAAATTTTCTTTATTAATATCAGGTACCTATTATCTAATGCTCACACGGCCACGGGGCGCTCTCAATGACTTTAATATCGCCTTAATGAGGACATGAGCATGGTTAACGCGTACATTAATTAGCCGTATTCATTACCAATTAATGACATGTGCATTGTGCATTATCAAGCGTAACGATGCTAAATTTTGAACAAAGCGTTTTCATTCGGATAATCCAAAATTCATTGTTTTCATGACTTTCTTTTTATAAGATTAGGGTACGTACCTACATGGGAATCTGGATTATTTAAATAAGTTTACAGATACAAAAATAGCCTGAATACGGATAACGTTCATTAACGGGATTATCAATTATGAAGTCCTTGAAGATATATTTAAAGAATTTTACAATGAGAGGCATTGTTTTTAACTATATACCTAGTATAAGTTCCTACATAGATAGGACATTCATAAACTGCTTATAAAAATGAATTTTGGGTAACTAGGTATTTGTTACCACAGGACTTTTGACTCGGGACTCGGGAGAAAATATGATTTTGATGATGCTTTTTTAATTTTTTATTTGAAAGTTGTTCACATTTAAATTTTGGCCAATTCTGACAATTTTAAAGGCAGTTTAGTTTTTTGATCATTTTAAGAAAACAAACCACCACGAAGTCGCCATATCAAAGATTAGTAAATAGTTTGTCCATATGCTTAGCAGACGGTTTCTTTTGATATGTTTATAGGCCGGAATTAGTTGAACGTATGTCACGCCTAATTAATAAATCAGAACAAGAGTATCGTATGGCTTGCGAGTAGACACCATAACGGAACAATAGTACCTATTATCAGCATAGTAACTACCGACAGCGTGTCTATTTACAGGAGTAACGTTGCTGTTAATAAAGTCATTCATTCATAGCGTTTGAAATACGAATATAACGAAGTGATTACGGTTGATTAAAAAAAAAACATTCTGAGAAATAAATTGGAATGTGTTTGCAGTGTTTTTATTCACATAGCTATTAATCTAATAGCTAGTCGAAAGATAATGAAAACTGAAGAATAGTAACTGTTTATTATTGATTAGTAATTAATGTATGCCAAACAAATCTTTCATCGTCATATTTTTCTCGAAAGAATTTAAATTTTAAATACATAATTTTAATCTTATATATCTTATAATATAAAAATGAATCCCAAAATGTGTTGGTAAGCGCATAACTTGAGAATGGCTGAACCGATTTCGATAATTCTTTTTTTATTATATTCCTTGAAGTACGAGGATGGTTTTTATGTAGAGAAAACGTAAACATGTACCACGGGCGAAGCCGGGGCGGACCGCTAGTTACTTATACATATGTATATTATATCATTTATAATACATTAATATTAAATATGTACATACCTACTAGGTATTATATTATTTAGATAATAAATTAACGGTACTATAACTATTAAAATTAACTGATGACACCGCATAAAGTTTTCAATCCTAAAAAATAATAAATACTAAACGATGTTTATTGTAAATATCCGTCGTTGTATATTCGTCGATCATTTGCCTCCTCTAAAAGAATTATCAACTATTATTTCTTTATACGTGCTTTTATTGGTAGAATATAGTGAAGGTGTAATATCAGAAGGTGTTATAAGAAAAATAAAATCAGTGGCAGATGTTCGTTGGCAAACTCGGGTATTAAGGCATTGGACCGACGTCGATCCGGGCTCGCAAGGCCTTCCAGGAAATAACTAAGCCCGCCCTGTGAGCCCCTGCCTGCCGTCTTTACAACACGTCCCGCTCGCTTTATAAAAATCGTTTGTATTTACCGCCCGTTTTTCTAACAATTTTAGTATTCATGTATACCTGTATATTATATAATAAAAGATATATTATAATAACAATCGTAGCGTACCCATCATCGCAAGGTCGTATAGCGATTAGCGATGCAGCTTTTATTTAGATATACCTAGGTATTTTACTAATCTTATATAAATTATTATAATATAAACGTGAAAGTTTGAAGGTTGGATGTTTAATGCCCTTGTTCTTGTTTTACAAGTAAAAGCACGAAACGGATTTTGATGACACTTGGTAATTCTGTAGTTTTGTGTCAAGAGTAAAAAACGCATACCTACCTAAGTTATAAAAAAATTAATAAGTAATTATTTAAACTGAATCTTAAAGTTCATATTATGTGCATGGTTTATAAAATGTCAACAAGAATTTAATGAAATCAAATAAAGTTAAATAGTCTCGTAACGATACACGTAACACGATTATGTAAAATTGAATGTCTTTTTACACATAACTAATATGTTATTTATTATTTACTTTTCAGTTGGAACTGAAAGTGAGCGTACGGATACAGAGGAATTGGTCGGGAGGGCCGCTTCCCAATGCTCGGCACCTCCAGACTTGTTGCCAAGTGAAGCGCGCGCCCTCCTCCAGCCTGCCACTCCGCCTCCAGTACCAGTGAGAAACTCTGAACCTTGCTCAAAGAGAATATCATCGCCCGTGCAGAATGCGGACTGCAATGAAAATAAACAGCCAAGGCTCCGCTTCGAGGTAATTAAATTTATTATACCTATTATTTTATTACTAAATGGGAATAATATAAAATCGTAGGAATTTATGGTAACAGTATTGAAGATTATTGACCCATTAATTTATTTAAGTACTTAAAACAAATCCAAAATCCCAGTAAATGCATGGGATTATAAATAGAATACCTTTTATCATGGATTTTTAATAAATAATGAATACTAAATGAACACAAAATTACCATTCATCACGGAACATCCAGTTTATTGAATGCGAGATGAATCATCTATTTACGTCGTATCAGTCTCCGGGCAGGCGGCTTGCTTTTGTCTCATAATCAAAGATCGTAAAGGCGCGACTAGTTTCCTTTTAAAGCTAAAGATAAGGGCGCCGGTCCTCATCAGCCGACATGCGGTCGTTTCTCGGCGCCGTCGATTATCTATATTTTAAACATGGCAACTATCATAGTCCAAATAATTTACCGCTGAGGTCAGCACTTAAATGGGCACAGTCTAGTTAACACTGTTTTTATATTGTTTTAGGAGTTAACTTGTGACGTTGAGCTGCAACATCCGCAGTCTTCAAAACAACAACCGCTACAGTTTTCCTTTACGCTGTATGATCTTGATGGGCATGGACGGATGACTAAAGATGTATGTATCTAGAACATATTTTTATACCCTGTTATACTAATAACTAAATCAAAAATATAGCGAATATGCAAGGAGCATCTTCGTTATGTGATTAACAAGCTAAATTTCTCGCAAAATCGAATTTAAATACTACAAACAAACACTCATCCATTGTTTACATTAAGTAATGTAATAACTTATGTTTCTTGCACCTAAATCGTAAAGAATCTCTTCTGCAATAATACAATGGAAATGTTATCATTACAGGATATAGCTGGAATTGTATCCACAATATATGAATCTCTTGGAAAGTCTGTCACAGTTCCACATTATGGATCTAAGACTATACAAGTACGATTGACAGTAGTCCCTGAAGATGGACAACCTCGCAGTCAAAGGGAGAAAAGGGACGCCAGACGAAGACGGCGACGCGAACAAGCAACGGTTAACACGAGCGCACCCCCAGATTGTGCCGAACATAGTGAGGAAGAACTGCATGAAAGATTATCACATGAGGACGATGTCTCATCAAAGTCGTCATGTTCTGATCGAAAGCCCCCTCCCCAAAGGCCTGCACCCATTTTACGGCAGAGACATCACCGACATCCGCGGAGAGAACATCGAGAACGCAAATATACAAAGAAACGTTCGGGGAGTCTACAGAGGCGGGAATTACTGGAAATCATTCAGGCCAATATGGAAAAAAATCACCTGAGTTTTCAAGCATCAAGGTAAGCAATAAGCATTCATACTTGTGAATTTTTTTTTTCAAATATAATGATAAACTTTCAGACTTTGCAAAAAATGTTTTATCATTTATAAATTTATTTAATTTCAAGCAAATGTATTGGCTTCAAATCTGTGACTGTATTGTTGAATGAAATTCAACTCAATACATATGTATCTATTACTTTGCTTAAAAGTATTATTACAGTACCTACAGTTTGACTATTATTATAAAAAAGTGATTAACTTATGTCAAAAATATGTTCAAATTTAAATTTGTTTTCTATAAGTAGTTATGTTAATACTGTTTGGATGTTCTAATCTAATCCTTTGATTTTCTTTACAGAAAGCCCAGCGATCCATCCGCCTATGAAGACGACATTAGTAGTAAATATCAGAAGATTCGAAACAGATCTCATACTGTGAATGAAAAATCTCATACTTATCATAAAGTGAAAACAGAAAACACAGGAAATGGATATTTGGATCTTGCTAGTGGTGGCGATTCAAACTTGTGCAGATACGATAGATATTTGCATGCCGTTATATGTTCTTCAGCGAAACATGCACATACGGGTTATCATCAAAAGCAAACTGCACCGTCACGACACACGCGCGCGTCCCATCCAGCGAACCCGCGGTCTCGCTCCCACGACCTTTCCTCTCAGACGCAGCAACCGAGAGTACTCCAAATTATATTCTTATAGAACTCAATAAAGGGCGAGCTTTAAACAGCTCTGTCCTTTCGTGTTATCAGTGAATCGGACAATTGTGGTTACCAAGTAGGTATTATGAAGTATTGGCGAAGTTACTTGTGTGAAAAGAAAGATGACAATCTTTTTGTGAGATATGACAACAATATAATTTAAGAAAATCTATTAGCATTCCACATGATTACTTCACTTATAGTTGTAGCTTTAGTATTTATTTTACTGACAGACTCAAATAAGATCTGTATTTTATACAAATTAATAATTGTACTAAATTAAAATGTGCATTGAAAGTTGTAAGAACGTTAGCTTCTCTTGAAAAGATATTTATTTTTTGAGCATTTAAGAAAAGTGCCTTATAATCATTGGTCTTTCTTCACGAATGTCATCATAATGTATTTTTTAGTATTAAAATTTTGAAGCAGTATATATGCAATGCTCATTTGAATAATGTACTTTTTGTATACTTGTATTATAAGACTCGTTTAAGAGTTATAGACTGACTTTAGTTATAGGTGTTAGGTGCTTTATTAGAAATGTGTAAATTATTGTTAAAATTTGTAACATTACTGTATGTACTTAAAAGCTGCTCTCTTTACTCACTAATTATTGAATCATAATGTAAAAAGCAGCATATTTAAATATTATTATTACCATTATCAGTATTCATTCTTGTTAAGAATCTCATTTCTAAAACTTTCATCTACCTCTAATTTTAAATAGATAATTAAGATTAATTTATTATAATTCCTTAGAAGAGTCCTAAAACGTTTTGTTAGCTGTATTTGTGATAAAACATGGTGAAATAAAGTTATGTAAATTAACATCAAATTGTCAATTTTGTAAACCATACATGTAAAAGTGTTTAAGTGCTTGATCTTGTCAAAAATATTTATTGTCGAAATAGAAAATTAATTGAACAATTGCATTTTATTCCAAACTTTTTAATATCCTTTTGTCATCTTCCGAGGGTTTTAATTCTAAATACATAAACAACTAAACAAAGAAACATTATCACAGCTGAGGCTATCATGGTCACTTCCATTGGCAGTCCACATTTATTGACAGCATACTCATTTGGAGAAATCGACACCTACAAGACACAAAATACAACAATGTATCTCTATATATGTATATTATCAAAAAGCTACGAGGCAAATTTTTTTGAAGTAGTAACAAAACCAATGTAATAACGCTAACATAACTAATAATGCTAACTTACCAACATATATTTTGGATCTGGTCTATTTCTCCATGAGAAGGATGGTACAGAATATTCAAGAAAATCAATTTTATCATAATTATGTTTTAATAGGCACCCATGATGTGTATGACCACCAAACACTGCTCTGGGTTTAAGTTTCTTGATCACAAAGTCTGTTCCCTCTTTCGAAAGTGCATCTATTTTCAATCTAAATAATTTATTTCTTTCTGGCAATGGTGGGGCATCGGGCTCTGTGCACACAGAATCGGATACGCGATAGAGTGGAAAATGCTAAAAAAATTCACATCGCATGAATATAATATTTGCAGAACCTGTACAAATATTCTAATAATGCCTGAAAAGTTTATCTTAAGGGCTTGGTCTAGTAGTGCAAACAAATGCATCCTGTCATCCTATATGTAAATAATACAAATGTACTAAGGGAAAGTTGCTCCACTTAATTTTTAAAAATTAAATCATTCGTATGCATAATTTAATATTCGTAATAAGTACCAAAAATGACAATTTGAAACAATTTTCGTGAAAATTACACCGGGTGATTTTTTTTTTATCAGTACACAAAATTTGCGAATACTTTCTATTGATATCTTCAACTTCATGTTTATATAACTGATTAACTTTTACAAAGAAATTTGGACGAAATATAAAAAAATAAGCTTCCCATACAAAATGCATAACTCTATACATTTTTTTCGACCTAAGTTTCTTAGTGAAAGTTGTTCAGTTTAACTAATAAAACGGATAAACAAATTTTGTTGTATCAAAATGTAATGTTTGTGTTAAAAAATTATAAAATAGAAAAATACGCAAATGAAAACAAAAGATATTTATTTCTGACTAGCTTCCGCCCACGACTCCGTCCGCGCGGATGTCTGTCTTCGCGTCTTCTACAGATTTATTATATTATGTGTAATATATAGATTTATATTGATAAACCTAATAAATGTTTTGCTAGCATTCTGATGCTTTATGGGTTGCACTGGATTTATCTTTTTTTTTTTCAATCGCTTGAATGATATAGAATGGGTCCTTGATGGGCATCGAATGCTGAAGTCTCGAATCAATCAATTCTGACAGTAGGCAATTTATGTAAAATCTTGATAATGGTCCATCATTTTATTTTGCCTAAACGTTACATACTTTTTTATATATTCTATTTTTAACGAATTATTCACTCCAGTCCAAACAGCAAATAAGCAGACTTCTGCTTCTGCAACGTTTAGTTGTCCCTGAATTTAGAAAAAATAGTCATGATTCTTATCTATGACAAAAGTGTTATTTTTTGCATTGTATTTCAAATATTATTTTTTTTAACCGCATCTTCCGCATTCATGTCTTTTGCCGGAATTAGACATTTAACTTCTACTAGTCCCATTTTCCCTTTTTGATATGGGAGTGTATAAAGTAAATTTTTTAGATATTTCTCGTTACACTTTTAAAAAGTTATTTGTTTGTGTTTTAACACAACATATATAACACAATAAAATATGTTTTATTATTGTCATTTTGCTCATTAGGTAAAGTAATTTCGATATCAGTTTTAAGTTTTTTGATACCTGCAATAATAACGTCATAATCGCCTGCACATACTTATCGATTACACCCTGTATACAATCCACCATCCACATTCATAATGTTTTCCTGTCCTACTCTCCTTTACGCTGTTCACCGATACATTTGAAATGAGTAAATCTGCTACCACTGAAGGATGTTTCATTGTGATCAGCAAATTTTCACCACTGTTGTCGATTATTTGTTTTTCATTTTTAATCAGCAATTGGGAATCATCAGTTTTGTTTTTTGCAGATTGGTGATGTACCCTAAACAATACGTCGAAAAGGGAAAGCATCAACGAATTATCGTTTTCGTCCTCTTTTTTTATTCTTCGCGTCTCTGTTACTTCTGTTTGTTTAGTTCTCAACACCCACTGAATTTTCTATGTTATTGTGATCTTCCATTACATCTGAGTTTTGATGATGTGATGATAATCCATTCGTTTTAATATTGGTACTTAGAGTTGGTAGACTAAACTAGAAATGGCGGACTAAATTTGTCAGCGCGTCTGTAAAATCAGAATATAAAACCAACATCCTGTATTTAAGTTACAAAATTAATAATCAAACAACATGCCGCTACGTTGAAAATGACTAGAAGAAAAAATTCAAACACCTCGGATCAATTTTGGAGTAAACAAATCATATTCCCCGTATGGGGATTTCCCCGGATGAACTTGGGAAGTTCAAGTTCTCAATACAAGTTTATATTATATTTCGTATTTCTCAAACGAAAAATAAACATTTTTGGAACTTCAAAAAAATTATATTATAAGAAAATTTATGAGCTTACATTAGTTTTAAAGAAATATACATCCCTTTACTGACACCCCGTAAAATAAAGAAATTGTTGCCAATCACCTTTGCAATCTATTTGGTTTCATTAACTTTATGTTCGAACATAATTTTTTTTTCTAGTAGTTACACGCGTATTTTTTTCTTTTATTTTCCATATCGAAATCAAATGTTTAAAAATACGAATATTTGCACAAAACTAAGATAAAAATAATCAATTAACAAAAATATTAAATTTAATGAAGTAGAGCAACTTTCACTTCGGTATGAAGGAAAATCGAGCGTAGAGCACACGTCAGAACGCTCCGGCCCAAGGAGCGCGACTAAAGAAATTCGCTAGGATTTTTCCTCATTATTTTAAATATTTTTTTAATATTTAAAGAATTATAAAAATTCAAAAAAAAATTTTTTGAAGGATTAATACTCATTGGTCTTCAACCAACTCGAATAAATTAATGGAAAAAATAACTTTTAGCAGTATTTATCAATAGATTTTGTAAGGCAAAAAATGGGAAATTTAATGAATTTATAACGTTCTAATTAAGAAAATCATAAGTTTTTCGGCAATTGTATTCAGCAGTTTTTAATAACGACTATATAAGGATAATAATGCGCTGATCAGATTGTGTAAATTGTAATCGGTTGCAACGTAGTGAGTGCACAAACTTAGCTCGAAATGTCTTTGGGGGAAAGAGACTTATCTTGAAGGCCTGATTAAGGTAACATAAAGTAACTTTATAAATGTGAAAAAATTCACGCGCATTGCGTATATAACACTAATTGATAAACAAGAAAAAAAAAATCAGTTTATCATTTCATTAGCCGGGAAAAAATTGTCAAATAACTTGTTGAAAACGCAATTTTGCTAGACTGCAGCCTTAAAAAAAGTATCTTAGAAACCACTGGTTCCTATCTTAATATATATAAATCTCGTGTCACAATGTTTGTCCTCAATGGACTCCTAAACCACTTAACCGATTGCAATAAAATTCGCACACCATGTGCAGTTCGATCCAACTTGGTTTTCTCTGAAAACGCGGGCGAAGCCGCGGGCGGAAAGCTAGTAGTTTATATATGAGCAACAACTACATAATATAGGGGCTGATTTGTATTAAAAAATATTTGTTTGGCAGTCATCATCTATGTCAGCATGAATGAAATTTTTCAAAAGTATGAAAAATTTTCGTTTGGATAATAGCTGAATCTGTGTGGGGCGGGGCAGCTTGTAATGAAATTAATAAAATATAAAAATATAATATATACCTGCATAAGTATGGGTCTGGAATAATTATAATGTTCACCATCAAATTCACAAAATCTGTTGTCCTTAGAGCACTTAGAAAGTTTATCTGAAATATTAAAGCAACTATAAATTTCTAATTAGTTCCAACAAAGTGGAAAGATAAAGAAAGTCCATACTTGATATTAAAGATATTTCATTTCTTGCTTCAACACACATGTTGCATGAATCTCCTTGTAGTGCCATAGAATTAACAAGGACAAAGTGCGAGCCCTTCAATACCAAGTGCTGAACACTTGGAGCATTTAAAAGTTCTATAAACCTTTGCAGTGCTCTTTTCCTTATTCTAAAAATATTATAGAACTTATTCATCATCAAGTAAAGTAGAGAAGTAATCTGATTTTGTGTTAGGCCATTGCCAAAATTTGGGAATCATAAGTTAAATTAAAATAAATGAAAACTATTTCCTTGCAGATCGAAATTAGATGATGATTGATTCTTTGGATGTGATTTGATGAGAGATATATAAACACAGTTTTGTTTACTCTTAAGAGTTTCTTTTGAAGTTGAAAACTTTGTGGTGAACATAATAATTAATAGATGCCTGAATATTAGATATACCTGTTATGAAAGCCTATGTCATGATTACCCATAACAACATGCAATTTTGTATCCTGGGGCACAGGAAATAGTCTATAAAAACGCTCTACATATGCATTAAATTGCTTATCATCAGTCCATTCGCCTTCATCAAAAAGGTCTCCTGTAACAATTGTTTCTTTATAAGTAACTAATTGTATTAAGAGCATAGTAAAATCGAACTAGGTACATATATATTAATAATTACCCAATACAAACACAACATCAGGTTGGTGTGTATTTATAATGGCCGTAAATGCTTGATGCATTTGCCATTCTCTTCTCAACTTATCTAGCCAATGTCCTCTGTAAGGACCCAATAAATGAGTATCTGCTAAAATGAACGCTTTTAAAACTGGCCCAGTAGAGTTTACTAGTTTTGGCCAACTACACTGAAAATATTGTACATTAGGAAATAATATAAAATGATAATATTCAATTGTATTATTAAGTATTTAATGTGGAATTTAGTACTAATATTTAGTAATACCTGAACAACGACTACATAATATATGAGAAACTCACAATAGAGCCCAATACAAAGTAAACCAAAAATGGTAAACAACAGTTTTTTGGTAACACGTCGCATACTTATAATATAGTCATGTTACTTACGAAATGCTTTATGAAAAGAAATGTTAAATATTAACTAAATCAAGCTTCCCAGCAACATCAATAAGATTAAAGATAAAATGCGATTAAGCGATAAGGGAAATCTTGTTTGATAACAAGCAATGACAGGTGATGACAATTGACAAGTAAAATGACATATTATGCGGTTACGAAATGCGCCATGAAAGAAGTCCTACGGCGAACATGGGAACTATACTATTAAAGCAACACAGTATTAGATCTGTGGTATTATGTATAGTCTATGGTGGGATTTGGGAACAGAACGGCCATTTTTTAAGACCAAGCACACGTGTTGCCCCGCTAGAACAATGACTTCAACCTTATTTAATTTAACTTATTCTATAGAAAAAATATGGGCTCAGACGAAACGGAGGCATGTATTGTAATATGTACTTTCAGAATAAATCCGTTTTCATTTCACACACATTTGAAAAAAACACCACGTAATTTATGGACGCCCCCTTAGAAAGAAGTGGGAACATGATAGATTTCTTAGAATTTTTAGAAACTCTATTGTCTATCATTGTTTTCCATATTTCGATACTCTTTCGTAAAATGGAAAATCATCCATCCTCGATACAAATAGTGAAATGGAATTTTTAACACTTTTCACTTTAATTTTCCCTTACTCTGGGGGCATTTGAATTAAATAATAACCAATGCGAACATTATCAGGCGCTGACTGCGCCAATTCAATGAACTGTGCTGCATAAGGCTAAGGACAGATGAACGCGCGGAAACTGGCGCTTCCGCGCGGAAACAAGCGCTTCCGCGCGGGACTGCTGTTCAGGTCACATGAGTAGAAAGACGGAACAGAGACTAAGCTTCTTAAGAACGTGCAAAATTGTTACCTATTTTGGTAGGGTTGTCACAATAGGTTAAGACAAATTAAACAAAACTACCTACTACAACCCAACCTAGGTATGTACACACTTACGATACATACATACATACTTACAAATGCTAAACTTGTAATAATAATGAAAGGTAAAAACACACCATGTACAATTCTCATCTTATTAAAAAAGGACCTAATAAAATAAACGCAAGTATAGGTAAACCAGAATCTGATGGCAATTAGGGAAATCAAAATTTTGAGTGTGCAACCCTAGGGAAAATGGACTGAACGATCTTGATACTGCTTAGTTTTTATTTTGTCCTCAACATCATTAATCACATTACATTAAGTGAACAATACTGTACTTAATAATGAGATATCCACTTAATATTATGTAGGTACATACTTACATGTATAATGTACATATTACTTTTATAGGTATAGGTAATACATATTATTATTTACACATACCCATATTAATTGTATATTCATCATCATTATGCCATGTAAAAATATGGATGTAATGATAATACAGATCAAAACTAGATTGCTTATATTTTTTTATAAAATAAAATAAAAATAAAATAAAACTATGTTTATTTTCGTAAGTATTAACAGATACACACATTATAAAATTCACTTTAACAGCTTGGACTTGACGAATAGCCGTATTGGAAACTCCTGTAATAAGTTATCATAAAATTATATTGTAATCAACAAACAATATTATAGTTACCTACTTATAATATTTTTAATTTAAAGTACCAAAACGGGTAAGTCCAATTTACCAATAAAATATTCAAAATTGAAAATTGTGATGTGTTTGACCCTTCTTCATCGAATGTTTTTCTATACACATTATAAACAACACCTCTTGCTTGTGATCGCAGCGGCTTTTTCGACATTTTCGAAGATTTTTAGACAAAATCCTAAAAATTATTCATCAATTGCAAAGAAGACAAATAATTTGACAACCAATTTGATAGTTGTCAAATAAAGTTGCCACATGAAAATCTTTTATTTCATAAATATAAATATGCCATCAGATTCTGGTAGACCTATAGGTACTGACTTGAAAAAGTAATAATCAAAATATTTACTCACCTATTGTACTCCTTGAGATAGTTGAAGTATGATATATTTTTAGTTTTTCTACTATTATTCATACACACAGTACAATAAACAACCATTTTTGACAATGAAATATTACGTTTTATATTAAAATATTCAAACTTGCAAGTTGCAACTAATAAAACAAACAACGTGCGTCGTATCAACCCTGAGACTGTCCTCTGCCTGTGCAAGCGCAAACCGGTTTTTTCCAGAATCGCTGCGTACGCGACAAGCGGCCAGAGACACACACACATGGCCCCGCGTACTTGTAGTAGTGCAATCGATTCTCGCGTTTGTTTGAAGCTTATTCTCTGTTCCGTCTTTCTACTCATGTGGTTCAGGTGGCGGCAGCAGCTTGCGCGCGGGCGTAGCATCCTAATTCCTAGCGAGAAAATTTAGTGAAAATAGTAATACGCCATCGTATTACTATTTTCACATTATGCGTATTACGCATAATACATTTACAATACAAAATACAAAGTAATATTTAGTATCCATCATTTTTTTTTGTGTGGTGTTTCTCAATGTTAGCCAGAAGGGCTTCTACTGGCTTCTACATTTTAACGCGGACGCGGGGGTGAACTGAAGGTTCACCCTGGTAGCGACATGCGCAAGGGCGTCCGGGGGTCCAATTGACGGGGATCTCGAACGTCGGCTTGGGCCTTAGATCATTACTTAATGATCTAAGGCTTGGGCTGTCGCTTGAGTGGAGGAGGCCGGAAGGGCCCTAATCGGGCGGGAGTATCAATGATGCTGCTTAGGTTTAGTTACTACGCTTTAGCTATTTTATAAAAAAATGTTGTGTGGTTTTATGAAACCACGGTAAAAGTGAAACTGTTCGAACGGTTCCGAACACTGCTTTGTGTAGCGCATGTCGCGCATATATATGGAGAACACACAAAAATCTCGATTACCTGTTAACTGCGCATGCACTAAATTGATTAGTTTTTAAAATAACCTCTCCAACTCGTTGGCCTGAGGACATGTTCCATTCATAAACTGCACCTTCAGAGCCACAGGAAACTAGCGTTAAATCATTTGCAGACCACGCTAGGCAAGTAATCTAAAAAAAGTATTATAAGAGCTAGCGCACACGAGCAACTTTGTCTCAGCAACTATTTTGTCTCCGCAACTATTTTGTCTCTCCACCCATGGGCTAGTATGAAAGTGCGCGCACGTAGCAACGCAACTCCCCATACAAATTGATGGGAGAGACAAAATAGTTGCGGAGACAAAGTTGCTCGTGCGCGCTAGCTCTTAAAGTGAAACTTTTATTACATCGTCTCAAACTTTTTGGTCTGTGTAGCGCATGTCGCGTGTATCGCGGCTGCCGAGTAGGTATAAAAGTTTCACTTTAAAAAACGTGTAAAAGTCTACGTGACTAATGTTGTCTCATCGGAGACTGTTGCAACTGTAGCGATCGCTGTTCGCTGGTATTTTTGTGCCGTAGGCCGTAGCCGTAGCATAAATTAATCGCGTTTGCATAGTACATCGGCATCGTACAGAAGTTAGACAGTATCGCGTTCGCATAGCGACTGAATCTGGGCCCGTAGGGTGGACGAGAGGACACATCTAACGACAGGATCGCTACTGCAGCGCTACAATATAAAAATGTTATATGATGCCAACCATGTGTGTACATTAGTATTAAAATATACCTAAAATTAATTAATTATTGATGATATTTTATTTAAAAATGATTACAAAATAAAACAAAAATAGTCAAATTAGCCTCATTTATTGTACGAAATTAATTAACATTAACATAATTAGTTGAGAATGAGATTAGTTGTAAATATTGTACTAAACCTAAGGTCTTGTTTAATTTAAAAATTGTCAAAGCGTCTTAAAACTAAAATGTTGGTGCATTTAAGTTGTACAATTTAAACATTAATGAAGAACAAAAAAGTACATTCATTATTTAATTAGTGTATGTTAAATAATTATAAATTATACTACTAATTTATAACATACAACATACAGTGTAAAGATTATTCAATAGTATAATAAAAAACCATATTTATGGTTTGAGATTAGTAGTTAGGTACATAGTTTAAATACATTTTTGGTGTATAAAAGGTACTAAATTGTGTAATCAGATTGTAAAGCTATGTATTTACGTTTTACAGTAAATTAAAATATTTTCTTATAAGATCATCATTTCGTTACGGAATGTTAAAATCAGGGCCGGATTTCGGTGAGAGCAGCCAAGGCTACAGAAAAGAAATTGACCCAATAGGGACCTCAGCAAAAAACAAGCAGACAAGTTAACACTTTTCCTGTGATATACGTTTTCATTTCTATACATTATAATTTGTTTAAATATTTACAGGTATTGGAAAACTAGACCAATAAAATAATATGGAGTCTGCACTCCCTGGGTTGTTAATTGTTATCCCGATTTCTATATGTATACCTCGAAATTACCACTAAATCATTGCAAATTAATGGTGATAACATGGAACAAAGCAAATACAGCTCACAGTAATACCATGTAATACTACAGATTTGAATAAGTAATTTAATCCTAATCCTTATAATATAATTCCTATACGCTTAGATTTATATCCAATGACCAGTATGAGTATAATCACAGACAATATTAATTTTGATTGTCGTTTTTGGAGTAAACTAGAGTAGAAATTAAGAAACCACAACGGATAAGTTTCAAGCACCAGTTAATTAATTGGTAAGCGAATTTTCAAGCTTGTTTATTTGAAATAATATGAAATCAAACTGTGATCAAATGATTGTTTATCACCTTCCAAAACGAATGCTACAGCAGAATCAGCAGGATTAAGAAACATGTTAAATGTAATAAAATAATGATGATTTTGAATTCAATTACACTCAACAAACAAAACTTTATAATATATTAATTCATGATTTATGATATAATGATTTGAATCACAACAATACATGTAATGGTCCTTGAAAAAATAACTTACAAAATGAATAATTAGTACACACCATATCCTAATTGACCTAGCATAACCAATACTGTTTAAAAATTAACAGATCTTAATAGGATAATATCACAACAAATACACCATTAAATTCATTCATTCAATTATTATGGAATAACTCTTGGTCTGGCCAAGATCATATCACTATAAGAAATTGTTAACCGCGACCTGACGATCAACTAAAAATAATTGAAAACATACCAACTATGCGATTCATGTAAGAATAGGATCGATGATTCAATAAATACCCATGACGTCATAGGAATTTATTTATTGATTAACAATAACAGTAAGTAAACTTATGAATTTTATATCAATATAAGAGTGAGATATAAAATAAATCGTTTTTGTAATGCAAAAAGAATATCAAGATTTTTTTTTATTTTTTGCCTATTTTTGTAAGATCCATAACGTTTCTATTCTCAGTTGGATTGTTGTATTGAATTTCCTTATGATATTTCAAAAGAATATTAAGAAAGGTACTTAATAAATTTATAAAATTGTTTATGGTGTAAATAAACTTGTCAAAGGATTACATAAATGGTGTTATTAAATAATCGGACGACTAGCGTCCAAATTATGTCTTAGTGTCACACAATATAGAATTAATAGTACATCACTAAGCTTTATGAAGCGCAATAAAGAAAAAAATATTATGTTAGATAGATCTAGTGTATACTAGACTTTCCGCCATACTTAACAACTTTCCTGTCCAATATGCCGTTTATAGTGAGATGGTCTTGCCCAGATCTCAACACATTTGAGCTTATCCATTCGTCAAAGCTTTAATGATAACATTATTTATAAAATTTGCTATTCAATAAGAAAATTAATAAATTGACATTTATTTTAGCTTTGCCAAACATATCCATTATCGCACAGCCCTCATACTGCTTTTGCAAAAGATCTTGTATGTCAACATCAACAGATTCCATCTCTACTCCCATAAACTTTCCTTTTATTGTAAAAACACCATTATGATCTGTTGGAGTAATTTCAAATTGAACATTTTTGAACTGTGATGTTGAAAGTCCATCTATCTCTAACAGAATTCCCCTTTCCAACAATTTAGCACCAGAGTACTTTACTGTTAATTTTGATTTCAATTTTTGAACATCCTTACCGGACCTACGCAAGCACGCATGAACGCTCCTGAAAATAATAATAGAGTTAATCATAATAAAAATTATAGTACTTATTTTTATAAACATACACTATGAGATCACTTACCTTTTTCCAGCATGAAGGTTAGCAAGACACGATTTAATATACTGATCATATGATTTACACTTCTCTTCAAAATATTTTGTCTTCTCCAAGAGACTCTGTTTAGTTCGCGTCAACGTTGCTAACGCGCGCCTTTGCGCTTGTCTGTACTTCCCTTTGTTACACAAATCCAAAGCTATGGATGTGATTAAGGCTTGGTATCCATCTTCTCTCGTCACATAGCCTTCGTCTTCTAACATTTGCAAATTACGTCGTAATTTTGCGATATGTTCACGCAATGACATCGCTTCGTCGGGTCTCGCTTGGCCAGAATATATCCGCCTTTGTACTTTTTCACTGTATTTTTCTTGTTGTTCTTTCGTAGTGCCAATACATATTGCTTCTAGTAAATGTTCACCTATAATATCAATTTAATTGTTAAAATAACATACATTTAACGTTTCATTAAAAATTAGATCAAATATAATCTTACCGTTTAAAAAGGGAATAATAGCGACGCACAACTCTTTAGTTTTAATAAAAAGTTTGTTCAAATCGGTCATATCGTCAGAAGGCGCTTGGAATTTATTTACAAGAGCCAAACACACTTCCAATCGGGCATTTTCTTCGCAATCACCCACTTGCTGTAACGCATAATAATAATGAATATAACAACGTGCAACATGCAGCATGCTCATAGGCTTTAGAATTTTCGCCTTGTTGATTGAATACCGAGGTACTAACCACTGACCCACCCTTGCTCACGAATACGTGTATGTATGTACTTGCATTAGAAAATAATATTGGCTTGACTTACATTACCTACAAAAACTTGTTTTAATAGATAATTTTTATTTAATAGATAGAGTGATTCAAGAGGAAGGTTTATATGTATAATAACATCTATTAAATAAAAAAAGGAGAAGTACTTTTATTTTTAGGTTTCTAATGTGATGTCGTCAAAAATTAAATTTTTTCCGCTTACATTGCAAACGCAGGCTAAACCATACGAGTTTTATCAAAATAATATACTAAGTATTATACACATTGAAAAGGTCTACAGAAAAGTCCGCGATGGTATATGTCTATCTCTTATGGATAACCCACAATAACTTTTTTTTGTCATTTACTTTTTACGACAAATAATGGCTAATTTTCGAAGCGATTTTAACCAATACAGCATTAATCCTTAACCAATTAAATACCTTGAATACATTGTTCATTTAATATAGATCTATATGGCCCTTTACACCGTATGATTTAAGTGAATATTTTCGAAGATATTACAGATTTAAAAATTGCGGGACGTAGCGTTTGCGGCGGTACCGGCCGGCCGCCCGGCTGTCTATTTTATACCCGTGCGAAGCCGGAGCGGGCCGCTAGTATTACATATTTCTATTTACGCGGTTGTTTCATATACTAAAACAGGTATAACTTCGAATAACATTTGTGTTATAGAATTTTGCATTCGCACTTTATCGTCCATAATAAAATAATGTTTGGAGAAAGCTAATCTTATAATATTTAAACCAAGCAAAGAATTTGCGGTAGCCAGAACATTCGTTATTTACCTGGACAATATCATTTTTTTTTATTATAATATCTTATGTGACAAGAATTAAGTAACTTAAAAGAATTAATTTTTAAAATCGTTATTATAAGACACGAAAAATAAACACGTTATATTTGACAAACATTTAATAACATAATTGTTGCTATTGTGGAAAAAATATTCGCAAGTTTTTTTTTACATACGCATATTACATTTTTTTATCGAGGGTATCTCGAAAATACTTTCAAATGTCGAACTTTAGCTAAATCATTGATTTATCAAAACATAATAATATATTATATACACAAGAAGGAAATCAAAGTATAATTATTAATCCTTAAAAACTCACCATCGTAACATCTCTGGAAGCAAGTTGCGCCACGCTGGGCACATCCCCGAGCTCGTCGAGCAAGTCGTTGAGCCGGTCGTCCGCGTCGGGCGCAATCACGTCTTGGTATTCTATTAGAAGCGCATGGGTGTCTACTATTTCCTGAAAGAACAAAGTATTAAGAAAATTCAATTTTACCTTTGACTTATACCTGCATTTGCTATTGATTTTGCAGTTTCAAAAATAACTAGCAGTTTAGATTATCAGCTTTATTTTTCTGATTTCTCATTTTTGAGGGACAGTCAGTCCATCCACTTATTGATAACTTAAAAACATTAAGAAAACTTATCTCTATTTAAAATTTACGCATTTTACAGTTCGCACGAAGACAGGACTACGTTTGTCTAGTCCAGGTTGGTATAATATAACTTACTTGAATAGTTATGTAGATGTGTGGATGATGAAGTAAAGTGGCTTCCGTATATTCATCGACCGCGAAATATTCTTCCAATGTTGGGCCGCGACAACATCGTCTGAACAACTCTTTCATTTTCTCATGACACTCCACTATGAAAGGATTCAGACAGCGGAGGTGACTTGACTCCTCACCAAACTAAATAAATGATGTAATAAAATTTTAATGTTTAGCCTTTTTATTTACACAACAACAAAAAAAAAAACGTTATTTTACGGATATGTTACGTAATTTATTCCAGAAGTAATCAGAAAAAATATCAAGCGGATCAGATATTTTAACAACTCACCCCTTTTTTCGCCGCAGAGAAATGTAAAATTTTAGCAATAGAAGCAAGATTCTTTCGTTGGTCGGTAGTTAGGCAACTGCCATTCGGCATGTTGATTATATGGAATGCATCAGGGGCCACTATCGCAGCATTGAAGAATTGATAGTAAACCAGATTTCCAATCACCTGAAAAGTAATAAGCAGGGATGTAACGGAGGTAGTTTTATCGGAACCGAAATCGGAATCGGAGTTTTCAAATTTGGTTTATCGGAATCGGAATCGAAATCGGAGGCAGGGTCAGTTTGTTTAAAGACAAATAAAACATGATTTATAGTCAATTCTTTTCATTTTTATTTTTTATTATAAAATAAAAAACAACTGTGAAAAAAAAATTGGCATAATTCCAAATGAACAAAAGATAAAATTAATGAATTTAAAGTTTAATTAAAATTAAAACCCAAAATAGCGTGTTACATTTGGTGACATTACAATAAATGAACAATAGCTAAAGCAAATTAAATCAAAATGGACTCCAAAAGTAATGTATTGTACTTTATGAACAAAAGCTTTGATGCTTTGTAACAACTAACAAGTGAAAAAATAATTGATGATAGAGTGCACGTAGTGGGGGTCGGGGGATTCCCCGCGCGACATGTATGAACCTGTTCGGTACAGGCCGTCGCGCGCCGCCCGCTTTGTTTCGTTCGACCTCCGATTAACATCCGATACAAAAGTATCGGAACCGAAGTCGGAACCGAAAGTGTAATAATAATCGGAAGTTCCGACTTAACGGAACCGGAATCGAAGCTCCGTTACATCTCTGGTAATAAGACATTTTGCACTGTACTTGAGTTGAATAAGAAGTGAAGATCAACAAGTTGAAACTAGCAGATTTGATTGTATATTTTTATCATAGCCTTAGAATTGTAACAGGATGTTATCAGTTTCTATAAGTTCTTTTTCCCTCCCTCAGAAAAGCAAGGAATTCATTTTCAAATTGCAATACACTTTAAAGGATACCGCGCTACACGTGACGCAATAAAAGCAAACACTTCTGCAATAACTTTCTCAAAACATATGAAAAAATAAATCAAATTTTAAATAATCTTCTAGCAGAGAAAAACTAAACACACCTTTAGAACATCTTTTTCGGGTGTATGAGGAAATTTCGATGTCAATGATCTGTGTAAAACTCTTGCCATGTATGTAATACAGAAAGGCAATAAATCAGTGGATGATGTTATTTTGTCCAAGAACATAGTTACTACAGCTTTTAATTGAGTCAGTGCCTTTTCTAAACGAGTTTTAACTTCAGGATAATTGAGGGCTTCTTCTTGGGTCACGGAATATGGCAGTTTTCTGTGAATAGAAAAGTATTTTATCATATTAATAATCATTCCTTAGTTATGCGCTACGCAGTTATTTAAACGTGTGAGGATTTTTTCTTTTTATTTAATAAAGTTTCTATACACAAGAAGACCAAATAATATAGTACTAATTTTCTTAATAAAACTTACGAAATTTGGCCTGTTTTCATTTCAGTCTCATTTCTCCAAGCTTTATAAATTTCTACTGGACCTGTTTCAATGTTCAATTCTCTATCCTGTATTATTTTTTCCACTAGAGGTCCTATTATGGTTTGAAGGCTATTTAAACCAGATAATTGTCTCGACAAACTGACTGCCATTTTAAGGACTAAAGGTGTAGATGCTATAATATCGAAAGGTTTCGTGACCTTACAACTAATTTCCTCCTCTAAAGTAAATCTAAAGAGTTTTAATAACAAATATTCGTCTCTGGTATATGCGCCAAAATTATAAAGACTCAGAACGACATTTTGTAGAAAAGAATTCGTTTTATTTTGTGGTATACAAAACAATAGTTTAGATAAATATGTTGGATTTGTTTGCAATTCATAGAATAGATGTTGGTAGCCGTCTAAAAGCCTTTTGCTTTCTTTAGTGAGAGATTTTAGACCCTTAACCGCAGTTGCGATAGTTGCAAGGGACCCCTTTGCATCTTTGTTAACAGTCAACTTATTCATAGAATTATGTTTGACTAAATTGTTAAGTTTCAAGCCGTGAGCAGCGACTTCTTGTAAAGCAATACGATTTTGTACAAGAAGACCAATTTTTAAGTCCATATCGTCAATTTGCTTTGATAGTTCCTGATTTTTCCGAATTGACTGGACAACTTCAGATTTTAATGTCTGCAGTTCGATTTCCCTATCATAATCGTCAGTGGTAAAGTCAAGCATATGTATGAATTTCTTGACAACTCGTAATGGTGGGTTGGGAGAGTGGAACAACGAAGTGAATGCTTCCCGAGCACGTCGGCCTCGCCAAAGAGCCTGTATTTTGACTATTTTTTGTTCCTGTACAAAATATAAAATAATTATTACACATTACATTTAATTCAAAAAACTAAAAGTATAAAGATACATATGAAATAGTTAAATGATTGAAATTCACAAGAGATATTTTAAAGAGAATTAGACTGCATATTATAAATTTACCTGTACTTTGTACCAAGCTAAGGGGTTTAATTTTCTTTCTTGCTTCAATTTAGCTTCAATAGCTTTCATTTTAATCAAAGTTCCATATTTTCTTTGAATCAAAATCTGTCTCCACCATGATTGTATTCTTATTATGGATTCTATATTATCTTTAAAATAATTGTATCTTTCAACTTTTTGTCTCATTAAATAGCCTTTGCAATGTGCTTGAAACTTAATCAATGTTTTCTCAAAATGCATCTGTTTATATGAATTGATGTGGTGTTTATTTGTTTTTTCTATAATAGCTTTAATATCTTTCTTAGTCAAGTAGCGTGCGTGAGGTACAAAATCTTTTGGTGTCGTCCAACTGTATGTGTAAGATTCCACATCTATATAGACAGTATTACCAGCTTCTGTATGGCACACTATCCAAGGGCAAATGTAATGTCCTTTTTTCTTGATGGCCTTACAAAACATTTGAAAATACACCTCTTTACAGGAACTATCAACTGAACTTGAATCAGAGAGAAGTGGGCACATCAACATTTTCCAAAATGTATTTAGATCATTCTTAATTACAGCCAAATTCAATTCAACAATTGCATCAGTCAATTCTTTGACTTTCAATGATTCAATGTTAACATCATTAATAGCTTGAAGAATATCATCCAGCCAAAGATTTTGAGATTCTTTGTTTAACAGCCTTTTCTTCAATGTTCTCATATACAGATGATATTCTTCTTTATGTAGTGTTAGTGGAATTTTGAGACAAGGGCTCTTTAATAATGCTATTAAAGTGTTGACATTCTCTTCTGCAACTGCTTTGTTTATGCAATCAACTACTTCTATCACTGAAAACAAAAAGTGACTCATTACTTAGTTAATACAAGTAACAGTACAATTAAAATTTCATATGAATAAATACATACACTCATCATTATTGTCATCTTTCATGTTAACCATTTCAATTGTGTCTCTTACATCCTCCAATGTTAACAAAGGGCATTCACATTGTTCTTTAAATTTAAATTCAAGAGCAGAAACTAAAGCAGAAAAATATCGGCGGCGGCAATGCGGACGTAACATTTCTAAATGTATCTGCTTAGAGTTAAGGGCATTCCAGACTGCCACTTCATCCCCTCTTTCAACTGCTTCAGAGATAGAAGCTATTGAAGTCAAATAGGACACAGATGCAGCTATCTCACTTTCATTAAGATTTTTATCCAATTCACATTTTTCCAATCTCATCTCTTCATGTAATAATGGCATAGCAAACTTGTTGATTTTAAACTTAAGTCCCAATTTTGGATTTGTTAAAGCTACATATAAATCATCAGGGCTGCCTTCATCTAATGCCCTGTTGACATCAGATATGGCTGATTTATGGCCAACATGTTCAAGAGATTTGTTATTACCATCATAAATGATGCTTTGAAATATTTTATGCCAATTTGTGATGCTCTCTACATCAACATCTTTACTATTTTCTGTCAATTCTTGGACCACATCACAGTAAAAATCAAGGTTATTTGGGTTGTAGTCTTTTAATTTAACCCATTCTTCATTGAATATTTTATGTAAACTATTAACATCATTTCTGTGACAAGCTGAACACAGAGATTTCCACAAGAACTTATAGTTTGTAGAAGTTATGTGTCCTTGAATTTCCACCAATGTCAACATTTCATCATAATCATCAGGGACATAACTGTCATTGAGAGAATGATTATGGGCCACTTGTATTTTTTCATACTTTGCATTTTTCAAAATATCCTTATATGTATCTATCAACCGATTCTGGACATATTTCACCTTAAGCTGAGGGTTCAATAAAGCTGCTGTTATTGGTTTTTCTGTATCTAATAAATCATTGAGTTCTTGTAATGCTTTGTGGGTACTTGTATTGTCATCAATGCTATTGCTGGACAGGATGCCACTGATCTTTTGAAACATTGGTAAAGGATGCTTACATTTTTGCAAGTCCTTTGAAACAGAATCTAGTTGTTCATCTAAAAATGGGAAATTAACATTATAATATTTAAGTAGAATGTAAATTTTAAATATAAAGTCCAATATGGAAATGGGGCCTAGTGAAATATATAATAAGAAATTAAAATGATTTCGTTTTGAGTACAGTAACCAACATCAACAGGTAGGTAGCAATTATGTGCAATATTTAAAGCCTCATAGTGCAAGGGACCACAACTTTCTAGGTGACAAGAGTGATCAAGCAAAGGACCATATTGTGTTCTCTGAGAGTTGGGGAATAACACATCTTAATATACTATGAAAATAAATAATATAAAAAAATAATTTGGAAAATCCAAAAGTGCACGCCTCATAATTTTTTTTTAATAAATATTTATTAATTATTATTTTTGTTTATTTAATAACAATTAAACCACATCGAATCAGACCCTGAAAAATGAAAGGGTTCTATTCCTGAGCATACTCAAGCGTAAGAGAAAAAAAAAGACTCGATTAGTAAAGTATTTCGGTCGCTATCGTGTTAACAAGAAAAAGGATCCGCACATACAGACACACGGACGTCCAAGACAGAACTTTTTTAAACTGTTTTTTAACTAGTTTAAATAACAAAAATGACATCAAAAATATCATGAACGTTAAAAATAGTGTTTTTTCTTAATATGTGTGTGTATGTATTATCTTACAAGTGCAATGTATGATACATAAAGACATTTTAAGTTTGAAAAATCAGATGTTTTGCGCGAAGTGACAGTAGTACCCACCTCAACGCTTCGCTTATGAGGCGTGCAATATTAAAGAATATATCATTCTCACCTGTAAAAACAGCTTTACCAAAAACATCATGAATTATTGGTGCTTTGCCTAGTTTAAATAAATGAGAACTTAATGCATGGATGCAGTAAATTACTCTTGGCATATTCTTATTGTCGTATATATCTGTTGTTTCTGGTTGAAAGGTCTGATAAAAAAAATATAATACCTTTATTTCATTAATAATAGACAACATTATTTTATTTCAATAATAGATACTTATTATGTATAGAATAACAGAAAAAAACATAGTTATAATTACCGTAGGTAATTCAGTTTTCTGCAATACTTGTAAAAATTTATTTATATTATCAGTATGTTTAAACTGTAGTCCCATAACCTGAAATATACAAAAAAACATATTCCAAACACAAATTTAACATATTTACTTATTTTGCATAGATTAGACCTTGTCCTCAAGGTTTCAAGATTTTTTCCAAATAGTGAGAATATTTGATAAAATTAGCATTAAATATGAGCTAGTGTGACCGTATTGTTAATTTATTTGTTGTACGGAAAACATGACAAGCATTCTGCCATTTGAAAAGAGGAATGAATCAAACCACTACCAACAAGGCAAACAACAGATAATATTATATTGGTTTGTAATGCAAAATTTTAATGACGATACTAACTTATTTTTTACTTTAAAATGATATTAAATATAGTGTACAATAAAGTAAGGTACCTTGTATCGCCGTTGATCAATGTCGTATATTTTGTTCCAAGGAAGTAAGTCAGGTGCAATGAAATGGCCCAGCTTAGCCAGGTAAACGCCATTCCTTAAACATTCTTCAAATTCAACAGCTGTAGGTAAGGACTCTTTTAAACAGGCTTCCATCCATGTTTTGGCCTCTTCCAGGCGACAAAGGTACTCGTAAGCAATAGTTCTTTGTCGAATAACATCCATTTCCTGTGCTGTTTTACGAACATCTGTGTCGCCTTCTAAAGTTTAAAATATATTTAATATACACTTTCGAATATCTCACTTTAATTTACATTCTACCTCGTACGTTTATCCGTTAAATAATGCAATAATATGAATTTAATAAACAGAAATTACATTTCTTTGTAAACTTACCATCGTCGATTTTTCCAATAAGTGTCTCATTTTTATCCTTCCCCATGACTTATAATTTATTATATCGACATAAGGCACACCAAACTCGCACATTCGCTTTTATAAAAAACATTAAATTAAAAATTGTTAAAACTTAGAGCAATGCAATAAAAATATTTGTATTTCCAGAGCGGTTACAAATCCACAGATAAGACAAATTATGCCTTCACTGGTGACAGGATGACTCTTGGTGGTAAAAGTTTATTGCTATATCTGTATTTTGGACAAATGGATCAAGAAATGGATATTCAATACGTGTTCAATACTGTGTTCAATACCTTTTCAATACGTACTTGTTTGATTTTATGAGAACATAATTCATTTAGAAATTAAATACTTTTAAAAGTACATATTATTAAGCTATTGCATAGCTTCTATGGCGGGCCTTGAGCGCGGGGACCGAATCCAGAAATTGCGTAACGAAAAACCTCACGCTCCCCACTCCAACGGGCGCGGAGGTGTGGCGTGAAGGCATAGCAATTAGCATGCAAATTGAAAATTTGCAATAGCTTTACCTCGGCAGTCCCCGAGTGCCACACGTCTTTCATATATTCTATTCTATATTCTATTTATTCTATTATATATATTTATTCTATATTCTATTCAGTAATACAATATACATATTATATTTCTAAGTTAATGAAGATAGCAAATATTTCGACATGACCTACGCTACGGCGCTAATCTGTATGAAGGTTCATACTTCATATCTGGAAAAAACAACCTAAAATTAAAAAAAAAACAACGGAAGTCATTTTGCCTTCTATCTTCCTGTATAGTTCATTATCTTTAATTATTAAATTATATGCTCTTTGACCGTTGCAATTTTGTAAGGTTGCATTTTTTATTAAAAAGAACAACGCGTAATTATTAGAGTATGGAAGAAGAGAGTAGTGATACATTTAGAAAAGAATCTCCTTTCAATCCAATTTGTAAATGTTTTCTGGAACCTGCAATTTCTGACGAAGAAGTAAAAATTTCATTTCGTAAAGAACAGGTTCTAAACACGGTAGTAAGAACCGAAACATATCTCCGAGAGCGTCGAATTCCAGAACTTATTCGTTTTCTTCTCACCAAGTTAATATCTCAGGCCCCACCTAAACCAATTGCTTTTCTTGAAAAGTTGATTGATGATTGCATGCTCTTTCGGGCAGGACATGGAGCGGCGCCAGTTCTGTTTGAATCAAGGTAAATACTTTATCATACAGCTGTTGTAGTCTAAGGCTTTATCACTTCAAAGATAGTAGGTACAATAAATATACAATTAGACAAGATGTTTTAACAGTCTGCCTATCGGTTCAGAATTGTCATGAAGTGGTATCAATAACTGTGATCCATTTCAATCAAATCAAATATTTTTATATCCGAAGATCTTAAAATTGTTTTTTTATTTGCAGGCACTTAGAGGCGGTAATTAAAAGCTTTGATCCATGCCAACGAGGATGGTTAAGCGCAGGTCAAGTTCGCAGGCTTTATACTACTTTAGGATTAGTACCTGAAGAATTTGTAGAGGAAAGGGTGCCCGTTGACTTAGTTTTCAAAAGCGTAAAATGTTGTCAAGAGAAAGAGTTATATAATTTACTTGCTGCTGGAACAATCTCGGACAACTACAGCGATTATTTGAAATCTGATAATGTCTCTATCTCTATCAATAATAAAGCTCCAATGGATGATTACTTTTTGTACATTTTTTTCCTAGCGTTTTGACGAAAGTCATTGCTAATACTATTTTATACTATCTACTACTATAATCTTTTTGTGAGGGAGCTTTAGAGGAAGGGGAAAATAACCCAAAATAGGCATAAAATTTGAATGAGACTTTTTAGCGGATTTTAACCGTGATATTATACTGTATAATACTTATTCTATTCAGCTAACTTCCGGGAGAATATCAATAGTAGCGTTGGATATTCTAAGTTCTTTGAATTTCTATGGAAATACGTACAACTTAAGAAAAAAAAAATTGGTTGTCTGTAAAGTCGGTTTACTGACGATAGTTGAACGTGACAACACGTAGGTAGTGATTATATCCTCTTTGGTGACAACGTCCGATTGTGCTTGTTTGTCGCTCGTTCCACGCTCTCGCTTGCAATTCAAGCCACAGTAGTCACATACTACATCTCAGGCATTTGTTTTTCCCACAGATATAAAAACATTACTTGAAGGTTTTTCCTCTTTAATATTGATCAAAGCTTTCTCTATACACGTAAATTACGAACCCCACAGCCGGATACCCCAAAAAAACATATTTACGAAACTATAATATTTTAATTAAAATTAAACTCTACGCTTATGTCACCGGAGTTAAGGAATCATCTTTAAGATATTACTTGCTCTGTGGGAATCATTTTTATTGGAAAAAATTAGACATAGGTAATAGCGGCAGTACACATGGGGCCAAGGCGTTGGGCCAACGTGTTGGGAAAAAATGAAGGATATCAAGATTCCTGTTCACACATTGGCGTACTGATCATTCTGCATTGGCGCTTCAAGGATGGACGTAGTCCGTAGAAGTTCTTGCAGCCGCGGCAATTTATTTATACAGTGCGTTTAATTATTACGTACATGTGCATCAATAACAATGAATGTACTCTGCCGTCTGCGATGATATTATTTTCCAATCTCTATTGTCCTTTTTTATTTCTGTATAAATAAAACATTATTATGTTTAGATTTTTTCAAATGTTTAAAATGTGTACATTTTACACTTAATTTAATTTTAATCTTCTTATATATAAAAATGAATCGCAAAATGTGTTGGTAAGCGCATAACTCGAGAACGGCTGAACCGATTTCGATAATTCTTTTTTTATTATATTCCTTGAAGTACGAGGATGGTTTTTATGTAGAGAAAACGTAAATATTATGTACCACGGGCGAAGCCGAGGCGGACCGCTAGTTACCTATAAAACGAAACTTTAAAGATTATATAATATTATTATATTAAATGATAATAATATGTATTATTTATGTAATAAAGCACAATTTGATCAAAACCATGCTCATTGTATATTGTTATTTAATTTTTAAGAACAAGTAACTTTTTAATACTATTTTACTCATTTTATAAATATATATATTTTTTTTTATCGCATTGTATGAAAGTGAGATAAGAAAAACATCTAGAATAATATAATAAATAGAAAATAAAACATCTGATTTATTGAGATTGGTTTTTATTTTTGTGTAGTTCATGCCGTGGATTCCAAATTATTCCTTCATGTCGATACAATTCTACGAATTGTAAAACCTCATTGCTTGTCCACATCGGCGCCTCGGGCCTCCATCGATATTGGAACATGGTTAAACGTAAATTTCATTGACGCGCAACGATACTGTCTCCGCTGACGAGTAACAACAAACTGAACAAGACACCAACGTGTGAACGCTGTTTGTGGAGCGCGCCAAGATCCTTTGATGTGTGCACAAAAAACCGACAACATTCGGTTGGCCTGCCAATATTGGCGCCAACTAGGCTAATGAAGCCAACATACCGCCAAGTAGCTCTCTACACGTTGGCCCAACCCGTTGGCCCAACACGTTGGGCCCATGTGTACTGCCACCATAAGGGAAACCGCGCCCACATTTTATTCCCGTACGAACGGCGTATTCAGCAGTTTAGTATGAAGGCAGGGCCGTAATTCGTGCGAATAGCAAGCTGTATATAAAAGATGCATATTATGTAAACTATTCGCTTTGAGATTCGCGTCTTAGATGAGAGTTTTCGAATAAGAAGACGAATATTATATTTCGAGGCGAATGGTTAAAAATAATGTGTAAAGGTGTAAATGTACCATTATACTTGATACGGTCAAAACCGCACTATTGTGTATTGTGTCAATGTGGTGTCAATGTCATCAAATGTCAACTGTCATCTATCATCAGTTCATCACAAAACAATTTTATGGATTTTACTGCAGTTGATTCTAAATACTTTTAATAAAAATTAATTTAACCGGAAATTTTATGACTAAATAACAATTAAGTTTCATCAAATTTGTTCAATTTGTTCTATTGAATGTATTTTATGTTTTCTTCTATATTATATTTTAAATAAACCATCCCTTTGTAAACATTGGGTTGAAAGTGGTTGAAACTGAGGGTTGAAATGTTTGGTAATACTTTTCCGAATAGATAAATAAATTAGGAAGAAATTTTTTCAATATGTTTTTTATTGGCATTTTCATTCACATTGTATTTTTGTTCTCAATATTTGACATATATTTTAAGTCACCCATTGTAAAAAATGTTCCTCCTTATCAATCGAGACACGAGCCACTTTCTGATAGGCTTGTTCTTTTTGTAGTAGATGGTCTTAGAGCTGAATCATTTTTAAATTATACTACTATGCCATACTTAAGGTGAGTGTAACATCATTGATTTTAATAAATTATATGTGAATGTACTATATAGTATTTACTATTTTTAGATCAATAGGTAACTCATACGGACGTTGGGGTATTTCCAACACACGGGTACCCACAGAAACTCGTCCAGGACATGTTGCGATTATCGCTGGTTTCTATGAAGACCCATCAGCTGTCGCCAAAGGATGGAAAGAGAACCCTGTAGATTTTGACTCTTTATTTAATCAAAGTTCCTTTACATGGTGCTGGGGTGCATATGATATTGTGGATATATTTACCAAAGACAAGAAATTAGAAGACCATATTTTTGTAAAGAAATTTGACCCTTATGATCAATCGTTTAGCTCAGATAAAAATACTACATTACTAGATAAATGGGTATTTGATGATGTGAAGGAATTCTTACAAAAAGCAAAACATGACAATAACTTAAAGAAAAAATTACAGAGTAATAAAATAATATTCTTTTTGCATTTGTTAGGGACTGATACATCTGGTCATACTCACAAACCTAAAACACCGTAAGTGATTTACTATTTTTTTAATACTACAGAAAAATAAAAATATATTCAAGTATTTTGAGGGACTGGGACTATATACTTTTCTAAAATTTCTAGGAATTTTTTAACTACACTAAAAAATGTTGATGATGGTATTAAAGAAATGGAGTACCTTATAAGGAGTTTCTATAATGATGATGGAAAAACAACATTTCTTATGACAGCAGATCATGGAATGACTGATTGGGGTATATAAATTCTTTTTATTAATTAAAAGTATATACTTATTTTCATAAAATATTTGTATAATTTTGTGTTGTTAGATCATATAAGATCAGGTTCATCGTTGGCTGAGAATACTGTAATCTTCATAGTGAATAGAATAATTTTAATTTCCAGGTTCACATGGCACTGGATATGAGCATGAAACAAGAACTCCATATGTTCTTTGGGGAGCTGGTGTGCAACTAATTCAAGACGAAGAAAAACATATTGATGTTGAAACAAATTTCATGTTTCAGGAACATAGATTTGATTTAAATCAAGCAGACTTAACACCTCTGATGGCATCATTCCTCTCCATTCCTGTACCTGTAAATTCTGTTGTAAGGAATGTTTTAATTTTTCTATCAATTTTCTATACTTGTAAGAAAATGAAGAGATAATATGAATCAACTCTTTACATACTTTCTGTTCTTTTAGGGTCAATTGAAATTAAATCTACTTGATTCTTCATTGGCAAATAAAGCAAAAGCATTATACAGTAATAGTAGACAGCTGCTTGCACAATACAATACAAAGAGGCTTGACGTTGAGGCTAATGCCATATCTATTTTATATAAACCATATGAACCCTTAGATGGTAAGAAGGTGAAAGAATTGATAAGGTTCACAGAAATGTTGTTGGAGCATGCTGATTATGACAAATTGATTATGTTTAGTGAAGAGATTATGGATTTGAGTCTAGCTGGTCTTGTTTATTATCATAATTACTACCAGAATCCACTTTTAGCAACAATTACCATCTCCTTTTTGGGATGGATAGCTTATTTATTACGCACACTGATGGAACAATCCATGATATCACAAATTGATGTGTCCAACAAAAAATATCAAACCAAAAGTAATTTATACAAAAAGGCTGATAAAATTATTTTGTTCACATCAACATTTTTGGGTATACTCTATGGTTATTTAATTTATGGTAAGTTGTAATCATATATATGTATTAGTTTACATTCTCTTGGTTTATTGACAGATTCTAATATTGAATTTATATTTTTGGTTTTATGGCATTCAAATGCTTTTTAATTATAAATTAACAAAGAATAGAAAAAATTCGATCACGAGGTGGGACTCGAACCCGCATCCTTTCGCGCCATTCCGGGGCGGATGCCTGACCAACTCAGCCACTCGTGACCCGCCAGAGCAATCGAATTTATTCTATTCTTTCAGTTTTATGTGTCTGAAGGGACACACTGCGCGCCATCTATTGAGATGATTAACAACCATTTCAACCAATATGAAGCACTTTTCAGGGAATACAATATTGTAACGATGGAACACGACCTTTTTTGTTGAATTTATATTTTTGGTTTTATGGCATTCAAATGCTTTTTAAATATAAATTATTTATTTTTTATTTTATTTAAACAATTAGATGACAGGGATCCATTAATGTTAGTACGTGACTTAAAAGCTAATGTTAGTAGGTACAATATTCAAGTACTATCATCAGTTGACGGGGCACCCTATGCGTAAACCTGTCGCTTTGAATGGACAAGTTTACGCACAAAGTGTCCCATGAAAGATGACATATATCTCTCCGAAATTACCATCAAGAGACTGTTGCGACTGCGCCGCACTCTATCAAATGTAGACGCTGTTTTTTTGCGTATTATCGCCCAGAAATCGTCCGTATGCGCATTAGCGAACATTCCAGACGCACTGCAGTAGCGAGGCAGTCCCAACAGCATTCTAAACGCATTATTGTACATGACACGTAAGGCATTAAGCGATCTATCAGTATAGTAAAGTTTTATGGCATTCAAATGCTTTTTAAATATAAATTAACAAAGAATAGAAAAAATTCGATCACGAGGCGGGACTCGAACCCGCATCCTTTCGCGCCATTCCGGGGCGGATGCCATAAAACCAAAAATATAAATTCAACAAAAAAGGTCGTGTTCCATCGTTACAATATTGTATTCACTGAAAAGTGCTTCATATTGGTTGAAATGGTTGTTAATCATCTCAATAGATGGCGCGCGGTGTGTCCCTTCAGACACATAAAACTGAAAGAATAGAATTAATTCGATTGCTCTGGCGGGTCACGAGTGGCTGAGTTGGTCAGGCATCCGCCCCGGAATGGCGCGAAAGGATGCGGGTTCGAGTCCCGCCTCGTGATCGAATTTTTTCTATTCTTTGTTAATTTATATTTAGAATCTAATATTATGTTAATTATTTTATTTTCAGCACAAAATTTGCCACCTCAGTATTATATTTACTTCTTACTGCCAATAGTGCTCTGGTTATATGCTTTGTCACCAGTGAAGCTTTGGATACTGACTTTGAAGATGTTATTCCATAGACGGGGCTTCACCTTATTGGCTGTTGAAGTTTTGTGTTACACATTCGGTTCAATGGCTATTGTGAGTAATGTATTTTAGATGCAACTTATTATTTTATGAAATGTTTGTTTTTAATTTTTATAAATGGTTATTGACTATTGTTAAATTAATGCATGGATCATAACTGTTTATTTCTAGGGATATTCATTCACATATAGGTGGATGCTCAGTATACCATTGCTTGGCATGAGTTTGTGGCCTATGTTTTCATCAGCAAAACGAAATGTTAACACTTTACTGTTTCTCTCATGGCCAGTGGGTTGCTTGATATTAAGTATTTTTTCAATCTCCCCTGTTATTGGAAAGGATGTTTTTATTGAATTAGTGTAAGTGGATTAATAAAATTTTCTTATGTTTAATATTGAATAACATGATATATAATAATTTTAAATTTGTACCAGTTATTTAAATGATTAACATTGATCTTTTATTTGTTTTAGATATCTTGGTGGCTTTATATGGCTCCTTGTTATGATATATTGTGTATGGTTTATATTGAGCCCTAACTGTGAAGATAAAAATAACTTGAGAGATGTGATTCTTTGCGTGGTGCAAATGGTGATTCTTACAATTACATTACAAATTATATTTGTGCAGTCGAAGAAATTTGATGGTGGTGCTCCAATTTCACAAGCTTTGCAAACTGTTTGTTGGTTAATTACTGGTTAGTACCTAATTAAGAAAAATTTTCCTATCTACAGACGAATAGCATTACGAAAATATATTAAAAATCTTTCAGTTCATATTTATTTAAAGTATGTACAATAAAATTTTCAAAAAGGAATTCTTGTTTTTCACATACACTTATTTACGATGAGGTAGACAGTATCAATCAGTTATAATATTTCCATTGTAATTAAACTTTTAAATTAACGAACACCAATTGCTTTTGCAATGAGTTTTTATAAATACTAATTTTTTTGTAACCCTTTTTCAGCTCTTTTACCAGTGTTGCCACTTTTGTATAGCAAGAGACTTAATAACCGTATTCTCGGCATTAACTCTTCAACAATAATTTTTTATTTATTATTATCTGTCGCACATGAGGGGCTTTTTATTGTTGCGTTGATATTTAATATCACATGTTGGATGTACATCGAATTTAAACTTCTTGACATAGGCAGCAAAGAGGTATTTAATTATTATTATTGTTACTTGAACATGAAATTGGGATAAATTAAAATTTATTTAATTTTTGATTATGCAGGTCACTGATTACTATTTTAATTCGGAAGATCAGACGATGGAAAAGCATATTACATCTTTCGAAAGGAGTATAAGCAGCCATGACTTTAGAAGAGCTTTCTTTTTTGTATCCTTTTAATCTACTGTAAAGTGCAGAATGAAAATAAAAAAAGAAAAATTAGGCACACACCATTTGTCATATTCGTTGATAGCAATCGAATTCTGAAACCTTGTAACATTTTCGGATTAACCAATATATAAAGAATTCACCCACATTTCTATTTTTAACCAAATTATATTGCTGTAAATATACTTGTTCTGTTTGTTATGTATTTCCTTATCGTAAAACAGATTTTATACATCGTACTATCATACTTTGGGACTGGCAATATCGACTCATTAAATTCTTATGAAGTGCGATGGGTCCTGTGCTTTACGACCTCATATAAGCCATTTCTTATTATGGCTTTGATAATCATGAAAACTCTGTCAACACAACTGAGTGTTGCCTGTTGTTTCCGAGCTATCCAAAACTTAACAAAGGTCAGTAGTTCACTTATCTTTGATAAGTTCTCATGATTATTATATTTTTACTTACTTATTGCTCGCTCCGGCTACAATTCAGTAGACTATTATTTCATAGAATTCTTAAGTTAGGTACTTATTTTCTGCATAAAGCGGTGAGAATTCTATTTTAATGATTTTTATTGATACATTTTCGTCAACAAAAATTTTCGTCTGTTCGTATGTTTGTAATGGATAAACTCAAAAACTACTCTAAAGATAATAATTCTTCTACCAAAATTGTTTCCAACTAATAGCAGAAGAAGTAAAGATAGTACTAGATCCCACCGCAAGATTATTGTGTTCATAGTTTTTTTGATGAAACCAAAATTTTATGTATTTTTATAATTAGGAGAATATATATATCGACTAGGTTGCCAGTCAAAATTTGGCCGCAAGCATGTTTAATTAAATTTTTTCTACTTAATCGGTTTTTTGGAAAAAAATTCCGTTCACTTGTTATTTATAGTTTTAATCACGGCAAATTACATAAAGATACTAAAAAACCACGGTTGCCGTTTTTCATCTGGCTGCAACCCCTTGGCAGCCTTGTGCAAAAAGGTATAATTTCAATCCATTTATACGTTACACGTTCATAACGCACATTAATTAATCATAATATATCAAATTAAAGCTATTTTTTTTCTTTTCATTATCATATATGGTTGCCTTATTAAATCCAGCCGCAAATGAGGGTTGCTGGCTGTTAAAGATGATGAATATTAATTAAAATTGCTTGCGGCTAAATTTCGACTGGAAATCTAGTCGATATACATTCTCCTAATTATAAATATACCTACATAAAATTTTGGTTTCATCAAAAAAACTATGAACGCACTAATCCTGCGGTGGGATTTAATATTTTTTTAATTACCTAATAATTATTAAATGATTAAACTTATGCCTTTTGTTGTTGTTTCAGGCTCCAATGGGATATGTTCACGTCATAGTTCTCATATATTCAAATATTATGGGTTTGCAATTGTTATACCATGTTACAAATACTGGCAGCTGGCTGGAGATAGGAACATCAATATCACAATATGTTATAGTACAAATTCTTACATTAATAATTGTCCTTATTAATCAATTAGCTAAAATATTAACTGATGTTGATGCGGCTGTCCTGTTTATTAAATTATTTAAGAATAGAAAGAAATATGTATAGAATATTACATATTAACACAAAAAATCGAATTTTGTATTTATTTACGACCTATTATTGTTAAAAAAAAAGTACTTCGAACCCATTGAGTTACTATGAGAGAGACGTGATAACGTCTTTAAAATCGTTTTAGTCGGGTGACATGTTCAGAAACTTGTGTCACACCAAAACCTCACGAGCGCGATCGCAGGTATAACGAGAGAGAGACGGACCGATCTCCCGTCTCATCTCGAGCGCTGCCACCAATAAAACGTTATCACGTAAACATCTCGATCGTAAACCTACTTAACAAACATGAAACAACCAATTTTTCATAAAATATCGATTAGGAAATTACACTTTTGGTTTAAGTAGGTACTAGACGCAAAAAATTCTAAGTCAGGATATTATCAATTTTGAGGTTCCGTACCTACACAAGAGAAAACGGGACTTATTACTATAAAAGACTTCGCTATCGCCTATCTGTATGTCTGTCCGTCTGTAGGTTGTATCTCACGAACCGTAATAGTTATTTGAAATTTTTAGAGTTGAATTTCTTTTGCCGTTATAATTACAAATAATAATTAAGGATAAGGAACATTTAACTTCTCCGCTTGTCTGACTCGCACTTGACCGATTTTATCTTACAACTTACAAGTGAATAAATGAATAGAAATATTGCTGAAGCATTGTATAGTTATAATATACTGCTATAGTTATAATATACATCATATACTTAGGTACAGTAATTATTGTATATAACACAATAATTATTAACTTATTAAGGGAAAAGGTACAATCTCAGATTATGAAGATGTGGCCTCTGGATCTAACTTTCAGTTGTGACCATTGTCCAAGGCCTTTTGGAAACTACCTAAGTTTTAGTAAAAAGTATTCATAATATAAATATACACCACTTATTATTTATCATTATAGAATTTGTCTTTTATATGTTAAACAGTGTTATAAATTTTGTGATTTGATTTCTAAAAGCCTTTCTATCCTCCTCCGAATAGTTACTGACACTTGAAACTTGAGTCCTCGGTTGAGTCTCTGTCCTCTGATCTGTCGACTGTCAATGTCAAATGTCAACCGGTTACCCTGAATCCTGAAAAGGCTAGCGGCTAGAAGTAGAAGTAGAAGTTTTCTATTTTATAATTATATTTCTAGGCTATATATTTACGAACAAGAATAAAATATTTAGTCCATCACTTTTCTTAAAATATAGATTTATTTTCACTATTATAATACCCAGAGTACAGCGGTTGTGTTTACGGTTTAATTTTTAAGCGTTCAAAGATATTATATTTACCTCAAGAAGTTATACTAAAGCTCAATTATTTTAACTGTATTTAGCAACAGACTTGCCGAACTCAATAAGATACATTATTAAGTATTAATATTCTTAATTTACCACAACAAAAATTTTACTGAAACAATTTTTAAGGCCCTTGTTTTGGGCAGCTTCAAGACCAATGTCCAAAAGCAGAGATTTTGCATCAAGCATTCAACAAAATGATGGGTAAGTGCATGAAACTTAATATATGTACATAATATAAACTTTTTTAAACTTTGTTATTTATGTTTGCACAGGTATAATGGAGAAAAACTTATATATCCAGCTGCTTCCCGAAATAAAGAACCAATATTACAAGTTCTGAAAAGATTTATTCTATGTGATGTTGATCAAATTGAAGATGAAAGCCCATTGTTTCTGGAAATAGCATCAGGGTCTGGCCAGCATGTAGCTCACTTTGCTCCCAATTTTCCAGGTGTCAAATTCCAACCAAGTGACATTGATATGAATTTATTTGGAAGTATTTCCTATTATGCTAATCACTGCCATACAAAAAATATATTGCAACCTATATTATTAGATGTGCGGAACAAGTTTTCAAACTATGGTTTTGAAGAGAGTACAATTGATTATATGTACAGTGCTAATTTGATTCATATCAGCCCATATGAATGTACAATTGGATTATTTCAAAATGCAGGCTCATATTTAAAATCTGAAGCTCTGATGATAACTTATGGACCTTACAGTAAAGATGGTGTCATAACACCACAAAGTAACATTGATTTTAATGCATCTCTTAAGGCTAGAAATCCATCATGGGGATTGAGAGATATAAGTGATCTTATCAAGTTGGGAGAAGATAATAATTTATCACTTATAGACACTGTAGAGATGCCTTCAAATAATTATACACTGATTTGGAAAAAGGATTAGTGATAAAATTGCATAAATTAGAAATTAAATTACATATTTAACCAAATAGAAATATGTATTTACAATACACTGAAATAAGAAGTAGAGCTATTATGTATTATATCAGTGTTGTGATAAACATTTTAAAATCTTAGCATTACATGTATATTGCAATGTTAAAAAAAAAATAATGGTGCTTTTGCATATTTTCATTTTTATACAATTTATTGCATTTTCTGTGGGTTCAGATTTGCTTTGTAACCTACTTATATTTTAATTAAATATGTAAATAAGCTTGTGTACAATTTTATTTCCTAAAATTCCTTATCATTTAAATATTTTATATTGTTAATTTGGATATATTATGTAAAACACACTTATCTGCAAGACCTTGTAAATAGTAATACAATGTTGCAACTTTAACAAGGTCTTGTAAATAAGTGTGTGTTTACAGGAATGTTCTTGATAAAACTACACAACAGTGATTTTGTTTTTGATAAATTATATCACACTAGCTTCCGCCCGCGGTTGCGCCCGCGTGGTGTCTTCGCAATAAAAGGTAGCCTATGTTCTTTTTCAGGGTCTAAAGATTGTCTGTGCCAAATTTCATCAAAATAGGTTGAGAGGTTTAAGCGAGATAACGTAACAGACAGAGTTACTTTCGCATTTATTATATAAGTAGAGAAGTAGAGATAAATTTAATGTTATAAAGTGATTTATCCAGAAAAGTAAAGCACGGTCTGTTTTGTGTACCTATGGATCATCAAAAGGCTATTTGTGTAGAATCACTAATATTATTTACAGCACAGTACAAGTCAAGCTTCTAATGGCTGATGCTTTTATTTATTATGCAGTGATTTGTGTCAGTATCACACTTCTTTCCGGTGCAGCACTGGCTCTGGCACTTTGAATTTGGAGAATATGGAGAATATTTGAATATGGAGAATCTCTTTTACACAGAATACAGATGTAAAACCAGGTACATTTCGTTTATGTAATCAGGTAACCTATTACAGCATAATCTATTTTATTTCAACCAAAAGACTAGTATCAATGAACTTTATATTGACAATGACAGTGACAGGTGACAGCGTCACTTTGGACGGCTATTACTCGTATAGTGCCACAAACTTATCTGACCCGGTGACAGTGTCACTGATGTCGCTTTCTTTTATATAAACAAAAAATCTCAGAGCAATAAACCTATAGAGTACTTGTATCGAGCGTATACAATTTACATATATTTGTTTCTCTCTATCTAAAGAAAACGTCGTATGAAAGAATGAGATAGCTATAGACTACAAGCTACGTTTCAACATAGTCATGGCACCATTTTTACTATAGGTACGTATTTAGATAGATAGAAGGTGATAGTGATGGGATGTGCTTCAATCGATAAAATCGTGAATGCATTTTGCATTTACGGTTTCGTGAAATAATAAATAATAAAAAAAAAAAAAAACAAAATTAATCATAAATTCCAGTTGAATACATTATTTGTTTAATCCTACGAATATAATAAATGCGAAATTATGCGAGAATGGATAACTTTCTCTTTCACTGCTGAACCGATTACAATGAAATTTTGTACATACACACATAGGATAGGTTTTATACCGGAAATCCCACGTGAACGGGAACTGTGCGGGATTTTCTTTAAAAACGCGGGCGGAAAGCTAGTATATATTTTAAAATAAATTTTAAACTTGAAATGTAACTAATTTAAAATAAAGATCAATAAAGTTAAAGGAGTGAGGAGAAAGGCACAGTCAGCATGAATTTTAACAAGTTCATAAAAGGACAGTCTTAAAGAAAACATTTTCCTTATATCCTACTAATAAAGCGAAAGTTTGTGAGGATGGATGTTTGTTACTCTTTCACGCGAATACTACTAAACCGATTACAATGAAATTTGGAAAAATTACTTTCGATCCCGTAAATTCCACAGGAATGGGAACTATGCGGGTTTTTCTTTGAAAACGCATGTATATTAAGTATGTATTTAAATAGTAGTTTCTCATCTATGAGAACTGTCATTTAATCAACCGTTTAATTTTCACATAGTTACACATTTAAAGTAAATGTGTAAAAAAATTTCCAAATAAAAATTCACTCACACACAAATGTATTTATTGTCTAAAGGAACAAAAAAAACGTAAGCGTAAGATTGCACAATTCTTCTAGAGTATCCATCTTGATAACACGCAGGCTCGAAATGCAGTGAACACAATCTAGCAAATTTCGACGGCGTCCAATCTACACGTCTCATGTTTTATACCCATTTTTTATTTAGCTCTGGAAATCTAAAACAAAATGAATTTATTAATAATCTAAAAGAGAAACAACAAACTAAACAGATAAGTCAAATAAAACAACCACGTGGTATTTTTTATTTTTCTGCTGTAGAAAATTTACATCTATTATTTGCTACAACAACTACATATAAATCTGATATAAGAAACAAAATAAATAAATCAACGTTAATATGAAATAGATTTTTTGTCATAAATCGATAATATACGCTAGATGTGTTACAACACTACGGTGGTAAACAAAATGCCAAACGTGATAATATTGTGACATTTTTTAAAAATTATTTAATTCTTTTGTATTCCACAACCCCATAAAGTGGGTAAATGTTACAGTTACAACATAAACTTATAAAAAAGCGCTTGATAAAACCTTCAAATAGGGTTAGAACATAAATATTTATCAATTTGCTGAAAATCACTTACCGATGGAAAGATATTTTTTCATTGTTTTCATCCAAAACTCCCATTCGACTAGTAATAGCCGGTAGCTAAACATACAATAGTCATTTTAGCACACTGACAAATAAAAAGAAACACTATACACTTTATATTTTCTAAATATTTCGTTAAAAACACTTGACGCACTGAGCCCACCAGCTGGTTGGAAAACAAACTGACTGCCGGCGCGCTACGTTTGAAGACAGTGCAGATACTCTATCGCTATCTCAATCTGACTTATGCTGTTATTGACTAAGAGTAAGTAGATTAGAAAATATGTATTTTGTTCTGTCTCAATATAAGAACTCTATAGGTTTATTCCTCTGAGCAAAAAATATTCCGTATGAAAAGTCTGTGAAAATGTGACATTTCAAAATGGCGGCACGTAGTTCCAGTTTTTGCCACCGGGTCAGATAAGTTTGTGGCACTGTATTACAAAATTACAGATTTACCACTGTGTACAAACTACAAAATGTATTTTTTTAAGAAAAATCAATAAGCTATAATTATAGCGAAGTTATTTCTCAAAATAAATAAAGACAAATTAATGATGGCTTTTGATAAAGAGTTTATTATGGAACTTTTTTTAGAAGATAATGTATCATCTATGAATAGAGTTATCATTGCTGCTGCTAATGTTATTAAGGAAAACCATGATAATATAACATGTATTAATGATATCGTTAAAAAAGAAAGTGCCAATGAAGTGAAACGGCATAATTACCATAAATTGTTCAGGGATACTCAAAACACGTATGAGGATAATAAATTTTATGAAAACGTTCTTATTAATTATACCGATGAAGACTATGCTGCTAAATTTATGATGAAAAAGTCCACAGTTCAGGTAAACTTTATAATAAAATAATACTTTGTAATAACTCAGGCCCCGGAATCACAGTCACAATAGAAAATCTATTGTGTCGTGGCCCGATCGGGCCGTTCGGGGCTCAATGGGTTAAATAGAATTTTAAATATTGAATGTTTTTTGGTTTCAATTAAATCTTAGAATTATATTTATATTTTCTTTTTATTTTTTTCAGGCTCTAATAAATCACCTTAAAGATTACATAAAACCAGGGACATCAATTATTTCATTGGATAAAAAAGTCCATATTTTCCTTTGGTTACTAACAAGTGATTCTTCATTTAATGATGTTGCTAAATTATTTAGTTTACACAAATCCACTGTCAGTTATATTTTTCATGAAATTGCCACACTACTATCAGAACAAAGATATCATTTTATAAATTGGCCATCTCTGGAAGAACAACATGTCACTAGAATTAAAGTAAACAGTAGATATGGATTCCCCAACTGTGTTGGTTTCATAGATGCCTGTCGGTTAAAAGTCGGGTCTAAAATGAATCGGAAAAATAAGCCTGAAATTATTTTATTGCAAGCTGTTTGTGATGAAACATTAATGTTTTTTGATATCCACATAGGAGATATAGGTAATACACATAAAAGCAGAGTTTATAAGGAGAGCCAATTAGCTCATGAATTAAAAAATTTCATAGATTTTGATAATCATATACTGGGAAACTCAGAGTATAAGTTACGGAAGAACTTAATGACCCCCTTTACTAGTGATGAAGTGTTGACAAGTGAAGAGATGAAATTTAATGAAATACATTGGAAAACATGCACCTACATTGGACATGCTTTTGAACTGCTTAAGGAGAGGTTTAAAAAGTTAAATCATATTGATATTAATAAAGCTGAATCTATTAAGACATTGATTTGTGCAGCTTGCATCTTACACAATTTTGTTTTACTTCACGAAGGGAGCTCCTATATGAAAGAAGAAGCTGTGCTTAATGATGATGGGGTCACTATTGATCCAAGTATAGTCAAAACTGCACTAGAGAAACGGCAGTTTCTTTGTAATTACATAAATTATATAGATAGCACTTAAAAGTATACAAATCGGCATTTTACATCAACTGCATTATATTTTTTAAATGGTGGATAAAGCAATCAAGTGAAGGAATGTACTATTGAAAAATTTACTGAGTATACCTTCAAGTATGATGTGATACACATCACAAAGATGAAGGGACTGAAAATATTTAAAGGGCACATATTTTTTTCCTCAATGTTGAATATGAATAATGAAAGCAACTCTAGGTCAGAGCAAGATAAGCAATTGCTGGAGGCTCCTGAGAGCAAAGGGATAAGTGAAATAGCAGAAGTCCAAAAAATAAGGTCACTACCACTGCAAGTATAGTATTATTATATTATCTAGTAATAATTTTTAAAGAAGGTTTCTCAATGCCCTATATTTTATGTTAATTTTATATGTACATCACATAAATCGAAAGGCGCGGTTAGATAATTATTGTAAATGTGAAATAAAAGATATATACATTTTTTAAATTCATTTATTTAATACAAAGAATATAAATAATACATATTCTCGGAGTACACAGTCATTTTAATTGAAATGTATAAAATGCGTGTATGTAATAAACATGTATGATTTTACAATGATACCATGCCACACATTGATCAAAAAAATCAAAATTATTTTAAAAGGTGTCCTAATAATAAACTAACACTTTATATCTAAAATAATAAAAAAAAAACTTTATAATATCATAAAACAGAAATAAATTCCGTTAATTAAATAACCTTTGAGTCACGGTGGGAATACTTATTAATTTTTATAGATCTCTGATTTTCTCAGGTGGTACAATTAGCCTTTTTTCATTAGTATCAAAATATTGTTAACTTGTTCTTTTTATATAATTATAAATACTTGAATTTGTTAATTATTTTAATGAGTCAAAATCGAAACCATACTCTTAGTAGGTAAATCGACAAAATAATGTTAAGCTATAAACAATTTATGTGCTACGCATTATGGATGAATGGAGAAAACATATACATATAAGGACTATCGGGGATATCTTAAAAGCTTCGCAAACTTTAAAACATGTATTAACAGATGATTAAACATATTCTATTCATTTTATGCTTCCTAAATTACATTAGGCACTAGATTGGCAACCTACAAGGCACTATGCACTTAGCACAGCAATTTTAATCTAGATAACAACAACAATTTTTACTTTTTAATGTAATCAATTGTTTCTTTTTATTTTAATTACATGTTTCATTTGCTTATAGCTTGTTTCGCTCTATTTTTTATGCCGAAACATTAAAAATAAATTTTGCTAGATATGATACTTATGATTATTATTACCTAAGTATTATTTCGATTTTTGATATTTGAACTAATTTCCTATGTAGGTATATGAAGACCACTATTTCGCTTTATATTAGCATTATATACATATTCATATTTACAGAGCTGCGTAGCGAAATTATATATCTACGTAAATGTGGAATGTATTAGTTATAATAGCTTTACCGATTTACAATGGACACGGTAGTTAATACTGAAAAGATAACATTTTTTCACTATGGGTGTATTTATATATGTATTATAAAATATTACAATTCAATCCAATTATTTTAAAGTTTATACATACTTCACAAACTTAGATTTACCATTCATGTATCATACATTTCATGGATTTGTTTATAAATGCACGTGTATTTACTATTTACCACTGCAGTTTCTTGTCATTTAAAACTAGTATATCAATATTTAAACTATATAAACTGTACAACAATATAAAATATATTTTTATTATTTACAAAGGAAAGAGTCACTATCACGTTCACAACGATGAATGCAAACTACACTTGCTGTTCTCACCGATTTGCTCGGAAGACTTGGCACACGCGATACAAAGTCATAATTCATACTATCACTTTGAAATAGTTCCATACACTGTCTTTTCGGGTATATTTCATATGTAAGTCTTTTTAACTTTTTGTAAAGTGCCACATTTTAGATCCTTGTCGAGAGATTCCGTAGAATTGCGAAGATCGAGTGCACGCTCCTTACCAAGTTCAATGTGCAAATTATCTTGTTTTGCGAGGGGGCACACGTTCGCTACCATATTCACATTTTTGGATCTAGGTGGCATATACCCAGAATTCACATTCAACGGAGTTTCCAACGGACTTAATCTGAAAATAGTTAAAATATCGTTATTTTAAAATAATCGTAGGTAGCTATGTTCGTATTTTGAAGACACATTGATTCAAAGTTTATTAAATTATTATTGACATTAAGTTACCTGTTTAAATGATTGTGTTGTTCATTGAATGGCGAGGTATCGGTAAAAAATGGGTGACGAAATCGCCGAGAAAACAGATATCCGATTACAAAGCCCACCATTAATGTAACTAAGCATGAAGCCACTACAGCTGTTAAAAGTGCTTGTGCGCTATAAATGTTGCCATCTGCAGCTTCCACTGTCAATAAATCTGGAAAAAATGATAAATGTTATAAACAGTTCGCATTCTATCACACCCTCTTATCATTGAAGTTTTTCGAGAGGTTCCGAGGTACATGGAACGAAAATCATGTTAATTTGGTATTAAATATTATTTTATTAGTTTACCTGTTTCGTGCTTATTATCGTTCATATGCTTTTCTTCAGATAAGACGTTTGTTTCGACCACTTCGATTAAAATTTCATTTTGAATATCATCAGTCTTTTGTCGTAGATTCGGCTCAGATTGCGTTGGTTTTTTTGTCGCTGGGTTCCTATTGCTATGCCTATCGTTTGGCAAAAGAGCAGGAAGTTTATTACATATATCGGTCTTCCCATACTCCACGTTTTGTAAAAATCTTTCCGGATTCGGAAACTGTCTATTTCCCACCCAAGAACATTGCTGCTGCTTTGAGTCCCATGCACAATGAGGATCTTGTAATGCTACACATTCCCTAAAAATAGATAATTGCGTTTAGTTAAATATATAGAAATATAATCAAATCAATATTTTGAGTTAAACATGTGATCTTTTTTTTACCTGCATGATTGCACATTTGTGCAGTGAGATAAGGCCACGGCTCGTATGATATCTCCAGATGACACAATAAGTTTTTCTGTTGTAAGTGCGACGTGCATTTGTCTTATGGGCACGCCTTGTGGCAAAACTTGTACTTCAGATATTACAGCAGTCCTCACTGGATTTCTACTGTATTCGTCTACACTTGCATCAAACACTCCTTCATTGGAGGCGACATTCACAGCTTTAATTACTCTTCCGTCATCGGTACCAACATACATAACGTCATATTTATTTCCATTCATTGATTGAACTTGCGGATGTATGGCGATAGCTGAGAATCTGTATTGGAGGCTCACTCTTATAAGGATTGGACGTGCTAAGAAAGATGGAACTGCCTTGTCCATAAGTGGATGCGTTTTTATAAAATTAACGGCGGAGTCAGATAAAGTCCGACTGTCTTCTACGCATGATCCTGGTTGGGGATGTGGCACCTTTTCTTTTTCTAATTGCAACCAATTTGAGTTCATGCTTTCTTGCCCTTTAAATGGTCCCTCGAATGCGTCTAAAATATCTCTCATTGCAAATGCGCAAACGGCTGAGCCACCAATTGCGTTTTGAGGGGTAGTAAAAACTGCATAGACTATATCATTCCTGCTACCTCCACTTCCATATATACCGTTAATTATTTCAGTGGTTGCCTCTGCAAAAAAAGCAAATAATTATAATATGAAAATGATATCTATAGTTTATCCTATAAATATCTCCAATGTTAAATTATTCTACTCACGGATTTCATCGAAATAGAAGGGATAATCTCCAGGAATTGAACAATTCAGTCGCGTTTTTAGAAATGTTGTCCATCGATCACTAAAAGTGTGTGGTCCACCCTTGTCATTCAGACAAACTCTGGCTACTCTCGAGTAAACAGCCTGTGTGAAGATAAAAAGAAAATAAATAAATTATTTACACATTTAATAGATAACTACATAATTATAGTAAATCATATAAAAAATTCTTTAATTTTAACTTAAATTTAGATGAACTTACTTTTCCACAGTTCATGAATTCTACAGCAGTTTCGCGGTAAAAGAAGTAAACATGGCTGGTTGATGCCACTGCGCTAACGAAAGAAGGATCATTCAGTAGGCGTAAATCGGAATGTTCTGTCCTTACTGGTTCTCTATATATCAATGGATCAGTTCCAGAAAAATCAGCTGCCGTTGCCGTGTAGAGATGTCCATCTGGGAAATAAAAAATAAAAAATGAATAGCTGCAAATATACGAAGATATTATTAAAATAAATAAATTAAAATATTACCTACGGTTTTAGAAGTAAGTACATAGTTGTATTACCTACCTAACTACTTATAATGTGAAGTTTACAGAAAGTGCAATGTAACTGTACCGGTAATAATGTTGATTCATATCGTGAATCGTGCTCGGTACAGCCTCTCTGAAGAAGCACGGCTCTAATGGCATTAATATGCTGTTATTGCAAACTACTTTTAATTTAAATGCCAAAATAAAATAAAAAATACAGTTAATACATTGAGCATGTAACGTGAGATTAACCCCTTAGTGTAAAAGTGAAAAATTAAAGATATTAAAATTGGTAGATAATCTCCGTATACCTACGTATCAAAATAAGTCTTAAAAAATACCTGTAAAAATAGCAGTGGAATTGTGTTGCGGGCTGTATGGACATCTCCCGGTACCATCAAATTCTTCTAGGTGGTGATTAGGTGGATGCCGGGCATACCGCCGACACATCGGCTTGAAAGCATTGGTTCCACACACTAATAGCCGACCATGTGCTCGCGCGGCTACCCGTAGATAGTTTTGGCATTCATCTGCTGATTTGCCTTTTAATTGACAAAGTTCTCTATGTGCGTCAGTCGATTGCCATTCCAAACGCTGTAATAAAAAATAGTTCTTTATATTATTCTATTAAGGTACATTGTTATACTGTTTCGCAACATAGGTGTTATTTCACGGAAAAACACTTCTCTGAGAAATTCTATTCAAATTAATTAACGTACCAAATGCCAAATGTATATCGTATCAGTGCATGAAAATTTCATTGGTATATCGTAGTAGATACGCTTCCATATAATTTTGCCATTGTTGTTAATGGCATAATGCCAAAATTGCTTACCGACCTTACGCTTCCAAATGTAAAATAACATTATAGTTTGAATATGTGTGCAAATTCCAATACGTATTATTGCGACGAATAGGTAAGAACGATTCGATCGCGTGTTCATCAATCATGGGTTCATAACGTGACTACGATAATTCCATCAAATCATTGCGCATGCATGATGGAGATGTCTCTGGTAGAGTCTAGAGACCGCTTCATAGAATAATTAATCGATAATATTTATATGCGAATATATTTATAATACGTCATGTCTAATAGATGAATTATAAGCTGCACTTTCATTTATTTTAAAATTATAATGTCTAATTATAGATTTATAGTCGATATTATTCATAATTAGATAGCCCAATAACTACACTACAATACCTATGTATTTATCTACCTACTCATGGCTACGCACATCGTGAGAAAACCTATTCAAAAGTTTTGTATATATATGGGTCATTATACAAAAATGGGGTAACTTTTGAGGATATTTTGTTTACTATATTTTTTATATCAGATTGTTACAAATTAGGGTGTATATGATAGCTAATCTAATGAATATATTGTTCCAAATCGGGCCAGCCACTTTTTTAAATAGATTGTGAGATATTTTAAATTTTCTGGATTTGGCCTCCAGGGGACTGACGAGGCTAACATGGTACTGATAAAAAACTATAACTTGTAATATTCTTAAAGAAATTCAATGAAAATTACTACAAATCTCGCAGTTTTAATAATGGCACATGTCTTTTACGTACTTAACATGTTTAAAAATGATAATTAATAATATGTGATACTGGGAAAAACAATGTCTCAATTTTCAAAACAGCCTTCTGATATTTAACGCAACGTGAATATTCTTACTCTCTTACATAACTTTTACTACTTTGAATTAGTTTTACTTGATATTTTAAGTAATTCACAAACAATAGAAACAAAAAAACGGCCAAGTGCGAGTTGGACTCCTAACAAACCTATTTTTTATTATGTTTGTAACTTAAAATTTACATTTTTAGCAATTTTTCCTTTATCTGTGTTATAAGACGTTGCTATTTACCGAGTAGAAGTAAACTATAGTAGACTGTATACACGGCAAGCATCCTGTGTGTTTTTTTATTCCCTTGCGAATATTGAATTTTGTGGAAATTTGCAGTATTAACGGATGTAGGTATCTTTTGATTGCGTTGCGTTATAAGTTTGATTTTTTTACAGCCCCAAGGGTTCTTAATCTTGAGTATCCAATATAAATTTCAGATTGATACCTCCACGCGTTCCAAAAAAACGTCTTAACAGACAAACGGACAACAAAGTGATCCTATAAGGGTTCTGTTTTTTCCTTTTGAGGTTCGGAGCCCTAAAAATCTACCAATATTTATGTTAAAAGTACTAATTATTATAAAATTAAAAACCAAAGGCTCGAATGAAAGTCTCATCTGAGTTTTCATAAGAGCCCCTTGACATTTTTATAATGTTATTAAGTATATTAATTAACTTTTATGTTATTTTGAGGTAATTTTACTTCACAGTATTATACGTATACGTATTTATCTGATAAATATAAAAAGCTATGCCCTGAAAGCATCAAAATCAATAATTAAAAGAAAATAAGATCTTTTTAATAAAATTATTAGTAGTTTGTTTCAATAGCTCTTTTCTTTGCTACTGTTTTTTAAATGTTTCTTCCCTAGTCAAATTCAGTTTCTTTTAGCGTGGCGCATGATGTTTTTAACTGAAATATAATATAGAAATGCTTATACCAATAGCAATCAAGATAAAAGTTCCCAAAAATGATAGAATCATCAGTACTATGGGGCCCCGTCAGTCCTCTGGCGCGATATCTGACAAAGGACTGATGCCAGCGGATTGATGAAAAGGGACTTAATATGAGGTTATAATCACAAATTAGGTTTTTTTGCCTAATTTCTAATATCAACAAACTATATTTTTACAAATCATAGTTAACCATTTATATATGAAAATAAAAATCGGATTAACAATAAAATAACGACTCCCCATAGGACTGAAATGTTGACTGGCGCAGCAAGATTTTAGAGGACAAACACAACCCTAGCGCTGGTACAGTTATGACGGCCGTCAAAATATGCGGTGCACAAGTAACTTCATTACCAACATTAATACTTAGACAGGGATTTGACCTCGACTTGGTGATATTTAGCGAGAATTTCGAATTTAAAAAACACACAACGGACTGACTAGTGAAAACGATGACAAAGTTTAATTTTATTTTTTAAATAAGATGGAAAACATTGCGTTTTGAAAGTTGTAGTATATAATACTATGTACATCAAAGATTGTAGTGAATTAGTAAGTTTTCTTAAATCGATGATAATGTTTAAACGATAGTCACTTGATTGTTGGTTTTCGGAGTTGTGACATGCCAAAGTACTGACGTTTGAGGTATTAATTTATTATTTTTATTCATTTGTATTTTAAATAAAGGAGTGAAATTGAGTGACCAAATAAAGGACGCTTCATTGTTTTAAAATAGATTGTTATTTGAATAAAATATAATAAGACTTTGTTTAAATTGGCTGATGACATCGAGTTACCCCATTTTTGTATAATCACCCATATATATATATATATATATACATATTGATATATGGTAGTTGGTACAGAAGTTAAACAATAAAAGTAAACTATCTTTAGACTACAAGCCCGCATAGGACAAAAATATGGGTCAAATGAACCACCAGGGGACATATGTAGAACGATAGCAGAGCAAAAAATAATAAGATTCATCACTGTGCCGTCACTTGTAAACTGTCCAACTGAGTGCAGATGAGAATTGAAAAGTACAGGTAGACTCGGTAAATTTTGGTCATATATTTTTGTACGGCATTCTTAACCATCGATAGATCCATTAAAAATAATAAGAAACCGCTCAGTGCCGTACAAAAATGGTGGTCCACCAAGTCGGAATTTTTATTTAATTTCCGAGAGTTACCGGGGGTAAATTTGGTCATTTGACCATGTACGGCATCTGTGTCATACTATTGCTATACTGCTTTTAATCCATTATTCCGCAACGCCGTACAAAAATCATGGGGACAAGGGGAAAAAATCGAGAGTTGCAATCCCCTCTCTTTCCCCACTCCAGGGGGTCATTTGACTAAGTACGGCTTCGGTTCCAAAACATTATCTAGCACTCAAAAGTACTATTAAAAGCAATGCCGTCAAAAAATAATTGTTCTTTTAAATGTATACCAATAATCATCTTAATTTCATCGAATTCTTAATATAAAGAGCTGTAAGGTCATTTGACCCTGTACGGGAACTTTTTTTTTAACATGATATTGTAAAATTCAATTGTTGTATAGTATTGCCGTTCAAAAGAAACCGTTCTAAAAAAAGTTATAGAGAAATGCAAAACCAGAAATTTTGTTAAAGTTTAAACATCGAAGATTAATGAAATATAATAGTTTTCTACACTTTATCCGTTGTTTTAAATAGTATTAACATAGATAAATTAGGAAAAAACGATGCCGTACATTTTTGTGCAGACCACATCTTTTAGGCTGATGAAAGCGATGAAAGCTACAATTTTAAGGGTGCTTTATGGCCATTTGATACAGTACGGCATTAACATATTTTTACCCAACTACGGCAAAGCAAAAGGTGGGTTATGGTTGTTGACAGGTCATGTATGTATGTTCATCTATTCCCTCGTAACTTCTAAACTACTTATCAGAATTCGACAAATGAAATATCATTAGAAGCGTCTGAATTGTTCACTGGATAACCAGCGACTAGCTAGCTAAAGGCTATATGGGGTTTCACAAAATCTAATGTGGCGCCCTCTAGCGGACAAAACATACAGAGTAAAAAAATAAAGTTAAGATAAATATGCAGTGTTTGGTATCATTTGAAAGCGCTTTACTTGTACATTTTGAATATGTATATATTACTAGCATTTGCTTGTGACTTTACCTGTATTCATGGACTGATTGCATATAATTCACATCTTTTCGTTCATAGCTTTTTTATTAGTTCATCAATTTAACGGAGTCCATTCCACCTGACTCCGACTTTCCAAGGTGATAATTAACCACCTCGAGCTTCTTAATATTAATGTATATTTATATTTTATTATAAAAATATAAAGCAAACATTTCGTTATATGGATTTTTTTCTTTTTCAGATTTTTCCCCTTTGAACCAACGAAAATGTACGGCACATGAAAAAATATTATCTATGCATAAAATACTTTAAAAATAAATTTATTTCGTGTTGTGTCAAATGACCCCCTGGAGTGGGAAAAGAGAGGGGATTACAACTCTCGATTTTTTCCCCTTGTCCCCATGATTTTTGTACGGCGTTGCGGAATAATGGATTAAAAGCAGTATAGCAATAGTATGACACAGTTGCCGTACATGGTCAAATGACCAAATTTACCCCCGGTAACTCTCGGAAATTAAATAAAAATTCCGACTTGGTGGACCACCATTTTTGTACGGCACTGAGCGGTTTCTTATTATTTTTAATGGATCTATCGATGGTTAAGAATGCCGTACAAAAATATATGACCAAAATTTACCGAGTCTACCTGTACTTTTCAATTCTCATCTGCACTCAGTTGGACAGCTTACAAGTGACGGCATAGTGATGAATCTTATTATTTTTTGCTCTGCTATCGTTCTAGATATGTCCCCTGGTGGTTCATTTGACCCATATTTTTGTCCTATGCGGGCTTGTAGTCTACTTGTGAAACCTCCCGTTAGCAGTAGGATGTAGAGCATACATAATGGGTTAATATAGCGCAGTGACAGAGAGTCTTGTGTTTGCACAAGATTAGAGACATAAACCAGAAGCTAAATGCTGGCTTTACTTGTCATTTGGCTTACGAACGGTGCGAAATTATTGGTTATATGCATACAGATATGATACATATAATATATGTCGTGTAGTGTTATCAAACTGGAAGTGATAAGATAACACTTCATTGCATTTTGTTAAAATGAAATCGAGTCTTAAAAATATTGATTAAATATAAGTAGCTACATATTTAAAAACAAAAAAAAAAAATATATTTAGTGCTTGTTTAAATGCTTACCTGTTCAGTATTTTCGGAGAGGTCATATAAGCTGAGGTTGTAGACCATACTCCTGTAGAAAAAAAAAGAAATATTACTTCTTAATATTATAACTCATATAGCAAGTTCTGCACTCATGCATTGAAGTATGTAATTTAAATATTGAAAAAAGAATCGTCCCCTCTTTTAATCATTGAGAGCGCTTGCACATAGAAAATAGCCTGACTGTAATTTGACTGCATTCCTCACATATGGGAATAGAATAGAAATACCAATAAAGGCATCCGATACAGGCAATTATGTAAAAACAACGAAGACCATTTCAATACAGATGCACAAAAGTGGTTGCGCGCAGCTGCTCAAGAATATTTAGTCTGCTGAATAGAGACATTGGCATTCGAATTATTCGCATACACAATGAAAACATCGGAAGTTTATTGCGTTGCATTTATAGCTCATTTACAGCATGTGTCTAGCTCAGGAATAGGCTCTACAAAATTATATTTAATTTTCAATTATGCAGGTAGGCCGTAGGTTCATAATTTACAAAAAATCGTTTTAGAACTTAAGATCTATTCAGTATCTTTTAATATTTTGAGGTAGATAATAAGGCGTCTTAAGTTCATTCATTATAAAAAATATACTTATACTATAATATCAATATACATATATGTAGTAGAAAACTCAAAACAACAATCACTCACCTTCCTCCAACTAAAATTGAAAAATCATCTTTATCTAAAATACGGAAGTGGTTTGGTCCCGTAGTGTTGCCCACGAACTGTTCTGAAGTTTCATCGCCTGCAACAATGCAATTTATTAAAACTTCTAGGTAAGCTGCTAAAACGTGGTGTAAAGATGAATTATTTGCTCAGTAAATAAGCGAGTCAATAGACCATGTGTGTGCAGTTGCCCTACAACACCCGCTTAACCACGTTATTTGGATTCTGTTACAGAATTCCGCTTAGGGTTGCCAATATAACGCCTCATTGATTTAAGCACGCATAGTTTATTACCCTTCGGTCAACTAGTCGTTAAAGTTTGTATTCAAACATAAATATCGATCAGTAAAACGCTTAGGTTGTTACTTGTTCATTGAGCATTTTACTATGTTTATTAATAAAAATATACCTAAACTTTACATAAATGTATTAATTAGGTTTGTATTTACTATTTACTCTTAATTTTTTTTTATCTAATTTATTATATTATAATTGAGAATGTGGATCATATGTGGGTTTTAAACCTCACTTATTCATGCATTGAACAATGGTACCATTGTCTGACGATAAATATAACAATGAAATTTTTCGATTTCATAACAATTGGTTTGCAGTTCTCACGTGTCAATCTGTATAACTTTAGCTGGCTGTTTTACACCTACTTCTTTGGAAACGCATAAATGTGGAAATTTTAGTTAGGAATATGACCCATCGCTCGTTTACACAGTAATATTGATGTCAAGATTGATATTAGTATTGATGACGAATAATGAAACAATGATCTATCGTACTGGTGTTATTGACAACCATTCATTAACGTTTATGGATTGAATAAAAATTAAGCGGCAGTTTAAGTTGTCCTAACAATTTAATTGCATATTATTTTGTGTTGACATACTTTTTAATGTAAGTACTTGTTATTTCTATTAAATAGATAATGGTTCTCTGTAAGGACTTCAGTAAAAACAAAGTTGACTAACATGGTACTGGTAGATAACTACAGGTTTTTTGGAATGCAGCTGTCGTAAAGGTAGACCTATAAAAATATTTAACCAAAAACTTACGATTAATAGTTCTAAATCTCTGTTTCACTTACCATATTTCACATGTATCCGAGCATTGGCATCAGGCATCCACGCGTGGACAGTGGATGCTAAAAGTATTAGGACCGCGCTGGCGACGGCCATTTTGATTTAGAATTGGATTCTTCTTATTAGCTCCATTCTTTAGTGCACTCTGAAACAAATGCACCATCTTTTTAAATATTGTAGCAAAATTTAATCATGAAATTGTCTTATAAATAATTCAAAGGATCTTCCGTTGATGTATGCTGGATAGGGTTATCCGCCGCTGAATGTATTATACTTTATTTGATCGATACTCACATACATTATGTAACTTTTGAAATTATTTTATCAAACTCAATACGGCTAATATTGCTGTATATTTTCAACATTCTTTCGATGGACATAATTCAAGACAGCTACGTTATTATTTAGGTAAACTAAGAATAAGTAGTTTCAATTTGAACACAACAACGTTTAAGTATTGCATTAATTGTTCACTAGATACCAAATTATCGCAAGGTAGATACGTTGCGATAAGATAACCTATAGGTGCCTACACTAAATGCACCTGTTCCATGTAATGAAAGAACTTAAAATTACAAAGAAGCATCGTTACTCGTTAAAGCATTAATTGAAGAGTTTTACATGAGATATGCAAATAATCGTGTTTTAAAGAAACTGCTCGGCGAGCGATAATTCTCATCATCGCATCGTCCATATGAAGCACGCAGCATGCATCCGTGCGCGTCAGTCAGGATTCGCATTCTAGTTTTTTACACTAACTATTCTTGTGATCGTGAGAACTTAACTTGACTTTTTTCTGAATGGGAATATAATTTTTTTACTCGCTACTGCATACGCTTTGTGAAATCACTTTGTGCATTGCTTGCAATTTTCTTTGTAACATAATTGAGTAGATATGTTATACTCAGACATTTTATATGACGGATTTATTTAATACTAGCTTTCCGCCCGCGGCTTCGCCCGCGTTTTCAAAGAAAAACCCGTTCCCGTAGGATTTCCGGGATAAAACCTATCCTATGTCCTTTCTCGGGTATCAAAATATCTCTATACCAAATTTCATGCAAATTGGTTCAGTAGTTAAGGCGTGATTGAGTAACAGACAGACAGACAGAGTTACTTTCGCATTTATAATATTAGTATGGATGTATAACGAAGCATAAAGTTTCAAGAAATTTAATTACTGCAATACCTACTAAACAATTGTTGATATATAAACGACAATGTTTAAAAATAGAAACCCCAGACTTGACACATTAACATACATATTTAATAATACAGAAGTATTGTGCATCGTTTAATGTTACATATTCCCCGCTGCAATACCTAATATAATTAAAGCGTTTGTTATGTTTGAAAGGGTTGATAAGTACAATGTAACAGAAGGCGTGCGTGTGGGTTGCAATGTACGTTCAGATGCGATGGTATAAATAAGAATGTACCGTCAGCAGTGCTTCAACCTAAATTCCAATTATAAAGTTACTACAATAATTTCATTATTTAAAAATATTCATAAGTTTTTAGGAATGCGTCAATTGTTTAAAAATAAAGCCTAGAAAACAATCAAAGTTCTATCTAGTTTCTCATTTCAATTATTCACTCGTTTTAACTTGTTATTGGATTTTCATGTATTTCATTAGTTTCTGTGGATATACTCTGTGGAATAATTGGCGATGTTTATGCATGAGCCACACAGGAATGATATTCTTTTATAGAAACCAGCCTTGCCTGCAGTCAACGACATCTGTTATGAAGGGTAATAGCAAAAGTAATAAAAATGACATAGCGTACACTAGCATCGAATACAAAATAAGGAGATATACATTATACACGTAAAGAAGGCATTCAGATGAATACTTAATAAAACGGGTTGGAGTTCTATGGTTATGTAAATGTGTTAATCGAAATGCCGTGTTCGTTTATAGCTATTTTATCCAATAACAATGGTATTTTTATTTATATGTAGCCTTGTTGAAGATTAGATATAATTTATTTGGTCTATTTTCCATCTTATTTATAGAGAGTTGATTTATACGAGCAGCTATATCGTGTTATAAATGCCTATTAATTAGGTACGTTTTTAATACATTATGGCGGCTTCTCAACCGGATTACCCCACGTTGTGGCGTGGCCGAGATAGGGCTGTAATTATGAAGATATGTGGTTGATATCCGAGCCTTGGGCAGTGGTAATGCACAAACGTCCCTTGCGATCCCACGAGACTCGGGAAGTCGCGGTTAAGTTTTTTATCATGTATAGCAGGAGAAATGTATCATATTAGTTTTCATTAATCATATATAAAAAGTGGGTCAGTAATCAGTATAAGTTTATATTTAAGTATATGTAAAGAGGAAATTTTATAATTTTAATGCATTTAAAAAGTTAAACTTTAGATAAGGGAATGTAGTTAGTTATTGCAATAAGAATACTTTGATATGTTAAGACTCTACCTGCAACTTAATGTTAACACTTAACATTTAAAAATAATTAATGCTCTATATAAGTTTGAAAATATCGCCTTGACTGAATGTTTCTTAATGGGTAATAATTTTACACAATAAAATTTAAACTAGTTTAGAAATCAGAAAAAAATCACTAACCAGGTTCCATTAAGTTTTATAATAAAACCGGCTTCTATTAAGTTTTTTAATAAAACGACAAAGAAACAAAGTTAATGGTTATTTTATATTTTATATAATATTAAAATAAAGCCAAGTATGTTTTTCTTAAACTTGTTTTATCTTTTAATTTGAGATATTGTCGATATTATAATAACAGCTATCACAGACCAACAGTAGATACTACAAGAGCCTACAGTAGGTTTCAGGAAGAGCCGGTTCGATAGTATTTTATTGAAGACGCATAATATGAATAGCTATCTATTATTTAAGTTTAAACTTACAAATCAAGACTTTTCTTTAATACATTATACAAATTTGTATTATACAAAATATTGTTCTCATATTCGATTTCCTACCTACGTACTCTATAATCTTTTTAACTCTATAACTTCCTATTCGATGGTAATATTTTACGAACTTAATTCGTAAGACTAGACAGGTTCAATAGAAATGATACTAAAATTATTATTATACATATCGATGGACCTATAGGCGCTTATTTTATGCGTTAAGTATGCATTTTGTAGTATCTATTTATGTAAATAAAGTAATTTAATTTTTTTTCTCTATAAAATTAATGAAATTCGTTTCTTATTATTCGCTTTAGTAATTACTCTGAAGATGACGTTATCAAATTATTTATTGAAAATGTCTACATTATACAAATAACTTTGAACTTAATCATCTGTGAATTATCCTATAATTACTGTCATTTGTATATGAATATTTAAACATTATAAAGCAATTTACAATCGTTATATACCTATGTACACAATTTGTTCCACCCTAAGTATGCATCTAAATGAATATTTCTAACTCAACATTTGTTAACGAGCTGAAACATTAGTATTGGAATTTGGGCTGTAATAGATACTATAAAATTTTGTTATTAATATTTCAATTCAGCATATTGCGCAAATGTCGTACACAAAAAATCCAATAAAATATTCAAATGTAGGTAATATAATATGTATATTGCTTACATTTATACCTAATCGTACCTAAACGAACCACTATATTTTTTGCAAGTTGCTGTAAACATTTTATAACATATTAAATTGAATTCCTAAAGGGAATTGATCATACGGTTCAGAATCAGTATATCCAATCATATAACAGTTTTCTTATTACTATATGTGAGAGAATTACAACAGAGACTTGTTATGTGGCTATACCTTCCTATTAGAATGTACTCTTTGGTGTACAATATAATGTCGATATTGAATTGATATGGAATGCATGGGGTTACGGACCATACTACTACGGTTTATATTTCTTGAGTCAGTAGCTCGAAGGGATAGTCTCCGACATATACATATATAAATAAGGAGCACCACTTACGCTACCTGATATAAGCAAGTACTATATGTAAGTTAAAGATTAAAGCTGATGATTGAACGTTATAAAATGTAGTATGTGATAATATATTCTTAGCATACAAGATTTTCTATGAAAGATCGTGGTATTATTAAATACAATTATCATTATCTTGTGTCGTGTGTATGACGCATGCGCCACGCAGGACGTTGATAATGCGATTCATTCATTAAAAACTTAGTTGTGATTGTACCATTGATTTTTCTATTTATAAGTCCAGAGAAAGATATATTTAATTTAGTCAAGGATTGGTCATCTATCACTTTGCTACCAGTGACGGGGTGATTTTTTATGAGTACCTATAAAAAATAAACTAAAAATACAATAGTTTCAAAGGTATGAACTGAAAAAAGAATTGTACCTAATACAAAAACGTATTAAATATAATTACTTTAAATTGATACAGCTTTACTATAGTACATATAATACGATATTGCTAATGTTACCTGAGCAGACAAAAATAATATGGTATCAACAAAAAAATAAAAATGTTTTTAGGTAAAATAAATGGGTCTAACCGTTATATTTGCTACCAGGTTAAGTTGTTATTTAACCTCTATAATTAGAGCGACGCTTGGATAGAGTAATTACAGTTCGTTGTGAGTGGCTTATTTCGAAAAAAAAAAAAGAAAAACGTAAAATATATAGAGGAAGCCTTTTGTTTCGAGCGATTTACTCTATGTATCATTGAAACCTTATCTAAAAGAACAGTTACTAATTTTTAGATTATTTTTGATAACATGGCAGTGAATCAGTATTAAATGTCGTATTTTGACCCAGTCACGTGTTTCTAATGTGTGTCAGGTTTATAATTTCAATTTTAATGAATCAATACTGTATTGAATATGTTATACTCGTACATTAATGGCATGTATCACATTACTAATAACAGGATAATTATTTTGGATTATCCAAGTATAACATTAGGTTAGGGTTTATGTTGAAAATTTAGCCTTATTTTTGACATGACGTGACGACTTTCTTTTTTTACAAAAGTGTTCCTGCATTACAGGGTACATAATTATTACAATCAATGTTTATGTAATTATTAAATTATTAACATGCTCAAATATATTTTTAATATTATATCTAATATTTTAAAAGTTTTGGTTATTTACCATATAAACATTAGCTTATTCAAAACGAATAATTATAGAGTATGTTATGTAAGTATGTCTAGTAATAATAATATAATTTTCCTTTAACATTTCATATTTTTTTATACAATTCATTTTAACATTCACCAATCGAAGTTCAATGTAAATATTGTTTCGCCGTGACTTAAATTTAATATCCAAAAGTCTATTCCTGTGAAACTTGTCTGAGCAATAACTATGAACTTTAATCTCATTTCTATACCAATATACAAAAGTTATAGAGTTTGTTTGCTTGAACAAGCAAATCTCAGGAAGTACTGGTCAATTTGTTTTTATCACTGAAAATTATTTCAGTGTTAGATAGATCATTGATCGAGAAAGGCTATATGCTCGGTATATATCATCACACTCCGACCAATTGGAATAGAGCAATGTAGGTAAAACAAGACAACAAGATTTTTACTTGATTATCTAATTTTGTAATTACTATTTACTAATAATTATTTCAATATTACTGTATCATTACTGATGATACTCTGACTGATGATACTCTACTGATTACTCTTAATACAAATTGATATGTTATTGAATTAGATACAATTACCCATATTTTTAATGAAAATGAATTAAACTTCTGTAAAGTTATCTAGAACCTTTAAATAAAATAATTCGAAACCCAAAACTCTACAAAATCGAATATGTATTAAGAAAAACTAAACGAGTCCGTATGTACCATATGTAGAGACTCTTATATGTGAAATTACTAGTCAATAACAAGTCAATAACTGCGTTAAAAACAACCGACTTCAAACTTGCACTTGCAACATTTACAAATACAGACAAAAATGCTCATAAAATAAAAACTACTGGGCCTATCCGAATAAATTTTTTATGGGACCAATTCGACACCATCCCGCATCGAACAAAAAAAGAATCACGTAAATCGGTCCAGAAACCACGGAGTAATCGGGGTACATACATAAAAAAAAAAAAATATACCGGCCGAATTGATAACCTCCTCTTTTTTTTTGAAGTCGGTTAAAAAAGTTTACAAACTTTCCACCAAAACTCTACATAATCGGTCATGTTTAAAAATTCAAATGAGTAGATACTAGATATAACAACTTCATTTGAAACCATGCTAGTGTGTAGACTATAATTAATATGGTTGAAATTACACATCGAAAAAGTGTCAAAAACTTTACATAATCGATCATATTATGAAAATCTAACGAGTCAATACAGCAACAACATTTGAAACCGGGCTAGTTTGTAGAGACTCTATTATAGTTGAAAGTGAACAAAAACTTTTGTGCTTTAAGCTCTACGGTTTACCCCGTGGAGCGTTGACTTGCCTGCGTCCCTGTGCAACGGGCCCAATTGCTTTTGTAGGGACTCCATGATTTACGATTAGCTTTTTTTAATCTTTTTTGAACAAAAAATTTTGGACCTTTGTTTAATGGTTCTAGGCGACCATAAACGAGTTATAAATAATGTTTTGTTTAAAATAATGAAGTTTAGAATGTTTAAAATAATCATTACATTTAATAGTTAGTTTTAATATCTATGAAATGTTATAGAAAGTTTCGTGGATATTATTGCATATTTATATAATTATTGTACTAAAATACCTACTATAATAAGAATTAATAATATTTTTAGTATCCATGTAGTTACTTTTAATTGAAATAGTCACGTCTTGCGTTTAATTTATAATTTAGGTGTCATGCAAGTAAGCAGTTTATTATGATTATGCTACAGAATGCAATTTTACGCTGTGTCCTCTGTAAACGTTACATATGGTGACCCTAGTTTAGTGTCAACAATACCCGCTCTTCCCTTCCCTACATCTAGGACTTTTTGTAACGTGCATGCTCCACTGTCTACAATATTTATAGCAAACTCAAACGTGGACACTCACCCGCGTAAATTATTCACCGTCTTAAGTAATCCAAAGACATCCGTATCACTGTTTTTAGCTCACAGGTCATCGCATCGTTAGTACACACACTCCTGATTATTAACACTCTTATAACTTTTTAAATAAACGGGTCACCGACCACATCAGTATCACAAGTCGTGTATCACTTCGGCATCACAGAGTCGTAACCGGTTTGTTAGTAGGTGTAGCGTAGACGTAGCTTGGCGTTGTTTACAGTGAGCGCGCTCAGCGCTGTCGACGTGGGACAAGCTGGCACACACCAACGTACACTCGCGTCGCACTCAGGCCCGGCACTGGCCTGGCACTTGGCGGCGGGCGAGCGCGGGGAGCCCCGCTCCTCTGAAACTTTGTAACTCGAGGCCCGACTGGCCAACTCGCTCGACTAGCTTTTCTATCTCGTTTACTACATGCGCGTGCGTCGTTGCCACGTTCACCTCTCGGTCTCGGCGCTCCACGCGTTGCCAGTTTCACATAATTTTTTGTTTTGTGTTGACGCTTTTAAATGAGGGGCCATAAAATAGAAATGGATTTCAAAGAACAATTTAAGAGCCGAACGATAGATGTTGATACAAAACGAAGTGGATAGCCGTTGTAAATACTAACTCTATCAGTCAGGGAAAATGTATAAAGATAAAGCTTTTACGAATAACGTTAAGAGTTAAGTTGATGCCCTACCGGTTGACCTGCCTCAAACTTTCTATTGTAAGAGAAACTGACATAATGTAGAGTCCGTAGTACTAATATAAATTTGTATTTTTCCACGTTTCTAATAGAAAAACGTTCGATGGATTTATTAAATATACAAGCTTGCAAAGGTTGTAGAGCGCATTATATATTCGTATCCCTTATCTAAGGTAGACAGGACGCTCTATCTTAGGTCCGATATTGGGGAACGTGTCAGGTGCTACCATTTGGGTTGATACCTGCTCCTTTAGTATTATTATCAGATTTATTAAAGCTAACCTTTTTTATGGAACAGTGAAATAGTATATGCATTAACTTGAATCTTTGGTTCAATGTATGTACATGGGATATTTTTCTTTCTTCATAAATTTTTTATAGAGCATTTTGTATTTGAATAATATTATAGTTTTCTCGAGTCGCAGGTAATGTGCCTGCCATTTATACGCATCTGGTGGATCTTCATGTTCCTTTTATGAGATACCAGATTTAGATTATTTATTGAGCCTGGTAAAAATAGCCGATGGCTTATGTTAAGCGGGTTTACGAATGAAATAAGAAATATTCGATAAACAAAAATGCTGTTAACCCATAATGTAATGTAAGAGTGCATGTATTTGTGTTTTATTTTTATAATTATAATGACTTTAATCGGCTTTATAGCAAATATGTAGTAGAGGATAATAATATATTAAATAAGATATTACATATTACTAGCGGCCCGCCCCGGCTTCGCCCGTGGTACATATGAAAAATAGATGTTGGCCGATTCTCAGACTTACCCGATATGCACAGAAAATTTCATGAGAATCGGTCCACCCGTTTCGGAGGAGTATGCAGACTAACATTGTGACACGAGAATTTTATATATAAGATATAACGCCTCAAATCGTTGCAATCATAAAGATAGAAAACATTAGGCATGAACCAAAATTCATATCATTCAATATGTAGTCCTAGGAGGCACTAAATCATCTTGACTTTGTCCTACAGTGAAACTATGAAATCAACTTTCCTATACTGTAATTGAACGTTTCATGAAATAGTTCGTCTATAATAGAAAAACATTTCACCCAATCCCGGCCATATAAACATAAACTTTATCTACATTCACGATATCCATTTAAGTAAAGGCAAGTACAGTTGAACAGAGTTGTAAATGTGGGTCAGAACCAGTTTTTGTTCGAACTCATATGTAACAACGCACTCCTTTAAGTGTAGAACGAACGCCTATTCGGTAATTAGATACATTATGATATGTTATGGAACTGGAAAATACATTATCATCTCGTGGGCGGCCGGGGATTTCATTGTTTATTTCAATTACATATTATAAATTACAATTAACTATATGTTGTATCATCATCCTCCTCGCTCCCGGATTTGATGTCACCTATGTATTCTAAGCTCCTGTTATATAAATATACCTATCTATATAAAAAATACATGCGTATATACATGCCATAGAGTATAAAGTCACTTACAAATAAGTTAGCGAATAACACGTGCTCGGAACAAGGCATTGAGATTTATTTAACTAGTGATTTGATTTTCCTTACCTGGCTAAAAGGTTAGGTTACCTTCCTAACAAAAAATGTTCCGCGTATAATGGTAGCATATTTATTTTGAGTTATACTATTTGCGTATATTCTTTATCGTGCGTGTATTTTGCGTGTATTCTTTATCCAGCTATATAAATGATATTTTTTTGGTAAATCTGGCTGTCATGTGGCAAAGATCAAGTTTCATGTTAGCATTTTTTTTAAATTCATTCACTTTTATAATATTCCAAAATTGATTGACATAAATTGGGTGGATTTTTTCTAAAGTTAACTAAAATTATGCTATATTTTCTATTGTAGCTGAAACACATTCTATCAAAATACGTCCGTTGTATGAAATAATTAGGTATGTTGGCAAATTAAACGCAATGCGTTTATGAATGGCAATGGTTATAATATGAGCCATTATGTTTTACAAAGCAATGTTAACATTCTCCTTTAATAAATCATCGTCATGTTGTATTACAATTTTTACTCAAAATAAGTCGCTTTCGCTTGTTCTTCAGACGAAGCAACTAATTATTAAATATTATTATTAGTCAAAATAGATTTATATTTTTCGTTAAGGTAAGTACATCTTGTATATTAAATAATTTAATTTAATAAACCTTTTCGTTAAGGTGTACATATTTAATTGATGTATGGAAAGAAGAAAGGAAAGACATGTACCTACAAACTGTAGTTTGACTTCTGAATCCCTCTCATAGGTACTTCAATGAAGTGAGAAGTTTTTTGGAATACTTTCAATGTACCCAATTTTTTTTTAATTTCATTATCGCACGAAATAAGTTCAGGGTTTACATTTAACTTTTTTTATTTTCATACTGAGGTCGCTGTAACGTAAAGTTCATTAGCATAGTATCTAACCCAGTTCGCTGTATCTAGCTAATTAGAATTAGCGTCTTTGTCTTGTGATAACATTTCTTTTTATCAGACAGTGACATTAAAAACAAATTCGTGTTTCATATCGCGTGGTATTCGTACCTACTCTTGATAACGTTAATGAATTGGATTGATGTATAATTCTCTAAAATTATACTTCTATAAATTTATAATACTTAAGACTCCGCTTTCTGAAAGAAAAGAAAAAAAAAGAAAATCCTAGGTTGATTATATTCGAGTCTCGAGTGTTATATAACCAAGCATGTATTGCTATAAATGGGATATCTAATCGCTGTGGTTGTCTATAGATTTATTTTTTATTCAATCACACACTCGCCGTTATCTAATTAGGATAAAAAAATTACAAACAGGTATTCATAATCACCATCAGAAGCAGGTAGGTGCAAGGTGGCCATAGCGTGTCCCAGTCAATATTTGAGAGTCGAACATATAATATAACTCCGTCTAAGTCGGTCGCTCTATTCTCTAGATTTACGACAGGATATGTCTTATCAGCACTATATCATCATGTTCTTCGAGGACTATGTATAGTTTTTAGTAAGGGATAATAAAAATGAATTATCGAGGGTAAATATGAATATAAATATGGCAATAATCTGAATTTATATTTTACGTAAACTGAAACTAAACTCTACCATATTTATATTTTTTATCTTTTACAATAAAAAACAAACTTGAGGTTGGCGAATTGTTTCAAATCCAATTTTTTGTTCCATTCAAATTTGTTTCTTTTTAATATCCAAGATAGAATCTTCGGAACCGTTAAGAACGAAGATACACCGAATAACTTCTTATCTTTTAAATGATACAATTTATAATTAACTTATGACAGATATGGCATTTAAACTACAGTAGGTTCAAATTTCGGAATCTGATATGATACGCTTTATAGCGAAGCTTATTTGCATATCAGAGGCGGGTGTGGTTAAAGCTGAAGGGGACAATATATTCCGGAGAAAGACGTTACTATCTCATTCAGTACAAAATAGTACTAAGAAAGGTGGAGAATACTGGCGACTTGCCATTACCGTTTAGATATTTAAACGCGAATTGCTTGCAGTGCTGCAGATTAAAGTAATGTTAGATTATTACTTAAGTTATAGCTTGAATTCAATTTCAATGTTTAAATATTTTTTTAAAGAAATTAAGTTAATCGTACCAAAATAGTTTCTTTGTGTGGGACAGAATATTTAGACTGTTGCTTAAACCTTCTCCCTCCTTTTCTTTTCCTTCACCTTATTTTTTCAGCATTGAATGCTGTTTATAGTTTATGAATATATCAGAATTTATGAGTTCACGTAGAGAAGTTATATGAATTTCAAAGACTATCACAAGCTGTTCACTAAAATAAGATATCTGATCCCAAGCCAAGATTGCAGACACATTTTTACATAAATGGCATTTAGCGCTTTATTCACATTAGTAGGGGCGGAATATCAAGAAGGGTTTAACGGCATCATCCTCCATTTAAGCGAGCCACGAAACCACAGTTACATCGTTTTTCAACTGTTCAGATAAGACGCCTAGTGCGCCATTTGTCATTACCACCCCGCTTCGTGAGGTTCGTTTTTCTTAAATTATCACTCGTTTACAGGGCTAAACGAAAAAGGGTAGAGATAATAGAAGAATAAAAACAGACGGCAAATTTGTCGCGTTTCAATGTGCTTTGTTTCATTGCCTTTGCTAGTGGTAAAAAAAAGATATTTCTATGTTTCAATTTTAATTGCATTATGATTTCATTTTTTCGAGAATGACTTAGTTTTATCATCAACGGGGTATTATGATCATATATACACATGTGCAATTAATATGGTCCAATATTTGATGAAAATACAAAACCAATCTAAAAACTATGTACATTGAAAACTCAGATAAAATCTAATAAAATTTTCTAATTCAAACTTCAATTAGGTACCAACACACATTTAATTAATTTGATAATGAGCAATAAACAGTGTGTAAATTTAGTTGAAATGGAACGTTCATTTGATGATAAGCGTCTATTTGAGGTTGGTAAAGCGGATCAAAGCATTATTCTGAGAGATATTACAGGTGGCACAAAGCGCGGGACATGTTCACTGCCGCTGACGATCTAATTCCAAACAAATGCAAATTGAACGGGTGCGGGTGGGTACATGCTGGACATCCGCTTAATAGCGGAGCATTGTGTTCGTTTCGCTAATGGCCGGGTAATTGTTCCGAGGTCACAAACGGTCATACGCCTCACCTGGATTCTGCACTCTTTTATCACAGCTTCGATTCAGCATGCCATCCCGTATTTTGAGCATTCAGGCCATGTTACACGCTTGAAGAGTGCGGAGTAGAATGCGCTTTGCTTTCATCTAAATACGAAAATCAAACTTTTCTTTCAACATTTTATTTCCAACAATCAGCAAAAGATTGTTTTTGTAAAAACGTATTTTAGTTTTAGCTGCCTGATCCGGCTCACTCGAGTTGAACGGGGAGTGAAAAGATTTTGAAAAAGATCCCGTTATTCTTAGTAGAATACTATGCTAAGCAATAATATTCAACTTCTCTATAGCAAAATTTGTTAGAGCCTAGGCATTCAACGCAGAAAATCAGATAAGTACGAATATTTACACGATTGGCCGTCCTTGTTCGCTCGATGTCCACAGGAAATGCCTCATTGTGACCCGTGCCCATTGACCATCGCGATATTACACGCTGCTGGTACCACGTAATCATGGCCGGAGATACCGCCGTATCCTATTTAACAATTTTATTTTCGGCATCACTCCTTCGCCCGGTGATGAAACTTGCGTTCATCTGATTTAAGCAGCTAAATTCAATTGCTGTTCTTAATCGAAACTCAATGGGTCTATAGTTTTATTATCATATCATGCGTTTTGCAACAATTTGAAAAGGTTCTGTTTTTGGTAATGAATGTTTGTAAGCATAATGATGTAGTTTACGCAAGATGTAAACTTTAACGACGTGAATTTTGATTATGTGATGTTTAAAGTATAAGAGTGGTAGAGCATTATATAATTTTATTAAAAGTTCTAATCAAAAACCGAAATGGATTAAAGCAGCTCCGTGCATGTCGGAGACTATCATGCACGTAACAGACGGTTTAATTGTTTTTCTTTCATTATATCCTTTTTAGTTAATTATATTTTGACGAGGTTTTTCTTGGCGCAGATAGTGTGCTATTAAAATATGACGTCACGCATTGCTACAACTTCCCACGCAAAATTTAACTCTTATCGCGTCAATTAAATCGCATTGACCCGCTCTGACCGGACCTTTGTCGCCTTCTTTTAACCATTTAGGCAGATCATAGACAATATTTTTAATGACGAAGAATGTTCATAATGATGATACCTCTAGCCGTTTTTAATCGTCTCTAATGGCGTTTGAATGTATTTAACTTATATTTTATTTTATCAGTTTTTCGTATTATGAGCATTCGACAAAAGTTTGCATTTAGATGTATGATAATCTCAAGACTTGGTGTAGTAACGTCCATGTGACTAGGTCAATCATCAGTATCATCATTGTTCATTTGAGTATTAGTGTTCTTATTAACTGGGTTCTATTAAAACTATAGGTACACCCACATATCTGTGGGTACACCTATTAAGAAGTCAAATATTGAATTTCGTTACATGGCCCACTGGACACTACGACGTTCCTATTTACATCAAAGTCATTTACTTAACTTACTTAGGACTTCGCTTGATAATTCTAACATGGGTTAATCCCATTACCGGACTTTGAGACTTTAAATTGAATTAATTAATAATAATTGGTTACCTTTTGAAGATTCTTCAGTCGAAGTAGCAACTTCGAGCAAGGAACTATCATCAATTTAATATGGCTTACCTACTGTATTACTGTTTATAAATTAATTATTATAAAAGTAGAAATACATGTGGCCAATTTTGGGATAAGTAGAACATAATAATATGAGCACAGGAACAGCTTGGAAATTCTAAATATTACACAGCATACAATTACATACGTAGGTACCTACTATAAAAGACATTCAAAATAATAAAATGAAATTAAAATTTATAATTACATCTTAGCTTCCGTTTGCACAGGAACAAAACGCGTGTAATCAATCTTAAACAGTGAGCGTGAGAAAATAAAACTAAAGTCAATGGCCGTGAGATCGCAATAACAAAAGTGGCTTCCAACCCGCAAAATGCATTTTCCCACTAGCTATAAATATTTGTTGGGAAATACTTTGTGTCAACGCTAAAACATGGTGTCTGTTTCTAATCAGCAGGATTGAAGAGATAAGGACAATGGCTTATTTTATTCCCACGTGTTAGGTACAATGGCCTTATGTTCTTAGCGATCTGTGAAGGATTTTACATCAAAAACTCATTTTAAATGAAAATTTAAAATTAAACGTTAGCCGCTAGCAGTTGTTTATTTGTTTGGGCAATGAACTAGTAAAAATTTCATCTATTCGTTTGGGTTGAACTAATGTTTTTGATCTGAAATTAAACATCTGTTTTCGACAATTCGTTTTTCAATAAATAATAATTACAAACATTTGTTGCTTGAATACCAATTCAAAATTATATTGGTGTAAAGGAATGCTTCTATATCATCATGTTATATAGGTATTATAAACGGCGTACCTATCATTATTTATAATTAATTTATTCAACACGGTTACTATTATCATGCACTTGGGATGCTTTGTTATTGAATATACATACATGTAAATAAGGTCACAATTAATGCATAGACGTGTGGGCATCTATACACATTCATTATTAAATCGGTGCCATCTACAAATATCAATGGTTACGCCCGATAGCATTGTTAAAAATATCGTCAATCGATGTGTGTGGTATCGTAGGATCACATTTGTTAGGCTTCGAACATTTAAAACATAACCGCACGCTTTATTTAGATTCAACAATCGCGAAATTAAAGTGAAAGTGTGTTAACCAGCTACAGTTGCAGTGGTCTCACGCACGAGTCTAATTGCCTACATGCTGGCGTTGGACATCCGTCCTAAAACGTTGTCCTTTTGTGGCATTTCGCGATGTTTTGTATTTATGTTGAGTGGCAAACGGCGGAAATCCATAATGGGATGCGTCACTGCAACTGCATATTCAAATTCGTCAAATAGACAAAACATTTTCTGAACGTGCTTTTTTATTGTGCAAAAATACTGGCCTATTTGCATTAATGATAGTGTCCTGCAACATAACAGTACTGGCTTTATATCGCTGACGGTGCGCTATTAGACGCTGGTCTAGTGATTTACTATAGAAATGGGACAAGAAATACTATATAATATAATATCAGCAATGGCCCACCTGAATGTAACCAACGTTTTGCTTTTTACTTCAACAATGAAATACTTTTATACATTTCTGTGTCGAAATATTCGAGCTTTAGCTTGGGATATAATGTGCCTACATTTAATAAAATTGAAATAAGCATTGCCGTTATTTATACGAGAAAGTAGTTTTCTGACAAGGAATAAATATTCAAATATTTTAAGGAGAAATCAAATTTATATAAAAACTTATAATTATGATTTCTGTAACTAGCTTAGAAATACATACGTTAAAATACCGTACATATACCGTAAATACATTCGCGGTGGTAATACTTCAATAAAGTGGAACATGGTGGCATAAATATGGTCTTTGTGACTTCAGTGTAAAAGAAATGTCCATAAACATTTTATATTATTCTAATTTTTCTCATAAACTTTATTTATTTTCCTTATGCGCGTTCTATTTTCACGTACAGTCGCGGATATTACGCGTTTTAATTTTAACTGCTCTGACGCCGAGCGAGCGAAATATTAAACTTGTAATATATCCGGCTCTGCGGATGAGTAGATACATTAACTGTTGCACTAATCGCTTCACACAGACTATGTGAATGTAAAAAGCAATGACTGTATTTGATGTATCATTGCATCAATTTGTAAGCAGAATGTGACAGTCTCGTCTCGTTTGCACCAAAGCTAAAGCTATTACAATATGTGAGTGGAAAAGATGTTTTCAAATTGACAATTTGACTCTCTTTATGTGCAGTTAGCTTGCAGTGAGACCAGTGAGACACATAACGATGATCGTTTAATTTTTCTTTAAATGATATAGTTGATATCGTGTAAATAAATATTTAAATATGAAGCAAATGAGCAATACAATAACAAATCAGCCCACAACGTTTCATTTTAGAAGGAAATTAGTTGAAACGTATAAACAACAAAGTAATGAAATGGTATCGTTCGCGGAACAAATAAAGTGCGCCTAGCGAACTAGTGTTTCCTTATGGCACAGACTTGCAGACTGTTGTTCGTTCGCTGCTTCATGCAACTACTTTCCGGGACAAAAATAATCCACAATCGACGGCATCCGCTATCGAACAGTCTGTATAGGTACCAGTCATGATCAAAATATCTTCACGGCGTTGATGCAACCGAGGAAATATGGACTTTACTTTGATGGCAGTAACAACTATTATAAATGCTATGCACTTTGTATAAAAATACTGTCATGTTACGGTACACCTTTACCAGTCCGATGTTTTTAAAACACGTCGATTCACTATAATTTTAACATGAGATTTAGATTGGTTTTATATATAGGTTTTAAGAACCTTTCTTATGTCATAAGGAAAATATTGTCTTTGCGTGTGACGCATAGTCTTATTGGTAAGCTGCTTCTGCTATCGGAAGTCAGGACCGGTTCTCAGCATTCCTATAAATCCTCCAACGCACTATCCCTAGCAGTTCACTGACACCATAATACTACACTATAAAGGTAAAACGGTCCAATTGAAATAGAACGCGACTTGTGAGGTGTAACTAATCAATTTTAATGTATAACAAAATTCAGAGATCCTGCTCAAAAATAATTATCAATGCCCAATAAAATAAGCAATCTATGTGTGATTTAAATCATTAAATATCTAACCACTCACGCTTTTAAAATTCAATGCATAAAAAATTTATTGGTTACGTTTCAAAATATTTTAAATTTGGTATCCATAATATAAAACTGAACATGAGAACTTATCAGGTTCTCATTAAAGTTTTAATCAAAAATAAAAAACGAAGTGATCATAGAGCAAATAAAGTTGTTTTACACAATGGTATGTACTTTATAAAATTCATATGAGAAATTCGAAGTCATGTAATTGACTTGCATTCACCTTGTTCGCCAAGAGCCAACACTAAAGGGAAAAAATGATGGGAGAATAAAAAATCAAAAGGTAGGTCTTTTATCCAAGTACTTGGCTCGGCTCACAGGCACGTGTGCGCGTGATCGATCTATCGGAGTTGCGTGACCTATCAGCTTTTGTTCTCGTCAACCGTGATATTAATAATTACTCTAGAAAAATCATTACAGCATTATTACATTTTAAATGCGTTAATCTTAAAGTTGTGAAGGAACAGCTCACCTGTATATTTTTTTTGGAATATGCTTGTATCTAAAGAATCAGAACATTTTGTTAAACGTTTAGAGTTAAGTATTATTCCGCTAGTTAACTAGACTGAAAGTAATTTTAGCATGTTATTGCTAAATGCATGTTGTACAGGAATTGATACATTGTCCGAATGAATCATGTCTTCGATGTAGATGTTTCACCCAGTGCAAAATCATAATCAAAACATGTTGAAGCCATTGATTTTCAAACAATCAAACTGGTATTGAGCTAAATGTAATTAGATCATACATTATTTCAAATAATTTTTTTTATGTTTGGGTACAGGTATGGTTGGTATGGTTAATTTAACGTAGCCCTTAAAGACATTAAACGAAAACAGCCTTAAGAGGCTGTTCTGTAGAAAGCTACATAGTTATAATAAAATATGTTAATATGATGCTATATTCTCTTTTAAAGATATCAGTTTGTGAATTTCCCGACAGTATATTAAGAAGAATTAACACCAAAAGGTATTACAGAGCCTATAAAATTAGGTAGGTAGGGCAATTCCAATTATCCATGCAATTTTAATTACGGCAACAAAGGGCTGGGACGCAAATGAATGCGGTACCCACCTTGACATCATTATTGTTAATAATGTTAAAGAGGAATTTAGCAGCACAAAATATTACGGCAATTAGTGCCCCAGAAGCAAGGTCAACTGGCAAATTGTTGTTAATCTAGATCGATCCTAAATCTTGCAACTTGCGAGTTAAGAATATTATTCAATCATGAACTGCCTACTCGTGCCAACCTACAGCATTGTTGGGATTTAAATTTCGCTTTGCATGACACTCATATTTCAATCACTTAACTAGCTGTGCTTTGTACTCGCTTAAATAGAATTTAATGCACTTTTAATGTTCGTTTCAAAGTGGGAACCAATTAGTCGCGCAATCTTTCGTGTTACCGCGATCGTAGTGGCTAAATAAATTGCTGCGTGTACAGACCAGTGTGCTCGTACATAAGCTATTGAGTCAGAAAGAATTACATCACATACCGACATATTTCCTAGCCGTGGTCTATATATATTCATTGTCTGCATAAAATGTATCATTCATGGATATAAATCATACATCTAATGTTTGTTTGATATGTTTTGCAATATTGGATGCTAAGCATTTTGATGTAATGATTATTATTTTGAATCAGCGTCGGACATAATATCAATGATAGGTGGATATGTAAGTTGCAATAAACAACTTTATAAAGTAAGAGACTTGGATATTTAAAATGAAAAATTGTCATTAAAACACGTGTAGGTACTGCAATTTGTAAAACTCGTTATGTAAAGCAATATTCACAATTCGAGGGAATGTTAATTCATCTATTATATAACTAATGAACAAATAGATCTAGGGCATAAATGTATTTGAATTGTATTTAATTTTATAACTGAATTTGCACTGTGGATGATAAAATTGCTAGGAATTCGATCACGTTGTTATTGGATGTGTGAGACGACGGAAGCTTTTCTTCGAGTCCCGACACAAATAACTGATTACAAAAGAGCAGCAATTGAGATGTCATAAACGCAGGAAACAATCAAATTGAAACTTATGCCAGTTTGTCATAGGGTAGGTAGAGCATTCCGTTGTTCTGAGATCCGACCCGACCCGACTGCGACAGAATGTGTAATCCATACTATAATATTATAAATGCGAAAGTAACTCTGTCTGTTACTCAATCACGCCTAAACTACTGAACCAATTTTCATGAAATTTGGTATGGAGATATTTTGATGCCCGAGAAAGGACATAGAAAATGACGCAATCCCGGAAATCCCACGGGAACGGGAAATATGCGGGTTTTTCTTTGACTGCGCGGGCGAAGCCGCGGGCGGAAACCTAGTATTTCTGTAAACCACTGCATTGAAAAAATTTTCTATGTACATTTTGGTAGAGTACTATTGCAATCGTATCTCTATTTGTACCGTCGTCTGTAATAAATACATGGGTTATTTGGTAAATAGGTATTTTAAGTAGGATAAATTGCGTAGCATCCGTGGTTATGTATATCATAATTATATGGCAGCCAAAGACCGGATATATTTATTATTGACATACTTACATAAAAAATTCATATTCAAAATGTACGTCCCTCACTACTGGGTGGAAAATTCGACAAAAATAATTTCAGTTAGAGAAAGTGTAGAGAACTGTAACGATTATTTCCGCTGCTCCTATTGTTTGCAAATGACTCATCAATGTTACGAGTGTGATTATATTACAAAACTACGTAATATCGTGTTTGTACATACCTACTATAAAATTTATTAAAATGTGTTCGCACACGTATATGAATTGGATATCTATACGCATCGAAAAACAGAACGGAAACCGGGCATCAATATCTTTCGTTCAGTTTCCTTATGAGAAAAAATATATTTGTCATATGTGGGAAAGTAATAGGATAAATCTTCACGGACGAAAAGCGGTGAGCTCTTCGAAGCGTGTGCGGTAGAGCGGCGGGTGAAAGCTGAGGTTACCCCACAGACTCCAAATGATGTGACACAGCACACTTCCCAGTCTGCGGTCAAAATGACTAAACTGTTCGTGAACTTCTAAAATCGTTTTTTACAAAGCGATGTCGAGTAAAGCCATTAAGGACAAAACTTTGGAAGTACACAAAGCAGTGATAATTTTTCTGAACAACTGCGATCGCGTAGATTGTTTTTAGATAATTTATTAATTCGGAAACTTTTGTTTGTCTAATTACATTTTTGTTAGATGATGGACGAAAAGCGATTATTAAAGTTTAAGTGAACGGACATGGCCTGCAGTATTTCATTAGCTAGGTGCAATGAGGCACAAATTGGTGGACGCAATCGCGTCGACCCGGCTTGAATCTCATTAACGGCCCAGATTGATAGCCCTGGAAAATGCTTCAAATTATTTTACGCTACATTGATATTGAATATTTTCGACGGCGGTGTTATAAAAGCGGTTATTAATTACACATTTGAACTTTGAAGTATATTTTATTAGCCGTTCGTAAATAATGTTGGTTTCGACAGCATCTCAGCCAGGTAGGATCAAAACTTAGTCGGAGATACGGAATAAAAATCTATACACATATTTATAAAACAAAATTTTTTGAATGTTTTTAGATTTAGAATTCATGATTTAGTTGATAAAAAATCAATTTCTTTTACCACTATCATTGCAGCATATTGTCACGTACGGTAAGCACGACCAGCGACCCTACCGCTGTTAATTTAAAAGTCTTTAAGAAAGGTTTACTCTGTATGAAGTCTATTTGAACCCGGTTAACAAACTCGTATATAGGTAACTGGTAACGGTTTGTTACGCAATAGACCGTCGACCCGCACTCAATGGAACCCATTCGATCACTTATTACCTATATGCATGGAACGAGTTACGATGTTCCCCCTCCAACATATCAAGCTGAAGACGTTTTGATATTAAACTATAATAACTTAATGTTGAAATCTACCTTTAGGAATTTTTCATTACATGTTTGATGATTAGCCATTATAAAGTTTTTGTTACAAGCATCGCGCCTATGGTTAATACAAGACCACAATATTAAAATATCAGCATTTATTTAGCTTATAACATGGCATACAATTTGGGTAACAGTTAATAAGGTGCATCAAAGTTCTACTTTTAGGGCAATGAATGGTTTTTATTTGCAAAAACGTCACACATAAAGATTAATTCCTAAGGCGATCTTCACAATGCCCCGCATCACGCTGCAATCTGCATGTTGCGTGACTGCGTGTTTAACGTTACTTGTAAGTATCTCCGTTTGTATAGAAACCACGCACAGTCCACTATCCAACACACTGAAAATGCAACCACGCGCGTTCATGCGGATCACGCGCATACACGCGGAGAAACATGTATCCCCGCGCGTAGGTGCGGGGCGAGACGCAAGGTTTGGCACACCGAATCCCGCAGTGCCGTGCGTCGTGATGCTCAGTATTGCACGACAACCACAGAGAACGGCGAATAAATGAGAGCCGCCGTGCGTGAATCTACAAACGCACCTACGCGCGTGAGTGCGCAAAAAACCCGCACGAATCACGATGATACAGATCTGCACTCCCGCAGGAACGCGCGTAGGTGCTTCGACACGCAACATGCAGCATGATGCATGGCAGTGTGAAGATCGCCTAAGATTAATTCTTATTTGTGTTGCGCATAAATATTGTATCCTATTCATTGATCACCAATAAAAATAACATTCAATTATATGCCTTATATAGAGAGTTTAATTGATATTTTAACATTCCTTTTCAAGAATGTGGCAGATAACCAATTTTAGTCAATTATTTTTTTCATTGAAATAGATAAAGGTGATTAGATTGCCGGATTTTTTATATTATGGTAGGTAGATAAGTTATATTCATGTGCTGTGAGGATGTGTGCTAATTTCTGCGATGTAGAACCATGTTTTGTGATTGCTATTAAGTATTAACTCACACCCTTTGATCAAAAATCATTCATACACTGAAGGATTTGCTCAGGGGCGATATAATTTAGCCCCTTTAGACCTCGGAAGTTCCTGTACAGATGGATGGTCCAGTCCAGCTGACCAAGTTATTATTTCTTTAGTTTGTAGAGTTTATTGTAAATTCATCTCCATAATTCTATCAAGCGATTACTATTAAGAAAAAAAATAGAAGAGACCGCTAGATATATTTTATTATTTATTTTATATTTATTACGTTACTATGTATACAATCTAATAAATTTATTAGGTACATATTGTATGTAAATCATTGAAGCCCTTGTCGGCTATGCATTATAAATGCCTTTAAATAACTTTACAAGAACCCTGAAACAAAATTGGATTTCAGAATCTTGCTCGCATCGTATCACTTGCCTTTGGCATCAAAAAGGATCGTCTATGATTATTCCCTTGTAGTCCCTTTGGGAAATAGCCAATATTAGTGAGTACACATAGTTGTTTTCACGCACGTACACAGCAAATGGATTCCAAATTTTCTAGGGATACGTGAGGTCACGCCGCTAACGATCAGTGTACCTTATTCAGTGACGTTCTTTTTTTGAGGAAATTGCCTTCATTGTAGACTGCCCAAAAGAAACCCAACTTATCGGCTCCATTAATTGTTGCGTGATGTTTTTTTTTATGCGTAACAAATACATTTTTTTCTATTAAGATATACTTAGTACTTACCTACCGTAAAAGATAGCAATTATATAACCATGTTTTTAATTTACTTATTCAAAATAAAGTGACGATATAATGTGTGATTTTTAAACACCTATTAATTGTTTTTATCATCACTTACAATCAATTAAGACTTATTTGGGCATACCTATTTATATAACATGTAAAAAATTGAAGACAATTGACCGTCATAAAAATTGTTATGGAGTATTAAATGTGTGCTACGGTTCATAGTAAGTGTGATAGGAATAAATTATAATAATTATGGATGCAGTAACAGGCCGAAGACCAACATTAAACTATACGCTCATATTTGTTATTCACAAGTGGATGTTATTCAGAGAATTGCCGTTCACGAGTATTGTTTATTCGACGGTTGTTTGACTTGGGTTTGTTACGCTGCTTGTATATACGGAGTTCATTTGTGTATGCAGTAAATAGCCCAATTCATGACGTTTTATTGAAGGAATAGGCCTTTAAACACATTAATCATGAATTCGTATTCAATTTTGCAATCCAATTAAGTTTGCAAATGTTATTATTTATTTACTAAATAAATTAGAAATCCAAATTATAATATAATGATTATGTAAAGATTATATCTATATTGTCAAATGATAATAATTTTAACAGGACCCTATTGACAGACGATGTTTTAATTGAATTGCCTTGTGATTTCCTTTACTACATATAATACTATCGTGATGAATGTATAAGCCAAATTCGCAAAAGTCCCCAACTGCCTCATGTCCGTCTACGGAAACCATTACTCAACGTACGGATTCTTTTTCATTGGATATCAGTAATGTCGCGATCAGTCAACCGACCATTATTTATCAGTCGCTTTTCTCTCCTCCATTATTCGCTAGATTACGGTTCAGCTTTATCTCATTCGAAGAAAATGTATTCATTTATTTGAAATGAAAACTTTCGTGGAAGATGGTAAAGAGATTTGAAGAAAGATGGAAAATTTTGCTTTAAAATTTATTTTATTTATTAGAAGCATAGCAAAATATATAATATTTTGTACATATTATGTAATACGGCTATGATATGGATACTTGTAGAAAAAATTAATAGTGTAAATAGAAGTGAAATATTGGAAGAATTGCAATATTTAGCTCTGTAAGTCGACGGAGAATAATGGAAGACAAACGACTCAGATCACAAAAATGTAATGGTCGCATTTGGCTTTTCACAAAACATTTGGCTCATTAGCGGCTCGCCTCGTATTTTGTTGTTTATGATGATAAACTTCGAACTAATTTATTTAATCTGTATCCATTCCAGAGAAATGATATACGTTTTATTTGCATAGAAAATGGCTAACAGAACATAAATTAGGTTCAAATTTTTATGCGTACGCTGTCCAACATTAGCGAGAACCGAGAGCATCAAAGGGTTTATACGACATGAACAGGCGCTCTATTTTCGTTTACTCCTAATCTTGGCTGACTTTAGCGCAGAGGACGCGTGATCCCGCCGCTGGCTCGGACGTGAATTGCATGACGACATCGCACTTCTCGCAGTGAAGACGTTACCACTCCGTTTGCATCATATCTGCTTTACATAACAGCACTCTATTGCAGTCACGCTGAATGTCAACTTCGAGGCCGAGACCTCTTTAATAAATGTCTATTCAAATCATTCGCTCGGATTTTATTGTATGGGTGCACCCGAGAATAATTGTCTGTGATTGTTCAAATTAATCGTAATTACGATTGATGTTCACGCTATTGCTGTCGGATAATTCTTTAAGTTTTTTACATTAAGGTCAGGTTTTTCGTTTTTGTAAATGATTATGAAAAATAGAACTGTGCGAACTTAGACTGATGAAAGATTAGTATTATTAGGTAGGTACTTGTATATTATAGTTTTAAAAATGACTGGAACTTAAAAGTGTTCCTAATTGGTTTTAAAATTAACCTTGTACCTACGTATTTATCAGAGCTTTGTAATTAGATACAAACTACCTGTAGGCTGTACGTAACCTTGTAATTAATGATTAAATCTTCAATAGTAAATAATTTTAAGAAACTGGTGATGCAGTATCAGTGATTCATAGCTGTTAAGCTAAGGACTGAATCATGGACGGCGCTAAAAGATGTTCTGAGAATAGCAAATACTTAACCTTGACAATCAGAAGTACTGGTACAGTCAGATCTGATTTGATTTTCTTATTTTGGACTTAATACTACATGCTTATCTGGCTTTGAAATGTTCGTTAAATCCATTTGGTCCGGGAGCCAGCAGCAGATTTTATGACCAAGTTCCTCTCAAGCGGTAATTAGTAAAATGCATCAAAGTATAGTATTATGAAGCCTCGTGAACGTCAGCTGGAGCTCGGTTGGGGGGAAGAGCGGTTGTAGCCTCCCGTATCAGCTGACGGTTTTTCCACCAAGATACAGCCAGCTCACATATATATTTATCCACAGTTACATATAAGCTATCATCAGGTAAATTTTTGTTTGAGAGGAAATAACGGAAAATAATTTTTTCTTTAAATTTAACTTTCATGTTCGAGACACCAGCTGACGTATAATACACCATATTGTAACCAGCTGACTATTTTTTTTCGTTGAGATATTGGGTTAGCTACAATTTGACAAATTTTTAGCTGAGAGGAAATGAATGAATGAATGTATTTTTTTTCCTATGTGCGTGGGAGGCTACAACCGCTCACCCCCCCAACCGAGCGCCAGCTGACGTTCACGAGGCTTTATAATACTATACTCTCATGCGTCTGACGAATTATCTCTTGAGAGGAAATAGTTAACCAAATTTGCACCTGGCTCCCTAACCAATTCCTAATTTACTTATACCAATGTAGAGAATTGATGAGAACACATGCAAATTAAAATAAAGCACTTACTTGTTAGTTAGTTATGTTAGTTTTCCAGAACGATTTCTATTAAATTTTGTAGAAAATCCATACTTTAATATTATAAATGCGAAAGTAACTCTGTCTGTCTGTCTGTTACTCAATCACGCCTAAACTACTGAACCAATTTTCTTGAAATTTGGTATGGAGATATTTTGATACCCGATAAAGGACATAGGCTACTTTTATCCCGGGAAAATGACGCAATCCCGGAAATCCCATGGGAACGGGAACTATGCGGGATTTTCTTTGACTGCGCGGGCGAAGCCGCGGTCGGAAACCCAGTTATATATAAAAATGTTATTTAAGAGCCATTGGTTTTAAATATCGGATGAAAATTTTGATAATATGTCCCCTTTTCCAAATATAATTCATGTGAATAGGTGCTATTTAACCGTACTTTAGGATTGTCATTTGCACGTTCGTTAAGCCGTATGTTTATGAGGTATTTGAGGATCAATCGGTATCGGTGCTCGTAAGGATCAAGAGCGTCAGATGTGTAGGTGATTCTGTCGAATAAAGATAAATGGGTCTATGAGTGCGGGTGCCCGGGTGTGAGGTGCGGGCGGAGGAGGCTTCGGCTAATTGGCTGTCAACAACGAGTCCGGTTCCGAGTGCTGTGCTTATAGCTTCGAGCATACACACTGACTAAGTAGTCGACGACTTATTGACATTGGCACATTTTCGTAACAATAAGACGTAGAAATAAACAATGGGGTTTCTAGGTAGGATGTAAGTTGAAGGCGTATTGAGAGACATTTGTGTGACAGGTAGGCGAACTAATCCGTTTTGTCTTGCGAAGGACAAATAATATTTTTAATCTGTAAGCGTTGCGGCGTGCTCTATGGTCACGTTAGTTGCAAGAGTGGGCTTCATTAGCATTATGCGCTCATTAACGGTACAGTCCAAGTTTCATAAATACTGGTAGAACTTGTTTCTTATACACGTTTGAGTTTGTTTTTATATAAGAGGGTCATATAGTTCTTAATGGGTGACATGCTTCTTTCACCAAGAGATATCTATAAACTGATAAAGTTATATTATTATCTTATATTTAATCTTATTTTAGGTTTATATTTAGAATATTTTCTATTCCTACGCACCAATATATACGCTTGATAATACTATACGAATAGTCTAGTATGTATTATGATAAATGCTCATAACACGATTAGAGCTTACACAAGGTCATTTATTTAGATCAACATCGTGAATGTTTTGGGTGTTTGATGGCCAGATTTATTTGGGTTTATGCGTGCTGTTTGTAAAGCCAATAAGCTAAAGCCAATATGAAGATAAAAAAATTGGTTGTACTAATACTGTTTCTTAAAACTGGTTGTTAGGATTTATTCTAATGTAATTTTATTTCATGTTAAAGTCAATTTTGTTCTCATATAATACGTAACTCAAATATAAATTGCATAGAGCTGTAAAGAGTGCCCCTGACCACAAATTATGGAAGAGGCAGTAGCTGTAATGTGCAGCGGTTACATAATGCCAGTATTGTGGCTAAACAATGCTCTCATACCACTCATATAACATGCTTTCGAGACTTATTTTTTAAATTACAAAAGAAAATATAAACAAGTTGCATTTGCATCTAGAAACGATTAAGGTCTACCAAGCGGAGTACTTCATAAATTAAAATTAATTCAAGGAAAAACTCAGTCTTTATAAGTATCAGAAATGTTTCCTTAGAAGTACGTTAATACCTATTTCTTAAGAACTAGAGTTTCTGATTAAATTCAATAGATATTTATTATATTTGTAGGTATTATGTAAACACCCAACAAGAACTGAAACAGGTTATTTGTATTTTTTTAATTTTAAAATAATTACATAAATGAATATTAAATTTACACGGTAATTATCGATTAAGGTATCTATCATCTCTTTTAGCAAGATCAAGCTTTTTGTAGTCCGCCATTATTTCGAGGCGAATAGAATAATATAACGATGAATAAATTATATTTTAATGGCGAGTGGGCTGGTTTTTTGTAGGATCGGTGTACCTTTTTTGTAATCAATTTTAGATTTGGAGTGTAGTCGTGACTTCAACTCATGAATCTCAACGAGCTTCCGAGTAATTTATATTATTTTTCATAAACAGCCTTATAAGGAAATCATTGTAAGCGCTCATGGATTAGCTAAACATTAATGTTTTCATTTTACAGGAAACCTTAATAGTTATCGACCGTTGATACTTCAATTAGTGCCTATTGATCGTAATTAATATGTTGATATTGACTTTGTATACAACAGTTGTATAGAGTTAATACCTGATCATGATAGCCTTAAGTTCTATCTTTAGAAACGCCAGGAATAAATAATCGAAATTATTTAATGTACCTGTAGAATAATTAATCTATATTGAAGACTAGCTGAGTAACTAGGCTTTATTACTAAGTACCTAGTCTTTAAGGCGATTGTGAAAACTGTTTTCCATGAAACATGAGACACGATACCTTAGTGCTTTGCCTCGAGCCTGATCAAGCGTGCTAGAAACGCTCCAGTGACTATAGATATATCATTAAATATCTCATTTTCACGTGGTGGGAAAGAAACCTATAAAGATTACAGTTCCCACCAGGTTTCTTCTATGTAAGTTGTCTGATTTGAAAAATATCATAATTGTTTACTTTATAATTAACTTTAAAAACGTACCTTTTTAAAAGTGTAGTTTAAAACAGAGAAAGTTCTCATGGATTTTATATTATTTTCGATTTTTAGAAATAGATAACAAATTTTAATATTATACCCACAGAACATATTCTACCTATCTACATATTATTAGATATTTTTATTGCATTTAGGATGAGAGTAAAGCGCATCACACACGGTGAAGATACTATAATATTTTATGTTTTAAGATTCTCTAATATAAAATATTACAGTATCTTAAGGTATCCGGTATCAGCGTTCTGACCATCATTTTTCTTTTTGTCATTGCGTACTAAGACCCCTGTAGAACCGCCATCCTGTTACAAATGACCCGAAACACTGACACAAAATTTCGGGTGTGTGATGCGCTTTAAAGCTCAACGAAGCCCTACATCGGTTGCTTGTAGGCTTATTTTTTTTTCAAAACAATAAATTTGCGAAAGAAAACATAACATACCTATCACTTATCATACCTAAAATTAAAGTGAGGTTATTATCTCAGTAGCTACTTATTATTTTTATCTAACTAGAACCGCAGTATTAATATGTGCAAGAACCCAACAAAAAACTGATACTCTTAGTTTAGAAGACACGCCAACCAGTGCCATAACCATAATAAATAATAATATAAAACACGATATTCAAACGGGTTTACGTTCATTTATAATATCTTTTATCGCATATTTTTATAATTTCCGGTGGAAAATGTCAACTTTGGTTTATAATAATTATTATTTAGTTAATTATATTTCATTCCCTCTACATTTAAATTAAATTAAAAACATGAATAAAGGATGGAATTTTATGATGCTAATCCAATAATCTTTGAAGGATTAACGTAAACCTATTGAATACTTTTATAATGAGATATTAGTTTTTATTACATATCATAATACCTAAACATACGATGATTATTATATAAATTCCATTATCATTATTCTTATAGAATCATAACGTTTATTACTTACATGTAACAAATAAGTCATTAATGATTTTTTGTGCTTATACATAAAATAATGTTATATTGCATGACGAATACTAAGAATCTCTCTAAGCAATAAAATTAAAGCAGTAAATGGAAATCGTGTGTACACTCTTTTCTCAAATGAGACGCATTGGGGAGTCTCAATTATTCCACCGACAATATCCCGGAATGTCTAATTTCTTCACGTAATTTGGTCGGAATTTGTCCCCAGCCAGTGGATGCCGTGAACTATTTTTATTGTTTTTGCTTGTTTCCCATTTACTTCCTTCCCCTGGGAACAATACAACTTGAAGCGGGAACTAACCAACTTTTCTCGAAACAAGTGTATTGTGAATTGCACGTCGTCTCTCTGCCGGCGTAACAACGTTTTATTTGATGTCTTTCTTTTTGATTTATACAAGGTTATGTGCTAATGTTCACACAGGTTATTTGTTACCTTTGCACGAGCAGTACTGCGTCAAGATTAAGGAGAAGTTTAATCCGTCTCACCTTTGTTAAGAGCGCGTTTCAGATGTTCTGTAACAATAAAAAAAGGTTGTTGTTTATTACAAAAGTTTACGACGTTGCGTGGCTTTGACATTAAAGAATTAGAAGCTTGCTGTAAATATCAGGTAAGAAATTCTTAGTACGAGTAGGTAAATACTTAGTTTAATGATGATTAATTAGTATTGTAAAATCGTTTCCTGGTTGATGTCAGAAATACATCTAAAGAATTGACTTTTTATTGGCGGTATGGGTTTTATTTTTGTATGCTTTGAAACTTTTACCGCAAAACGTTTTAATGTATCCTTACCTATCTACCTCTACTACCTATCAGATTTTATGCGTAAATAACAAAACTGGCACTAAAATTCGTAAAATTAACGACTAAAAATTGTCATCAATTAACAATGTAAACAAAATATCAAAGTATTGACTCAGCATTACCTACAGTTTATGTTTGGGAGCAAAATAAAGGGAGACAAGTGATTTTGGAATGATGCCAAGATGGGGCCTGTCGAGCCCCACTCCATTTGCGCTTTACATAACTTCGTATTCAAGGGATCATTAATCTTCCTAGTTTCATGCCAAACCAACTTTAATTTTAATAAACGGCTTTACCAATACACTGGTATTTAATTAACATACCAACTTGTAATTAACATTCATGATGTCTTTAACCTCAATTATGAATTTGGTAATTTAACACATATTAATCAATCAAATCGCATGCAAGAAAAGTATTAAGCTATGTAATATCAAATTACACTTATATTATTAAGAAGTACTTAAAGACTTAGATGAAAGGTTTATTATTCATAGATACAATAAAAAATGTGTTTTTTGTTCATTACAGTCTAGTTTTCATTTCTTGTTTAATAAATTAGGCAGACACAGTGCGTAGTGAAAGTTTTGTAATAATAAAATTATTACTGTCACAAAAACCTTATTATTTCCCATATTCAGATGTGCTCTACTAAGAAACTCTAAGTTAGTTGGTATACTTGATAATGTATTCTTCGTTTATACAGATGAAGGCTAAAATTAGTCAGTTAATTTACAAGCGCTGTACTTTCCTCTCAGCGTCAAAGGAGATAAAATACTGTGCTTTGTAAGAAACGTAATGAGCTTATGACTTATGCGACGTTTTGTTCAAATTTAATTAAATATAAAATGGCTTTAATTCATTGTTGAGTAAAAAGGTCAATGCTATTACTAAAAAATTTTTACCGTACAAGATAACTTCAACTTTACTGATTTCTCTTTATTGGTTAATATGGTTAACATTTATTGTTGTTATTGTATAATATGATATTATGTTCTCTACTTATTCTTCCACAAAACTCAACAATAACAAAGCAAATTTCCGCAAAATTTGTGTCAAAATAGAAGCATTCAGTGCTAACTATATTCCACGATAACTCGGGCATATACGTGACAATCTGGAAGCTGTTTGTTACTGACGTGTAAGTACAATGCCTGATTTAGGTGTCTCCTGGGAAATGCCCTCCAATAGTACTCTATGCGATGCGGGTAATACCCTTAATTCGGCTAATCCCGCTTCAGACTTGAACCAGCGGTTATTCGGCGTACGTCGATATGCGTCCCGCACTGCCGTTTCCCAAACAATGTGATCTTATCTGTTAGACGCTCCAAGGCTTTGGGAAATAGGCCCTATTGTAACATGATTATTTATTTCTCTCAAATATCGTAAGGATAAAAAGGTTAAATATTTATTTAATAGCTTAGTGATATGTGATGCACATGCACATGTGAGTGAATGTTAACTTAGTATTTAATCGAAAATATTTATTTTCGAGGGTATTTGATAATTTGCTTAGAATTTTTTAATTATAAACTTTAAAGTGAAATCAAATATAAAGCTACATGAGCATTTCAAACGATTTCGTTAAGTTTCTTTCTCAGCTTTTCAAGAAATCGTTATTAAATGCTTCAATTGAAATCGCTGCCAACTGCAAGTATTATATCACAAAAATGGAAACTTCCTTTTTACACGATTTCACGAACCCATGATATATATAACAAATTTATAGATGACAATCTCCTCAGCCGTGCACAGGAGCAGACGCAGTCGGTGGCTATCTCTGAGCTATTTTTATTATCACAAGTTTCTATCGACATGCAAATCTCTATCACGAAACTTGCTAGCGCTTAAACCAGTTTTATACTTTACTGTGTGAACGTTTTTATAACATTAGGTTGGTATCATGAAGCTTTTGTCGTGTATGTACAGAGATAGTGCTATTGCACTATGTGCAAAGTGTACTTATCTACAGTATTCAAAATATTATATACTAGCTTACCGCCCGCGGCTTCGCCCGCTTTGTCTAAAACCTAATACATAAATTATATACTAAAACCTTCCTCTTGAATCACTCTATCTATTAAAAAAACCGCATCAAAATCCGTTGCGTAGTTTTAAAGATTTAAGCATACATAGGGACATAGGGAAATAGGGACAGAGAAAGCGACTTTGTTTTATACTATGTAGTGATACCTAGTAATAAAAAATACATAAACAGAGAAAATTTAGGTTTCTACTTTCAGTTTCACTTATCAGCAAGCCTTTTCTGTAGAGGAGTATTAAAGTGATTTGATAGGTGAATTCGCAGTGAGAAATCGTGTGTTTGCAAATTGGTACTCACTGAAAATCATAAAAGTGCATGTATTGCTTTGTTTTGGAAATCTATTTGTTCGTATGAAAACAATAATATCATTCTGAGTAAGTATCTAATTAGACAGGTAAAAACATTATTTGAGAGACTCTACATGTGTTACTTTCTATGTGAAATTACAGATTAGGATATTATTTTTTTAATTATGAATTCTTATTTCGAAGATCTGCGATTTTATTAATTATTTATTACTTTCTTCTAAAACAATTTAAAATTCTAATTTTCGCTTAAAGCACGTTCATTGTTCATTTAAATGAGCAACCTCATGTACCTTATGTACGTGTACTTAACCTCGAAATAGGTTTATTCACAGTATATAAAACATATTTCTACGAACAGTAGCTTTGTTGGTTATTTTTTATTATGGGTAATAATATGTTGCACACAGCGGTATTTTACACTAACAAATTAAACTGGACATTTTTACTTGCTCGTTCTCTAAAAGCGTGATTTAAATATTCCTTGCATTTGTAAAATTTAAATGTTCAACTGTTTTCTTGAAAACGAGCTTTGTCACTGTAAAAAAGGGCTAAAATTTCGAAGACTTTTTTTAGTATATTTTAATTTCTATCTTGCATACTTGCACAAAATGTTGTTAGGATAATGTGTGTTTTAAACTGAATGTGTATAATTACATAATAGATCTTAATATGTAGCAAGTGGAGCAGCGCCAAAATCATGAATGAAATTATATAGGTAATGCAAATATAAGGAAACTGATATATTCCAAGGATTATTTGATATTTTTAAAAATTTTGAAGAATCTATTCGTGATGCAAATTCACTAAAACATATTTGAATATCCAAAGAAACGACTGCTATTATGAATATAAAACTTGTTTTATAAAATATAAAAATTTAAAGACGATGCTTATAAAACTATAAAATCTTGCTGTTTCTTGTTGCATAGAAGTCATTGTCACTGTTATTATACTGTTATCTTGTTATCTTTCATGACGCTAAAATCATGCTGCTTTAAAATTTACTCTATAATTCTGTATGCACATAATTTACATCCTAAGAGATGGAAAAGGAAAGTTAAACCAGTTGAAAATTGTAATTCAAACTTATACACTCGAGCAAAGCCCTTAAAATTGTTAAAAGTTTAAATATAGTCGAACGTAGTTTAAGGTCAAACGTAGTAATCGTATAAAGTATCATAAAAATGTGCTGACTCCGGGGAATGGCGTGCAGAATGCGAAACTTTCGTTGGTGGAGGCAATTATGTACTGTATACAAATAACTGTTAAACGAGCTACCGACGCAGTTTTTCTAAACAAATTTACAATTTATTTATATTTTTTAGAATTGGTTTCTCTTTTTAATACGAGTTTGATAATGTACTTACAGTCTTGAACGAGTTTTTGAACCAGATTATATTGGAACGGTTTAAACATACTTTGATGGCTTAAGCCCAAAAATTAGCAGCATAGGTGTTAATTATATTTTTTACAAGGTGGTTCTCCCTAGCTAGGCGTAGTATTTTTTGTTCGAGACGAAACGAGCTAACCAAAATCATTTAAATCCTTGATTAATTGAAAATAGACAGATTAAATCCTTAATTTATTGATTCTAAACCTAACATTTTAAAATAATCAAGAAAGTTTTATTATTATCGTATAGATAACTTACTTTTTAGATGACGTTATAAACTTGCGAGGGGAATATAAATGTGTTATTCTATGATTGAAATTGCACCCCGTATATTGGAAATTAGAAGGTAGAAGATTGTTCGATGTGACAAACAGTATACCTAGTGTTCAAATATTAGCAATGCTCTATACGGGTGTAAAATATGGTAATGCTTCATACATATTAGTGTACTCAAAGCCGCACTACAGGTAATTTTAGCGCGGGTTTGAAAATTCACCAGAAAATTTTTTCAAGGGTTCAATGTGATTACGTAATCACATTGAACCCTTGAAAAAATTTTCTGAATCCATCTACGTGGTGCCTCTGAAACTGTAACGTTATCATTAATTATTAGAATTAAGTTAATATTAAAGTATTACAGTACCTATATCATTAATAGTAATTAAGATATTATGAAGATAGAGCACGTCGTTGTAATTAATTGAGAATTCAAATCTGGTTGCGTGTGAGGACGGCGTGGTACGACACGCAAATACCCATGATAGTTATGTCTAACTTTAATATATTATATGTACATTTGAAATGCATATATAAACAAGTTATTAAAAATATGACGGTTCACAAAAAAACCGTTAAATATTTGTTTAAATTAAATTGTCGATGCGTTCATATTAGTGAATCTATCTACTTGATTAACAATATGAAGGAAATATTTAGCGAATTAAGTTATTATGACAAAAAAACTGTAGTTAATTAAATGAACAATAATTTATAGCGTAGCTTTAAAAGCTTTCACATTTTAAAAACTAAAACGTTCACGAAAACACCATATTTACCTTGAAGCAAATTGCAATGGCAACGCTTGCACAATTTAATTTGTATTGTTTCAGTATATGGAGAAACATTTTGTTTATCTCTGCACGAAATCGATAACTACGTTACATAAACGAGGGTAGGTATGTGCCTGTGTGAGTACTAATTATGGGGTAAATTGTAAAGCGAAAGGGGAGCTCGGAGCGGAGAGTCCAGTGAGTCACCCAGAGGCGGCCAGACGGCGCCAATTTGTTGGCCACGCACTGTCTTATACCCCTTCTTCGCTTTAAAATTGCAACAGTTACCAAAGCCATAAGTCGTTCAGCGAAATTATTATTTGCGCCTATAGCAGTCTTGTTTAGCATGCAAAGGGTTTTACGGCCGGACGCGTTACGTAAATATCTTATGAAGCTCCTTTTTTAGATAGCTCAATAAACTTTTGCGACTAGCGCTTTTTCGGATAATTGTATAGTGAAACGGAGCTTTTGCCTCATTACTGAGCCATTTGATTTATAATTCAGTACTTCTTTAAGATTACGTGTTAAAGTGGAAATAGATAATTTAACAAATAATATAAAACTGAGGAAGTAAAATAGTTGCATGAGATGCAAAGGTATTCATCAAGAATACAATTTCAATACAAACGGATTTATACAAATCTGTTTGCGGTTACATCCCGGTTCTAGGCACTCAGCGCTCTACCCTAAGCTGGCGATTGAATGATCTGTATCTATAAGGACGCATTAAGTATGCTAAGCTGTTGCGACAATACTATGAATAATGCTGGCAAGTATTTACGTTTTTCTAGAGCACTTTATATGAAAGCATGTGTAATAAATGCGAGTTCACATGAACGTGAATGCGCAATTACACCCGTCAATTTGCACGATTGACCTCTTGTTGCGGGAGACACGAGATTTAGGAAAAATATCAGATCATTTTTATTTCCATACTAGCGAGTTGGCGACCGAATGACGCAGCCAGTGAGTGACAGTTTTCTTCAATGAAAGCAGGTGTTATTTCTCGAATCGGGATACCAAAATAGTATGCGATTAATAATTCTTCATTTTCATTCTAAAATTCGAACAACATTAACAACGTGATAGAATTAACAAGATAAAAAGTAAAACAACTAAAACCCAACTACGACAAAAAACGACGCTGAAAAAGTATAAAACAAAAGTTAAATTGATGAACTAATAAAGAAGCTATGAACGAAAAGATGTGAATTATATGCAATCAGCCCATGAATACAGGTAAAGTCACAAGCAAATGCTAGTAATATATATATATTCAAAATGTGCAAGTAAAAAGCTTTCAAATGATACCAAACACGGCATATTTATCTTAACTTTATTTTTTTACTCTGTATGTTTTGTCCGCTAGAGGGCGCCACATTAGATTTTGTGAAACCCCATATAGCCTATAACCAGCGGACAATTAAGACGCTTCTAATGATATGTCATTTGTCGAATTCTGATAAGTAGTTTAGAAGTTACGAGGGAACAGATGAACATACATACATACATACATATATACATACATACATACATACATAGCCTGTCAAAATCATAACCCTCCTTTTGCTTTGCCGTAGTCGGGTAATTAATTTATAAGAATTAACTACAATTCAATACCTAATAATTTTAGCTGCGGCTTATTGAGATGCCACTTTTCTGTTATTTCCGTGTCTTTTTTTCTTGCATTGGTGTACGGTCTGATTTGGATTTGGTGCTGGTTTTGATAAAAACTGAGTATCAATGCCTGCGCATTATTGTGATACATTACGATACCATTTTTGCACGTGTTAAAATATAGTTTAGAAAGTAAATACATATTCCCTTTTTCATATTTTATTCCTTACATTTATTTTTTTGGCGCCGCGCGATGAGATTCTATTATAAATAAATGGCGCGTCGTTAATTCAGAAAATAGAAATAGAAAAACAGAAAACAAATAGGAAGCGGGCGGTAGACACCACGGTAGACTAATGTATTAACGATCTTTTTATAGATTGAATAAGAGTTCATGCGCGCAGTTCTGTGGATGTGACATGTTCGTATAAATATTGGCCTAAGATGATTTTAAAACAGTTTCCTTCGGATATATTTTATACATTGTGATGCATAGGTAGAGCATAGCTATTTAAACATTTTCTGGATATCGTTTTATTTGTAGATAATAAATGGGTTTTCAGTTGACACTTTATATAACTAGTACTTACCTAAGCACAAGATTTACTTTAAAATATTTATGGAAGATAAAAAAGCTGAAGTCTAAACAGTGATGATAATTAATTAATTGACAATATATACGAAGAAAAATAAAAATACTCGCTCACTCTTCTGAAAATAATATAAAGAAAACGTTATTTCTAATTAGCAATACAACTTTGATAGTAGCAATTATATTATTGTATTATAGCTACTATTGTTTACGAGATGATTGAAGTGGGCCCGCGGCTTGGATCGCGTTTATAGCAAACATAGCTTGAGAAACTTTCTCTTGGTTCAATGCTCCCATGTACAATATGGGCTATGATATTGTCTACAACGATCTTTTACTTTTATTTTTATTTTACTCTTTATGGAGTTGTAACGACATTTTATATAATATGTGGCGACATATGGTATACATTATAATAATATAATGCGTGTCTTCCTGTCTAATAAACGAAACAATGTACCTATTACATTAAAGCACAGATAATAAATTAATACTGCACGAGCATAAAGAAAAGAAATTAGAAAATATATAATTTATTGTGCCGATTTGTACAAGTTCACTTTTTAATAAAGTAAATAAAAATAACGATGCAATAAACTGTGTTACTGAAAGCCAATAATAATAAAATATGTTTCGACCTCAACAGTTTAATGTCACCAACCATTACCTTGCCTTCTTAATGGTTATTTTCACTCAAGATCCACATAAAATGTTATACAGTTAACCATGTTATGAAGGTGTCTCGTTCTTGTAGATAGATTTACTCTTAATTTGTTAACAAGACCAAATACAATCAGACTGGTAAAACGTGAAGTCAGTCTTGTTAAAATATTTATATAGGTAGGTATAGTGTTATTAGGTATATTATTTTCTGTGGTATAGGTACTTAACTACCGGTAATGAGAAACGCGATAATTAAATGTAAACATTATTATTAAAATGTTGCATGTTAATCTATTTAATAATAATCAACAGGGTATTTGAAACAAAATTATCTATAACTGATATTATTTATTAGCTAATTAAGTAAATGATGCAAATTTAGCGAATCGTTTCAGTTTCCAATAATTTTGCACTTCTGACTGTCGAATTTGTTGAAATAGTGGTAATTATAATGGTGTTATATTTGTGGCATTATTATAGCACATAAGTAGAATTATGTGTGGTATTACTAAACGTATGACTAGTGCGTTGAATAGGCCAGCATCGAGTGCCTATTTTAATGCTCTTGAAACAGTTCAATCTATTCATAGGTATTGTTAAACTTGTTTAAAATAACATTGTGAATGTGCATTTCCACGAACGTTTTACGATATTATTGACGTCAAACTTCGTCTGGTTTAAAACCAGTTGCACTAAAATATTTACCTTCATTGCCATTACATTCAGACGATGGCAACATTGATGTGTTTTCAATGTAATATTATTGAGAAGAGGAAACTAGATATTACGAATGTTCAGTATGAAACACATTTACACACTATATGCATGAAAGTTAAGGAATAATGTATTGCAATGCAAGAAATGAAAACAGTTACTCTACATTTTTCCGTGTAAGCGTACTGGTAAATACTTAGAGAAACCTCAGTAAGATTGCAGTTATATTAAATGATATAGAAACAGTATACGGTGTTCAGCATTTAAGATTGCATCCAATTAGACACTGATCATACAGTGGTGGTAACGGTGGCTTCCCTGCACCGCTGTGCACGCCCCCAACGCACCTTAATTGCACCGGTACAAAAACGGTAATGACGCTATCCCCTACACAAATTACTACCCATTACTTGATAGAAAATGTTACATGTATTTTATAAAACAGTTACAGGTAAGTTGTTTATTGAATGTTTCCTAAAATTTATCTCAGTCAGAATTGTATCTGGATTTAAATAAAATATAAAAATGAGGCGAATATGTTGTACAAATGTACTTGTATCGCACAAAATCTATTGATTAGGAAATATTGAACTATTGAACATCAATTGGTTTGATTATTTCAACAAAAACATATTTTATGAAGATTGAGTGTGGAAAATCAGATTTTCAATCTTGTGTTTGAAAGGTTGTGGCGAAGAGCTTAAATAGAGCGCATTCACTGACTTCGCATACATAGGAAAGAAAAATTAATTAAATACATTTTGAGATAAAAAGTTGAAATTTGAAAAAGGTACATTTGTTAGAAAATACGGAATTTTGCGAATAGGTAATAGCTTAGAACTTTTCTAAATTAATACATATAAATAAAAAACATTATTGAAGTAATAATGTTTTTTATTCACAATATGTATTATAATTGCCGAGCGCATCTTATACTAAATTGATATCAATATCTGGAATTTATCCTATCTCCTCAGCGTACTCTAAACTGTAAGAAGACGATAAACATAATTAAATATTAAGAGGCTATTTGCAGCTAAATCTGGGCTAAGCTGTAAAATAATGGGATGCTGTTTACACAAATTTCTTGCAAAGTAGGTATATATGGATAATTGCAAAGAAAGTATATGGCAATTAGTGTCTTGGAAAAAAGGAATATTAATTACATGAAATGCGAACAATAAACTTAATTACTCTATTTTATTGCGATTTAAAATACGCAGGCACTTTTATATGATGATTTCACAAAATAAGTATTGAAATTAAATTAAATTCGTAATATGTATAAATATATTATTTTAATGTCACGAAAAATATTTATGAAAGAATAAAATAAGTACATATTACAATCTATACTAATATTATAAATGCGAAAGTAACTCTGTCTGTCTGTCTGTTACTCAATCACGCCTAAACTACTGAACCAATTTGCATGAAATTTCGTATGGAGATATTTTGATACCCGAGAAAGGACATAGGCTATCTTTTATTGCGAAATATGTTCAACGAGCGAAGCCGGGGCGGACCACTAGTTAAATATAAATGTATAATAATCAATATGAGCGGACAATCCTACTAATATTAGATATAAATGCGAAAGTTTGTTAGGATGTGTGTGTGTGTGTGTGTGTTTGTTACTCTTTCACGCAAATTAACACATAGGATACGCGTAACTTGGATTAACACATAGGATAGGTTTTATCCCGGAAATCCCACGGGAACGGGAATCCCATTCTTTGAAAACGCGGGCGAAGCCGTGGGCGGAAAGCTAATTTCTTATAAAAAACAGCTTTCAATACAAGATAATAATACATCAAAATATATAAACAATATATAATAAAGGAACAAAAACTAATTTATGGTCTGTACAAGCGGGCAATTTCGCGAATCCATTTGGATATTTGGTTTTACGCAGTGTCGGGAAAAGTTCAAATTAATAAATTTAAAAACGCGAGGGTGCGACTTTATGTTAGGTACGTCGCTTTTTATTGCATAATTCTACGATAACATCGCAGAGTATAATTGCAATTATTTTCCATTTTGTTCAAAATTATATGAATGTGTGAATACTGGAAAATCAAACGTCTTTTATTCCCCATATTAATAAATAAACATATTTAAATATTTATGTATTGTTCCATTGAATTGTTAAAATTTATAAACATTGCCGTTTTATTTTAGCATCATAGAGTTTTCCAATAGTTCGGTCTGTACACTGTTTTAAAGCTCTACCCGTGTAACTAAAGTTCAAAGTATTTGCCTTATTCGTGGAAATATCAATGTTTCCAATAAAATGAGACAACTTTTAAAACGATTGAAATAAGAGGTCAATATTGTTATTTATTTACGCTAAGAAAAGGCGACCCGTCACGGAGGCTTCTAACCATCGGGAATTCAGAGTTTTGTATAAGACGTATGTGTCAGAATAGATACAAATTAATAAATTATATACTCGTATAACTAACACCGGCGGGATTCCAGGCGCGTATGAGTAGGGTCAACCTTTAGGGAAAATAATCATGTATCACTCAAAACGGCTTTTGATATGTTTTGCGTATTTGCTTTAATTTATAAGCGACATATGTGCAGTATTTTTAGCGCAGCGTCAGATGCAGACTGCTCACTGCAGTTTAGTAAAAGGTTATAAGTTTCTTATCCCAGTAAGCCCTTGCAGGTGATAAAGCAGCTGCTCTTGGCATACGTACAGGTTAATTAAACGTTAAAATATTTGTAAGGATGTATAATAATCTTTCGTTTAGAGTTTTTATTTAGATACAAAATCTAAAATAGAAATATATATAGCATATCAGGTACCTGGTAAAACTAAATGTAGTTTTTATAAAAATAATAAATTACAATTTCAATGACAAAAAAATATTTACCATTGGCTTTCCCAACAATCGAACTGACAAGAGTACTTTGGCCACGACCCCTGTATCAACAGTTCAGCTTTCCAAAGGTCAACAAATCTGTTACTAAATTATTGTACAAGCAAATTAAATTTCATTAAAGCGAATCGTTTCTTTTTTAATGTTTTTTGTTAACTACCTTAATTATTTTGAATTATTAACCGACTTCATTTTTAAAAAATAATTACTGGGAATATGAATAATTATATAAAACAAGCTAAGACTAATCTCATTATTTTTCCATGCTAATAATTTTTTAACACGACCGCGACGGGAGAGAGATGCCCTCAAATATTATTACTGTTGTTCTCCTATCATAAGGTAAAAAAGATTATCGATTTAATTTAACCTAAAGAACTAATTTGAGGCCACTATAATATCTAGGTATAGATAAATGAGACTTATTTATTCAAAGATGACGGCTAATTACTGAGAGCATCCAGATTGGAAGTAAGTCAGTAACTATAGGTACATCAATTATTGCGTAGTTTATTGTATCAAAGTCAGTTTCACTTTAATTAAATCGTTTTATATTTCAGTGCGATGTTTTGATTAACTCAATGGAACGGGCAGACGTTCTTTAGTAGTATTTTATAACGCTATAAACAAGATGGTTAGAAAGGGATTACTTAAGTAAAGTTTAAAGATTACTTAAAGTAGATTACTATAGATTTTATTATGAAAAAATTAAAGGTTTTTCCATAATAAAAAAAATACTTGACTATTTTAAGTGTCAAGTGATGCCTAAAGAAAAGGTGTCACCATTGGGTGTCTTTGTTGAATAACCGTAAAAGATCTATTTATGCTACTTCACAAAACATATAAAAATTTTATTTGAAATGAAAGGAGCTAATAAAAATGTATGTATTCCGTTAAAATAATCAAGTTGATAATATAGTTAATAAGTTGATTGAATCAATTCAAAGCATTTGAATAAACAATAAAATCAGTAGCAACACCTTATTTGCGAGGCGGTATATCACCGATGAGAAACAAACCATTCGATCGTATATATATCGTTTTATTATCCAATATTTATTCGGATTGCGAAGGCCTTAAGGGGACAACTTTCCAACATAAGATCTACTTCCATAATTCGATTACCACATAAGTGGTGCCGCCGTCGAGTCTGCACAGCTCGCCGGCCGATAAATTTCATACATTTTCCTCAAAGTATTAGATTAGACCGTAATATTTTCCAAAAGCGCTGATGTCAGTTTGTCGCCTTCAAACATTCCAATTTAATCTAAGCTGCACGAGAAAACATTGTACTGCGTAATTATTGACATACCTAGTGCAGGCCGGCATTAATCAACATCAATAGAGTACGGCACGAGTGACCCGATTGCACTATTCACTTTGCTAATTGTTTGTTTCTGCACAAATGCTCCCGTCTAACTCATACAGATTAAAAAATAAACCGCACAGCCAGGTTCTGACATGAAAAACAATTTAGTGAACGGAAGCCTTGTTTCTCTTAATAAAAATCACATTAACCAAATATTTTGTAACAGCGAATGTTCCCGCAATCTAATGAGACAGGTTAAATAAAATGATGTGCCTATATACATTTGATGAAACGGACAAGAAATAAATAAAGGTGATGATAAATCTTGACACACCTTATCTTATAACACTCTGTGAACAATAAACACATCTTTATCTTTTAGTGGGTAAGTGGTCTCGTTACCAGGAAGTGAGAACATGTTATATTTATGAAGATTCAAATATAGATTTTTATTTGTAAAACTACATTTACATGAAATATTACAATACCAATACAATAACGAAGAAAAAGAAGTTACTCTGTTAGTAGGTTAAAAGGATATATAATAAACGTCTAGTAAACTATCATTGCAAATTCAGAAAATCTATGTGACGTTATATAAATGTAATCTTGTGATACATTTACCCATTTGCGATAACTGAAAAGGATAGAAAATAAAAATTATACCTATATTGAAAGCCACTGTTAGTGAAATGTATCCACCCACTCAAGTTTTGTTAAATGTTGTGGTAAATGGTAAATAATTTCTATTAATACAGATAGAATTAATAATATAAAAAAAACTTTTAATCCTTCCGTACGTTACGTGCCTGAGGGTATATTCCTCGTATTCATGCTGGTTATTATTCACACATCATTGCATCGAGTGAATGTATGATTCAAAGTCGTTCAATGAAACGTTTATGATCACACCTTTGTCTTACAAACGTATGCATACGACATACCATCTCGATTTTCAATAATTTACTACAAAATATATTATCTAAGTTCATATAGATACCTATTTCCGTCCTCGAGCGTGTGATCTGTGCTCACAATAGCATTGATTTACACATCATTTCAGTTTCCTTCATCTGTTGATTCGTTTAGAATGCATACATAGAGCACGAAATTTATGAGTAGGGAGTTCACGATATGACCCATTTTTATATATATTTTTTACATTTGTCATTTATACTGACTATATAAGCTATAGGTAATAGCAAAAGCAATAGAACATAAGTATCCTGAAACCGTAAACATCGTTATAAAATAGTTTCATAACATCGCATTAGATAATTTGTATAATATTCTATAAATGGAGAAAAATCAAGCAATAAAATAAGTAAAGAAATCTTCATTAAGACGCCTACTGTGTCCGGTGAGTCTAATCCAGTTAATAATTTCATTCGCGTCTCAGTTGCGTGGGCCGATCTCCGATATGAATGGGCAGGTGTCTCTGCCACCTACACAATAGTTCCTCATTTAGATATATTTATTTACTGTATTGAGTACTCCTTTAACACGGTGAGCTATGGTTTATTGTTGGAGTAATTGGATTTTATAATAACTTGTTGTACCTAATCAGTTTTTGTAAAGGAACATGCACGTAGCAGATGTTTATGACTCTAAAACATAAATTCAAAACTTAAAAAAAAAAAACTTAAAATTGAAAACTTAAATTTTGAAGCTTTATTGAATGAGGACAGATAAGTTTTTTATCATTTTGTTTATATCTAATTTGTGTCCATTATATAATACATATCTAAGCCAGTATCATAATAAAGAATAATAATTTTATGGCGAATTATCTTGAATAGTAGGTATTAAGTGTAACAGTTGCTCAATTTCGCTTAAAGCAACTGTCGTTTTCGTTTCAACGTGCTATGTAATCGATAATCGAGTTTCACGGTTATTGAAGGCAATGAAAAAAAAAGTTTGGTCGGGTTGTGAGTGGCGACGAACGAATGAACGAGTGAGTCGGGTCAGATAAATGCCTCACGATTTGCCGCGGCTACATTTTTTACGTAACCTTCGCGCTTCGGTCACAAACTCGTACACTTTTTACGAAGATTATGAAAACCAACAAGTTTTTCTAAAAGAATGAGCTAAATAATTTTGGCGCATTTTATTTGCTAGCGACGTCTTTAGTCCTAATTATGTAACTAAATGAAATGAGGTCGTGGTACGCCGGCGGAATACAAGAAATGAAAATGTGGTGCTAATCTACCTAATTCATTTAATTTAATACGGAAAGATAGAATTTAAGAAAAATTCTTAGCAAATTAAATGAAACAAATTATCATAATAGAAACATAATAAAAGGATAGCAATTTGCTATTATAAGAGACAAAAGAACTTATCTCTACATCGAAGAATTTTTAATAATTAAACCCTTTAAATTAATTAATTTCTCAATTCCTGGTTGCAATTTTTTTTGCACTATGAGCTCGAAGAGCAATAACTTATGAAGTGATGATTTATTAATTATTTCGATATTGCAATTTGAGATATCATCTGGGCAATTATCGTAGTCGATTTAAGAAGTAAAGCATAAGGTCGTGGAGCGATTTCTTTAAATGGCATGTGAGCTTTTATCAACGTCTTCTGGTTCTGATTCGTTGAAACCGCGTATTGATGGCTCAATTACAAGAAGCGCTGACGAAAAATCCTTTTATAAAACCGATTTCATACCTTGGAAAACTGTTCTAAGCTTCATTTATTTAAAAGATGTAATCGAACGTGTTTTTTTTATAGTTACATAGGATGCGAATAAAAATAATGATAAAGGTATCAATATAGTATACATACATATGCATGCCTAGTTAGGAATTAGACGTGTAATTTTGATTTTATGGCAATTTATAAACTTAATTTTACAAATATGTATTTTTAAAGTGGCGTAACAAATATTATAAGTACTCAGTATTTAACAACGAATACATTTCTTGTGTGCTCTATCTAATTTGCCTTAGTTTCCTACTCATTTATATCTCTTAAAAAATAAGTTTAGCTTGTAATTATCATTTGTCATAGATGACACGAAGAGGCATGAATGTCTTACAGATTAATTGTGGGTATTACATTTAATTAATGATACGAGAACTAAAATATAAAGCAAAGGTTAAGATAAATCGTTTACGCTTATAAAAATCTAATCAACGCACATAGTTGGTTGCTTAATATCTATTTAATTTCAAATAACCTTACCATGCGTGTAATAATTACAAGTATTTAGTTTTCTTTAGATGCTATACCGTTTCCTTTCTCAGAATTCGACGAGGGCATGTGATTTGATATATGCTAATACAACATACTTCGTCATTATAAATAAAGTAATCAATGCATTAGCAGCTGCAGTTGCAACGCGCTCAAAGTCATACAAATTGATTACCCGTTAATAATCTTTCTTTGTACAGAGAATTGTAAAGCGCTTCAATTCTACCAAGCCGAACGCTTTACGTAATTGTAACATTCGAATTGAATTTGTCCTCATGAAATAGTCAGTCCAATTTTAACAAATGTAGTTTATTATCTACTATATTAATCTGTGCCGCAATATCATAATTTTATTTTAGTGGAATATTCGTGCTGTTGCGTCGCGTGTCGAAAAGGGTCCGCCGGTGCCAGGCCGCTGGTGTCTCGAGTTCGTCGCTGTCATGTCTCCGGTCACGCCACCTCACCACCACCCTCATTGCTTTACTAAATGTACGCTCCGGCAGTCAATTAGACGGGTTCTCTAGCTGTCTAATTGCTTGTTAAGAGATCTGATAAATCTCGGCGACTTGTACTAATTAATATCCATTCTTATCTATCGGACCGAATATGGGTAGATTTTAGATTCTTTTTATTTTATAGATGGCAGCTATGGCCTATGTTCCTGTTGCCATAGTGATTATATCATTTATAAGTCAGGGGTGAATACCATTTGAAAAAAGAAGAATTCGTTATATGCAAACTTGATGCAAACTGTAACTGCTGTAACTTCGGAGAGGGTAGGCTATTGAACTCTATCCCTGCTGCAGTTGAAATGTATTTATCTATCTTTCATAGAATATAGTAACAGTTTGTATTGAATTAGACATGCATTTAACTAATAAAACAGAATAATTATGTAAATTGATTTTTTTTTACTATAATTTGACACGTGGAAACTGCTAAAAGAAGAAATTAAACATACCGTAGTCCGTAAGGTAACACGGCAATAAGAGTGCAAAGTTACTACAAGGTGTATACGAGCAGCATCTCGTTTCGCAGGATATTTTTTAAGAGTTATCTAAATAGAGACTTCCTTGATATAGGTAGTAGGTACTGTATCTATAAGAACGGCAGCTGCGTGTTGCCTGTAAATCAGCGTCTGCGCATCCCGTGTCCTGGCTAACCAATAGGAGAGCGTATACGCCACGCCGCGGGTGCACCTGCCGTTAAAGGAAGTTCTAATGGATCTACGTGCCACCTTTACATGGTAAGCTTGTGATGCATTTAGTTTTTGTTTCATCGAATAATTCTTTGCATTATTACGTTTACACAGATGTCATAAGAGGATACTTTCTGTCTTATTGTTGTTCCAAATCCTTCTTGGTGCCTATATGTTATCTACAGTAATTATCAGCAAATCTCGCATCAGTAGAGTAACTAGTTTGTGGTCTCTATTGCGAGATTTTAATAGATTTATAAGTAAATATGTTGCGTCTTTTCCTGCAAACGATTAAAATTCAAAGCCTGTATAAATATAATTACAAGTTAGGTCTGGACCGAGTCAAGCTGACTTTTTATCACAGTAATTATGTTTAATGTCGTTTCAACATAAGGATTTCGTGCGCGAATTATTGGTATGCAATCTGAAAGGTACTTTACCATAATATGAAAATTTTAATTAAAGGAAAAAGAAAATGATGCAAGTGTATTGTGTATAAAAATGCGTAGTTTGTTTTATTTGATATCAGAGCACAGGTGTTTAGGGAGCACAATCAGCAGTAAAAAGATACGACCCCGCCGCGGTGAAATTTCGAGAAGCCGCATGTTAAGATTATACACAATGGTTTACAAAGCTATTGCTTTCTGACAAAGATTTTGTTTTTATTATTTGGTATGGTGTATTTTTAACATTGCGTGTTAAACGATAAGGTAGAAATTTTATCGTAGGTATATTATTTCGATAACAGACAGATCTTTTTAGCTAGGTATTGGTGGATTTCCTGTGCAAGATAAAAGGTAAAGGTGATGATTTTAAAATAAGATCTAGAATGAACATTCGCACAAGCAATAGCCGATGAGCAATAATGCTACGAAAGCTTTTATAAAGCTGCATGTATATACGAGACTACAAAACTACGAGGTACGTCTCACAGAAAAGTCTATTAAAATTGCATTTTTGATATTCAAGAAACATTTCTCGTATAAACTCTTGAAATATTGTACAGGTACTAAGGAGATCTGGTTTAAATCAGCTAATGCACACAGCACAGGATTTATAACTGCTGCAGTCTAATAACGCCAACCACGTGCTTTTCAGGTGTGGTCGTTAGGTAATATGTGTCTTATCTGCTCCCAAGAGGGATGAATATAGCGTGCATTATTCCGCGTTATAATGTTTAGTTTAATAGAGTGCTAGTGTGATGGCCTATTTACATTAGTCGATAACTTGATAGGTGCTGCACCGAACACGTGTGAGAAGTTCCCCGAGGAAAGGGTTATGAAAGCTGTGTTTCTGAACGACGCAATAGTTTACAGTTTACACGCTTGCAAGCCTTACGCTTTCACATTGTGTTGCATTTACAAATTATGCAACGATTGCATCGGGTTCCAATAAAACCAATTGGATAGCATGAAGTTTGAATGGTAATTTAGATTTTTACAGCTCGTTTGTGTTGACTGTTAATTAAGATTTATTAAAGATAATTTGCACATGTGATGTCATTTCTTGATTGAATAATACTGTATAGGTACATAATTATAATAGATTATTAACTTGGTTCCTATAAAGAAAGAACAATTACACACGCACACTTTCACATAATTCTCGTAACAATTAGATATGCATCTTTACAAAATATGTTATGGAAATAAATAGTGACCAATAATATGAAGATTTACAATTATTGTGAACAGTCAAACTATTAATAACACACTATATTATTAATTATTTAGAAAGTATCAGTATGCAAATACGAATGCACTTTCTATTGTAACTTTCAATATCCGATGGGACTTCTTTACGTGCTTCGTAACTTCCTGACTTTGCAATGACATTTTTGCCTCACTATAGATACAAATCAAGGGCCTCTCGACCCGATCTCGACCGACCTAATCGAACTCTCATTCATGCAAATTTATTACATTTTTTATTAACAAAAGATTGAACAAAACTGTAAAAAAAAAACACTTATAAAGCCAAATAAAGGCAAGCTTTGTTTGATTAAAGTTTGACAAAAGTTTGATTTAGTAAAAATTGTGAAAATTTATTACATTTGAAGCAATTTTACATGGTAATTTTTTTTTTAAATGAACGTTAGTTTTATGTCTTTTCGTGTTTTGTTATTTAATAAGAATTAACATTAAACCTACATACGTATAATATATAACATTAGTTGCGATTAAACTGTCAAGGTTGAAAAGCGACATTTTTCCACATTCATCAGGAATCAATAATGTTTCCTATAAATCGCAATTAATCGCCAATTATCTATAGTTCAAATTGCAAAAAGGAATTCTAGACATGAGTTTAATTGCCGCTAGAAGACCGCGTGGCGTCGTTTGTGCAGATGGCCAGCTGCATCAGCCAACGCATTCCACATCTACGTGTATATTATATTCATTATAAATATATTGCTTTAAATTATTTGCAAATTAAAGTGTTTACTTAATCATTTATAAGAAAACCAAGAATATCAATGCTGTTTGTATAGATGCTTAAAAAATAAACAACGCAATCAAGATGAGACTCAATGACCTACAATAGAACACGTTTTTAGTATTGTGATGTGATGCTCATGACCTTACAAAATGTTATTGATTAATCTGCTTCAATGCTCATATTTTTTCTAAAATGTTATAATAGAAAAAAATCTGAAGCAATCAACCTTGACGCAGTTTTTGTCGGTTACCCAAGTGCGCTGATTAAGTGAGATAAATAATTAGAACGAAGGAATACTTAGAAAACAATCTAATAATAATCGATTACACACACCGTTATTTTTCTATCGATAATTTCATGGTTTGAATACCTATTTCATCCGTGTTATCTGGTCGCGATAGTTAGCGCGTGAAATAAATAGCTGCAAAATTAATTATCATTGTGTTTAATTGTCTTCAGCCTGATTTAAAGTGAAACGTTCTCAGTTGACCAGCTATTAAGGAAGTAATCTTTAGAATAAAAAACTAAAAAATTAAATTCATCATCAGTGCTTGCGGAGTCCTATTTGAGGGACCATGTTGAGGAGTGTAATGTATTATTTGAATTGCGACATGTGACTGCAGATGAAATTGTTAAAACTTTTAAAACATTAAACTTAAAAAAAAACATGTGATCTCTGGGGAATGTCTGTGAATTTAGTAAATAATATTATAGAAAACATTGCCAACCATTTAGCGTTTATATTTAATCAATGTTGTGACTGTGGTATATTCCCAGATTTATTAAAGTTTAGTAAAGTTATTCCTTTATTCAAAAGCGGTGACCAAGAAGACTGTAATAACTATAGGCCTATTTCTATTTTACCAACTTTGAGCAAAGTCTTCGAGAAATTGATTTTAAACCAATTATGTAGTCATTTTGTTTCAAATGGTTTACTGCACGCCAAACAGTTTGGTTTTACAAGGGGGCGCTCTACCACTGATGCTGGAATAGCTCTTTTGTCACATATATATAAAGCATGGGAAAATTCAAAGAATGCTTTGGGGATATTCTGCGAGGCTTTCGACTGTGTAGAACATTCCACTCTATTACGGAAACTAAATTTTTATGGTATCAAAGGTTTATCTCAGGACCTCATAGCTTCATATCTTCAGAACAGGGTACAGACCGTTGTTGTTAATGGAGAGAAATCTTGCGGTGCGCCGATTAACATTGGTGTTCCGCAGGGATCTATCTTAGGACCGTTTTTGTTCTTAGTGTATATTAATGACCTACCTTATTATTTGCAGGATATGTGTGAAATAGTACTGTTTGCAGATGATACCTCATTAATATTTAATGTGGATAGATATGACACAAATGTTGACGAAGTAAACTCTGCTCTTTTACGCATATCTAATTGGTTTAATGCTAATAATTTATTATTGAATGCAAAAAAAACAAATTGTGTAGAGTTTATCCTTCCAAATGTAAAAAAGGTCAAAAGGGATATCATTTTAAACGGGGAGGTATTATACCCTGTCGAGTCTACTGTTTTTCTTGGTTTGACACTAGATGAGAAGCTACAATGGGGGACCCATGTTGCCACCACCGCTGCTAAGCTCAGCTCAGCTGCATATGCAGTTCGAAGAATAAGGCATCTCACCGATGAAGATACGGCTAGATTGGTTTATTTTAGCTACTTTCATAGCATTATGTCCTATGGAATTCTACTATGGGGCAGGGCTGCAGATATAGAAACTATATTTATATTACAGAAAAGAGCCATACGCTCTATATATAATTTACGTGCTCGGGACTCACTAAGAGATCTCTTTAAGAATATTGGTATCCTCACTGTACCATCACAGTATATATTTAATAATGTTTTACATGTACACAAAAACGCGGACTTACACACAAAAGTAGGAGATAGACACTGTTATGGCACAAGGAATAGAAATAAAATTGAAATTCCATTTTATAGGTTAGCTAAAGTTAAAAATTCATTTATGGGCCAAGGTATACGTTTTTACAATAGAATTCCTCATAGTATTAAAGAGTTTAGTAGTGTTAAATTTAAAACTTATTTAAAAAATGTATTAGTTCAGAGAGCCTACTACAGCATTAAGGAATATATGGAAGATGAAAATCCATGGAGGGTTGTCGCGTAAGAATAACAGGACAGTTCTTTGGCATATTATGATAATATATAATATTATGTAGTTAGATGTAAGTAACATGTAATGTAAAATTATATTGTATATGGACATGACTTTAAAAGAGCAACTATGGAGTTTCTTGCCGGTTCTTCTCCATAGATACCTACTGCTTTCCGAATCGGTGGTAAATTTAAAGAATGTAATGACGATTCAAAAGTGCTTCTGGAAGAAGTCTAATTGAATAAATAAATGTTTGAGTTTTGAGTTTGAGTTTTGAGAATAGAACGTGATAGACAAGGGACATGATGGCCTGTAGTCATTTACAACATCAAGGAAGCCGAGACTTGTGTTTATGTTTTATGGTACTAAGAAGAACATCGTGTTTGTTCAAGATGCCAGTTTTATTGGTTAAACATCTCTCTCGGTTTCAGTGTAATTGAATGTAACTTAATTTATTGTCAGTTATTTCCCCTTACAATGGATCGTTGAATAAATAGTTAGATGATATTATGTACCTAAGTTAGGGTTTATTTTTAACTGTGTATAATATTATATCTTATTTATTTATATAGAAAATTATTACTATCATTAAAGATCTATTAGTTTATCTGAGAGTTAAGTAAGTTAAGTGAAGTCCCGTGTCCCCGTAGTGGGGTAAGAGGCAGATGCATTATTCATGCATCTGTTTCACTGATCGATTTTCTTTAGGGACAAGTAGGTGATCAGCCTTCTGTGTCCTGCCAGACCGAGACATTTTTTTTTCTTCGTCTCCACCGGGAATCGAACCCAGGACACCTCGGTTCTACGCTCAAGCCCCAACCACTGTACCAAGGAGGCGGTCAAGGCGGTTATCTAAGAGTTGCCGGTACTAAATTCTACAAAAATATAATATCAAATCACAAATATTTGAAGAAAATACCTAGGTATTGTAAAAATTAATTAAAAGTACAAGAAAAGAGTATAATATATCTATCAAAACTAATATTATTCAAGTCTAATTTTTGTTTTCGTAGTTTACACTCACGTAAAAGTATCGCAAATGCCACAAATACTGTAACGTGATTTATAGGTCATAAACATGATTTATCGTCACTTCTATTGTATTTGCTTCAAGTACTGAGCAAATAAGTAAAGTTTAACGCTGTTTCGCGCTCGCTACAAATTACGGGCAATGACCACCAACATGTGCCGGCTAATCGCTTCACTAAACATGAAGCTGAAAGGTCTACGTTGTTATCTCGCATTTAGCACCTACGAAACTGGCGATACATTGAAACCTGCTACAAACTCGCGTAGTTACCTGCCTATCAATGCAACTCCACTCATAATAAGCAACGGTTCACGTTCGACCTATTTCCACCTATTTGACGTTTACTTCCACGGAGAATAGTGAAAGAATAAATTCTGAGTACAAAATCGATTACTACAAGTGCACACAATGATATTGCTTTCTTTGTATAAAAGCTTTATAGCATTAAGAGTATTTTTTATTATAGTTAATGGTATTTTTTTGTTAAGAATAGTGGCCAGATTATGCGCACGAGGTGCAACATGTTACATGGGTGCCATTCAATCCGTTGTGCACACTAACCAGTCAGGTAATTCCCAGATAAATCCCTCAACGCCATCTAGTTTTAAATTGAGTAAGCTGTAACAATGAACACAATATTACATTCTATGTATTAGCACAGATAATATTACAATACTGTATTATAATTAGCATTGATAATAATATAATAACTATGCTAATGTAAAAAGGTAGAGTTTGTGAGTTTGTAATTGTAGCGTGTAATAATCTCAGTGTATTCTGAACTGATTTAAAACTAAATATTTTACAGAGTGTATCTATATGTGTGTGCTGTATTTTTTTAAATCCTGTGTGGAGGCGAGACGACCAGCTAGTTAATCATATTTGTCAAAAATGTGTTTGTGAATGTGTGGAGATTCAGTAATTTGTCAAAATAATATAAGCTGGCGATTGATACCTACGGGCGACCAAGTTCGTTCCGCTGCTTCAAGTAAAAATGAGAAAAACTTAATTTAATTAAATATATATATAAAAATTCTAACTTTCATAGAGTATATAATAAAGTAATATTCGTGAATATTATTTGACAGTACACCCCAAATTTGCGAAACAACCAACCGACACTTGGATTTCACGATGATATTAATATGTATTATGCAAATATAATACATTTCAAGTAAGAACATGAGGATTATTAATTTTGGCCCTATTTAGATCGCGACGCTCCAAGGGTAAGGTTGATTAATCATAGTTCTGACACATTAGATGTTACGCAGCGGCGGGTAATTAAATAGTACCGCGGAATTCGAGTACGCACGCTAGAAACACGGAAGATAGATCGAGACCAGGGATGTTAGGGAGCTCCGTAACCGTAACCGAAACTATCGGATATCCGATATAAAAAAATATCCGTAACCGTAACCGAATCCGAAATAAAAGTTTCGGATAATATCGGATAGGGGCGGAACTTAATTGAGACACGTTATGACTTGTTGTTTTGATCGGCCGGGTGCAGCTGACACACAAGCCGCGCGCATTACAGTTTTATTTTAGATACATAAGATAACACTCAATATTTATTTACAATAATTTTCATTTTAAATACACACTGATAGCAAGATTGAATTATTCAAAACTCACAGACTGATTGTAATTTCTACCAAATGGTGACATACAGGGTGTATTCGTTAAGTGTGCACAGGCGATTATTCCGTAACTATTGAAGATATCAAAATACTTTAAACTGATGTCGAAAGCCCTTTACCTAATGAGTAAAATGATAATAATAACTTTTTTTAAATTAAATCGGGAAATGTCCAAAAATTTTACACCAATCACTCCCATACATTTAGTATGAGATATTACTATCCCAAACATGTAATATGAAAAATTATGGTTCTTTTTTTTGGTTTTGTGCTTAAATAACTTCGTAAATTTAAATGAAAATTCATTTAGAAACTGTAAATAGAGCTCGATGTGGAATACATTGGTATTCCAAAACGAGGACGTCACTTCGAACATTTGCTTTGAACGGAGAGTTTAATGTAATTTTTTTCGATATTTCCCGTTTTATTTTTAAAAAGTTATTATAGTCATTTTATTCATTAGGTAATGTACTTTCGATATCAGTTTAAAGTTTTTTGATATCTGTAATAGTTACGAAAAATTCGCCTGTACACACTCAACGATTACACCCGATAAAACCATAATTTTAGCTAAGTATTTGTATTTTACTTTTGAAATTCCTTAAAATTTTAATATCCGTAACCGAAATTATCCGAAACTAACGGATAATCCGAAATAATTTCATATCCGTATCCGTAACCGTATCCAGTATAATAATCATTCCTATATCCGTATCCAATCCGTATCCGAAACTTCATATCCTTAACATCCCTGATCGAGACTATGAATAACATTGTTTTAATAATAGTTATTGAAACACAAAACTCTAATAATGTTGTTAATTAACAATTAAACTTGAAAATATTTACTTAATGGTATTATATCTAATGTGACTTAAAATCCTGCATCCGCATTGAATATTCAATGATCCCCTCGAACACCGCCTTTATCCCCAATCCATCTAACAAACAAAATATTCATTACTCGCAACAATAACACTCCGCTCCCAAAGCAAACCCTTCACCTATTGTAATGGATTTCATTAAAAATTGAAACCAGACAGTCCTGCAACGATTTATGATCTCATTTAGACATTGGCTTAATATTGTTCGACAGTTGCAACATTCATACTGTCCCAACCGGTCCAACGAAGGCTGCGCCTACCTATAACTTGTACTAGAACTGATATATATACAGAACGCAGCAGACACAATAAACATGAAGTTTTATTACTTGGCCGGGTTCCACGCACGGACGTTAAACCGCGTATTTACAGGATAGTTTGTTGTTAGCGAATAGTGTTGTCCGTTCATAGTCCTGCAAGGCAGCAAGGAAGATTTCCGATTGCGTGTAGAGGGTTTATGGTGCAATATTTATCTTCCGACCCTCTTATATTATGTAATGAACACGGCTCGACATATTATACAGCTTCCCTAATTGAAATGCTCACCCAACATAAAGTTTCAATTCTTTGCTATTTAAAATATAATCTTAGTCAAGAGAAATCGCAAATATTTGTATAGAAATAAGTAAGCAAAGTTATCTCAAGAAGATCAATCTTTGGAAACAATAAACATTGAGATTTAGCTGTCGACCGCGGTGTTGGAACATTACTACGATATTGGTCGGCACTCGGCAAACGCTCTTCAGTTTGTCTTCGTTACAAATGGACGTCTGCCAACTTAACTTACAAATGCAACGTTCGCAACAATTGTAGTTTAAACCGATTTTTCAATTTTTATAAGAACAGTTAAGTGCGATGGGACTATGGTGCTTTTTTTATTTCGACATTTTCTTCTTTAAAAAAAATAAGGTTTTTTGTAAGATTGTCATTCGAAATTTTTTGTTACACAATTCAATTAAATAGATTGTAGTTGACAGTCACTATTGGTGCGTGAGTGAAGTATAAAAAAAAAACAACTTCCGATACCTACATCGTCAAGCAATACCATGTTAGTTTTTTCTATAAACTCTATATTATTATTGTTTATTTTACGCATGATAAGATCATCTAGCTTTTAATTTCTACGAGGTTCCTTCTTTTTCACATTTATGTTTCAACACTATTTACCAGCTAAATGGGTTAAATAAAATAATTTTTCAAAAAATATTTTAGTCATGAAATCATATCGAGTGAACTCGAGCGATAGAATTTATTTAAGCCAGTCATGTGAATAATGTGGAAATTCAAACGGTAATTTTATACCAAATATTTAACCCTATAAGAATTATACTAAATAAATATACCAGTATCCAATAATTTTTAATATACATATTTGAATTTGTATTCTGACGTGTAAATCGATATTATTGTCTACGCGTAGAATGTGTTTTTTATGTATCCCTGCGGGAGGTACACAATGAAATAGTAAAGTGCTCAAGTGTAGAGCGCGGTTGGCGTCACTGTGACACAGTTTCTATTTAATTCAGCAAGCAGTAATCGCAATGGACGCTAAATATAATTATACATTGGCATTCGCCCCACGCAGCCGGCCCTCTGACGGCGCACACTATCCTTGCACGCATCCAAATAAGCGGCAGGCACCCCTCCGGCGTACCGAACCGACGCGGACGACCATTTAATTTTATGTTCTGTATAGTAATACGTTCTAAAACAATGACGTCGATGAGCGTTGCATACTTATGAAAACACTTACCTCCTAGTAAATGGTTTTTTAAAACATTTACCTATACATACACACTGCATACGTCTCTTTTTAATATTTATTTGCGTGTACGTGACCTACCGTGTTGATTTCTATCATCATAATAAATCTTTTAAACGTTACAGTAAGTTTCCATTTAGAATCTCATTTAGTTTTTAGAATAAATTTGTAAAGGTTTCTATTTAGTAGGGACATAGAAAAAGAAATCGGGGTTATAATATTTCATTAGAAACTAAGGTTAGCTGCAGTTATGTAGGTATTTTATAGAGAAAAAAAATCTGTAATTTTTTTTTTACAAAATCAATTATTGAATCTGAATCTATGCAAACGTTTGGAGGCTGCGATCATTTCACGCTGTTTAAACTTGTATCGAATTGGCAAGTTCTGTGCCATGGTAATAGAACGCCATACATAGCAAGAGCAGTAGATACAGAGCAGTAATGTAAACAACGGGACAAACCGCTAGAGGCGCGCCTTCGCAGACCAGTTTAATGAAGAGATTTGGCACGACGGCACGAGCTTTAACGGTTTCCGTCTACGGATGAATGCATACTACTATAGCTCTTATGGCTTAACGATTACACGCTATTTTGCCAAATTGTAATGTATTCCATAATCACAATAATTTTGACCATCATTTTCAAGCATTGTTCAATTGTAAAAATGAAATTAAAAAAATGTGTATCAGTGCCATTATTAGATTCAATAATAAAAGGCTTTTGAAAGCCAAATTGTACATTATTTAGTGCCAGGCAAATACATTAGCGTCTGATGATTTCTATCGATAATTGAAGTTGTTTGATTAAGCGTTAATTACTTCTTGTTTAGTCTGAATTATTGTAAATAATAATGCTTAATAAAAATAACCTTGAAGTCTTTCTTAAAAAAAACTTGATTGATTTCGTTTTGTTTTGAATAATTTATATCGCGATAAGCGGATCATACGAAAGTTCAGATTTAAAATAGTTAGTATTCTTTGTAGCGCGGTTATGAATTTAAATTTTAAATTTGCATGCTCAGAATAATTATAGGTACCATTAATATGTTGGAGTAAAGTTTAACAAATTAAAGCCTGTTAAAGAATTTTTTAATGTTCAATTTTACGCGAGTATAATATTTAATATTTTGATCCAGAGTTACGAACACTTTACAGAGCCGCCATTTCTGAATAATGTAATACATATACTTACAGCTCCTTTTAAATCTGATTAAAAATCTGTTGTGAAGTATAAATTATACAATTATACAATATAAATTAAGTCAACAATGTTCTACGTATTATAAAGCTTACGTTACTTTTCAGCACCCATATAGAAATATATAGTGTCTGGCATGTTTGAAGTGGGTTTCCTAATTTTGGGTGCTCCTGAACAACAAGGGGTGGCAACCCCAAATGTAACAGTCGACAATAGCACGCCAGACGCCGTCGTCTCCCAATTCTACTTCATTTGCATACTCCACTCAGTCCCGCCGTGTAATACTGCCTTAACATGGCGCTCTTAGTGATATCGAAACCTACCACTCTAACACTGAATGCCACCAAAGCACAGGCCGCTTTTAACAAGTAAACAGAGAAAAAAAGAACTTTGTTTAGTATGTATGTATGTTGTTAGAGTTAAGATGCATCTAAACGCTACATGTGGTAAAATAAGTTTTAAAATAGGTCGTGACGTTTTGGACTTAAATTGTAACAAACGAACAAGAAATCAAAACATTCCTCTGTAGAAGTATAGATAAGTTTAGATAATGGATCAGAAAACAAGAAAACTCATAAAATGTTGAAACAACATGTCAAATATAATACGCCTACTACTTTTACTGATCGCGATTCTTTTGTCAGATACGATCAGTTAAGATGACCTTTCTGATATTATTGATAAAATCAGACGGTAATTCATACTTTAATTTTCATGACGAAGTCTTAATTATGTGATATGAATCATTTTTAAGCTTATTTACACTTCTTTATATCTTGCTATCTCATAGGCTATGGGTAACAAACGATATCTTTCAGATAGATACACATTAGCACGGAAAATAGATGAAAAAAAAATGTATGCGTGTACTAGAGTACACACGTAAGAAGTGAAACTTCTTTATGACCTTAAAAATGTCACGAGTATGGCGTAACGCAAAAATGTCACGCGTACGGCGAAACGCATAAATGTCACGCGTACGGCGTAACGCGAAAATGTCACGCGTACGGCGTAACGCAAAAATGTTACACTAAATTTTTGTCCACCCCCGATAAAGAAGTTTCACTTCAAAAAAAATAGATAAAAAGTCTCTTCTTATTATACGGTAGATAAAGCATACGTATAAAACGTGTATGAAATACATTTTACGTATTTAATACGAAGTTCTATCAAATAATTCTCTTTCTCAAACCTTATTTTAATAACATATCATTTGCTCTAAAGAATTTACTTAAGTTAATTATTATAAATATGTATTCATAACAGCGGCATATCCTCCATCGAAGGACAGAAGAATTTATATTGAAAACAACTAAAAAACACGACATAAGCCATGCGATCGCGATGTAAGGATAAAAAATAAATACGAGAAGACAATTAGAAAAACGACAAAAGCGCTGGAAGCAATCCAGTCGACTTGCTCTTAATTGGATGAGACCAGTTCCTCTAAATGACATCTCGCCGTATCGCTGGCCCTGCTATGCTTACCTTGCCTATCGTACCACCTATAAGGTTAATTTGCTCAATACTCTGCGCTTCTGTTAAATTAATTTATTCAAATGTTATCGGTACCTGAGAAAAAGTCATCTCTGTTAATCTGTTTTTACGCGTTCTCTTTCGTTTGTTTATGGAAAAGCAATTACGATCGACTGTTCTACTCCGCTCTACGGGGTGCCTAATTTATTTTATTGTAATGTAAAACATGTTCATGATCTATCTATGATACATATACTTGTTGGTACTCATATGATAATATATATTACTATCGTTTTGAGCCTTGCCTGCTAGCAGAAGCTTAGATGATATTTATAAAACACTTAATAATTTATTGTTTGCAAAATCTTTTGTTGTTATAGAAACGCTTTACATAAGGCTTAAAATATTACTTATTTATTATCCCACTCACAGAAAGCATGAAATATTTGAAGTATTTAATCAGCCGCTTACGTCACAAATTCAAGGTTTAATTATTTGCGTATAAAAGTAAAGTCGTTTATTTCATTTAAAAGTTCTCCAGGTAAGTTTTATACGGGTACGATAAATCATGGTAAATCGCACACGGTTCCATTTTCTTGTGCAGAGCTGTGTCACGCGAGCGCCTTTGTTCCAGTTGACACACAACGACGGCTCAGACCTCCTACGAGCTGGTGCCTGCTGCGGTCTCGGCCAAATGACCAAAATAAATCTATAAATTTACATATTCTTTATTTTTTAATGTGGTTTCTTTTTAAAGAGGCCAAAACTAACTAGATTTACACGCATATTACTATGTATGCTAATAAAATGTATTAAATGTTTTTTCGATATTCTCGGCACTCATGAACTTGTAGATGATAAACGGAGTATTTGAGTTACTGCTAGAGAAAAGACGAAGTTTTTTAAGACAACACTTCTTTCCTATTGTACAATGAAAAAGTACAGTTGTCATACAACTTTTTTGTTGGTCGATGAAGCTCAACATTCTTTGTACTTTCTGTCGATTTTCCTATATTTTATATACAAGATAAAAGCGATTACATTAAAAACCTGCAGCTCGATTTTTTATTAATATACTTTAGGAATGGAATCTAATATAATTGCCTTAGTCCACGTGTATTATATAGATCGTTTTATGGAATAATAAATAAACTCAGGTCGAGGAAAATATTCCTAAGTTTTTAATCATAGTAAATAGTAATATTTAATGTTTACTTAAGAATTAAAACTCTACTATAAATTATCGTGCGATAGCACAATATTGGTACCTAATAAAACCTGATAGCATTTATTACAAAATCAACGAATTTTTAAGTACGTAGTGTACCAATATGAAACCGAAAATTTATTCCATCATGTAAGCGATTACGTGACTTTTATTAGACTTGGACTAGACGCGTGTTTCGTAATTGTACAGAAAGCTTTGAGAACAACCGGCACAGCGTTGCTTTTAGTGTTGCTATGTCAAAGGTACTTGTAATGTGTACAGGTGGATACCAGCTATTATCTAGTCGTAAATTACAGCCCAAGCTTGATATTTGAAGGTTTTTGGTGCCGCAATTAATGGACCGCCTTTTATACTGCGAGTTTCAACGTATACATTAACCGTAGAGAGCGCATATCACGACGATATATCTGTTATTAAATATGTGTTAATACACATATCAATCACACTTTTTATGTTTTACCACTATATTATATTACCGCTTCGTTTTTTTAATGGTAAGAGCACGAGAGTAGAGCTAAGGGCGCTGGGATTTATGGTGTGGAAATTAACAAAAAGAAACTATTCTTCAATGTACATAATGTCTGGTAGGAATTGGATCGTTCGTTACACGTTGATCAAACTTACACACATGACGGTTTAGTCGATTGGTAGCAAATACATCTAAGCAAATACGAAATACGTCTAAATTTTACACGGGATTTTATTTACGCGATATTCGTTGAACGCTTTTCTATCCACTTATTTTTAAATATTGCGTTAAAAAGTAAGTCTAAAAGCGTTACTTACTGACTGTTACTTAAAGAAAAATCCTACAGACAGTATATTATTGGCCTTATAGAAGACAAAATTCTATTGATTATAAATATTAAATAAGATCTGAACTTGACGCCCATACATATTTCGATGTGTTGGCGGGAAACGCGTGGCACGTAATTTGAACAAGCCGATGTTGGGGCGGTCACGACATGCCTATGTACGCAATTATTGATTTTAATTCATTACAAGTGTGCTGATTATGAAGCAGAATAAACATATAGCTATCATAATGTCAGAGATTGTAATAAAAATGACGATTTTCCTATCTAATTGAGTAACTTAATTACTGCTGCCTCTTCCATTCCTGCGTTCTCTTCAATGTTTATTCCATGTTTCTATAACGTTAAAAGGAATACTTCCATTAAGCAGGAACGGACACAGTAAATTTTTGAAGTTTCCACGTAAATTCGCTGACGAAGATCTCGGAGGTGTCGTTTAATTATGGACTAAACTGTTGTGTTGGTGTAGGCACTTTGCTAACCACGAAGTCAAGCAATAACTCTCCTCTTTTGTGTAATTCCCATCCCATCGTTCAGTGTATGTACACCTGACGTTAACTAAAGACAAAAGGCTGCATAAGACAAGTGGACTTAGGAATAATGCAGCGTTTAACAAAAGAAATCACGAGCATCCTTTATCCGGTACATGATATAAAGAATGGTGATTAGATTAGCTTACAGGAGATGTAAGATGGAAAAGCCTTCTCGAATGGGGATAAAATTCTATGAAAATTCTTTTACATAAAAAAATATGAAGCTGAAATTTTGTCCATAATTGACATGAAATAACAAACGTATAATTCGACCTACCATCATAATTGATATTCGACGCTAAGTATGGTATTATATTATTACCTTCATAAATCAGCGTAGGCAGGTTACACGCGCGCTTTTTCATACGACGAAGGATTACAATTTTCACCATGGAAACGCATATTAGATCCAATTGTATATTCGGTGTGACACTTGTGTGGCCTCTGGAAATGTTAGTATTGGATTTTGGCATTGAGCCTTGTTGAATTGAATGATTTGTGACTTTTGTTGTCAATGTTGTTATAGTTCCTAACATTTGTGCGTTGTGATAGCTTAACAGAATTCTCACCAAAATTTAGGTTACAACACAAACAGTATGAACACAGAAATACTACTGTATGTGTATATAGAATTTTAAAATAAAAACATTACCTTGGCCTAGATAACAACAAATACCGTATGTTATAATCAGTATGTAAATGGGAATGTAGAACTATTATTTAGATATAACGTGATCCCTTAACAATTGTCAACTAAACAATGGGCTTTGTGTACTTGAATTGCTTACGTTTAAAATTAAACTCAATAGCTTTGAACGTTTGTAGATCAATTTTACATGATAGATCTATGCTGCAATGATATTAGAAAGGCGTTGTATCACGTTCAACTGCTTTTATTATTAGTTAACTTATATGGAACGACTGTTGTCGTACCTGATAATTAGACTTTATAATTAAAATATATTTGCAGTTGACAACTGAAATTATTGCAGCCGAACAATTTTATTGATGTTGCAAACAAAATTTGAAATTCAATTAATACTCTATAATATTGGAATAAAGACTTTGTTATTCATAAATTACATTTCTTCACAATGTACTATTTACAACTGTTAGATGAAATCAAGAACGCACATCACTAGTCGCGGCCACGTCCCCTCCCTAATGCTGGAGATGTCAGTCTATTGCGCGGGAAGAAAGCAGTGTGACGCGATATTCCGTTTGGATATATTAAAAGCTATTAATTCATTAAAAGTCTTTATTTAATATCTTATTAGATTCAGAAGTGGTATGTTTCTCACGAGCATAAACGATATATGTGATTTTTGGCATGATTAATTCGTTAACAAAAGTGTGTTGAAGTTTTACTAACCTAACTAATTGGTGACGGAAAACTTACTTGTTGAACTTTAATTTTGCAATAATGGATGCTTTTCACTGTTAAACGCTTAAACTAACTTTGGTGTGGGCTTTTGTTGTGTTTTATGGACAATTGTTGCTTTCTTAATGATAAATCTTATTGTGTGACCTTGCTCGCGGTACACGTGGTGACAAGTTTGAAATATAAAGTTGGTGTGGTATATTGTGCAAGAGACCTTGGTGAGCTCCATCCATATTGTTTTTTTTTCATATTGTCTTAATTCTGTTTGGATTACTAGAACATTAAATAAACAATAACTAGTGAATATTAAAACATTCTAAGTGTGTGGACTATTATAATAATAAATTTTAATATTTTGAATTTATAGAAGATAATTTAAAAAACTTAATTTCTATTTTATTTCTTGTGTGCGTTATATATATTGGACAATTACTATAGAATAACATAGAGGTGTATATGTGTGAATCAGAACAATTTAATAAAAACCTAAGTCTAATTAGATTCTTGATATAGAAAAATTTGTTATAAACCTAATTTTAAGTATATTGTAATTAAATAAATAAGAGTAATATGGGTCGCTCCAAGGATAGGAAACGGGCTCATAGTAGCTCAAGTTCTTCATCTTCTTCTTCTGGGGAAGGTGGGAAAAAGCTGAAAAGTAGGATAAGGAAGAAGGAAAGGAGGATCAAGGATTTGAAAGAATTAGTCAGACAGTTAAGAAAGAAGAATATGCCCGCTAGGAGTGGGACACCGCCCATATCTAATTCGAGTACTAGTTTTGATAAGGATATGCGACCTGTTGTGCGTTATGTAGGGCGTAACGACTTTGTACCAGAATTTAACCCCCAAACAACATCAGTATCGATTGAACATTGGATTCGGAACTTAGAGAGCACAGCCAAGATGCATGGGTGGGATGAACGTACCCTAGTATGCAATTGCACCTCAAAATTGAGTGGGTACGCTAAAGCGTGGTATGAACAACAAGCTTCATATGAGATTAATTGGGACGAGTGGAAGGAAAAGTTAATAAAGGCATTTCCTTTCACCAAGAATAAACTTTCTCAGATTAGGGAACTCGTCAATAGGGTGAGGTTGCCAGATGAGGACCCAATTGAATTTTTCTACACAAAGCTGGGTATTGGAATGTCTTGCCATCTGAGTGATGAAGTCATAACTGAAGCTGTCATTGGGACACTTGGTAACAAGCTGTGGGAAGTTGGTGCTAAGTCAGCCGGGTGCCGTGATAGTGGTTCTCTTTTGCAATACTTAGCTAGCATTAATTCTGCAGATTTGGGCAATGATAATGGTCAGCCAAGCACCTCCAGACCTAGTGACCAAAAATTAAATAAAACAACAAAATGTTTTTCATGTGGCAAAATTGGCCATAAGGCTAGCAGGTGCTATAGGAGTACTAAGAAGACAACTCAAATTCAGAACAAAAATAAAACTGACAAAAGATGTTCATTTTGTGATCGGGTTGGTCATGTTGAAGCTGACTGTTTCAAGAAACGAATCCAGAAACATTGCAATTTCTGTGATATTAAGGGCCACACTCTTGATGAATGTAGGAAACGGTCCAGAGCGAGTCCTCAAAACAAACTGGTCCGAAAAGTTCAGACAGTATGCAATGATGTCTCAGACAAAAAGTATTTTAAAACTGTACTGATTAATGGGAACCCTGCTGAAGCTTTTGTTGATTTTGGTAGTTCTTGCAATACTATGAAGCATAGTTTTTGTGAGCAACAAAAATTGGAATGCACAACTAATAATGACATGGTTATAAAGGGTTATGGCGATGCTCTTACTCTACCTCTTGGTTTGACTACAGCTGTGTTGACGGTGGATGGACTTGAGTTGAAGACTAAGTTTTATGTTGTACCAGATCAAGTTCAAGATTTTGATATTTTAGTGGGACAACCATTTACTGAAGCGGAAAATGTGGTGGTGGTTAAGACTGCTTCTCAACTTAGCGTCTTCAAAAGGGATATGGCTTTGGAACTCGCAGAGCTGTGTGAAGACATTGAAAAGGTGCGCCTCTACCCTTATGTTGATGTTGTGTTAAATCCAGGCTTGAATAAAGTAACAGTCAGAACTGAACCATTGGCTAGGGGTATCATGGATGTGAAGCCCAGTGAACAGAGACTGCCAATGCATGAAAAGGACATACTGAGTGGGGAAGTAGAGAGTGAAGATGGATCAGTCGTTATAAAACTTATAAATAGGACACATGGACAGATTGAACTAAAAAGTGAAGAATGTGTAGCTCGAGCTGAATTAAAGAACATGGTCAAAGAACCAGTGAATGTACCTAAATTGGGTGATCACTTGACTGATGAGGAACAGGAAGCTTTAAACTCACTTCTCAAGCACTATAGCGGGTGTTTTGCCGGCAACGGCATGGAGTTAGGGAACTGTAACATTGAAATGAACATAAAATTGACAGAAAACAAGGTAATTAATTACAAGCCATACCGGATGTCCTTTCATGAGAGAGAAGTGGTAAGAAATATTGTGGCAGAGTTACTTGAAGCTCGTATAGTGGAGAAATCAACTTCGCCTTATGCAAGCCCTGTACTGCTAGTGAAGAAGAGGGATGGGGGCTATCGCATGTGCGTTGACTATCGAGCATTGAACAAAATTACCGAAAAAGAAAGATATCCCCTACCTGTTATTCAAGATCTACTGGACAGACTTGTTGATAAGACAATGTTCTGTTGTTTGGACCTGGCGAATGGCTATCACCAGATTAAAATAGCAGCAGACTCGAGACCTTACACGGGTTTCGTCACACCTGATGGTCATTTTCAATACCGGATGATGAGTTTTGGGCTTTGTAACGCTCCCGCCGTATTTCAGCGGGCCATGAATGAAATACTTGCTCCTGTTATTCATGAGTGTGCGGAGGTATACATTGATGACGTCATAATTTGGGGTAATGACGTCTCTAGTTGTCTGGACAATCTCAGGAAAGTTTTAGAGTTGATTGATGCTGCTGGTGTCAAATTGAAGCGGAGTAAGTGCTCATTTCTTACCAAAACTGTAGAATATCTTGGACATGAGATCCATGGAGGAGAGATACGACCATCTTCTCACAAAATAACAGCTGTTGCGGACTTCAGGGCTCCCAGTAATGTCCACGAGCTTCGTCAATTCTTAGGGTTGGCGAGCTACTTTCGCAAGTTTATTAAAGGGTTTGCTACAATTGCGAAACCACTTACAATGTTGACCAAGAAGACTGCTGAGTGGAGCTGGGGTACCGAACAGACTGAAGCTATGGAAACATTAAAGAGGGTACTTACTTCTGATCCAGTCCTTGCAATTTATAATCCGAATCGTGAAACACAGATCCATACTGATGCTTCGAAGTTGGGTCTGGGTGGAGTGCTACTACAGCGACAAGAAAATGGCGACTGGAAAGCTGTTGCTTACGCGAGCAGACAGACCACAGCTACTGAGGTAAATTACCATAGTTTCGAACTTGAGGCGTTAGCTGTCGTCTTTAGCATTCAAAAATTCAAAGTGTACGTAACGGGCATCAAATTTCGAGTTGTGACAGATTGTTCAGCTCTGCGACTGGCATGGTCAAAAAGAGACTTGTCACCTCGCATAGCGCGTTGGTGGCTTGATCTGCAAGAATATGATTTTGACGTGGAGCATCGACCTGGGACATCTATGGTACACGTGGACGCGCTCAGTCGAAATCCTATTACAATTAAGCATATCGAAGAGAAGGATTTTATTAACGCCTTACAAGATGCTGATGAGGATATTCAGTCAACTATTACGAATTTACACTTGGAGTTAGACGCTAATAAACACAAAAAAGAGGGGTTATCTAAGGACTACAAAATTGTAAACGAATTGTTGTGCCGTATTGTGGATGGTTCTGCTAAGCCTGTTGTGCCTAAAAGCGCGAGATGGCATATCATGAAGACCTATCACGACAACAATGGTCATTTAGGTGTAGAAAAGTGTCTGGAGGCTATTCAAGCCAAATATTGGTTTCCTAAAATGCGGAAAAGTGTAGAACGGTATGTGTCAAGCTGCATTGGTTGTCAGTTCGCCAAGAAACCGACTGGTAAACAGCCTGGGCTCTTACACCCGATTCCAAGAGCTCCTGTGCCTTTCGACACCCTACATGTCGATCATTTAGGGCCGTTTTGCAAAAGTAATGGAAAAACTTATATTTTTGCTCTGATAGATGGATTTACAAAGTTTGTGTGGCTAGAAGCTGTTGCCAGCGCCAATGCAAAAGGAGCTATTACTGCCCTAAATAGGATAATTCAAGTTTTTGGTTATCCCACAAGGATAGTGAGCGACAGAGGCACGGCATTCACCGGACGCGAATTTAAGGAATATTGCAGTGAGTTCGGAATAAAGCATGTTCTGAATGCCGTGGCGACTCCACGTGCGAATGGGCAGGTTGAGCGCCTGAACCGCACCATTCTTAATTCGCTAACCGCTCATATGGGCGAGGAGCAAAAAGGGTGGGATAAATACCTGCCTAAAGTACAGCTAGGCATCAACTCGACCGTGAGCCAAGGGACTGGCAAATCGCCGTTGGAGCTATTATGTGGTTTGAGACCCCGTTTAGCTGGGGATATACAGGGAGCGTCATATGCGCCATCAGAGATAGCCCCGAACAGAGAGGAAGCCTCCCGCAAAATTATTGATAACGCCGCACGAATGAAACTGCGGTATGACAAGGGTCGTCGTGCTAGTTTACCAATTGCAGTTGGTAGCTTAGTGATGGTTGAGCGAAAAATTATGCGACCAGGGTTGTCCAGTGGCAAGTTGATCCCTAAATACGCGGGACCATATAAGGTTACTGCAGTTTTGCCTAACGATCGTTACGAAGTCACGTCAGCTGCTAAGGGCAAAAAAAGCCTATAAAAACATAGTGGCACGTGACAAACTGAAGTTATGGCGAGCTCGATGTGAGTCGTCATCTGATGATAGCGCTACCTAATGGTGTATTAAATTATTATCAATGAGCAGTTTCTTTTGATTGGTTACTGCGTTGCATATATTGTGCCAATTAAAGTAGTTTGCCTATGGGGCCTTATACATTTGATTTTTATGTAAGAATTATGCCTCCGGGGCCTGTCACTGTCCGCAGTGGTTACCTCCGAGTATCTGATACAATACTTGCCTCTGGGGCCTAGTGTATTTGTTAACACTTGTTTTCGGAGCCTGTTCACACTGAAATAACTTATGTTGCCTGAGGGGCCAAAGCATCATTGTCGTGTTGTACGCTTGCCTTAGGGGCCTTAGCATAGTGAGCCAATGTCTTGTTTGCCGTGAGGGGCCTCAGCATTAACTAATATCCTTTTGCTTGCCTTAAGGGCCTCAGCATTGACAACGACTCGGTTGCTTGCCTCAGGGGCCTTAGCACTATCACCGAAGCCTGCGGTTGCCTCAGGGGCCTCGCAGAGTTGGCTTGCCTCAGGGGCCTTGGCAATATCAATAAATCCTGCATTGCCTTAGGGGCCTCGCAGAGATGGCTTGCCTCAGGGGCCTTAGCAATATCAACGAATCCTGCATTGCCTTAGGGGCCTCGCAGAGATGGCTTGCCTCAAGGGCCTTAGCTGAAGAGCTGCCGAAGCTGTCCGTTCGAGAAGCAAGAATCGTCGTGTCCGCGGGAATGAGTGAGTTCCTGTGGCCGGCCGGGTGAGCTTCCTTCGGGGACCGAAGGGTTGCAGGATGGCCGAGCTGTTAGATGAAATCAAGAACGCACATCACTAGTCGCGGCCACGTCCCCTCCCTAATGCTGGAGATGTCAGTCTATTGCGCGGGAAGAAAGCAGTGTGACGCGATATTCCGTTTGGATATATTAAAAGCTATTAATTCATTAAAAGTCTTTATTTAATATCTTATTACAACTTACTTACGTCTTCACTATTTACAAACAAAATACAGTTACCAAATTTTGTATGTAGACATTTCTACAAAAGCCTACTGAAGTACTGAAGAAAATAAAATCCATTTTTTCCATATTTTTTACTTAACAAAATCTTATACAAAACACGCTTTAGCTTGTGCCTATCATTAATAAAACATTTTTTAAGTTTAATAAAAAACATTGATGAGTAAAGAAATTTAGAAATGTGAAAAGAAAATAAGGCTCGAGGTTAATTAGATTTTTAATTTATTCACAAGAAATAGACTCGGGCTATTCCACGAGCAGCGCGAACTTTATATCTTTAATAATAATGAGTTTGGGTACTAAAACTACTGTTTAAATCTCCACTAAAATGAATCATATTTTGTTCGCGTTGCTACGTATTGTCTTTTTACAAAAGATAATGAATTGTGGAACTTTCTGATTACAAAGGGGCAAAAACTCTATCTTTTCAGTTTGCACTTTGCTATAAGTAATTTTTTATAGGTAAAGTAGCTCACTGGTTCAAAATTAGTTGGTCATAAGTTTGTGAGATAGAAAATTTGTTAAGTCAGTTATTTAATAAATTTTTACGCTCACTAAGTAATAGTAGAAGAGCGTCAATTTATTTATCAAAGACTACTAGCGTCTATAGAGACTGCAGGAACGATAACTTACTGTCGAGTCGATTGGACAGCTAAAGCTCTGCCACAGATACATAAAATATTGCAATCTGGGATTTGGGTCCGCTCGAAAATGCAGTCCCGAAGCGACAGCGTCTTCCCGACCACTATCCTGAATTTTCATGTTCAAACCTTATCTAAGTAGTTAGGCTGTATCTAGGTTCACAAATCTTCTTAACTGCAGCTATGTGCATGTGTTCTTCATTATTATATCGTCACGTAAATTCAAGACTCCGTTTTCCCGCGAGGTCAGATCTCTGATATGCGACGTGCATAGTTAAATGCATGATGCCAGTGAATTGTATTAACAAATATCTGAACTTTTGACTGTATAACTTTCGATAAACTTTTTATCTTTGTCAGTAGTTCGGTACGATTAAAGCTCCACTGCCGGCAAAATAATTAAAGAGGTCAGGATAAGACTAAGGAATTTCTAAGACCTAAGTAAAAATTTTACTTTCTGGCACACTAAAAGGCTCTTACGTTTCTATTAAGCGATTATCTCTAAATGTCTTTTTCAGAATTCACATTTTCACATTTTCGTGATTGCGCTTTGTAGAGATGAGTGATGTATTCAATTCGTTGTTCAAATTTCAATTCAAAGAATCGTACTATGAACTTTAAATATTTAAACAGATGGACTAACTTTTCAGACAATACTAACGCTTCAGGGAAATACATCATGTCAAACGTTGTTATGTAAAATATAAGCACGTTAATAAAAGCGGTTATCTACTACAGGTACCTATGTTTTTATAATTTATTTTATTTAATAGTCGACGCTTAAGTAAAAAATAGAGAGCACTTTGTTTTTTTTTTTATTTAATGTCTTTAAAATTACTTTACAACGACTACACATGGAACAACAAAACCACCAAAGGTATGTTAAGCTCTACAAAAAGTCAATACTGTATTTCTTTATTCAATACTCTCGAGAATATCATAAATCTATCAATATAATCTGCACGTAACAATAATTACACTAACAATTGAATACACTTTCTCCATACCATATATAACGCGGAAATGATATAAACAATATTCAATGAGCCTTCCTCTGCAGCGGCCAACATCGACATTTACAAGTACAACTTGAAATATGTGTTGCATTTCATGGACAGTGAGTACTTAAATGTCAGCGTAAAAGCTTGTATGCAACGAATTTAAACAACGGGCTTACGTTTGCAGCTCCACTGTAAATTTCACCCTCGGTAAGTGTTTCGTTGTGAAACCTGCTGAAATGTTATATTAAAGTAATTTTTATCTAGGTACTCGTATATGCTACCTATACGTATAGTGTGATGCATGGTTGTTGGTTTATATCACACTACACATCTAAAGCGCGAGTGACTTTTACAAACGACGTTGCAATACTATTTATGAAGCAAAATTGTGGACGCTGTTAAAATGCGAATGATATTACAATTACCACTTTATTCACTTACAGCAGTGAACAATGCATAATTTTCATATTTAACTCTAAATTTTAATATAACTGACCATAAATTAAGAACATAATTTCATAACGCAACTTAAACTTTAAAAGTTTTACATAATCCTGTCGTTTGCTTAAGAACATTACACAACGAAATAATGGAAAGTTTATATGTAAATTGAATTCGCATTGATCAATCGTATAAATAAATATTCGTGATAATTACCGACAGCGCTTGTATCGCAAATGTCAAGAAGGCAAGGTTTAGTAGGTAGGGGGTCGCGGGTCACAGCGCATCTTCCTTGTTCTATTGGTCGACTCACGTAGCAACGTCGTGTAAATGCAACCCGACATTTCGTCTAAATGTTTGTATTTTATTTACGTATGTGATCGGATTTGCTTTAAAATGCTTTTATTTTAGTAGGAGAATAATTTCGTTTTAATTTTCTTAATTTATATTATTTTTCTTTAATTTTCGTTTTATTATGTATGAGAGTTTACAAAAAGGTTGTCCAGTATTATAACTAGATGGTCAAGTAAAAGCCTGAAGGTTTTTATATTTTGATTTATATTTTTACTGAGCTAGGTTAAAATTTTTTGGTCATAAACTAAATATTGAATATTAATTTGTAACTTTATACCTATGATTGTGTCGACTTAAACTTTATAAATAGAAAGCTTTTTCTGGATATAAATATTGCACTTATAATTTAATTTGAAAACGTTAGAAGGTAGAAGTCAAAGCTTTCATAATTAAAAAAACATACCACCGTAAGTTCATAATAAACACAAATATGTACGCTATAGGCTGGAGGCGATTATAAAATTAAGTTAATTGGACCTCACCTTCGCTGCAACTTCACGTTCAATGTTAGTCGTATAAATACTGCTCAATTACGCTTTGCAATCATTTTTTATTCAAGAATCTAAACCCTATTGAATTTTTATTTGGTATACATAGTCCTTTGCGTTTGCAAATAGTCCAGGATATAATAATTACAATAGTATTATAGTAGCAAAACACTGACCGCTTTCTTAAAACTTTCAGTTTCATTTTAAACGTACAATTGCGTACGGTCGGTAACTTTATGTAGAGTTTTTAAACATCAATGAGTTCACGACACGAGATAAAAACATGCTCATAGCATCGAGATATATTACTAGAGGGGTTATTCCAAACAAAAACATTGCGCGCGGCCGATGTGGTGGGGTACGTGTGGAACGAGCGAGGCGTGGCTTCAAGTTCAAAGATTAAGCAATGCGTGCAGATGCGACACATTGTGCAATCTGTTTACTCGGTACTATCTGGTGGTACTGATACTAGGGAATTAATAAAACGAGGATTTTATATTAAACTATGTATTTTAATTTCCTTTAAATAACATCAATTTATTAAGCTTTTGTCGTTTTGTGTAGTAATCAATAGTTTTATCAGTTTTTGCTTCATGATGTAATTTAAATGGATACGATGATTCAATGTTGATGGCGTTTACGTATAAGAAACTCACATTTTGAAAAATCTCACGCGAGATTCGAGGATGGGGGAGGGGTTGAATAAATTCTCACGACATCTCACCAGGGGGGGAGGGAGGTGCAGAAAATTTTAAAAAACACCTCACGTAATTTATGGACGCCCCCTTACTCGATCACAATTTTTGTAACTTTACTATAAACGGAACTACATTTAAAAATATACTTTATTTATTGAGTTATAAGGTTGCTTCCATTCTGTTTATTTACATTCTCAAAAACATCAATCGCTGCAGAGGTGGCTTGCGACAAAGGCGGCTTGTGTCAAAGGCCTCGGCGATATCATTTAAGAACATAATATTATGTACTTTAGGCAAACTTGTTATAAGATCTATTTTACTTTCTTATTAGTCCATTTGACAAGGATATTGGGTAAGATACCTATTGGAATAATTTTATTATTATGTATGTACTTATTAAATCCGCGAATAAAAAAAATTTTTAGTCGTGAATATAGAAATTGGGTCGCATTTTTTTAATCCGCGAATAGTAAAAACACGAATAAAGGAAGCGCGATTAAGGAACTTTTACTGTATTAGTTTCTGTGAATGTTGTGTTTATTTGTAATTGTTGTGCATAATAATTTATAAATCCTATTGGAACAACTATTGATTAGGCTTTTTTTAATAAATAAAAATAGGTAAATAAATAAATATTACTTAATATAACCTACCGTTTTACTTTGCGTAGTCGGGTAAAAGTATAAATATTTAGGTACTACACCACGGTAATCTTTCCTAGTAGATATTGTATATACATAGTTAAAAAAATCCAGTTACATTTTTTTAACAGACTCATCGATAGTGTCACGTCTGTGCTGTTAGTCTATGAAAAATGGCGCGAAACGCAGAACGCGTGGTGATTTTTCGCAAAATGATAACAATATTAGTAAAATGCATGACTTACTCATAATAAAGAAACTTACTGGTGAAAAGTCACTCCTCGGGCTTTGTTTGTATTATGGGAACTGTTAAAACAATATCTAAGCAAACACGAAGGCATTTTGAACAGAGCAATAACACGTGTTGACGCGGCAAGCGGGGGGCACAGTCCGACACAGACTAAAGAGACTTGTGATTCTTACCTCTAGCTCGTGTTAAAGAGAGTGTAGTAGCGATCGCCTCTCTAGTACGTAGTACATTCTATCTCGATGGCTCATAGTTGATTTGAGAAACCGGCGCAGGCGGTTCGAGTGGCGTCGTCATTTCTCGTTTGTTTACGCTCGTCATAAATATTTTCTGTCCTTCTCTATCTCATGGGATAGACGATATGCTGATCAGATCAGTGAACCGAAATGAAACAGAAATAAGCCTTTTTCATCCGGTGGTCGAGTGCGGTAAGAAACCGGTTTTGTGTTGTTACTTTTTAGTCCTTACAAACAGAAACACATGCATACATAATTTGTAAGAGCGCTTGCATCGTGTTTTATGTAAGGGGCCGAGCTTATAGCTTTGGAAGGAAACTGTTACTGAACGGAAATGGACACGGTCGGTGCGGCTATTAGAGAAGGGAGCTGTCGTTAGTATTGCGACAATTTTTACTAAATTACCAGTTATAATTGCTTGAAATTAAAAATAAATGTGAAAGTCCAAAACTATATTATAATAAAAATGTACGCAGGATATAGGCGATATAGGATTTATCATTAATAATTACAGTAGACTGCATTTTATTACGATAATACCAGTGTTTTATTTTACACTAACTGTACATCTCTGGTTTGTGGTACACTGTCGAAGATTGGTTGTAACATCATCATCAACATCAACTCAGTAACGTTTATGGAAAATGCACAACACTTTGCTGAAGATCATCACATGATCTTATAACTAAAGGACATACGAACACACACTTATTTTTGGGTATTAAAAAGTTAACAAGTTAATATTGCGAAAGTTAATTTTGTTAAGGTTAATTTTGCGAAAAAGCGAAGCAGATTTAAATCGATCCGTGTAACTATCCTGGCGAAATATCTATGTAAAATATTTTTTCCTTAAACACTAATTGACGTGGGAACCTCCAAACAATGTTTAACAACCATCATCCTAAACACATAATAAACGGACACATTTTACCTTGCCTAAACAGAAACTTTGGTTCAGGGTCAAGGGCTTGACCTCTCATAATGTATGAGAAGCTCTCGGGGACTAATATGGCATACTTTAAATTGTAACATTACAGGAGTGGGGTTGTTAGCGTGATGGTTTTTGGGGACAATTGCAAGACTTGACATTTCAGTCAGGGACAAGAGGCCGTTAACGAGAGCGGTTGTTTGTTTTCCCACGACTCTTGAGTCTCGATGGGAGGACGCGCCGGAGAAGTTGACCGACCGACCGCACAACAGCAGATTTGCCAAATCTAATTGCTCGTGAATTTACAAACAATGTCATTACAAAGCCCCTAAGTGGGTGATTATGCTTAAACGTTCCGGTCGTACATTTCTCGTATACGTAGTACCTACGACACGTTTTAACAATTAGAGGCACATGCATGATGCAAATGATACTAAATCGCAAGCATGTGAATTAGATTTTTACGTAGGTAAGTAGTAAATATTATGCGCTGGTTCTTAAAATCGAATAGTGAATTTTTGAAAGTAAATATGGTAATATATTATAGGATAATAATTATGAAATGTTCGATTTTGTGGTAAGCTAGAACTTTAGATAGCTATCTGGATTTGTTTGTTTTCATATTTTGAAGCTAGCATAATTCTATTACGCTTATTTGTAAGGAATCTCCAACTGATATTATAGCGAGGAAAGATTTTGTTTATTTTTATGATTACAAATACAAACTAACTGGATTTAAAAAATATTTTACCATTAGCAAGATACGTCTTTACCGAATACACAGGCAAAAAGAAAGCCAAAGCCGGTGCAAGCGACTGGCATATTTATAACTTGTTAAATTGAAGTTGTATCCCAATAGTGCGCTAAAAAGTTTATTGAGAATGTTTTTCCAGCTCACCAAATAATACATACAGAAGTTATTACTTATTATCCATACTTAAAAATAAATAACTAAAAGAAAAGTACTTACCAGTGAAGATCAAGAAAAATTTTCATCAATAATACATAAGTTATGCAAACTAACACACTAAGTAATGTCCACTCCAAGTAAAATAAGCTATATTTATTAAGTAACGCGATATGGTATATTTCAAATGTGAAAGAAAAACTTTAACAAACTTTGATTTAATATAAATAAGTTCAATGATTTAATTTCTCTGATTCTAGATCAGTCTATTATAAGCACTTTAATCCTTTCACTTTAGATTGCATACGATACAGTTACGAAGCAATATTTTCAACAGCGGGACACTATTTTGTACACGTCTGTCAGGCAGGGCAGCTCATACGACACTGGGCGGGCGGCAATTGTCACCGCCCGCCCTTGGACTAAGTTCATAGCAACTGACTTTCTGTTGGCAGCAAAAGCTTATTTCTTTTTAATGCAATTTAAACTTCTACGAAACGGGAAAGTTTTAGTGAATCGACAATAAGAGAAATAAGAGTTTGCTAGAAATATTTTTACATCGTATACATTTTGTATTGAAAAAAAAATATACAAGTTTTTCAATGGGCTGAGAACTCACTCACAGCTCACTGTAATAAATTGTTGGTATCAATTACTTTTTTCATCGCTCAGCGTGTTTGTGGAAAAAAGTGATTTATCTTCGTAGGGAATTGAGTCACTCGCTTCCGAACTACTTCAAATAAAATAACATTTTCGTTGCAATCTTGCTAGTAAAACTCATGACTCTTTATCTTACTTTTGCTATTGATTTTAAATTCATGTACCTTATTTTAAAGCGAGAGCTGATTCACCTTTGGTTACGCTTGACCAATGGTGAATAACAATCAGACACTAATCGGTTTGGCATTCGGAAATACAACATTTGATAACTTTTTCACATTATATTTCTAGCCATTCGTACCGACTACCGAGTCGTAAATCATGGAAGCTTACATGGAAGTGTCAAATTAGCAGAAAGAATATTGATATGAAATTAATAAGTTCCTGAATTCTCTTATATTATATATTTCATCAACTTCTATTGACGGATACGTTAGGCTTACACAAGATACTTAATTAGAACTTTTGCAACCCTAACACGCTCTACAAACTAGATCCAGGCACTTGGTTCATGTGTTGAATACACAACATCTTGAAATAGGCAAGCCTAAGACTGTAAAACTGTTAAAGTATAAATTGTGTATAAGACGAATCAATGTCAGGATGTGTAGGACACAAAACGATGATATCTTGATAATTATTATGCTACACATGATTTTTTCTTTCTTGACATTGTTTCAAATGTAGAATACATTGATCAAATCTTCCACGTATGTTCACAGTACGATAACAGGATGAAAGTAATTATAGAAGTTATAAAGTGTCCGCATCTCTCTCTCTATATCTGGCCACGAGTACGCATTACGTAAACAACAACTCGTATATTGTTTAAATTCGATTCGGAAAATGTAAACAAGGTCGCCACAATTCAGGGCAAGACTGCTTGTAAAGTTATTTCAGTTATCCGAGGATCGACATCGAATGATCCAGTTTGGAATTTGAGTTCCATGTTTGACAATAGCCTGTAGCAATGGACGGAAATTAAACTAACATTTCGAAACCTCATTGATATCGTATTTCTGCCCACCAGAGACTAAAGAGCAGTAACAGCCCTTTTGTGATTTTTCGTTTTATTAGTGATTCTGAAAGCGGGTTTCTTAAGCTTTCTATTGAATTAACTTACTTATTTCTAAGACTATAAGAATGGTTTTTATTTAACAGTTTTCACTTACTGCAAACGAAAAAAATTAACAATTTGACGTGATTTCCCAACTAAAATACAGTATAAATTATACTGCAGATTAAATTTTAAGGTTTCATAACTAAAATGCAGTAAGCAATATAATTTTACAGTTCTTTAGATAGTTTTATATTTCTGGAAAAAAATTAAAAAAAAAAATTAATACGCAGTAAAATTTACCGCCATACAAGCTATTTTTACTGCAAATTAAGAAAATACAATTTATTGTCACGAACTCCCAACTAAAATGCAGTAAAATCAAAGCTTGTCGCATTTTAGTTGTGAATACTTAACATTCTTTTATCATTATAAACTGACTAACACGCAGTAAAATACAGCATTACTGCAGATTAGTTTGGATAGCATAATGACACAGATATGATTATTCCTAGCTAAAGTGCAGTTAATGTTTTAAATACTGCAACTGTGAACTAGCTATTTTTCTTACTGCACTAGTAAATTGAACACTTTTTTCTTAAAAAACTAACTAAAATGCAGTATTTTTTTGACCTTACTGCATGTTAGTTGGGTTTCTTGACAAAATAACTGATCCAAACGCAGTAATAGGGCTTTTTGCTGCATTTTACTAAGTTTAAAATGGTATTTTTTACAAAAAAGGCTATGCAGTAATAGGCACCAAAAAGAATAAATGGCCATAATAAATTCAGTTATTAAGATATATTTTTTTTTATTGCTTTAACGTGTGAACCTATGCCTTTACAACCTTTCTGCATTCAAATTTTTTTGCTTATCATTCTGTTGATTTTTTAAAATCAATTCTTAACTTTAAATGCGTTTTACTCGAAATCGTGATTTTGCTGTTACTGCACTTTAGTGTATGGTGGGCAGATTTACTTTTGTTATTGCAAATAAAAATCTGTATAATTGAAGACATCTTGTTAAATGCTTTAAGGCGAAATGAGACCCAAAACAGACGTTTCGAGCGCACGGAGAATTATTTTTTTTCTTCAAAAACTTTGAATTAGATTTTTTTTATTTATCGATTTATTTAATTGAAGAGTTTGTTTAGTGACGTTTGGGAACCGAAACACGATTGACAAAATTTGCCTCGATAGAAAAACGTTGTGAAGTTGCCCAAAAATTAAACGGTGAATCAATTTCATTTGGACAATAGTAAAGTAATATCAATGAAACTTTATCCACATCCACTTCCATTCAATTCTTGAGGGACGTACGGGATTAGATTTTTCAATTAATACATCAGTAATTTAAAAAAAATATATTTATAAACTATGATCAAAAAATTGCGCGCAGGCCGGTCGCTTCCGCCGTTCCGCCTCCTGTTAGTCGACGCCAACGCGTCTTAGAGAGCAGTCCTGTACAACTTTTTCGCGCGGTGCCGTTGTCTACTCGCATACGTGATTTAGTGTTAGTGTTACTAAAGTTTTTCATAAACATGGTGAATTTTGGTGGCCAAAACATTGATGGTGAGAACATTAGGAATAAAATGTTGCGAAGGCAGATGAAGAAACTACAATTATTGAATCTAAATAGGTAAGTTTAATGTTTATCATGCTTATTTATATTTATTATGTCTTTAGGTCGCTACAAGTCTTAAGATTTCAACTTCAAATATTTTGATTTCTAGGTACCTATATGTTTACAAGTCTAAATTGAGAAACGCATAAATGAAAATTTGATAGTTATCTTATTTGTAATAAGTAATATTATTTTAGTCATATTCTGAGATTTCATCTTCCTATAATTTGATTACTAGGTACCTATTTATGATTTTTGTACTAGTACATATATGTTTACAAAGTTTGAATTTAGCAACGCACAAATCAAGATTTTATAATTTTATGCACTCTGTCTTTATTTTTATTTATAATTTTATTATTATTGGTATAAATAGGTAATGTTTTAGTTGTTTTTTGAGATTTCATTTTCCAATAAATATACTACTGATTTGTGTATGTATGTTTATTTCTAATAGCGAAGCGCGACCACGAAAAATCCGATGTGCAGCTTGCAAGCCAGGACGCAATAAAGACACGTTGGTCTTTTAGACCAACCATGATTACCAGAAAGTGATATGGATCTTCAGACAGTTTCACATAGTACTTTTTTTGTGTAAGTTTATTCTTATGTCATTTATTTATAAGTCATAAGATTGAAGATAGTGGAATATTTCAGACTAGTGTAAGTTATCACTGACGGGTAGGTAATTACCAGTGAGATCAGAAACAATTTTTATTTCAACCCTATTGCGTATAACTTTTTTTTTTTATTGTATTATAACTATTGTCTGAGGTCTTTCACTGCACCGGTAATTGTAATTTTTTTACTTATTAGATATCATGCTATTTTAGGCTTATTGCTGATCTACTAACAATTCTATACACATGTGAGCAATCCCAAGACAAGGATTAGATCTAGACAGGATTATATAAAGGATATTTATTTATACATATATCAATTCGAATGAATGTATGTATGAGTAATTTTTTTATTTGTTTTTATGAATACTATTTGCATATTATGCATAAGCATAATTACTTATAAATTTTATATAAAAAATATTTGAAAAATTTGTAACTATGAAGTATGTAGGTAACTAAGCCGACAAACGACTTTTTTACGAGCTAGGACAATAGAGCGATAAACGAACAGACACAGCTGCGAAATTTTTTACTAATTTTTATAAAAGCACTTGTTATAATAATTGTGGTCAACCGTAAAATTTTGCAAACAAAAGAACGATTTTCTCAGAAAGTTTGCTATGTATGACGCCGACAATCGAGTTTATTACGGGCTAGGATAATAAAGCGACAAAGGAACGTACACAGCTGTGCAATTTTTTCTAGTTTTGATGACAGTATCTTTATAATAATCGTGGTATTATAAGAGGTATTATCAATTAATTTTTCTCCTATTATAACTTATTATGGTTGTTTCAGCACCTCAATGTACAAGGATAGCTCGAAGTAACGGGCAAGAGACATATTTATTTACGGAACAAGGAGAAGAAGTCGTATCAAGAAGATAAACATTGGAACAATAAAATGGTAACAAAACCAGCATTCGAAAATATCTGATGTATAATAAGTATAATAAGTATATCAAAATGTCGGATATATTTATTCAAAAATAATCAAAATTTTTAATAATATTTTTTTGTCTATTATTGTTTTTTTTCAATAAATATGATATAAAAACAAAAACCCGTTTTTTTTAATCTTTTAAAACCGATAATAATGTAAAAAAAAACAAACGTAAATAGCATTATTCTTTTACGTATGTATTTTTATTATCATATTGTACGTAAAGTCCCCATGTCGAAAAACTATAAAATTTGTTTACAAAGATTTGAAAATAAGCTAGTAACGTAGGTAGCGACAATTCTAACAATAACAAATATGTAATTACATCATAAAATAATTTAGTCACAAGCTCAGTTTTTGTAATCAGATTTGTACCAATTAAAAATCGACCTTCGTGCAAAGGAACAAAGGTCGATTTTTCTACTTCGATGGGCCCGGCAACGAAAAGACGTTGCCGGATCGCTTTACTCAGCTTTAACCGCGCGAATATAAGAATATAAGTAAAGTTCATTGAACCTCCGTTAGTTCCGTATGTTTCCGTCATCTATTCAGTAGTGTGGCGTGGCGAGGGGATTTTTGTGAAGCGTCCCGCGCGCTATTATGCTCCACCCAGGGGGCGTAGCCCAAAAGGTGCACAAGCATGATTGTATTTCGTCTTAAACAAATTCACGATGAGATCGGACATAGTGACCGTGTTAGTTGAGCCTGAGAATGTGACTTCGGCCTTCGAAAATATAATTTAGTAAACACAAGTAGCATTTTTTCTAAATCGTGATGTAAATATGTAGTGTCTATGCTGCTTGTTTCTGCTGTCTAATTTTCAAGGTGTAATGAATATATATTTTATTAAAATGAATATATTAAATCTATAATATTATGTCAAGTTTTATCCATTCAATGACTTTAAAGTAAATATTGAAGGACATGATTAGATTTTTATTGCAGTGCTTTTGCATTAATACTTTGTAGTAGCAATTATAATTGATTTCGAAAATGATCAGTAAATATATGTATATATAAAAGATTAAATTTTACAAAAAACGTAACAATTTGACAACAAACAATTTCATTACCTACTGATATTTAGAGAAAAGAAACTAGGTTGAAATAATGAAAAGGCTAACAAACCAGCCCACGAATTAACTCAATTATTATAATGGGGTGCCACATATTAGGCATTTATTACGAACATAGAAATAAAATGTAATAAAGAATAATAACAATCACAGCTAGAAAACCTTCCACCGCATTTCATTTTCTTTTATGTACTAGAAACATGCTTCAATTTCAATTTTATGGGGGTGAAGGGCGGATTTGTGTCAATAGTAATAACACCTAGAAACGAACGAATATCGTATTAACTTGGGACGGTTTATATATACCACTAAAATAGTATGATAATACATTTATTCCTAATCAGTTTGATGGGGTTGTTATTGACGTTACGTCTATTCCCTTCAGACGTGTCAAGTAATCATATTTTGTGTGCATCGTTATCGTTTTTCATTAGTAATGCTATTGCAAAAATAAATCACAAAGATTAACTTATACTAATATTTCTGTGTACTTTGTTTTCTTCGTTATTTACCCTGAAAACTCCCTGAATATACAGAAGTATATCAAAGAAACATTAAAATATATCTTACTGGAAACCTCTTACGCCGCGCCCGCGCCGCTTGCTCTTGTAGTCTTGTAGCTTGCTCTTGTATTTAGTGCACCTACCTTATGCACTCTTCATATCTTCTCTCTCAGCCTTCCTACTTTATGCACTCTTTTTTTTTTCACTGTGTTTATGTCATTTTAGTCAATTAGGAATTTACGAAAACCGATTATTAAAGACTTCTTTATTTAACAATACTGTGTCACGCTCATAATGTTATAATTCAATTGTTATTCTAAATTCTATCATCTATTTCTCCAAGAATTATATTGGGACAAAAAGCCTATATTTTCAGAGGCGGAGTTATACAATTCATACATAGTTATGTATAAGACCTCCTCATTATAAACTCAAACATTTATTTATTCAACTAGACTTCATCGAGAAGCACTCTTTATAGGTGGCTGTTTTTGAAATAAGATTAAAGAAGTGGTGATTGGAATTTGAAGTTCAAGTCTTTAGTTATCCTAAGGGCCGATTTTTCAATGCTTGGATAAAACTTATCCGTCCAATAAAGTATTACACGATAATATTAAAATGTCACGTAAACTGTCAAATACGGGCAATTAGAATACGTTTTTAAAATTTTATACATTATTCGACGAATAAGTTTTATCCAAGCATTGAAAAATCGGCCCTAAGTCTAGTTACAACTATCTACTACTACGAATAAATGATTTAATATTTTTTGTTCTATTAAGCATGTAACTTAGAATAGATAGACATAACCATAAATTTCTCAGTCTCCTGCCAAGTAGCGTTTACAAGAAAAATATGGTGCTGTGTACTAAAAACTCGAGCTTTATACAGAGGCCAACGGATGCCAACGTGCCTACAGGAAAGACGATAATTGATTCTATGTAATCGCAAGATCGGGTTTAAGACCAGCACTACCATAATTAGAGATCAACAACTTATGGTGCATCCGCGAAAAAACTGTGGCTCTAGTTCAAGTTTAACAACACCTTATATTATTGATTCGTACCCATTAAAGTTTTTCCATATTCATGCAATTTCTTTTTATGGAATTTCAGTATACACTATACAACCCTAAAAAGCGCGAAGATTTAGGCACGTCTAGGAAAATGAACAAAAAAGACGTGTGGCACTCGAGAACTGCCGCGGTAAAGCTATTGCATAGCATGCAGGCCCGCGATAGAAGCTATATATGCAATAGCTTTAAAATAAATAATTTAATTTTAACTGCTTATCCCACATAAAGTGGAACACTTTACACTGCAAACAAAGCTAGGACCTAAATAAACAAGTAACGAATTGAAGTAATTACCTCATAAAACAGAGAACCGTATCGAATCTTAATGTAATAGATATCGGTTTGGAAGTACGTCTTATCTGTGCCACTGCCGACTAAATTATTCAATTCACGTCACACTCAACAGTACGTACACATCTTCCCGTACCGCTAGCTCCCCGCTTACAGCCACAATGAATGCCAAATTACTCCATCGTGTTCAATAACCCATTGTCTATTACAGGACGTTTGTTATTCATATGGCGCTAGGCTCTGTTAAAGATATGCCAATTTTACATTTGGCCAGGAAACAGACAAAGGAGAGACAAATGGCAACGGGATATGCAAATTGCTCCAGCATTATCTGTTGGACGCTCCAGTAGATTTACATAGGAATGGAGAATACTATGGTCGAGGTAGTTAGGTGCTTCCGTGTCATTCTGGGGTCGCGAGCGCCGCCCCGGCCGCCTGTCGCCTTACATCGTGTACTTCGCACAACTTGATTATAGACGTTAATCTAGAACTACATTCAAACTGGAATAAAATTTAGCATAAACGCTCGCTTATTGCTGTGTAGTAAAGTAAATTGTAAAATGTATGTTGAAACATATTTAGATACCTATAGAAATCGTACGTCTTTCGAGTTAATAAAGTATGAGAAATACATGTACCCTTTACTCATACAGTAACCGCACATCCAATAGACACCAATAATACGTGGAGTTGTTCAAGTGGTCCTAGTGGCAAGGTTAAAAGTTTTTAATGTATGTAAATCTCAGATCGCCTACTGTTTAACATATTTAGATGTTCGATTAGTCAACAGATACAAAAAGTTTGGTTTCACCACGCTCCGTTACAATATTGTTCGGCAATTAATTTGGCGGGTCATTTAGGTGGCGTGGGTTGTGTAACGAATTATGTGTTGCATTCGACTGTGGTAGTGTAGATTGTTCTTAACCTTGAGTCTCACATTCTATAGATAGTATGCTACTCGCTTTAAGTTAAAAACTTCTATTAAGGTTGATGTTCCGACCGTCCCTCCATACATTTTTGATTACCTCTAAACACTTAACACAGACACTATTTCTTTAAAACTAATCATTTTATCACTTCTCTATAATGAAATGTGTGCGCGTTCGACCTTTTTAATCAATAATTTACAATATTTACTTAGAAAAACAACAGTAAAATACCGGAAAAATTTGACACTTCTACAGTAGTGTGCGTGACTTTTGCCAAGCGAAACACGACATAAAGCACGACATCTAGCGCATAGACTATATACTTATTACAGATCTAGCGCGTCAATGTCTAGAAACGAAAGGCGATGTTTAGACATTGACGCGCTAGATGTCGTGCATTCGCGTTCGTTATCTTATGCATAATGAGCATAATTCTAATAAATCAAAGTTCTGTGTAAAAATTGAGTAATTTCATTTCCAATCGTTCAAAGAAAATAACAATAAAATAAAATAAAACTAATGACCTTAGAAACTATGTTTTTTTTTATTTATTACTCATTATTGTTCGTCCGTCGTAGGTCTGTAAACTGTATTGTACACTGAAGGTAAATGGTACTGTAGGTACTTTAGTTCGGCGTCGTCGCTCGTCGGCTTGATATAAAATTACATTCTTGATTTCATTGACACGCGCTATGATTTGCGCGCGGAATTTCTTGTGTTGTGAATTTATTTTTGTATGCTATGCATTTTAATTGATTCAAATTGCAATGTTTCTCTAGTATGCATTTGAGACTATATTGTAAATTGTAATAATTGATCGTGTGTATAGTAATTAATTATTCTAATAACGCAATTAGTAATATATGTATTTTCGGTGGGATTCAAAACATAAAATTGGCCCGTGATTTTTATGAAATTTCACCACATTGCAAATCACATCAATCATAGTTCATACACATGTATGACGAAAGTGATTAGTATTGTGGCTAACATTGACTCATCAGTTCATCACCGAAACCAGTGATAAATCAGTACCTATATCATATTGTGTTTGAATATTTTTAAACAATGATATAAGTATACAATTATTATAAATCGGTAAACTATCAAAGTAATCACAAACTTGCAAACATTGGTAAAATGTCCAGTAGTTTATGAGCCTATTCATTACAATCAAACAAACAAACAAAGTTTTCCTCTTTATAATATTAGTGTAGACAAACACTATGAATACGATCACGAATGCAAATTCGGGGATTTTCTAATTATTGCTAAATAATAATTGAATTCGTTTTGAAATACTCTATAATTTTTAGTGTATAAATAGACATTTATAATGTGGTGCTCATTTTTTTTGTACTGCTAACGCTATTGTAGGTACCTATTTTCGTTGTTTTATTTCAAGTGAACACGGCCATACAATTTTGTCACGAGCCGCCTATGATTGTAGGTACTTTTGTTAGGCTCCTTCGTCGTCCGCGTCGGTCGGCTCGAAAGTTCTTGATTTCATTGTCACGCGCTATGATTTGCGCGCGGATTTTCTTGTGTTGTGAATTTATTTTTGTATTATTATTATTTTTTATTTTTTATTTTATTGATTCAAATAAAATATTTCACTAGTATGCATTTGAGACTATATTGTATTATGTATAATTTATCGTAGGTATAGTTATTCTTATAACGCAGTTATATTTTCGGTGGGACAATTTGACCCGTGATTTTTCTGAAATATCACCACGTTGCAAATCACATCAATCATACACACGTATGACGAAAGTATAGTGGCTATAATTGACTCATCAGTTCATCACTGAAACCAGTGATAAATCAGTATATCATATTTTATTGTGTTTGAATATTTTTTAAACAACGATATACCTATATACAATATTATTATAAATCGGTAAACTACCAAAGTACTTCCGAATTTTCAGACAGACAAACAAGTAGTTTGAACACGCAGTTTTCTTATACTAGTAGCAAAAATCAAAACCATAATATTATGTTTACCTACTATATTTTACTAAAAGTCGAGTGCGTCGAAATCGTAAATAATAATATGTTTTTCACCTTCCTGGTTATTTTCCCATAGTAAATAGTGTTTTAGGTTTGTTGTTGTAGGTAGGAATAATAATAATTATTCTTACATGTTGGTTATGAAATGTATATTGAAATAATTTACTTTTACAAATCATTAGTGATATAAGTTTTGAGTGAAAATGCTTGGATCAGCATAATATTATATGGTACTTCAAATACATGTTTTGATAAAAAAAACAATAGTGTAATAAAATAAAACTGCGTTTTATTGTAATCAATGTTGACAATTTTAAATTCCAAAATTATTGATCAATAAAATAGTTTACACCAACAAATATAACTTTTATTTTTATAACAATCGTTCATAATATAAACCGTAGCAGGTGGCGTTTTGAAGTTCTGTCTACTCATACAGAAAAATGGAAAACTTGTTTTTTTTGTAAACAATTTATTACTCATGTTGTTTGGCAACTCGAAGCGTGGTCGTCCGTCGTAGGTACTTTTGTTCGGCGTCGCGTCGTCGTCCGCGTCGGCTTGATATAAAACATTCTTGATTTCATTGACACGCGCTATGATTTGCGCGCGGAATTTCTTGTGTTGTGAATTTATTTTTGTATGCTATGCATTTTAATTGAATCAAATTGCAATATTTCTCTAGTATGCATTTGAGACTATATTGTAATAATTGATCGTGGGTAGGTATAGTAATTAATTATTCTAATAACGCAATTATATTTTCGGTGGGATTCAAAACAAAAAATTGGCCCGTGATTTTTATGAAATTTCACCACATTGCAAATTATATATTATACAATTACAATTATTATAAATCGGTAAACTATCAAAGTAATTACAAACTTGCAAAATATGCTTTTCCGAATTTTCAGACAGACACACAATTTTATTAGTTTGTTTTAGCAAAGTAGGTACCTATACCTATACGCTTACGTCGCGCGTCGCGTCGTCGAAAACGGTGCGCCCAGAAACAAACATACCTAATTCAGTTACAATCCTTTTTTTGTTCCGTAATTTATTGTATTTATTCTAATACGATTTTTTTTATTCGTCGGCCAGTTCTACTAGGTATAAAAAGATAAAATTGAAATATAATTATTGTAGCGACAGCCATATTATGTTACTATGTTTTCGTAAATATGTTTTTCACCTTCCTGGTTATTTTCACATAATCTTATCTTATATATAAAAATGAATCGCAAAATGTGTTGGTAAGCGCATAACTCGAGAACGGCTGAACCGATTTCGATCATTCTTTTTTTATTATATTCCTTGAAGTACGAGGATGGTTTTCATGTAGAGAAAACGTAAATATTATGTACCACGGGCGAAGCCGGGGCGGACCGCTAGTATATATATATATAAATGAATCGCAAAATGTGTTGGTAAGCGCATAACTCGAGAACGGCTGAACCGATTTCGATAATTCTTTTTTTATTATATTCCTTGAAGTACGAGGATGGTTCTTATGTAGAGAAAACGTAAACATGTACCACGGGCGAAGCCGGGGCGGACCGCTAGTCTTATATATAAAAATGAATCGCAAAATGTGTTGGTAAGCGCATAACTCGAGAACGGCTGAACCGATTTCGATAATTCTTTTTTTATTATATCCCTTGAAGTACGAGGATGGTTCTTATAGCTAGAGAGCTAGTTAGTTTAGTTTTAGTGCAGTGGCAGTGTAAATGTTGTTGTTGAGGTTATGTAAATTTAACACTTTAGTTAACTACCAAGATATAAAGAAATGAGGATAGGACACAATAACTATTGGTTGAGGTATTTATAAACTCATAATATACTTTTAAAAAAATCACGTTTTAATAAATTTCTAGAATTAAATTAGAACAGCTGATTCAAAATAGCCTAAAAAATCTTAATAATAATAATTACGCTTCACAGCAAGAAGAAATGTACCATATGTACCCGCACAAAGTCGATATTGTGTTGCCTACCGTTCGACTCAATGGCTAGGGTTGTAACTACCTTTAATAATTATTACCAAACTAATAAACCGAGTGATGCGAAATAACCATAATTCTTTTAGAGTTTGATAAAATGATCAGGCAGGTATTTTCTTTAATCCTCTGAATTCTCGGTTACTAAATTGTATCGTTGAAATTATTCTTAATCGCGTAAATTTAATAAATAATCATATGGAAAACACTTTTCATTTGTTTTTTTACTTTCACGCCCAACTACTATACAATAATTACGTTGTTTCGGTATTTTGACGAGAAAACGCAGGAAACATCCGTTGTATCATTTTAGATAGATTGTATATTTTGTATCTGTAGAATTGAAATCAAAGCTATGTACCTATATGTTGTCTCCATTCTTTTCTTATCGGATTGTTGATCCCAATGCGAATGCGTCACTTAAATTTTATAAAAGACAATTAAGAACATCAAAAATAAAGTGATACGTAAATATTTCACAGTGCAATATATTATGTAATTAATAATAATTATATATTTATGAAAAAATAATTACATCAGATTTAATAAATAGCAATTGTTTTGAATGTACATAATATGAATAAATGATTACATCATAATAGTAATAATCACAATTGTTTTATTTCCCATTTGTTGCAACCCTAGCATATTTTCACGTAGCAGCAGAAGTACCTACACTGCGACATCTGCGGCATCGTGCGACATCAAAGGCATTGCCTTACTAGGTAAGTTTATAATGACTCATTTCTTTTATTATATAATTTACGTTTTACTTTTACAGAATCCGATTCAATGGATTATGAAGACGAGTCACACAACGCCATACGATAGTGATGATGAATGAACATTTCAATAAATGCATGCGTGTTTTTTTATGTTGTTTTGTAATTGTTAATTGTTTCTTAAATAAAGAAATAAACTAAATATTTAAATGATGATTTGTTATTTGCAACACAACTTTATATTTGAGATTCTTTACAAATGTATATTTAGTTTTGTATCATCAAATTTATAAATTTTATTCCATAGTTTTCAAAATTAAATGTAAATGACCATAAAAACATTAATAAAGTAAATCATTGATGTAAGGTCAGGGAACGTAATACATATATATACATCTGACCATGTAGAAGCTTGTTGACTGCTGAAGTCTGTAAAGTTTTGTTGTCTGCTGAAGTCTGTACGCAATGAAAATGTCTGCCGTTTCGAAAATAAGTTTTTAAGACCCTAATAAATAAAATATATGAATGGCAGATCTGGTCAAATACTTTCAAAATTGTATTTTTTTCAGCACTTTCATAAGTGTCTGCCAGAATGTTATCCGCGTGATAATGGTCTGCCATTGTTATTTTCCGATAGTAATAATAATCTATTTTCAAATATCAAAATGGCAGACGTGGTCAAATGGTTTCAAAGTTCGCCAAAAATTTCCACCTGTCTTACCTAAGCGCGCGCCCCGTCCACCACTCTGGGCTTAGTGACTCCTCATCTCATGTATAGTAGGTATAGGGGAATCAACACACAAAAATCCAGGTCTGGTCAAATACATACAGGTAGCTTTGCGCTAGCTCTCTAGCTATTACTTCTTATGGAGAGAAAACGTAAACATGTACCACGGGCGAAGCCGGGGCGGACCGCTAGTAAATAATAAAATAATAAATAGTGTATTAGATTTGTTATTGTATCTTGTATACCTACGAATAATTATTCTTACGTCTTGTTGGGAAATGTTCAAATAGGGTGGTGGCACCAATTATCGGCCATGTCAACTTTTTTTGAACTTTGACTGGATGTAATTTTTACATTAATAGCTTTTTCTTTCTTACAGTGCCTTTTTTGGGTAAAGAGATATTGAAACTCCATTACTACATTTGCAAAATTACGAATCCATTGTTACTTTATTAAATATAGAATTTTTATTTCGAATATGCCGATTTCCCTCAATATCGGCCACTAACACCAAACTAACACCCTAATATCTGCCGTCTTTGGCCCTAATATCGGCATACCTTTTCTAAGGTAAGTTAGATCAATAAAACTTAAAACTGGTAACATTTTTTATTATCAATTGAGATACAAATCATTTTTTTAACTCACCTATCTTGATTGGTCTTTTCGTTACATTGCCTTAAAAATTAAAAGTAATGTACCTAGTTCAGTATTCTTCAGACAAATAAAGATATGGGATTAAATGAGACTTATGTCCATCAACTAGAAAAAGAATTGGTTTGGAAATGTTATCAGAAATCACCCAATCATTAAAGCCATTTGCAACATATTCATAGAATACTACGAGTACATACACTTCTAATCCACCCACTATTTGATTAACCAAGAAACCAGGAGGATGGTGTGCTATTATCGATTACTTTAGGTGGTCTACGGATGTAGGGAAAACAACCATGGGAGGCAAAGATTTTCCTTATGCAGATATGACTAGCAAAACAGTTTTTGTTACTTTTTCACTGCCCTTAGCAACTTCATAAATGTTGTATTACTTTTGTCTTCGGAAAAATACTCGTCTCATCCCTATTAAATATTCTCAGTGGATCTTGTAATATGTCTTCCGTGTCCGATTGATTTTAAATCATTAAACCACTTCTTGTAAGTCATTAAACCACTTTCTTCTGTAACTACAGCCCTGGCCAGCGTATTAGCTTCTGGAGCCTTTTCATTAAGAATTGAATCTCTTTTTAAAAACAAGGAATACCACTTTTTCCCTGAATTTCCATTTTAAACGGATTGGTTCGTTTATCATCTTTTATAATATTTTAACGCAATTGCGGTTTTCCTAGATCACGTTCCTACGATAGCCATCCGTATCAACCACTGAAAAATTTCTTCTCCTTTATTTTGGTTTAACCCATTGAGCCCCGAACGGCCCGATCGGGCCGCGACACAATAGATTTTCTATTGTGTGATTCCGGGGCCTGATGGATTAAGACGGTATCCCTACCAACTGTGCAATCTGTGTCTATTCTTCCATGAAGTCTATCTTGTAAAGTGGTCCTCAGAATGTCGTATTGTCGAGATGCTTCTCTGATGCTCATATTTTGATGGCATTCACTGCCTCTATTGTTTTACTACGGTCAACAAAAAGGAAACGTTTGCAATGGCCAACGTTTTCCTTTATGTTGATCTTTTGGGAGTTTTGATTGAGATGGCATGATTTTGGCATAGCTCAACAAAAATTAAAATACATCTTGTATCACCTCCCTAGTAGAAAAGGTTTTACTAAGGTGGCCGTTATTACGCATCGATTCACTATATATCGGCTGTAGCTAATAAAAATTGTTTTTAGGCGGCCGACTTTAGGATCTAGTGATCAAACGGAGCTGTTGTTTCATTTCTAACCTTATTAATGCTACTGCTGACATTTAAAATAGCTAAACAAGTTATTTAAAGTTTTCTTACATTACCCCAATATCGACCACCCGGCCGATATTGAGATTTATCAATAAATATAGATCCCTAATCTCGGCCCCGCAATTATTTTATTAAAAAGACAAGTAAATGTAAAAACGCACTATCTTATCGAAAATTTGAATGTTTTTCTTTAAGAACACATAAAATTTAATACTATAGGTTTGTTTAATTCCATTAAAATACTTATCCACGTAAAGCGTCGACTCAGGGATTTGACTCCGCAATGTCGCCAAATCACTCACGTCTGTACCTTCGCGTGCTCTATGGCCAACTGAATGTTCCACAGTTGAGGTACCCGCACCCAAATTTGGGAGGTTTTGCGTATGTATATAGAGTAACTTTTTGCATAAAAACTTTTATGATTTAAGATCGATTTTTATAGTTATATTCAATTTTCTCGAAAAGGCCGATATTAGGAGACGGCCGATAATAGGAGACTCCACCCTACCTACCTATTGAAATAATTTACTGTTACAAATCATTAGTGTTATTAGTTTTGAGTGAATAGGCATGGATCAGAAATTCAGAATATAATATGCTACTAACTACTCAAATACATACATGTTTACACAACAAACACCACTGACCTCTATAACTATAAGTTATAGAGGTCAGTGACCGTCAGTGACAAACACTATGGATACCTACGCTCGCGAATGCAAATTCGGTGATTTACTAATTATTGATACCTAGTCATTGAATTCGTTTTGAAATAGCCTGTACTTTGTAATTTTTAGTGTTATAGACATTTATAAAATGTGGTGCTCATTTTTTTGTAATAAATCATCCCGAACGCTATTGTATTTTCGTTGTTTTATTTCAAGTGAACACCTATACAATTTTGTCACGAGCCGCCTCTGGCCTCTGGGTGAAATAAACAAGTCAAATGATTTTTGTTCTAATTGTATTTTGGTAGTAGTTTGTTTAGAATTTACATTACCATTGTTTAATTTTTATTTTGTATTTGCAGTAAAATAAAAAGATGAAAAACTTCATTAGGTATATTGTACGACACCTCACTCTGAATCGCGCTAGCGAAATTTTTTCGTTACAGAGCACATATACAACTTTCGGACAATCTTCATTGAGGCCGGCCGGCAAATCGAGTATGTCGAGAAACTTCACTTATTCGATGGAGGTATTCTACCTTCCTTCCTCCACAGTTGTGGGACCCCGACGTGCATTGAACACGCAGCTTTCTGATACTAGTAGCTAAAATCAAAACCACAGATATGTCTGTGATCAAAACCATAATAATATTTTTACCTATTATTTTACTAAAAGTCGAGTGCATCGAAATCGTAAATATGTTTTTCACCTTCCTGGTTTTTTTTCCATAGTAAATAGTGTTTTTGATTTGTTGTTGTATGAATAATTATTCTTACTTGTTGGTTATGAAATGTATTTTGAAATAATTTACTTTTACAAATCATTAGTGATATTAGTTTTGAGTGAAAATGCTTGGATCAGCATAATATCATATTTGCTACTTCAAATACATGTTTTGATAAAAAAAAAACAATAGTGTAATGTAGGTAATAAAATAAAACTGCGTTTTATTGTAGGTAATCAATTTTGACATTATTTTTTTCCCAAAATTACAATAAAATAGTTTACGCCAACAAATATAACTTTTATTTTTATAACAATCCTAGGTACTTCCTACTAATGCGAAAGTTTGTGAGGATGTGTATGTGTGTGTTTCACGCAAATACTACTGAACCGATTACAATGAAATTTAGCACACATATAGAACGTAACTTGGACACATTGAATAGGTTTTATCCCGGAAACCCCACGGGAACGGGAACTATACGGGTTTTTTTTTGAAAATGCGGGCGGAAAGCTAATCGTTCATAATAATATAAACCGTAGCAGGTGGCGTTTTGAAGTTTTGTCTACCCATACAGAAAAATGAAAACCACAGGAGATTGCCCAAGTGACTATGGCACTTGGTATCGCAATCAAACTTATTGTGTCAAGATGAAATATAGCTCAATTTAAAGCTTGATGTTAGTACTTTTAGATATGATTAAAGTTTTTATGTAAATAAGCCGCAGTTCGCGACAATAAAAATAAAACAATAGTTTTATTCAACACTTCAAAAAACTACTTAATCGAGTTTAAACTAACGATGAACGTTAAGTTTTACATTTATTACATAGGTAATATTTTAATTTACAAGACAAATGTGAAAAGTAAATCGTAATTTAAACATTATTTCAAAATAACATCGAACAATGCGTCGAACACATTCATTTGACATTTCAAATAGAAACTATGACATATGACGTTTGCAAGAGAGATAGATATAGGTATGTGTCAAAACAAAACTTTTACTTTTATTTCTATTTATTCGGTATAATTACAACTTAATAGTGATAAATATGATCATTATAAATACAAATAGGAATTAACAATATCACGAACACGTGACACAACTAGTATTTTACCGATTCCATACGTAGTCATACATGTTTCAAAAGAAAAACTTTTACTTTTACTATTATTTCAATTTATCCGGTTTAATTAAGACTTAATATTGATACATATGATCATTATAAATACAAATAGGAATTAACAATATAACGAATACGTGGCACAACTAAAATTTTACCGATACCACCCGTGGTCATTCTCCTTTGTGGGTCATTTGTAACAGGATGGCGGTTCTACAGCGAAAAAAGAAAAAAATGATGGTCAGAACGCTGATACCGGATACCTTAAGATACTGTAATATAAAATATTACTAGATTAGATAAAATATTATAGGTAGTATCTTCACCGTGTGTGACGCGCTTTACATTCACGCCATCTAGAGTTAAATCTTTATCATTTTTGTATACGTCTGTGTGTGTAAACGACCCTGTATGCAATGACAGATGTTAAAACGCATAATTTTACCGAATTGGGTGGATTTTAAGGCAATGATATAACATATTTCAATAAAATATAATATTCAGTAACCGCCATGACTATTCCTAGGTTTGATGACTATTCCAATTACGCAAAAACTCAAATAAACTAGAAATGTAGAATTCAGCGCCATCTAGCGGGATATTGGCTGGGAACAGATCGTTGCAATCACCTTAATGTTTAGTAGCAGATATAAAAAGGACGAAATAATTAGGTACTTTTTCTTTTATCCAAGATTCTCAGACAGTCTGATTTGAATTCACTTTAGTGATTATTTTCTTATAGAATTGTAAAGACACCAATACATATTTTGTACAACCATTTAAAACAAAACTTTAGACTAAAATTAATTTCTAAATCATGAATGAGAGTTAAACAATTTTCCACTTATGCATTGTACCACGGAACCAAGTCACTTATCTCGATTGTCAGGCCAAAACGTTACTTGCTCTCTCTGAAAACGGGCAATAAAATATGATAACTAACAGCAAGATAAGTTCCGCAATTGCCTCGTGGTAATTTGACGTCTAAGCAAATAATGCTTCGACAAAATCACATTAAACGTCTAAAGCCACAATATCTAACGGGCTGGCCACGGACACCGGCGGCGCGACCGACGGCGCGACGGGCGGCGCGGCAAGTCGCGCGGCGCGGTAAGCATGCCACGGGCAGTTGCGTTCGCCGCCGCGACCAGTGTAGACGAGGAGACGAGATAGCTTTATCAAAGTTAGCTCGACGTTGTTTGGAGAGTAGCAGCTTTTTTGCTCAAGATTTAATGTTTGGAAGATATAGTGGAGTACACGAATTAAATAGAAATCGTGTTACAGACGGAGAATTCCACCAAAAATATGAAAAATATAGGCATGATGAAAAATTATGTTGCGGGTGGCTAGACTTCCAAATAGCTGGTCTAGCTAGAATTTCTACAATAAAAGCTTCCGTCTCCATTTTCGCGAAAAAAAAACAAACTATTTTAAATTAAGTTCGCTCCGGGAGTAGTCGCCGCGTCTGCCGCTCGACTCCGTGGCCTGCGCCGTAATAACTCATACATTTGTTTCGATCGCTAGTCGTGCCGCGCGATTCGCTCGGGGAAATTCGCCGGTCGTCTCGCTGGTCGCCGCTGCGCGTGGCATGCCCAGTACATTTCCATACATTTGATTCATTCGCAAGACGCGCCGCCAGTCGCGCCGCGCGAATTTTCGCTATAGCGAATTGTCCGTGGCCAGCACGTACAGCTGTTTAATCCGCTTTAGTGACTTATATTACAGAGTGAATTGATTTTGAAAAACCCGATTAATTACAAACAAAATTGTTTTGTAATCGTTAACTATAAATGTATTTATGAAATATAATATTGCTACGTTAGTTTATGTAAGTGGGACAATATCCGACTACCTGTATAGAATATCAAAATCGATAAAGTAGGCCTCTAGATCAATACCGTTCTATGCGTTTTACGAAATAAATTATAGTTCTGAACTAGATAGAGTTTAGAATAAATTTAATTAAACGAAATTATAAACAAATATTTTATGATAATAAAAACTAAAAAGCCTGTCTTCTACCTTATATCGATTTTTCCCAAAAATTTAATAATAATTGTTAATTTTAACCCAGATTTAAAATTAACTATGGATAACTGTAGATAAATGCATAAATATGACTTTTAAATGCTCTAGATTCGTTTGCTCTTTTTTAACGAGCGTATATGATTATTTTAAAGACCTTGAAAGTGGCAGGAAATTGAAGCTGACAAGCTATGGTCACATTTAACAAGAACAACGAGAAACTTTCGTAATTGCAGAAGCAGGAAAAATGAAATAAGTATATTTTTAAAAATAACATGTTTTATAAAAACTTGCTGAGACCAAGAAAGATGCAAAGAGTAATGGATAATTTATTATTGAATAATAATGAGCGTATGAATTAATTATCTTAATAAAAGTATATATTTTTAGTTGAAGCCTTATAGTATACCTACTGAGATTTAGAAGCGCAACGGCAATAATGTAAGCATTTAAGACTTATATTATCTCATAAATAAACATTAAAAAGTATTTTTCAGTGTTATTAAGTTTAATTTGATGCCATCTCTCTCTAAATTTTACGTATAATAAATTTATACGAACCATTTCATCATAAAGTGGATTCTTGCTCTCATTTTTTGCCCATCGTAAACAATTGCTTTCTTATATTCTCATTTATGAAGTATAATACTTATAAAGTATTCATAGTAAGATATATTTATGATAATATCTATAAGCAATTTCTTAATCTCTCGTTGGATTAAACAATATCTTTTGAACCATAATCTTTTTAATCTCCCAACTTCTAAATATATTGAATACGGTTCACTGCTTTTAATTTAAAATCATCAGCATGGATAAAAACAATTTGGTTTTATGAAATATATTTAATATTGATAACGTAAAATGGAAACCAAAATCATACAGACCCCAGCATACGGTTGCTAACGTTACATCAGAAATATGCTTTGAAAAAATACGTTTTGCGGTCGAGCGCTCAGCTAGTACGATGGAGAAAAAGAAAAAGCCAGCAATTGTGCCTAGGTGCACCTCGATATTTCTCTTGCCTATATGTTTATAGTTTATACTCAAGTGGATGTTTATGCACCCATAAATTAATGAAATATTCCACGTTCTTACAACGTTCACAATTATTTTAATATACAGAAAACCTTTTTAATAAATCAAGGGAGAAACATATTAAATTACGACTGGCAATGGGTGAGACACATTCTACCAATAATGGATTAACTGTCGAGCTCACTTGATATACAGTACCTACAGCTTAAAAACAATATCGATTATAGCGCCATGACTATTCAATTAGACGCTAAACACAAGCTAGACCAAGGTTAAAGACTACAATATCAAGTGTTCGATCAACTTATAGAAATAAATCTATTTACTTACTACTTTCCTTGTTACAGATTATCGCTATTATATATTTTTGTGGCTATTCAAATGTAAATAATAATGTACGATTTTTATTACAAAGAAACATTTTTTTGGACAAACAGCGTAGTTTAAATCATGCTGTTTGTCCTTTAATTTACAGATTAGTCTGATTTCTTCATCTTTATCATATAAGGATAATGAGTGTTGTTCAGCGTCATCGGACATGGGAGAAACAATCATCTAGAGATCAATTTCGCCATATTGGTGAAAGTATGAAAACAGTTTCGTGACTGAGTCAGTGGCGCGACATCCGCCGATGTTGCCACGTTTCGTTACTAGGAGACAGACTCTGATTCAAGGAACCTTCGTTTTTCCATGTGACTCACTGGATTATGACTTGTTTGAAGCTTTTGTGAGTACTTTAGTTAATTGAGTTTAAGGCCCTTCGCTCATGGAGCTACTCAAAAAGAACTAGTCACAAACTCAAATTACTAACGAGTTGCCTGAGCGTCACAGCCCATACATGTTCTATGGAGATTCGCACACGACGCGACTAGTTACTAACTGGTGAGTAACGCGTTAGCAACCAATCACGCGCGACGCGTCGTGTCGGTCTCCACGCTACTGGTTTCCCGAGTTTCATTGTTTTTTATGATAAAAATGAACGAGCAAACATTGACAAGTGACTGAAACCTTATAACTTGAGTAGCGTTGTATGCGAGATACAATTTGTAACTGGTTTGTAATCGTAATTACTGATTAGTTCAGTCATTTTTGAGTAGCTCCATGAGCGAAGGGCCTTATATCAATTTCATTAACAAAATCAATTTTATAGGTGGAGTACACACGAGCAGACGGGTCAGTGGTCACCAAACTTCAATTTTTTTATGATTTTTTCTGCGGTCGAGTTAACGTGTCACGTGATGTTGATTGGCTGAGAGCATATTGTCAGCTCTAAAAAATGTCGACCTAGATTTAATGACGGGTTAAGAAACAAAAATTTTAAGAAATTGGTTTCTCGTGTCTCTTTCTCATCGCTCAAATATCTTTATATTTACCAGCTTTTACTTTAAGTCATAGAAAATAGAAAAAATATCAAGAAATAACATTAAGTATGAAATAAACATTAATAATATGCTACAAATGGCTCAACACATGTACTCACTAGGTACTTGCCTTTTAACTACTGTAAATTTGATCTTTTATTTTCATTATGAATATGTTACTTAAGGTTCTGATATGACTAACATGAAAACACACAACAGTCTAACCTTATTAAATTATGCCTAACAGAAAACCCTTAAAACATTACCGTATTACGTGGAACAAATTAAAACAAACACATAGACTGGCAAAAAATGGTAACATTGGCGTTTGCCGCCATTTTCCAATCCCAAGTGCATTGTTAAAAGCCGACGATCAGATTACATTTCAACCTTTATTGTCCACTATTTCTGTTCACAGAATTTACGATATCGTACATTTGTATAAGCCTACACATTATACATTAAAATCGTTATCAGCGCTTATACAATTGAGATAATATTATTTATTGAATACTAAAATATATGTAAGTAGTACGCGCACGTTACAAACAAAAACATTATTGCCTAAAAATTTACTACGCAAACAGTACTTAAATTAATACATTTATTCAACCTTTAATTCTGGGAATCTTTATCTATGACAATGAGATGAGCATGTCTTTATTGTTAAAATAGAGTATGAATGTGATTCAGGTCTCTCTTTTATAATTAAATTAATAGATTAATATGCTTCGTGTACTAATGAAATTCAATTTTGATATTAAATTTACTTAGCAAGTATATCAGTTATTAGAAATGTGATTATTAATTTATGCGGCCATTCACATCATGTCACTGAAACAAATATATTATTTTAATACTTATTAAATTAATATTTACATACCTCATATTAAAACAGACCCTTTATCAAGGTTTTAATTGCTTTGTTTCAATGATATTCAAATTTGAATAATTGAATACATGTAATAATTTAATGTAGTTAAATCAATTTTATATGTACTTAGTTAATTAAAATTCTTGATGTTTCATTTATTTTAACGTGAAAAGTCTCTACATAATGTACTATCGTAGTATTATAATATAACATTATAATATGTATATGGTAACGTTAAAAGTTTAAAACTATTATAATTTATAAGCATATAATTTTTCAATGAAAATTGTTATGTATTAAATATTTGCCTTATCTAAAAGGTACCAACTAAGTAAAGGTATTCAAACCGTAACAAGCAATTTTATATTTCTGAACAATGCTTGTTTCTTAATAGAAGTGTAGGTATAATATATTATGTACTTACCGATTACACGTTTCATTATAAACATAATCTATCGAAGCGAATCCATCATAACAATAAATACAGCTTTACAGATATAAAATCTTGAAATAGAGCAAAATATAAATAATAAAACAAATCAGCAGTGTAAAACCTGGTGAATAAATAAATATCAATATCCCCTCATCAATTCAATATTTTTGTAATATTTACTTTTCTTTCTTTAATTTAAATTATTGATCTGCTGGTTGAAATCTCTGGTCCTCAAAAATATAGATATTATTAATATTTTACACCAAGGACTCAAGTTTTCAACTTGTATTACATGCCCCAGTATTACGCGTTTATCAACTTTTTCCCCTCATTACTACGGCAAAATGTTCACCTTCCACAAAGAAATCTCGTTTGTAATACGATTCGATTTTAACTTTAAATTACTGGGTCAAATAAAATGTAGTCCTACGTATGAGCAATTTGAACAAATCAACGTAACTGGGTCACATTATATTATGATGACCGTGGACTATGCGAGATGCCGTGCTCATGAGATTTATAGACCGCTATTCTAATAGACAAATTACACCCCGCGTATTCTTTGTTAAGTATAGTGACGTGAGAAAATGTATTGCATTACATTTTATAGTCTGTGGTAAGACAAATGTAGAGGTATATTTATGCCGTCAATCCATACTAATATTATAAATGCGAAAGTAACTCTGTCTGTCTGTCTGTTACTCAATCACGCCTGAACTACTGAACCAATTTGCATGAAATTTGGTATAGATATATTTTGATACCCGAGAAAGGACATAGGATAGGTTTTATCCCGGAAATCCTACGGGAACGGGTTTTTCTCTGAAAACGCGGGCGAAGCCGCGGGCGGAAAGCTAGTAACATTATAAGGCGGTCGTCGTAGGTATATTTAGGTGAAATAAATATTAAAACACATATACACAAACAAAATATAATTTATGTAGTAAATGCTGGTAATAATCTTCGTGCAGTAGGTAACTATTACAGCTTACACAAATTAACATAAGTTCAATATTTATTAAATGTAAATGTACAATTATTCTTTGAAGTGTATGCTTAAAAGTCTTCAAGTAAAAATCTAGCCAAATAAGCGTAGAACAAAAGCCTGTCCTAATATATAAGGGAGTAACAATAAGTGATTTCCCTCCTATATTGTGCTGGTACGTGCTATGAAATGCATGGGTGACGACAAATCCATAGAGAATTCATATGCAATTCGTCGAACGCAGATTGTTTCGTGTTAACTGTATGAATATTAATTAATTGCGGTAAGGATACCATGTCGATTGTCGCACATTCCAATTGAGTACGTTCGCACCTTTTGTTTTCGTCCTTCATGGTCTTGCAAGAACTGGTTTGTAACTTCCTGGGCTAGCAAATATTACAAAAAAGGCAACAACTGTTTACTAAGGAGATGCGATATCCCTTTAAGGTTATCTGTCTGAAAATGCAAAAGCGATGTAGGCGCCTTGAAAAGAAAAAGTAGAATAAATAAAATATGCACACGCAAGTAAACACGCTTTAAGGATATTGATTTTCTCAGAAGAACTTATTTATTTAACCTAACTTGTTTTTCTACAGAATTTTCCTCTTTCATTAATAGTTTTAGGTATTTTTGACTTAACGTTAATAACAGACTTGTTATTAACATTTCCGACCTTTAGTCTGATTTTTAAAGTAAATATAAACTGCTTCACAGTAAATTTGAATTCATAACGAGTTTGAAGTTTTCAAAGGTGGTTCGTATTTTTCGAAAATCTATATCATTAAACTTAGAAATGTTTAGCTTTATTAAATATATTTTTATTTTCATTGCTAAACTAGATCGTTAATGTGTCTATAGAGTCCGTCTCGAATAATGGTGCAGTCATTAAACCATTGGACTATGGTTAGTGGGAGAATCAAGTTTCCTCCCTATAGTCAAACACCCTCATTAGATTAAAATTTCTTCAAATATAGTTTAAGCTAAACTGAAATATTGCTAAATTAATCTTAAGAGCTCAAATAATAAAAATTATCTCCAAGTTTCAGTTGGAGAAAATAAATAGAGAAATTTAATAGAGCACTGTTTACAATTTAACCTTGAGTGTGGCTATTTACCAGAAAAAACATATAAAAATCCTTATTTATATCTAAAAACAAAGCAATAAAAGAACTGTAATTCCACGTAAATAAATATTTTTATGACTTCACCATTGTAATTCACATACTCGTACAAGCGAACACGCGCATTGCGCCAATTTGACAAATTTTATTGTTATTGTTCCAATATTTTCCACAGTTATGAACGGGATTAGAAATAAAAACGATTTATTATTTTTATTAAAGCCTAGGTCTAGCCAAACATGATATTGATGACCGTTTAGCGTGTACAAAGTGCGGTGACCGACATGATCCCCATCTAACGATCAACTAACTGCCCTTTGAATAAATTAATTTCGTTGAACTTATTATAATAAGCAGTTGCGACTGTATAGTGTCGACGACTTACTATTATTGTTCTATGTTACCTTATATTTAATCCCCATATAATTAATTTTACTTGCAGACTATAAATTATTGTTCGATGAAACAAAAGTTATGGATATTCGTACATAACAATTGAAACATTTTTTTTTTGTATTGTTTAATAGTTTTCTTGAGGAATTAAATTATTAGAGGAAAATAAATATTCGTTAATTACCAGAATGTAAACCAACCCATCCTCAAGTCAGTCAAATCATCATCATTAGTAGGTATATAAATTCGTCACTACTGGCAATGTGACATTGCGAACACCAATGTTCCTCAGCCAAGTCGATGAAACCGTCGTAAAATTTAAGGCATGTCATGAAATTCTTGATGCATCATGAACATTCCTATATAAAGTAAATTTACCCTTATTATCTGTTACCCAAAGGTAACCTTCGACCTACATAACTTTTTACAATTTTACATAATATACCCTTAAACAATTACGAGTAGGTGTATCAGTGACGTTAAAAACTCCCACCTCAAACGCAAAAACAACGTATTAGTAAATTGGTCAGCACAGCAAATAACTTCAGGATTTGCAATGTGGGCGGTGTTAAACGAAGGGTTAAAAGCGACCACGACACTACGCAGGCTATGCAGGCCAAGTTTGTTAATGCAAAGACTACGAAACAACATTTGTATCACCCCCTAACCGCAAAACAAACTAAATTGTCCATACACGACGCGCTTTACCAAAGCAATTAAATTGTTCAGTGTGTGAACTTTGTTGTTTTCTTGTTATGCAACAACATGGTCGACATAATTTCATAAATAGATAGAACAATGTTTTTTCTAAACATAGAATGTATAAAAATTGTTTAAAGCATAGGTACATTGGTAAGTTCGTATAGTAAAAAATAATATCTATACTTAGTATATGAATTTTCATAAAATATGTAAGGCTGTTGTTAATTTTTTATAATTTAATTATGTCACATCATTTTAACTCAAAGCTTACCAAAGTAATAACTCATTATTGTAGCTATTTTCGTAGTTTCGCGGGGCAATTTGAGAAACTTGATAAAAACTTTATGATAAAATGATTTTAAGGGGAAACCTTCACCGTTTACTGACTATTAAAAAAGTTTGAAGTTAGAAAAGTAATTTTAAGGAAGACTCGCTCCGGGTCGTGTCTACTGTAATTTACTTAAAGTTTCAAAAGGAATTAGAAACAATTTATTTAGTATTAAACTATAGCAGAATTTGGTAATAATCAGACCATGCACGGGGTTGGCAATTTCCGCGTCTAAATGGAACAAATTTTCAAATTCATATGAATAAGTAGGTCGTATAACAGCAGGGAGACGGGCGGAATGCAACTCGTTATTTCTGTTTAGACGATAAGTAATTCACGACGTGCGACAAAGCCCAGATTGTCGCGGGTTGCGAGGAAATGTGAAAAGTTAGCAACTTCACCGATATCTTGGTCGCACATCTGCTTAGGCACGTGCTCAAGCCCCCGTTGTAGAGGGGATTGGATACACTCGCCACGTAATAGCTCTTTAATTATTTAATCGAACACCAATTTATATGTCGTATGTACGTGTGTTGTTTATAAATAATAAAACATATCTTTAATTAAAGTCAATTTGCCATTAAATATAGAAATTCTTGCAATTAGGTATTTATTTTTGTTTAAAACATAAGTTAAATAGGCGATTAAGACCATTGACGTATTTTTATTGATGAGTACATTATTATTTATTAGTTTATGTATAATTATTATTCGTATATTGTATATAATGAATGCTGTTATATTGGACTAGAAAATCATTTGGCGAACCGCGAAGTGCAAGTCAATCAAGCTCTACCAACAAAATATTTAACATTTTAAACAGAATCTCTCAGCTTATAATTCATTGAAGCGATTAATTAATCCTCAAAACATTTTAGACAATTTATTTACCTTCTCAACATTAGACAGAATATATTTATTTATTTATTTATACTCTTTATTGTGCTGCCAAAATACATAAAATACAAACAAAACTTATTCTAAAAGAAAAACAGCACAGAAGGCGGCCTTATCACTTAAGAGTGATCTCTTCCAGGCAACCAACTGATAGAAGGATAAATTATAAACTAGAAATAGGAGGTAGGTAGGTAGAAAGTATACGCAAAGATAAATAAATACATAGTAATGTTATACAAAGATAACAAAAATATTATTAAATAAAGATTATAAATTTAATAAACTAAATACTATAAAACAAACACATACATACATATAAATAAACATACATACATATATGTATAATAAACATACATACATATAAATACATATACCTAAAAAATAATAAAAGACAAAGGACAAGGAGTCATTAGAGAAATAATATATACATATTATAATACATATAATTAGCTAAATATGCTATACCGAGTCAAAAGCCAGATTTAAATAATGATTTCGGACGAGATTTTTAAAACAAGTTAGGGATTGGGCTTGTCTGATGTTTATCGGCAATTCATTCCATAGATTTATGGCAGTGACTGTAAAGGAATTACCAAAGTAATGTGTGCGACGAAAAGGAGTAGACAGAACAAGCCTATCGACCGAACGAAGAGAATAGCTTTCACAATGCAGGAAGTTGAATTTCGTTTTGAGATAGGAGGGGGTCTTAGGGTCAAAAAGAATACGATACAGGAGAAGCAAATAATGCACATTCCGGCGAAGACGAATTGGGAGCCACTTGAGTTTCTTGCGGAAAGAGGAGACGTGGTCGTATTTACGGAGACCAAATACGAACCGAATACCGAAATTCTGAAGTCGCTCAAGTTTGTCTAGTTGCTCAACTGTTAAGTCAGGAAAGCATGCATCAGCGTAATCAATAATGGGAAGGAGTAGGGACTGTGCTAGCATAATTTTTGTCGGTATGGGTAAGAAGTTACGCAGACGTCGTAGAGAACTAGACGCGGCGTAAAATTTCCGACCAAGTTCTTGAATCTGGTGGGACCAAGATAAAGTTTGATCTAAGTGAATACCTAAGTTTTTAACATGCTTACTAAAAGGTATTATAACACCGTTAATATGTACAGCAGGCAATATACCCCAGTCAACCTCAGATATTTGATAAGGACTACCAACTACAATAACCTGGCTTTTTGCGGGGTTGATCTTAAGGCCGAATTGATCGCACCAAATGACAATTTTAGCCAGTTCATTGTTAATAGAATGAACAGCATTTGGTAGTTCATCGAGCGTGGAATGGGTATAAATTTGTAAGTCGTCAGCAAACATATGGTAGGGAGAAGTTAATTGAGAAGTGAGATTATTTATAAAAATAGCAAAGAGAATAGGTGACAAGACGCCACCCTGAGGCACACCGGCGGCAACTGCGCACCAAGTTGAATGTTTTTCATGAATATATATGTATTAGGTATGTGAAAACATATATCTCGAAAAAGAAACAATATTTACTATCTACTTATATTGATATGTAGATTAATAATATATTGTACTAGCTATGCTCTGAGTGATGATATATAATAGCCTTTAGCCTTCCTCGATAAATGGGCTATCTAACACCGAAATAATTTTTCAAATTAGACCAGTAGTTCCTAAGATTAGCGCGTTCAATCAAGCAAACAAACTTAGCTTTATTATATTAAGTATAGATTTAACTTCTATTTGAACTAGCAGGTTAAGTGCTAGATTGTAGCTAATTCACAGATTGGAACAGCTGGATAATGTTGAATTAGCTGAACCGGTCCTCGTTCATGTCCTGACTCAGCACCAATTTGTCCACCCACGTTACAACCATATTTTGCAATTGAGTAGATTATGCGCTTACGTTAGTTTCCTTTTTAAAGGGTAGATTAAACAATTGTTGGAAAATATTTGCAAATAACACAATAAATTTAGTTAAGTATAAAAATGTATTTGAGTTTTTTTCTGTTTTAATATTTTTATTTTCTGTCGCTTCATTAAGTAATCGTTTATTTTACAGTTTTAAGGCAACGCAAAAGTAACAATTTTAATAACTCACATGTAAATAATAGTACATAATTTAATATTTATTTATGTTTAAAAATATGGTCTTTTTTATTTTTTGTAATAAATATTATCTTATCAAAGATTATTTTAAATGATACCTACATTTAGAAGCACAAATAAATTATAATTACACACTGTAAAATCTAATATTTACAATATGAGAGTCGTGACTCGATGTTGCATAATTGAGGCTCTCATATCTTGAGTTTATGGTAGACTAGCTTTCCACCCGCAGCTTCGCCCGCGCAGTCAAAGAAAAACCCGCATAGTTCCCGTTCCCGTGGGATTTCCGGGATAAAACCTATCCTATTTACCGGGATAAAAAGTAGCCTATGTCCTTTCTCGGGTATCAAAATATCTCTATACCAAATTTCATGCAAATTGGTTCAGTAGTTAAGGCGTGATTGAGTAACAGACTGACAGACAGAGTTACTTTCGCATTTATAATATTAGTATGGATTAGCATTACGTTGTCATGAAAAGCTTGACATTGACACACATTAAGGAAACCAAATTAAGTTTTGTCCAGAAAAGTATTTGTTAAAATATTCCTGTTTACGGATTCAAAACTTTCTAGTAATTTAATCCATAATTTCCTTCATTTTGTGTGAATTCACACATAGGTACATATTACGTTTGCTTTTTTTACATGTCGTAGACTTGTCGAAGATATCTAATCAAGTAGAGGCTTAGGTAGAGGCAATTAAAAAATATCCATGAAACATATTGTTATACATAATATTATTGTATAATGTCTATCCGTTATGTCTATAGACTGTAATGTAACAAGTAACGCCATCTTTCGTAAGTTGAACGTAACAAAATGAAAGAACCATAATATTTTAACAGGGTTTATTGCTCTGAGATTTTAACGCTACAAGAGAGCGATCAACAAAATCAAACAATTCAAAACCAAAGTAGCTCGTTAAAATTTTTTTAATGAGCTACTTTGGTTTTGAATTGTTTTTACCTAGGAGTTATTTACAAACTCTACCTAAAAACTTCAATATTCCGTTACTACTGCAATTTTCTACGATACTTATTAGAAAAGCATTGTATAGCATAGCATTTTTGTATGTTTTCTATCCCTTTCCACATTCACCCTCTGATATGGATGGGAAACACATCTTAATGACGCTTTAATTTATTAACAAATGGCCCATCTGTTCAATTTTATTCAACTCTCAGCTTAATTTTTTTTTATTCTAAAGATAAAAAAATGGCTGCCGAGTAGGTATACCTACTCGGCAGCCGCGATACACGCGACATGCGCTACACAGACCAAAAAGTTTGAGACGATGTAATAAAAGTTTCACTTTAAAAATAATATGATTGATTTGGTTTTTATAACACGCAATGTAAACAAGGTTTTTGACATACATATCGTTATTTAGTGTTTTTACAACCATACCATATACTGTAGCTCAATCAACTCAAGACATAAATAAAATTAATGCATAATATTAACATAATTATTCCTTTTAGATACATCAAAGCTCAATTAATTTAATATTTAAAACTACCGGAAGCAAACATGGTATTCTTTAGGACCATTAATTAGAGATTTTAAATGGCAAAATAAATTGAATCTCTAATTTATATAAATATATATGTATAACATATTTTAGTACTAAATGAAGTTTGATTTTCCATCAAGTAATAAAGATAATTACTAGCAGGATTAATTTACAAAATGCCTGTGTCTCATAAATATGAAGAGACAATTTTTGATTCAAGTATCTTGGTAATTCAGAAATACGTTGGTTCACATGTATTAAGGAACACCTAACTCTCTCGATGGTCTCTAGTTTCTGCACTGGAAAGCTCTTATAATAATTTATAGCTCCAACCAAAGACTCACGATTTCTTCTGACTTATACGTAATAAAGTTAATGCAATTTATATCTGAATTGGCAAGTAGAAAAATTACGCAAGAGGAATTTTTATGTGCTTAATTTCCACTCGTTTTCACAATATTATCTAAGTACTTTAACTAGGTAGATAGAGGTTTTTTTTCTTCCCAAATAATTATCAATACTTTAATTTCCCGTTTATGAGAAGTAATCTGCAGACAAAACTATAAAAAAGGCTATGAAAAGCTTTTTTGCGTCCACTCTTCAACAACTCACTTTATGAGCTCGGTTTCAGATTTGCTACGATTGCGTCGTTCGTAAAAAAGCTATAGAGATTTGAATAGCCCATTATATGTTTAGAACAATAAATTCAATCCGATATGCAGTCGTTTAATATTTTATAGCGATAGAACTCGTTTATTCAATTTATAGTATATTTAAAAAGATAACTCTGTCATGAACGCTCCCGAAGGTATCTAGTCACGACCGGGCCGGTTTAAGGGGAGCTAACCTTATTACTCGGGGATCGTCGTCGATTTGCAGGCTAGATTTAGCAAGCAAGCGGTACCGTGATTCATTACCGGCAACTAGCGCCTGGCGACCGATCATTTGTGCGCCGCGCCACCTCGTGATTACTATAACCCTCAGTGGGAATGCACCAATTGCAGCCTGCCCTGCACTCTCATTGAACGTCATTTTGCGAACATATTATGGCAGATAAACGCGGACGTAAATGCCGCTCAACCAATTTTAAAACGATACCGGTGATTACTGACACGCGTTAAAGAGACAGAATGGTAGAAGAGAAATTGAGTTAAAATCACATTTTTTAACATTGTGCTACCAATAATGCCTCCACACTTAATTTAATGCTTATTAGTTATTATTCCAATGCTTCCTTCTTTCCTGTCTGTGATTTTTTCGCAGACGTATTCGGTAAATCTTTCACCTCCTTAATTGAAGTATGCTTTCATATTATGCTTTGAATAAAACTTTATTTTTATGCAAACATCTGAAACAAAAATATATATAACCAAAATTTAATTTAAAAATCTATTAAACCTGAATATCAATGCAAAAATTAAAACATGACTATCATAATCTGTTATTACCTGACTCTCCAATACCAAATGGTATTTGGCATGCCGTGCGTGGAATGGCATGTATAGAGTGTTAATTTTGTTACTTATATTAAGTGGTGAGGAACCGTTTATAGTGGTTAAAATGCTCATCGATTTGCGGTGCAATACGCAATCAGTCGCATTGACAGAGCGGCTCCGATGCGATGGCTCGATGTACAGACACGACGCGCCACTGTCGCGACTACATTTTTCATCCCCCTGACATCCGCTCTGTTAGCGTCAGCGAACTCGTAAATTTATTCGGATGTAACTCATGCGATGGATGGAAATAGTGTTTCGCGTATTGCGTAGATCCATCGTATCAATATAAAGCTAGTTAGCCCGCTAACGCATCCATCAAACGGGCAGCGAGCATGTCGGACATAATTGATTCACATTTAACAGCCCGTTTCGAACAGACTTCGTGTAAGTTCTCTGTAAGTTGAAATACAATCATTAAGTCCAGTTTAATATCGTCAGTAGTTCAATTCAGTAAAAAAAAATGAGATAGGCAGGTTTTTAGAGACAAACTACCTCAAATACGTTAAAATTAAAGTTGCTTAAAATCTATTAAACAAACATAACAAAAGAAAAATATTTCCCAATTCACATAAACCAGTAAATTATACGTAACGACTAACGGGGATTAATTCTCTCGAATAACTGCAAAGCTGTCTATTTGTCTATTTGTATTGGTTGACAAACATGACTTGGTAATTGGTTACAAGTTTAACATCGAAAACTTGAAAACTCATTTATCAAGTATAAATAAATAAAGGGATCAGGATTGAGACGAGTCACTGGTTGCTACAGAGATAAACTTAAAATAAATGGTTCGTGGTTATGTATTCTGTCTTTGAAAGTTTTACAAATCGGTTAACTTGTATAATACATTTAGGATAGGTTCGAGAGCTTCTGAAAAAATACAATAGGCAATGTAACAGAGCAAAAAAATTGTATTTTTAGATTAAAACTTAAAACGATGTTATATTCTTAGTTTAACGCTATAATTGAGCTTGATATCGCTTTCCATCAACGTTAAGCTGGCGACGTAACTAAGTCCCAGTAGCATTATCACGGATATTAAGGTATCTCCAGGATATATCATATAACCGATTATAATATCTATCCGATAGTATAGATAGGTACGAGGAATTAACTCCACTACTGCTGAGAAATAATACCTATTAGCATTCCAATCATTAAAAAATATATTGTTTGTCTTGACCTCATATTAAAAAACGCCGGAATTTAATTAAGCCTTTCAAGGTTTAAGCTTTGTGTTATGCTGCTTATTATTGAACAATACAGAGAAGGCCTAAATACCTATGTAATTTTAATTGTTAGATGTAGAATTTTTATCTGTTTGGACCTGAGATATTGATATCGCGCTAAGAATTGTCTGTATTTGTCAATAATAAACCTGTATTTCTAATTGTTTACGGACTGTACCGTTCCAATATATTTATATTTGAACGTTTAATTTGCCACGATAGTTAAGGTAATCGATCAAATCTTCTGAACGAGGAAAGAACGTAAATATTTGATAGTAGGTTTCTGTGTTAATTATCTTAAAGATAGATGTATTGATTGCTTTATGTTCATTTTATTGTTTTTGTGATTTCGTCAGAGCTTTAAGACAATTAGGTAATTGTATGATGAACCATTTAAATTCTGCAACCTCGATACATATAAATTATGTCTGTGTACTTCATAAAATAATGCACATAATGTTACAGAACTAGAAAGTAATGTACCTATTTTCCTTAAAAACATGGAAGGCAAGAGAAGCGGCTATTAAAGTATCATAATATAGAAACATCTAGTTTCGTAACCATCTTACAACTGTACTTTCTTGTAATAACTTGATATTCATTGAAATAGTACGTTTAAGTTTTTATGTAGTACCTTCCAGTATGGCGTGGATTATTTATCAATGGTAAATTAATACTTTGCATTTCCATGCCTAACGTTCATAACGTTTAATTGACGAGCTGCATTAAGTGTAATGAAGCATATTAGGGGGTAATTAATATTAGCGTAATTATAACAAACTAACGGTTGTCTGCGGTCAGTGGGGAGTTCATCCCTCATCATCATTACTGCACTTTAAACCTTAAAAATGGCATAACTAAAAGCTTTTGTAAAGTATTGATGCGAATGTATTTTTATTATTTATATTACCTACATACAGTCAGAGGTATTGTGTTTATTTAATACTAGCGGTCCGCCCCGGCTTCGCTCGTGGTACATATTTCGCAATAAAAGGTAGCCTATGTTCTTTCTCAGGGTCTAAAGATTGTCTGTGCCAAATTTCATCAAAATCGGTCCAGTAGTTTATGCGTGAAAACCATACATACATACATACAAACCTTTCCTCTTTATAATATTAGTATAGAAAACTTTTAAACAAAGGACACACGTAAAGTAAACACGCGATGAACAGTGATCTCTATATTCCTATGATCCTATCGTGGTTCATAATAAAAGGAAAAGATAGGTTAATCTTAAATAACGTTTACCCTTTCTCTAATTTTATTTTTCTTAAATTTGAAATTCTAATTACAAAACCTGAATCAAAGTAAAGCATTTCATTCTATTGGTCTCATAACAAAGAAAGCTTATTGATTATTTTAGCGTTTTTACATATCTTTAACCCTTTCCCTTTAACCTTGTAAAAGGTGAAATGGTTGCGTAATCGCAAACAAAAAATGCAAGACCCTTGCTTTAAAATATTCAGCTCTCATTTGCGTTGCTAAAGGTTGAAGTTTAGAATATTAAAACATAGCCTAATCCTTAAAAATAATAATTGTTTTACAAAACCCACAAAGAATTATATAAGGCAGGAATATGTATAATTTACACATGGCACAACCACGGTACCAGTGGCATGGTATTGTTGATTTTACACTTATTACTATCATGTGATCTGTTTACTGAATGTTCCATGATGCAAGTTCTTGTCGCTAACTAGAGCCTACTATTATATACCTTCCTAATAAGAAAAATCTATAATGGTCCATACAACCGGCTTAAACATTCGTTTAGTACTTAGTGTTAACGGTACATGTAACTTGTATTTGCAGTAAGCAGTCCCGTTTATAATAACATAAAGTGTGATTAAAAGCTACGTTTTTCTGGTTCTAGAAATCATTAGAGTCTCTTGGAAGAGACTATTTATTACAACTACTAAAGGATTGTCGGTATATATATGAAACTGTGATTAAACCAGATTAAACGGACAGTTAGACAGTTTTTTCAAAGAATACAAATAAGTATAAAAATAAAGTAACATACCTTCACGTAAAATGCTTATTTACATTGCCAGAAACAGGTATGTAATATAGTTCAGTACCTGTGTTCAGTACAGATCTTCAGTTCTGACAACCGTGGCACTGAAGCTGATAGGTAGTCAACCAATAACGGTCAGCGATTGAATTTAGAATTTTGTATAATTTTACAAGAGGAACCCCTTAAGTTTTCGCTTGAATGCAATAAAGTTATTCCTCCTCCATATTAAGTAACTATCTATGAATCTAAGCATTTTTTTTTCGTTTAAAAATTAATATAACTAGTAAGCTATATCATAAAGGTATTTTATGAACTTTTAAAATTATAATGGAATGGTAATCCAATTAATTTATTCATATTCACTAATTCTTTTGGATCTCATATAAATACGTAATGTAATTAAAATATCGAATCTGGACATTCATACTCAGTATACAGGAGCAGGCATTCCTGTTTTTCTAGCGCCAAGGAATGCGGTCCATTGCACCTGCTTTAACAACTTCGTTTAAAACATATCATTATCCAATGCTGTAACAAAAGTATCTCAAATCTCAGTAATTTATCAATTCCTACGAAGGTTTGTGTTAATAACTTGACAACTAGTTAAAGGCCGGTTTCACAACTACTGGATGTAGATGTTTAGCTAATTGTCAGTTAAAATTTTAGATTATCTATGAAAATATATATCAAAGTGTAACTACCTAACTATGACAATATGAAGTGATAAATCTGATGTTGAAGTTGTTTTTTTTAAATAGAGTCAGTCGAAGTAAATAATGTAGAGACTAGAGATAACAGATACAATTATTTATATTTAATTATAAATTTGGAAGAAATACATAAAAATAGGAATGTCATGAAAGACTTACAAATCTATTTTTAAACATAAGTCACTTAAGGCTGCAGTCTAGCAAAATTGCGTTTTCAACAAGTTATTTGACAATTTTTTCCCGGCTAATGAAATGATAAAATTTCATATTCAATTAGTGTTATATACGCAATGCGCGTGAATTTTTTCACATTTATAAAGTTACTTTATGTTACCTTAATCAGGCCTTCAAGATAAGTCTATTTCCCCCAAAGACATTTCGAGCTAAGTTTGTGCACTCACTACGTTGCAACCGATTACAATTTACACAATCTGATCAGCGCATTATTATCCTTATATAGTCGTTATTAAAAACTGCTGAACACAATTGCCGAAAAACTTATGATTTTCTTAATTAGAACGTTATAAATTCATTAAATTTCCCATTTTTTGCCTTAAAAAATCTATTGATAAATACTGCTAAAAGTTATTTTTTCCATTAATTTATTCGAGTTGGTTGAAGACCAATGAGTATTAATCCTTTAAAAAAAATTTTTTTTGAATTTTGATAATTCCTTAAATATTAAAAAAATATTTAAAATAATTAGGAAAAATCCTAGCGAATTTCTTTAGTCGCGCTCCTTGGGCCGGAGCGTTCTGACGTGTGCTCTACGCTCGATTTTCCTTCATACCGAAGTGAAAGTTGCTCTACTTCATTAAATTTAATATTTTTGTTAATTGATTATTTTTATCTTAGTTTTGTGCAAATATTCGTATTTTTAAACATTTGATTTCGATATGGAAAATAAACGAAAAAAATACGCGTGTAACTACTAGAAAAAAAATTATCTTCGAACATAAAGTTAATGAAACCAAATAGATTGCAAAGGTGATTGGCAACAATTTCTTTATTTTACGGGGTGTCAGTAAAGGGATGTATATTTCTTTAAAACTAAAGTAAGCTCATAAATTTTCTTATAATATAATTTTTTTGAAGTTCCAAAAATTTTTATTTTTCGTTTGAGAAATACGAAATATAATATAAACTTGTATTGAGAACTTGAACTTCCCAAGTTCATCCGGGGAAATCCCCATACGGGGAAAATGATTTGTTTACTCCAAAATTGATCCGAGGTGTTTTAATTTTTTCTTCTAGTCATTTTCAACGTAGCGGCATGTTGTTTGATTATTAATTTTGTAACTTAAATACAGGATGTTGGTTTTATATTCTGATCTTACAGACGCGCTGACAAATTTAGTCCGCCATTTCTAGTTTAGTCTACCAACTCTAAGTACCAATATTAAAACGAATGGATTATCATCACATCATCAAAACTCAGATGTAATGGAAGATCACAATAACATAGAAAATTCAGTGGGTGTTGAGAACTAAACAAACAGAAGTAACAGAGACGTGAAGAATAAAAAAAGAGGACGAAAACGATAATTCGTTGATGTTTTCCCTTTTCGTCGTATTGTTAGGGTACATCACCAATCTTCAAAAAACAAAACTGATGATTCCCAATTGCTGATTAAACTGAAAAACAAATAATCGACAACAGTGGTGAAAATTTGCTGATCACAATGAAACATCCTTCAGTGGTAGCAGATTTACTCATTTCAAATGTATCGGTGAACAGCGTAAAGGAGAGGAGGACAGGAAAACATTATGAATGTGGATGATGGATTGTATACAGGGTGTAATCGATAAGTATGTGCAGGCGATTATGACGTTATTATTGCAGGTATCAAAAAACTTAAAACTGATATCGAAATTACTTTACCTAATGAGCAAAATGACAATAATAACTTTTTAAAAGTATAACGAGAAATATCTAAAAAATTTACTTTATACACTCCCATATCAAAAAGGGAAAATGGGACTAGTAGAAGTTAAATGTCTAATTCCGGCAAAAGACATGAATGCGGAAGATGCGGTTAAAAAAAATTAAATATTTGAAATACAATGCAAAAAATAACACTTTTGTCATAGATAAGAATCATGACTATTTTTTCTAAATTCAGGGACAACTAAACGTTGCAGAAGCAGAAGTCTGCTTATTGGCTGTTTGGACTGGAGTGAATAATTCGTTAAAAATATAATATATATAAAAAAGTATGTAACGTTTAGGCAAAATAAAATGATCAAGATTTTACATAAATTGCCTACTGTCAGAATTGATTGATTCGAGACTTCAGCATTCGATGCCCATCAAGGACCCATCCTATATCATTCAAGCGATTGAAAAAAAAGAGATAAATCCAGTGCAACCGATAAAGCATCAGAATGCTAGCAAAACATTTATTAGGTTTATCAATATAAATCTATATATTACACATAATATAATAAATCTGTAGAAGACGCGAAGACTGACATCCGCGCGGACGGAGTCGCGGGCGGAAATAAATATCTTTTGTTTTCATTTAACACAAACATTACATTTTTTTTATTATATACAAAATTTGTTTATCCGTTTTATTAGTTAAACTGAACAACTTTCACTAAGAAACTTAGGTCGAAAAAAATGTATAGAGTTCTGCATTTTGTATGGAAAGCTTATTTTTTTTTATATTTCGTCCAAATTTCTTTGTAAAAGTTGATCAGTTATATAAACATGAAGTTGAAGATATCAATAGAAAGTATTCGCAAATTTTGTGTACTGATAAAAAAAATCACCCGGTGTAATTTTCACGAAAATTGTTTCAAATTGTCATTTTTGGTACTTATTACGAATATTAAATTATGCATACGAATGATTTAATTTTTAAAAATTAAGTGGAGCAACTTTCCCTTAGTACATTTGTATTATTTACATATAGGATGACAGGATGCATTTGTTTGCACTACTAGACCAAGCCCTTAAGTATATGACAGAATTTGATATAAATTTTACACAAGCAGCCACGGCCGCTGCTCTCTGTATAACATATTGGACTACCCCGTATATACATAGTAGTCTTTGGGACTACCCGCTACCGCAATATATTTGCCTTTCTCGCTTGGATTCCTCGCATACAACGACATATAATATGGTAAACATACGGTTAAAGGTAATATTTTAACACTTTTCAAATGTGTAAAGCCTATTTTAAATCTTATTTAAATTCTCCTCATGGGAGTTATACAATTAATTCGCTACTGATGACATAGGTACATAGTTTCTTAGGTAATAAATTTTGTGTAAAAATGAGTAAGCAATTTGATATTACTGTATCATATCAACATCGTAAAATAAAAGTAGCCATCTGGAAGAAAAAGCGCCGCGTTCGATATTGTCATACGTTTTCTGAATAATAATCACATAATCAATTTGTTTTTATATAGCCAAACATAAAACAAATAGGAATCTAATAAAATACTAGTCGATGTCGTCTTCAACTTGAAAAGAAGTTATCGCTCTAAATACAAAATTTTGTTTGCATTTTGGTAGATACTTATCCTTATCCTTTCTAGTGTTAATTAAACGTGAAAGTGTGGTTGTCTATTTGTTTGCTTGTTTGTCTTTCTTTGATAAATTCAAATTCTTAATTTAATGGTACAAAATTATGAAGTTAAATGTGTATATTTAGCATTAAATATAATACATTTTTACAATACATATAACATTTTGTTTTAACCTACAGGCTACATTGATACAAGCACAGATAAAATAATACTAGATATGCTACAAATACTATTAATTATATATAATTAAAGAATGTCTTGAAAAGTAGTCGGTGATGGCAATCTTCAGTGAAAGATGAAAGAAGCTGGAAGGACTTCCAATGATCGATCTTATTATACAGATATTATTAGAGAAAACCGAAGGCTCGTGAAACGTGCTGTCATGCTCTACATGCATGCTTTTTGTGCTAAATTGACGCGAAGAACACACGCACAAGTACCTACCATTATCAACTAGGACATTGTAGGACAGGGCTTTCTAGGACAAAAATTTACTTTACATACAGGAAACTATAGATCCATTCTATGATATACAGAAGATTCGTTTTTGAAATCAGTGTTTCTAAAATTGAACCATTTACATAACTATTTATCGACGAGTTTTTAATAAATTTTAATTCTTATGCACCGTTCAGTATTTTTGCATAAACCGAAAAAAACAAAATACAAAATTAAATTACCTTCATCAACTTATTACCTATGCATCGTATCTCGTATCTTTATCGTTTTGATTGCAGATTGCAAAGGTTTTTAATACATTTCTTATGTTAAATGAATTAACTTTGCTGAAGATTTTAGTCAAATAACAAGACAAGAGTATCATCATAATTCTGTGATCTTACGATTTAATTGCCATTCCAGAGACGTTGTCTGTTCAAACCGTGATCACAGCAGATGGCCACACATTTAAACAATTCTCGTTTGTTCGCCAAGGTCTCGTTATCTATGAAGTTGGTTCAGACTGACGTGATTTCCATACAAATTCGGATAAGATCTATTACATTTTTATTATTATAAAAACAATTTGAATTAGGTAGAATAGTGCTCTTCATAATAAAAAAATGTACTTATTATTTAATAAAATTAACACAAGCATGGGTGGCTATTGAAATTAAAATTAATCTACAATTATTTTTTTAAATCTTATATGGCAGTTTGACTTTCAAACTTATCATTGAGTTTTAGTTTAACTCTTCATTGAGACTTTATATTTGTTTCTACGAGACGTTTCTATACAGATATTTGTAGATATGCATATTATTTAAAATATTACCTCAGGGCTTAGGCCTTAACAATAAATAACCTCTTGATTTATCTTGGATGTTAGGTATGTTTAGTGTACCTACTCTTAAAGAACGTTACTCAGTTACGCAAATATTTGCCTGTAATATCGCAAATAGACGTGCTCAAATACGGATATTGTCCTATTTCTATTATTTTGATAGAAAAAAATCGTACTATCAAAACAGATAAATTACCAATTGACATAGAACCAATTGATTTCGAAGCCATTGAATTACAATTTACAACGAGAACGACATCATCTGTGATATTATTTTGTACCCCGTGGTTTATTTAATAAATTGATCACCAATTTGAAACCTAAAGCCAAACTTCAAATTAATTTATTATCTTGGCATACATAATGAACACAATAGGCCTAAATACATAATATTGGCAAAAGCTCTGAGTTAATATCTATAATCTACCCACGTTTCCTCCTACCAATGGTCTTGTTTAGGTTTAATAATTACCGACTCTGAAAAATTAGTTACTCGTGGATTTTAAATATTTACATAGATAATAGATGAAGATTCAAGAATTTACGCCTACACATAGTTTTAAAATAGTACAAGATAAAAGTGAGGGTGGAGGTTTGTCACAGGATGGTAATGATGTCTCCACAGGTTGACTCGATAAAATAAAACTGGCCGAATTGAGAATATCAAAACCACCAAAAGTTTCCGGTAATAGGTGTAATGTAATGAAAAACACACGAGAACCCACCTAGTGGGAACATGTGTTATAAATTCCAGGTAAAAAGGAAATTTTAGTTTTATGGCATTCAAATGCTTTTTTAAAGAATTAAGTATATTTAAAAAAAATATATTACTTCCAGGTTATTCATTTATTTATCAGACTACCACTGGAATAATTCAGTATTCGTAAAATAAAAATAACAATATGCTTTGGTAGCAGGGAAAAAATATAACATAACTTTATTTTATTCTACATTTAAATACAAGAATATCTAAATGTACTTACAGTGGATTCCATTACATTGAATATGATCTCAATGATATTAAAGCACTAAAGCAAAACCCATAAAATGGCTCTGCATCGACGATAAATTGCTGCACCCGATATTTTCAGCGGCGCAGCAATATAACGCTTTAAAAATTGAACCTGACTCAGCTGAAAGATTAATTATAATACCCATTACGGTGGTCATGTTAATTAATAGTGGATTTAATTATTGCGACTGCTAGCGACCGCGAATGTCTACGCAGACACCGGCTGGCCCATAAATTAGGGTTGCAGGTTTGGTGCACATCACTCATTTTCCGGCTTTCAATTGACAAATCAAATGTTATATTTCATGTGAACCATTTCTCGCGTCTACGAGTGCAATGATTTTATGTTTGAAGCGATTGTTACCTATATATTTAAAAAAGGTATAACTTTACATCCTTCCTTTAATAATGCAATTAAATAATAATTTCACATCTTGTATTAGACAATTTAACCGAAGTTCTAACGTTCAAAATTGAGCGAGCTTTTTAATTTGTTTGCCTGTTTTAACGATATAATATACATAATTAAAGATGTAAATTTTAAATAATTTGGAAAATCCAAAAGTGCACGCCTCATAATTTTTTTTTAATAAATATTTATTAATTATTATTTTTGTTTATTTAATAACAATTAAACCACATCGAATCAGACCCTGAAAAATGAAAGGGTTCTATTCCTGAGCATACTCAAGCGTAAGAGAAAAAAAAAGACTCGATTAGTAAAGTATTTCGGTCGCTATCGTGTTAACAAGAAAAAGGATCCGCACATACAGACACACGGACGTCCAAGACAGAACTTTTTTAAACTGTTTTTTAACTAGTTTAAATAACAAAAATGACATCAAAAATATCATGAACGTTAAAAATAGTGTTTTTTCTTAATATGTGTGTGTATGTATTATCTTACAAGTGCAATGTATGATACATAAAGACATTTTAAGTTTGAAAAATCAGATGTTTTGCGCGAAGTGACAGTAGTACCCACCTCAACGCTTCGCTTATGAGGCGTGCAATATATAACTAGCCGCTCGAACCAAAACTCTTCAAAACCAGTAGTTGTAGAGTTTATTTGATGTAAACAAACTAAAACGTTTCTTTTTTTAATAGGAGTGTATAATATATAAAATTAATGAAGGTAATTTAATTAAGAAACCTGTTACGCTTCGTTAGTACACTTTACCGTTAAATTAATTACGAACAAATAACTAATATAAAAAGATAGGTACTCTAGAAATGTAATGAAGTAATTTCGACAATAAGTGCTTTTACAAGATGGCTACTAAGACAAAAAAAAAATTTAACTTGATCCTTGTTTCTGGAGGCTCTACTCTGTATTATCTATACCATTTCTATACCTATATCTGGTTATACTATTCGCAATTGTCAGAAATTACATATCGTGTTTATAAAAAAAATGTAATTATTTATGTTTCACTTCCTATAGAGCTGAAAATAATATATTCGTATTTTATGAAGATAAACATTTCTCCTCCTAAAATGCAGTCACTAAAGCCATCTATTGGGTTCAACAGCTACTTACATCTTCTGGACTCAGCGATATCACCAAGTCTTTGAATCGACTCTACATTCTTAATTAGTGCGTCCACTTGATCATAGATGGCGCTTTTGAAGTACATTATTACAATTCTCAGATCCATTTCGATTTATTCATAAAACTTCAGCCAATACTGGCCAATACCAAGTTGAATAATTTATTTATAATCTACTTAATACAGAAAAATACATTAATAAAGAAAAATGTGTTGCCTCATATTCATTATCTACACAACCGCAGTGGCCAGCTCGGGTTGAATAAATAAAAAAAAATATAGCATAACTGAAAAAAAACGTGCATAGTATCGTAATTCGTATGTATACAATATCTACTGGTGTCCGAGACATTTCTTCCACAACCTTATCAGGTTTACTTCTATGTTTGATGAAACATTCGTATGATATAGCGTTCAAACACTTTTAATAAAATATGGTATTGAAGGCTTTCTTTAGTTAAATTAGCATTTAGGTCACAAACAATGCCTTAGACCTTAGTATATCAGAGAACAATTTTGCGGTTTACACGATCGTGACTGAATATTATAATACCTACATCTAGTAGAGCGAAAGGCATATAATTTAAAAAGAAGCCGTGTGTATTCATAAACTTGTAGAATAATATGTAATGATAAGTTTTTTGATTTATATTACATTGATAGATATAAATAAAATTGCCAATATGTTAATAATATAAAACGAATTAAAAAAATAGTATTGGAAGAGATAAATAACTAAGTTTAACGCTCAGTATCACGATTAGGATTTGATCTGCATTTTCTACTTATAAAAGTAATACTAAAGTGTCAAAAGTCAAGTTTCTGAAGCACTTTTGAAATACGATTATTCGGTAAAGAGATTATAGAGCATATATGTCACTATATCGGGGTTACATATTACGATCAAATAAGCCACAAAGTCGTAGGAAACCCATCAAGAAACACGCGTCCATCGTATACATTTTTTTGTATATTTCCAAAATAAACAAAATGAAATGAAGATAATTATAATTATTGTGAACAATAGTGATAAATAAATAGTGATTTTTTTTATTAAAAAATAAATATATTAAAAAATGCCAATAAATTACGGTGCCACAGATGAAAATGAAAACGGGGTAAATGGAGAGAAAAATGAATGTAACGAAGATGAATTTACTATAAGGTAATCAAGACTTATTATTTGCTTACAAAAAGCAATCTTCAATTCAGCCAATTTGCGACGCTCAACAGATAAGTAGGGCACAAAACGAAGACTATCCTCGTAGTTAAGATATATTGACACTTCCGTACGTTTGAACAATCGAAAATTGCTTTAATTTTTTTTGTATACAATAAAATAATTCAGTAAATAGAGTCTCACTTTCTCGTGTAAGCCTAAAAAACTGGATAATTGTATCTAATGTTAATGCTATCACTTAATGTAAGGTACTTACCAGCTTTATGTTTCTTTAATCACATGATATGTCGGAAGTTCATTGATAAAATTAAACTTAAACGTTAATTTTAAGTTTAAAAAATATAAACCCGTATCGTATATCTTTCGTACAATTTCTTTTGTTTTATTAGTTTCAGAGTAACATAAATGTAGTTACAAGTTTATTTTAATTAGTTATCCATCCCTACATTAGTCCCAAAAGGCTTCAGAGATTTTAAAATAAGTAAAAATTAATTGAAGTTTTGCGTCAATCACGTGTAGGTACCTATATCAAAGACGATCGTGAATCGACCTATTACTTCAAGGATTTTGTTTTTTGAGAGTTGGCTGTATTAAAACGCACTTTACTGTAAAATACAAATTATTAAGTAGGTATGCGATCACGACTCTATGTCACCACTTCCACACTAATACTTTTTTGCGGATCAAATTTCTATCGTTCCAGACGTACCTAACCAAGTATTGAAGCTATTTTAACAAATATTAATAAAAACAATGAATTTTGTTTAAATAGTATTCCAGTCAAACGAAGAAAATGGTGGCGAATCGGCCAAAACTATCTTTTCGGATTCGGACATGTCTACAACGACCTCTGCGCTGCGATGTGGTTTTCCTACATGATGCTATTCTTTCAAGCCGTTCTCGAAATGAAGGCTGTGGTAGCCGGCGCTATGTTACTCTTAGGTTGGTAATTGTTTCAATTATTCTGTTTCACAAAACAATTCAACATCAGTCATATCTAATATTCATTTTTTTTTAGGTCAAGTCGTAGATGCCTTGGCTACACCAGTGGTGGGAGTATTAGCTGACAAATATAGCACAAAGACAGTATGGCATTTAACAGGTGTGTAAATAAAATCATTGGTATGTGACCAATAATATACGTATCATAATAATTCCTAGAACTATGGAATCTACAAATTAATTATTACTTATTTTAAGTAAGGTTCGAAAGAACATGTACTTATACGAATAATTACACTTTTCCATTTCAGGGTCTGCTCTCGTAGCCTGTACATTTCCCTTATTATTCATTCGATGTTGGGGTTGCTGGGTCCGGAACGACCCGGAATATTTGTCGTGGTGGATGCCGTTTTACTATGCTGTTCTAATCACAATATTTCAAATCGGCTGGGCTGTCGTACAAATATCGCACTTGTCAATGATACCCTCCATTTCGGATAGCTTACAAGTTCGCTCTGAATTGACTTCCATACGGTAAACTTTTGAGATATCAAATTACAGAATCGGTCTTCCTAAGTAGTATATGAATTATATTTGGGGCATATTAAATGCGCTACTTAACCAAATCTATCATTGGTTTCCAGTTATATGGCTTCTGTGATATCGAGTTTGACGGTATACTTTATAACATGGATCGTTTTAAGAGCTACGCAGTACAGCAACTTCATTGGACCTACGGATGATTATAAATTCAGGGTGGGTGAATGGTTATTAAGCTATTTTTTATTCCACTTATTTCTATAAATAGACATTGCTTTATTAATGTCTCTCGGAATATATCCAGGAATCGATTTTTTTTATTTGAGCACTTCTTTTTGTTTTGTTTTGTTTATGTAGATACCGAAGTGTTAACTATTTTTGTCTTTTTTTTTCAGAATGTATCATTAATCATTTCCATTATTGGAGTCATGTGCGTGACGCTGTTTCACACATTTTTTAAACTGAAGTCGAACAATGATCGAAATAAGATTATTAAAACAGAGACAGAGGTCGGTGAAGAAGATCTCATAAAAACTACTAAATCAAAAATAATATACTTTTTAAGAATGCCTCTGTTATATCAAACCAGTTTATTGTGAGTATTTCAATTTTTAGTATTATGAAAATTACGAGAGACTACTTACTACCTACCTACTATTGATAAGAAAGGGACCCACGTAGGTCGTAGAAAAGTAAATATAATATACCGTCGTAGAAAAGTAAGTTAAAGATTTGAAATTTTACATTTAAATAGTTCGGATTTATAATTATTGGGAGGTAGGTACAATATCTATCATCTTCCGTTTTTTGGTGTGGAATCATGGACTGTACCTTTTTCTAAGAAAGGTGTGATAAATAATAATAACGCTCTTCACAATAAACACATTATAAAATCCGAGAATGCAAAATAAATCCGCATCGATCGACCCGTCCTTGATCGCGATTTGCTGTAATAAGTGCATAGGCTTAGTTAAATAGCTTGACACCAACATACATCCTACTGCAAACTGAATAGGGGGCAAAATTGATGATATGAGATAAAATTCATACTTTTGAGCAATGGATTAAATGATCATCAATTATCAGTATAATTAGTTAATAAAATGTTTGCTTATTTTTTCAGATATGTATTCTCTCGGCTCTACTGGGCACTTAGTTTAGTGTACGTGCCCTTATTTTTAGAAGAACGGTTATCAGTAAATCCTTCCGAAGGATCCGAATTGGTGGCAAGTGTACCGCTCGTTCTGTACATATCATCCCTTCTATTTTCATTTCTTTTGAAGAGCAACATTAGTAAAATTGGTAATCAGGTAATTATTATAAATCTTTACATTTTGCATTGCACATCATCATTATTATTTTTTTAGATTTTCATAAACAGATTGTTGTGTGAATATGTATTTTTCAATTCTATTAATGCTCATAATAGGCACAATGCGAAATTATAGGCACAACACATACGTAAATTCCAAAATTCATAGTCAGCAACTGCTTTAGATCTATTTTTTGTTTGATAATTCGTTTTTTTTTATAGCATTCAAATGCTTCATAAATATAAATTTTTAAAGAATATAAAAAAATCGATCACCGGGCGAGATTCGAACCCGCGAAGGTCAGCCGTCGCTCCGGTAAAGCGGAAGACGCGGGTTCTAATCCCGCCTCGTGATAGAATTTCTTCTATTCTTAAAAACAAATATATCTGTTTTGTTTCATCAAAGACATTTTACATGATATTGCATTAGACTCCTTTATTTCTAGGTTGCATATTTAATAGGAAGTTTGTTCAGCCTGATTAGTTGCGTCTGGATAGCGGTTACGATTGATCCGACAGCCAGCGTCGTACAAATATATTTGGTCGCGACTCTTATTGGTAAGATGATTGGTTGATTATTTTAACTATGCCTGTGCCTAGTAACTGAATAATTGCACCCAAATTTACTTCAGTTTAACTCGCAGGGTCAGAGAACACGTAGGAACATAATATCCAACAGTGAACGAATTCCTTAATTGTCTATGCGCTACCGAAACGGAAATTTCATGTATTGCTCATTTTTTCGTTATAGTCCAGTCTGTGGGGAAATGTAAAAGCCTCTGCTCTACAAAAGGTGGCGTAGAAAATGTTTTGAAACAATATTGTTTAGGTATGAAAGGTTAATAAAAATCCAAGTTTTCGACCTTGACGGACCCAGGCGCTAGCCGCCATCTTGAATTAAAGGTGCTAAAATTAGGTATATTTTAAATAACTTCTCAATTGTTTACTAAATCACAAAAGTGTCTATGAGGGGTTCAAAGAAGACAAAATTACCTACATTTTTTTCATACATGATTATTCTGTAAGTCTTAAAGGTAAAAAGTTACAAGCGACGGAAATAATAATATTTACAGAAATCATATAATTTTAATTTTGTTTAAAAATTGTGCAGCAATCTTTTTTTATTCTTTTTGATGGCCCGGGCTGGTTAATGGTGGCTTCTTCATTATCGTCGCTGAAATTTTCTGTTTCATTGTCTGTATTTTTAGTTTCTAACCATGAAATTTCGTCGATTAAATTTACTTTTTATTGATAACTTTACGAATCGTTCATATCGGATATCTTCTAAGGATTCCTTATCCATGTCCCCTCCGTAAAAAGTTACTAGAAAGCGTGCTCCAGCGTCTTCGATTTCTTCTGGTCATGATGACGAAATTTCATGGTTGGAAACTAAAAATACAGACAATGAAACAGAAAATTTCAGCGACGATAATGAAGAAGCCACCATTAACCAGCCCGGGCCATCAAAGAGAATTAAAAAATGATAGCTGTACAATTTTTAAACAAAATTAAAATTATATGATTTCTGTAAATATTATTATTTCCGTCGCTTGTAACTTTTTATCTTTAAGACTTACAGAATAATCATGTATGAAAAAAATGTAGGTAATTTTGTCTTCTTTGAACCCCTCATAGACACTTTTTTGATTTAGTAAACTATTGAGAAGTTATTTAAAATATACCTAATTTTAGCACCTTTAATTCAAGATGGCGGCTAGCGCCTGGGTCCGTCAAGGTCGAAAACTTGGATTTTTATTAACCTTTCATACCTAAACAATATCGTTTCAAAACATTTTCTACGCCACCTTTTGTAGAGCATAAATACCTACAGACTGGATTATTAGGTTTTTGAAATACATGTTTGTTTCATTATAGTAAACTACTTCACTGATTAATTATTTATCATTCTGTTTATCTCCTGATCGGGTACCGATACCGATTTTCTTAGGCCGAGCCAAGTCCCCACTGAGCTTAGCTGCTTCACACAGAAATTGCTTCGCAAGGCTTCTCGCTCTGTGTTGACCCGCAGTTAGTTTTAAAATAAATCTCTAACCATATTTTATTAATAAAATTAATGATAGGTTTAGGTAAATTAATTAAACTCGATATTTTCCTTTTTCAGGAGCTGGCAGTTCCATAACCCTGGTATCAAGTTTATGTGTAACAGCAGACCTGATTGGTCCACATTCGCATCAAGGAGCATCTATATATTCTATTGTAACATTTGCTGATAAACTAGTGACTGGTATTGCAGTTGTTGCTATAGAAAATTAGTAAGTTTCCCTAATATTTTACTTCAATTGAAAACGATAATCTAAAGTACAACTGACATAATTTGTAGTTATAAAATTAACAATATACCTTACATTTATCTACATCAAATAAACTTACTTATCTTTCGTTACAGCAAATGTGATGATGCCCTGGATTGCCCCCAATACTACAGAGGTGTCCTAATATATGCATGTGGAGGGAGTGCCGTTTTAGGAATTTTATCATTATGTCTAACAAATTTAAGAAGAGACAAAAGAAGTCTTGTTCATTGAGTAATGGAATTTAAGTACACTTTTGATGAATTTATAATATCAAGTTGATAGTTCTTTAGTCTCTGAACACACAAAATATTTTACAGATAAACATGTTTTATCCAGAGATTTTTAAATAGTCTGCATTTAAATAGTATGAATAAATGAAAATTGTTGATAATTAAACAGTTTTTTTTATTACTAGTTTTAAGAACATTTCATGAAAATATCATTACTTACATAACTATATATTTATAGAATGATCTATGTATACAACCAGGGACACTATAGAACAAGAAAAATTAAGTCTAGCTCTTACATGTATAGTTCAAAATCAATTCTATTAGAACTATAGAACTGGGAATCTTCACCATTCTTCCTTACCCACACTCCTGTTTTGAAATACCCTTCTGTAGCCCATTTGTTCATTTGATCAGTGGAATGTGGTCCTGAAATTTCAGCATTGTCATCTTGACTCCATTTAAACTCCCATTTCACTTCATTTGAAGAACTTTCACCCTCTTCAGGGTTTTCATTTTTGCTCTCACCATCTTGACCTAAACTCTGTTTTTCTTTTTGATCAAAATCATCTGCGTACATATCTAGTTCTGCATCATCCTTTTTCTTAGCATCCTTATTAATGCTGATGCTTATTTTCTCATAAGTCTCTTGGTATATGTCCATGTTTCCAGTTTTTGTCAATATTTGGTTAGCAAGCTCAGTTATTCTGGTAACTATTTTACTGCCCTCATCAACTATTCCTTGCTTTTTCCTCTTCCAGCGCTCTGCACTGGATATTTTGGAACTGGCACCTGTAACAGATAAAAAAATTCATATTTAATATGCAATAAGATTATTCAATCTTGATATATTGATACTTTGATAAGATGAGGCAATTTAATTAATATACCTGATAAACATACTATGGCAAATAACACAATTTTTAATATATGAATAACTAAGTTATAGATTGATTAAGTTATTATTACAAATAAGTGTAATTTCACTGAAACCTAGTTTTATAATAGAAATAGATATCCATACAAATCTATTTCAATTTCATTCAGCAGAGATACACATCTGACAGATGCACTTTAATGTTATAAAATTGGTACTTTGGAAAGCAAGGAAACAAAAGTATAAATTAAAAAAATAAATTAATAATATGCCTCACCTAGCCGCTGCAGAGTTTTCGCTATAGTTTCCTTAGGTTTCATGTGTTGCAAAATTTCCTTATAATTCATAATGAGGTCAAACTTTTCTTCTGGCTCATCATCCTCACTGTCTGTATCATCTAATATTCCTTTAGCATCATCATCCTTGTGAACCTTGTACTTATCCTCTGGTCTACCCTTAACCTTCACCCAATCAATGTTGTCCAACCAACCATCTCTGATTTCTTTCTCCTTTTTCCAGTGGTAATGACCTTGGGCATCAAAATGACCCTCCTCTAGTTCTTCCTTCATGTTAAATGGTGTTATTGTAATCTGTAACAGCAAATATTCGATGAGATAAAGTAACTATCAAGTTATATATGTAGGTACATAATATACAACAGATAATCCCAAAATTTTATATGATCACATGTAGGTATATGTTTAGCCAATTATTTTAATGTCAACAATGGTTTCAGCCAGTACTGAGAATTTTGACTTACTTCACCTTCCATTCCTGCAACACCGTCTTCTTCCCCCTCAATGTCATCCGCGTTGAGAACATTTTGCTTTTCCTCCTCTGCACCACTATCTTCTTCATCGGAATCGAGGGAATGTTTCTTTCCCTCTTTCTTGCCATCTTTTGCAATTTTCGGTTGTTGCTCATCGGTCTCGAAAGCTACTGTTGATGTTCTTTTAGCCATCTTACTATCTGGTGTTGTGGTTACGGGAAACTACGCTGTCGCTAATCACTAAGAATGAAATGCGATATTGTGATTGAAATAAACAGATTTATTAGTAATCAACTTCAGTTTTCCGTAATTATTATTTATTTCAAATCAAGCGTATGTAGGTATCAATCGAGGTTTCAATTCAAACATTCAAGTGTCAACTGTCAAGTGTCAACTGACCAACTGTCACATCCACAGAGTAAATAATAAATGTCATGTCACAACTCTCCTTCATGTAAAGTCCCTAAAGCCGCCTGTACACGCTTAGTGTTCGATAGTGGTTTTGTTATAAAATACATAAATACAAATACGTACAAAATACAAACAGTGTTGTCCTGTTTGGTTATTCAAATACGACTGATCTAGCGTTTGAAGTAGGGTTGTTGAGGATTCCTCTTCCGCTTCCTCATAATGCGGAAGTTCCGCAATATTTTGGGTTCCTCTACCGTTACCGCATCCTCAAAAATGAAAATAAAAAAATCCTCTTCCGCTATCGCTTCCTCAAAATTTAGAGGAAATTTATGAGGATGCTGATCCGATCGGGCGGCGAATTTACAAAGCCTATTTAAACTATGTATTTGAGTTACGAGTTGGACTCTACTAACGAACAAGAGTAAAGTCATACCGCCATATTTATATCTGCGCCTAACACTTATCTCTAAACATAATAATATAACATTTTCTCTCATACTCAGAAGAAACATATTTTACCAAATAATGTTTGTCAAAAGTCATTTTAAATTAAAAAACAAACAAGTTGTTTAAGCTTACATAATAATATCTACCAGTTAGTTTTTTTTTTTTGTGGAAATCGCCTAATGTCGCTTCTGGCACTGATATAGATTAGGTTTTTTCTGTGGGTTTTTTCGAGTAATATGCATAAACAAAAGCTCATCTAAGTCCGGCTCGTGACTCAAATAGTATAGTACTTACAGGCTTTGTAAATTCGCGATCGGGCGAGCTAACCTCCCCTAACCTTAAACATCAATATGTAGAGACAGGAGAATGGCTTTTGTTTTAATTTTTAATTTTAAAAGTTTTTGTTTTTTAATTTTGATTATAATTTCCTATCATCCTCATCCTCATCCGCTTCCTCTTCCGCTTCCGCTTCCTCATCCGCATCCTCTTCCTCAAAAAAATATCCTCTTCCTCATCCGCATCCTCTAAATTTGTGTGTGAAAATTCCTCTTCCTCCTCCTCTTCCTCATAATCACTTCCTCAACAACCCAAGTTTGAAGTACTCAATCTCATCCGTGATTCAACACAAACTTCTTAGTGACGATTTTTATTACACAATAATATGTTCTAGATTTGTCTAGATTTCTAGAACATAATATTGTATAATAAAAAGTGCGGGAAATTTCGATTGGCCCTGGAGGGAAAGTACTTGAAATACTGAATTTCGTGAATTTTCGAAAATCTTTGAATGCAGTTCTATTTCTTTTTAAAAATATGGGAATGTTTTCTTTCAGCAAAATTTGCTATTTTCAGTTTATAAAGTAGGTACTTTCCCTCCAGGGCCCATCGAAAATTACCACACAGTATTTATAGTGACAGTTTATGGTGTAGTAAGTACACAGATCTTTCGGCACGTGGTAAAATTCGGAACTACTGCCGTCATCTTGTAAACTGTATTGTGCCGTCAATGCATGACAGATTATTGAGTGTTGTCTAGACCGGTTATTATTTTTCCAAGATCAATAATTTTACCGTCTCAGTCCCTCAAACCACCTCAAACTAAGTTCAAACTACTCATCTAGATAAAAAATTTGTGTGATTTTATGAAACCACGGTAAAAGTGAAACTGTTCGAACGGTTCCGAACACTGCTTTGTGTAGCGCATGTAAGAGCGCATGTCGCGCATACACGCGACATGCGCTACACAGACCAAAAAGTTTGAGACGATGTAATAAAAGTTTCACTTATTATTATGCAATCGTAACTACTGCACTCACGCACTACACTACATTAAGTATTAACTGAAGGAAAGTAGGTAAAGTTTCCTATAAATAATAAAAACGGGCTAAACGGGCTGTTCCCAAATTCCCTAAAAACCAACATTTTTTGCATTACTAAATTTATTTTATTATAATCGGTGGTTTAGGAGTCCATTGAGGACAAACATTGTGATACGAGATTTATATTATCATATGTATATTAAGATGTGTGCCAAGTTCAGTAGATAGGTCATAAATTTATTTAAAAAGATAAGACAAAGATAAAATTCTTAGTTGAACTGAAAAAATAGGTATGACTTTTTAATAATTTGAATCATAGAATTATATATTACACAAAGCAAAAATTAATGACCTATTGAACCTCAGTATTTGACTTTCCTAGTTTTTACCTATTATTTATCTATACTATACTTATCTTCTCAAATTGATGTAATTGAACGTTATTATATTTTGTGAGCTTTTTGTGAGGTTCTATTGTCCTAAATATTTGTTTTAGAAACTGGTTAGAACTAGCCAACTCAAGTTAGACAACACTCAAAATAGGTAAATAGTTAAAAATAGCTTTATGCAAAAGTTGCGACGGTTAGGAATGTTGTGGACTCTGTGTGTGGACACGACTCGCTTGACAAGACTAATAAAACTTTTTGATACCATACTTGATAGTGTTTTTATTACAATAAAATTATAAATAGTTTTTTTTCTGATGAGATCACAAATGAGAACAATGTGGGGTCTTCAAAAGAAGACCTTCCAAAGAAGCGCACTCCATCTCAGGCCACATCTTAGCTTACCAGAAGCAGAACGCGATAATATTGTAGTCACCTGTTTCCTTTATACAATACAAAATAGGTATTTTGAATGTTATTTGGCCATAAAAGATCATAAGTGCTCACGTTATCATGAGTTTTTTTCGATGATTGTATTGAATACGGTGTACATTTGTGAAAATTTTGTAGCGAATGGAAAATAAGATAGAATAAAGACAGTTTCTAAAATAAACCAAAAATAATGAAAATAAATCACTACATAGTATAAAACAAAGTCGATTTCCCTGTCCCTATGTCCCTATGTCCCTTTGTACGCTTAAATCTTTGAAACTACGCAACGGATTTTGATGCGGTTTTTTTTAATAGATAGAGTGATTCAAGAGGAAGGTTTATATGAATAATAACATCCATTAAATAGTGGAGAAGTACTGTTATTTTTGAGGTTTCTAAAGTGATGTCGTAAAAAATTACATTTTTTCCGCTTACATTGCAAACGCAGGCTGAACCCTACGAGTTTCATCAAAATAATGTACTAAGTATTATACACATTGAAAAGGTCTATAGAAAAGTCCGCGATGGTATATGTCTATCTCTTATGGATAACCCACAATAACATTTTTTTGTCATTTACTTTTTACGAAAAATAATGGCTAATTTTCGATGCGATTTTAACCAATACAGCATTAATCCTTAACCAATTAAATACCTTGAATACATTGTTCGTTTAATATAGATCTATATGGCCCTTTACACCGTATGATTTAAGTGAATATTTTCGAAGATATTACAGATTTAAAAATTGCGGGACGTAGCGTTTGCGGCGGTACCGGCCGGCCGCCAGGCTATCTATACGAAGTCGGAGCGGGCCGCTATGTTTTTATATACCTACAACGTTCACAGTTTTTCTGTAGTGTATTTAGTATCAGCATTGCACCCGTGCGAAGCCGGGGCGGGTCGCTAGTAATTTATATAATAATAATAAATAAATATTCCAGGAAATTTTTTCACACATGGCACGATATATTCCTCAAGGCCTTGGCTTTTGCTTGTGTAATGGAAAGGAAAAATAAATAAAGGGATTAATAAAACGTAAGCATAATTTTATTTGAAATAATCTGAAAATATTGATAATTTTAATTAGGTATCATCTGTATTTAATTATCGCAATTATAGCGGAAATGCGTAATCGTATTATTTATATCTGGCTACATTTTGCAAATTTTTTTAATTGCATCAGTGTGCTGCTGCTAGCAAATGGCAATATGGCTGTAGCTTTCGTGTGTCGCTGATAGTGCGCGGTGTTCACGTCCAATTTAGTACAGAACGGTGTAATTCTGACGACTTGTAAAGTTTCATTTTTGATTTTTTAGTGATTACCATTACTATTTACCTTATTTTTACCAAAGTTTTATAGCAAAATTACTGAATTTTTACTTCCGTCGTCACCAGAATTCACGCCACGACAAAATGGCGTCGCTTGACAAGATTTTCCCAAAAAATTTAATTTACATTTTTTCAAGTATTGAGTAAAGAATTATTAAAATTGTTTTTTTCTGGTGTTTACTATGGTCTAATTCAAGTGATTTAATGCCTTTCTACTAAAATCAGTACACGTATATTCGCGTTTAATCGAATTTCTTGAATTCTCAGCAAAATGCTCTTGGTAAGTGTTTTTAAGGCTTTTTTGTTATTGTTGTGGTTTAAATTTCCTTAATTTTAGTGTATTTGGGTATATAATAATTCCAGAATGTTCTCGAATCGAAGGGTGTGGTCTTAAAAGAAGGTGAAAAATTAAGACGTAAAAGTGAATAAAACGTTTTCTGTGATTGTTTACAATACATTTTCGTGATTTTATGTATTAAAATATAATTGTTCCACTGTAGAAAGTGTTTCCAACGATTCTTTGTTACGTAATCTTTCGTTATAGCTCAATAAAATCGGTTTTGGAGAGGGACCCATTTTTGCAATTTAACTTTAAAAATTGGTCTTGCATTCTAATACAGAGGTACATAGACATTGTTCAGGTTATCTGGGACTCATTTATTCAGCCTTTCATTAATTTGGTTAGGCTGCATTAAAAATATGCAGTGTTCATTTGAACCCACTTGAGAATACATTTTTTATTGAATTTATCCTTTATTTTTGGATTTATCCAGGTACAATCCGTAGTTTGAGGTTATTTCATACCTCAGGAATACTTGTGCTTAGCATTCAATAGATTAAAATGTGTTATAATCGTTCATTTTAAAGAATACAAAACATTAATGAAGATTTTTTGGATTTAAAAGGTATTAACTAATTTTTTTTGTAAATCAGTATCGGTGACTATACTGAAATGTGGTGAAAGAAATATTGCCATTCTTCAATTTATTGTAAATGCTTACTTCAGTGGAATAACTTTTATTTTTCAATCAGTTCATTGAGCAAAAGATGCCACCAATTGATTGTGTGAAGTTTATATTTTAGTAATAAAATAAATTCAAATATGTTACGTTTCTCTCCTGGTTCACATTTTTTAATGTTAACTAATTAATTGACTCAACACATTGTGTAAATCTTATATTTACCTAGTGTTATGGCCAATCTTCTAATAATTTTTTGACATTTTACCCTGTGTTTTTTAATCATGTCGCTATTAATTGTGCTTGTTAAACTCACGTCTTGTTTTCTTTCTAGAAAGGCTACATGAATGAATCTGAAAGTGAGTCGACAAGTGAAAAGGGTGACAAGAGTGACTCAAGTGGATCTGGATCAGGCAGTGAGAGGTATTTACTATTCTCAATTTATTAAAACTTATCTTACTACTTATACATTTTCAATTACTAACATTACTTTGTTAGTGACAGTGGGTCAAGTTCTTCTGGATCTGCATCTGGGGGAAATACGGGCTCAGAAAAATCTTCAAATCCAGGACACTCACACTACAGCGACGATGGAAAGTTATCATCCAAAGATAATTATGCTAATTCTTCTAAATCTGATCACCATTCTGATAAAGATTCTTCTGATGATACCATCTCAAAACATAAATCAAGAAATAATCATGGAAAAATAAAGTCTGATCTTTGGGAGGATAATCCTGATATTTATGGAATAAGAAGATCAGGGCGGTCGCGTAAAGAGCCGGACAGATTGAAATTGGCTGATAGTGATTCAAGTGAAAAAGGAAGAAGTAGTAATAGAAGAAGTAGAAGGAAAAGGTAATTGGATTTCTTTGATATTTTTTGTTCTTAACCATTGTTTATTTTATAGAAGAATCATGATGATGATGACAATGAGAACAGGATGGTGTTTTGCGCTTTTATTTTTTTAATTCATTATTTATCATGCATCCCTGATAAATTATTATTTATTGCAAGTTTAGTTTTAAATGTGAATTTATGAAAAAGTGTTCAAGGAATAATTAAATGAATTGAAACAGACTTCAGAAACAGCCAACAACTGTGGATGTCTCGTGTTAATGTCTTTCCAGTAAATTTATGCAGAGTTAAGATTATGTTGAATGGGACTGGAAATTATTTTATTTATTTGGACTTATAATAAGCCTGTCTATTGTACTTTTTAGTGATTCCTGGAATTCAGATAGCTCAGATAGTGATAGTGATGTAAAAGGATCACCACCACCACCTTCAAAGAGGCCTGGCCAAAGAGGTGTTCCTTTAAGAAAAAAGAAACCTACAAGAAGAAGATATACTAGTGATGAAGATGAGAGCACCGAAGCATCAGATGAAGACACGAAAAGGTAATATAAATTAAGCACTTGAAGAAATAATTGATTTCATTTATAGGGTGACAATAACATGTGGACATATGGAATTTGAATAAAATTTTGAATTTTATTTGTACTTTATTTTTATTTATTTTCTCCTATATTTTGAATAGTCGTACAGCTACGCGTCGAACTGGGGCAGCTGTTAGTTACAAAGAAGCGAGCGATGAACAAACAGACTCATCTGATTTATTGGAAGTTGATGGCATTGAAGGAGAGGCAGAAGCTGAACCTGAACCTGAAGAACACAGTGAGACGATAGAGAAAATTTTAGGATTTCGGCGCGGAAAGAAAGGAGGTGCTTATAATTTCCTATTAATAAAAGTGAAGATAATATTTTTGGTCTTTTTAAATTTTTAATTTACCCCTTTCATCTCCCATATTATTTACAGTACTTTTTTGATGCAGCTTGCAACAGATGTTGAAATGTAGCAGTCAAAACATTTGAAACTCACTGTAAAACCTAGTTGTATTTATCTATTTTCGTTTTTTTTATTTGTATGCAGTATAGTATGAAATTTTAGCTAATATCTTCTTATCATTGCACAGTCACGGGAAATGTGACTACAGTTTACTATATTGAAGAAAATGGGGATCCAAATGAGGGTTGCAATCCTGAGGATGAAGAAAGTACAGAACCACAGTACCTGATAAAGTGGAAGGGTTGGTCCCATATACACAACACATGGGAGTCAGAAAATTCACTAACTGAACAAAAAGTCAAAGGTCTGAAAAAGTTAGAAAACTATAAGAAAAAGGAATCTGAATTATCATGGTGGAGAAAGCAAGCTGGTCCAGAAGACATAGACTATTTTGAATGCCAATCTGAACTGCAACAAGAACTTGTTAAGTCATATAATTTTGTTGAGAGGATATTTGGTAAATAATTTTTCAATATTTTAAATACTTTAATGTGCAATTTGTTATTCTTGTTACTCTAAACTTTTAATATTTTAGCGGAACAAACGCGAGAACTTGAAAGTGGCGCAACTGCACATGAATATTTCTGTAAGTGGGAATCATTACCATATGCTGATTCGACATGGGAAGATTCTACTCTTATTGAAAAAAGATGGCCAGAGAAAGTCAAAGAGTTTAAATCAAGAGAAGCAACAACATCAACACCATCTAGACATTGTCCTGTATTGAGAAGAAGACCAAAATTCCATCAAGTAAAAGAACAACCAGAATATATGGGAAAGGATAAGGTAATTTTCTTTAATCATTTTAAGTAATAACATATTAGTTTCACCTGTATGTTTGTATGTAACTGACTTGTTTGGGCTCGATTTTGACTCAATTTGAACACAGATTTAGATTAAACGTTGTACAATAATTATTAAGGTTCACAAAATACAAGAGTTTATCTGATTATCCCAAATTATTTAAAAAAAGTATGTTGTTTAGTTTTTTTTAAACTACGTTTGTATTATTTATGACAGAAATGACCATTTCAGTATAAATATGTAATTCTTAAAATGTTTTTTTCAGTCTTACATATTAAGAGATTATCAAATGGATGGGCTGAATTGGTTGATACATTCCTGGTGTAAAGACAATTCTGTTATTTTGGCTGATGAAATGGGTTTAGGTAAAACAATTCAGGTATGTAATGACAAACATAATTATATTATTTTCATATTTGATCAAAACAACTCTAATATTTCCTGTATTTTTAGACAATCTGCTTCCTGTACTATCTGTTCAAATCTCAACAATTGTATGGACCATTTCTGTGTGTAGTACCTTTAAGTACAATGACTGCGTGGCAAAGAGAATTTACACAGTGGGCACCTGATATAAATGTGGTTACATACATTGGTGATGTCACAAGTAGAGATATTGTAAGTATCTGTTACTAAAACAAATTGTTACATAATTATATTTTACTGTGATAAGTATATGATAATTTTTTCTGTTTCAGATTAGGCAATTTGAATGGAGTTTTGCAAGTTCTAAAAGGCTGAAATTTAATGCAATATTAACCACTTATGAAATTTTACTAAAAGATAGACAATTTTTAAGATCTTTTAGCTGGGCATGCTTGCTTGTTGATGAAGCACATAGGTTAAAAAATGACGATTCACTTCTATATAAAGCACTTAAAGAGTTTGATACAAATCATAGGTTATTAGTTACTGGTACACCTTTACAAAATTCTCTGAAAGAGTTATGGGCTCTCCTGCATTTTATTATGCCATATAAGTAAGTGTATCCTTGATTGTCAGAAACAAATATAATTTATAAGCTTAATTTTTGGAATTTCACCTTTTATATCTAAACAATCAGCAGACAGCAATTATAATAATTTACTTTCAGGTTTGAATCATGGGAAGAATTTGAAAAAGATCATGAAGATGCTGCAACAAAAGGTTATGAGAAACTTCACAAACAATTAGAACCTTTTATTTTGAGAAGACAAAAGAAAGATGTCGAAAAATCATTGCCAGCTAAAGTAGAACAAATATTAAGAGTAGAAATGACTGCAATACAAAAGCAATATTACAAATGGATACTTACAAAAAACTATAGCGAATTACGAAAGGGTGTTAAGGGATCAACCAATACCTTTATAAATATTGTGATAGAATTAAAAAAATGTTGTAATCATGCACTATTGACTAAACCTGAAGATTTTGAGTCACGAGCATCTCTTGCTACAACTGATGCTGTAGAGGTATATAAAAAAGAAATTAAATATGTATTGTGAATTGTTCAGTATTTTATTGAATCTTAAAACATTTTTTACATTTCAGAAACTTCTGAGAGGTTCCGGAAAATTGTTATTGTTAGATAAACTATTATGCAGGCTAAGAGAAACAGGACATAGAGTATTGATTTTCTCACAAATGGTTAGAATGTTAGATATATTAGCTGAATATTTACAAAGAAGACATTTTCCATTTCAACGCCTTGATGGCAGCATAAAAGGAGAATTAAGGAAGCAGGCTTTAGATCATTTTAATGCAGATGGATCTCAAGATTTTTGTTTTCTACTTTCAACTAGGGCTGGAGGCCTTGGTATTAATTTGGCAACTGCTGATACTGTCATAATTTTTGATTCAGATTGGAATCCTCAAAATGATCTGCAGGCTCAGGCTCGTGCACATAGAATAGGGCAAAAGAATCAGGTAAATTTTGTTAAAATTATACAAAAAAAACTTATTCTAGTTATCATTTATTTCAATTTATTATAAGATGATATTCGTAGGTCAACATTTATCGGTTGGTAACTGCCAGGTCTGTGGAAGAAGACATAGTAGAGAGGGCTAAACGAAAGATGGTGCTTGATCATCTTGTTATTCAGAGAATGGACACTACTGGCAGGACTGTTCTTAACAAACGAGATGCATCTGGTACAAGTGCTAATAATCCTTTCAATAAAGAAGACTTAAATGCAATTTTGAAATTTGGTGCTGAAGAACTTTTTAAAGATGATGATGAAAATGATGAAGATCCAGTTGTGAGTAATATGATTACAGTTTTGTTGAAGTATGAAGGTTAGGAAACATATTTTTAATGATGTTTAATTGTTCAAATACAGTGTGATATTGATGAAATCTTACAAAGAGCTGAAACTCGTGATGAGGGACCTGCAATGGCTGGCGATGAGCTACTTTCTGCATTCAAAGTAGCTAGCTTTGCATTTGATGAAGAAAAGGCGGTTATGGGAGTTAAAAAGGAAAATGCAGAAGATGAAAGCAAAGACTGGGTAAAATAGATTTATTATTTTGTTGAGTTTTTATAAATTATATGTTGTTAACATTATTAAATTGTTTGAATTGATATCAACAGGATGACATCATACCAGATCATGTTAGAAAAACACTGGCCGAACAGGAGAAAACGAAAGAGATGGAAGATTTATACTTACCACCACGCAGAAAGGCACAACAAAATAATATGGATAACAGTAAGTTTGTCATTTATAGATATATTTATTTGTTAAATATAAAAAATTTGGTTGTCTGTAAAGTCGGTTTACTGACGATAGTTGAACGTGACAACGGCCGATTGTGCTTCTTTGTCGCTCGTTCCGCGCTCTCGCTTGCACTTCAAGCCTTACATGGAACGCCTCAGAGCGAGGTAACGCTGCATGAGTCATGTTTTTTCGTGCGTACAGCCGACTGCAGTGCAACGTCTTATAATAGGCTATTTGACAGTATAAAAAATAAATTACTTTTTTGTGTAATCCATATATATATAAGGTTATTGAAGCGATTTAAATTAATAAATGATATAAATAATAACTTATTTATTTATAAATCGTCGAGAAAAAACATCATATTTTTTAAAATGACCACGTGACCGAAAACATCCATGATTGGCTGCATCTGCCATGACGTCACAGCGGCGTAAATAAGAAGAGATCCCAACGTTTACTCACGTCGTTGCTGAATTTCGCTTTTGGTTTTGTTTCTTGTATAACTTATTTCTTGTGATTCAAGGTGTCTGTAATCAGTTTTGTTCTTTATGTGTTATTTTTGTTTGTCATGGAACCTAATTTCGAAAAAGCAGACAGTAGAAATCTACCTAAAGTGGACGCTATATAATTAGGAAATAATATTGTAATACTGTGCTATAATGGTTGGCATGTTCTTTAAAAACAACCAAGATTTTTACGCTCCTCAATTGAGAAATGTGAAAACAGCTACGTAAGTTAATATTTCAATCGTCATTCATTACCTTTTTAGTTAATTGTACCTACAAACATGAATCACAATAGCACAATAATTATGAAGTATACATTTTTTAGATTAAGTCCTTTATTTTTCATTTCAGCCATCCAGTTTATAGGATTGACGTGTGTGTATTGATTATTTTCAATATCAATACAAACACGTCATCATCAATTTATATATATCATTATCTTACCTCAAGCAGGTAAGTAATGAGACGATTTATACTATGTATTGCAAATAAAATAAACTGCCTACTAGGTATTCAACACCATACTTACATCGAAGTGGTCTTCACAAAAAAATATAACTGTTATAATTGATATATCTAATATCACTTGGATTTCTGCGAGCTAACTGCAACCACTTTCTACGCATTTTTATATCTTTTGGAGCACATATAAATAGTTTGTCAGGGGTTTTAATAGTCGTATTTCTGCATCCAGGAACTACACACCACCTATAAGAACTCATTTTCTGGTTTTTAAACAGATTAACTTAATTATACTATAATTAAAACAAAAACGAACAATAAGTACTAGGAGCAAGTTGATGTTTACGCCGCTGTGACGTCACCATGGTCGCGAGACGCCATATTCTTCAAAATTGTGTTTTGGCGGCGTATTTGAATATCATGTTTTTATTTTCCATTTTCTCAATGAATAACTACAAAAAATTAAGAAACATGTGTTTTGTGTGCTCTATAAACGTATCTTAATAATTTGAGACAGTTTTCAAAACCTTGTCAAATAGCCTATTCGATAGAGCCGACTCTATCGAATTATAAGACGTTGTCACGTCAAAATCTAAACTAAATATTTAATGTTACTTGAATAGTTATATGTCGATGATACTTTCATGGAAGTTGTATTTCTGGTGCAGAAGGCGGTCGCAAGCGTCGTGGGCGGGGCAGTGAGAACGCGGAGGGCGCGGACGGGGACGGGGACGGGGACAGCGACGTGTCGTACGCGGACGTCAGTGCTGATGACGAGCGGCCCAGGAAGAGGGGCCGACCGCCGGCTAGCCATAGAGAGAAAATAAAAGGCTTCACTGATCCTGAGGTATACTTTAGCCTTTTGATGCCATGTTTTATTCACAAAAATATTAACCCAAGAAAATTAAACTAGATAGATAATTCATATATGTTTTTCCTGCAGATAAGACGATTTGTAAAGAGCTATAAAAAATTCTCGGCGCCATTGAAGCATTTGGACAGTATAGCGTGTGATGCTGAATTACAAGAAAAACCGCTGGCGGAATTGAAAAAATTGGGAGAAATTTTACAAGATAGGTGCAAGGCTGTTTTGAATGATACTGCAGATGCTTCAAGTGAGTAATTAGTTTGAATTCCTGTGTTTCGTGTTGCATTTGCCAACACTGAACGATTTTTGTGTTGTAAAATAATACTAATTTAACTATTTTTGTTAAGATGATCATAGTGACGGTCGAAAGAATGCAAGAAAGTCGTTTAAACTCGGCGGCGTGTCTGTTAATGCGAAAACAATGGCGGCATGCCAAGATGAACTTGCGCCACTCGACGATTTCCTACCTGATACCAAGGAGGAAAGACTGAAGTGGCAGTTAGATTTCAAGTAAGTGTATAATGAATACTAACAATTCTTAATCAATAATTATTGGATTTTTGTTAAATGAATTTCCTTTATTCAGAACGAGACCAGCTAACTTTGATGTCGACTGGGGAGTAGAAGATGACTCTAAACTACTTGCAGGCATTTATCAGTATGGAATGGGCTCCTGGGAGGCTATAAAAATGGATTCTTCATTTGGTATTGGTGAAAAAATGTTGACAAATGAGGATAAAAAACCCCAAGCGAAGCATTTACAGTCTAGAGCAGATTATTTACTCAAACTTATTAAAAAGTTGTTTGACCAGAAAAATGGCAAACAAAAGCAAAGAAAGCCTAGAGTGAAAAAGGGTACAAAAGAACCAGTAACTAAAGATATTGTTGAAGATGATGGAAGTTCTGGTGAAGATCATAAAAAGAATACTCGTAGTGGTAGAAATGATAAAAATGATAAGGTATGTAGAACAATAGTAAAAAAGATGACTTAAATAAATTATATTATAGAATAAATTATATTCATTTATTTAGGAACATATACAAACAAACACTAAAATTATTATGACAAATTTTTCAACAGAATTATTTATTTATGTATTTATTTCCAAAGGGTAAACTCAAAATGGAAGAAGTTTTAACACATGATGAAGCATCAAATGACAGAAAGGAAAAAGATAAGAAACGCACAAAGAAAGAAGGGAAGGATCGGACCAAAAATGATAAAAGCAAAAAAAGTAAAAAACCTGCTGGCCCAATGCACTTTACTGCTAATAATGAGCCAAGGGCTTTAGAAGTTTTAGGGGATTTAGATCCATCAGTTTTTGAAGAGGTACATAATCATTATAACGATACTTATATTTGTTTAAATACGTAATTTGTTTTAATCCTAATTTTAAATCTACAGTGTAAAGAAAAGATGAGACCAGTGAAGAAAGCACTAAGAGCACTAGACAATCCTGATCAAACATTGACTGAAACAGAACAAGTATCAAGAACAAGGGCTTGCCTTTCACAAATAGGGAATCAAATAGATATATGTTTAGAAGCCTATCCTGATCCAGAAAAGAAAGTAGAATGGAGAAGTAATCTCTGGTACTTTGTGTCTAAGTTCACAAACTTTGATGCAAAACAGTTGTATAGGTTATATAAGTACGGCCTTAAAAAAAGCGACAGTAAACATAAAGACGGCAAGCATAAGGAAAATGTCAAAGTAAGTTTTTATGTAATTGCTAACACTGTGATACTGCTTATTTGTCAATCATATATTTATGCTGGCCTTTTGAATTTTCAGTCAAATATTAGAAACAACTTCAATTCAAATAATCATGTTAAGTCTTTCAAAAAAGAGGCTAAAGGAGATGAAAACGCAGAGCGTAAAGAGAAGCGACCGAAGATTGGCCGCGAAAAGTTTGATAAGAACGAAAAGAATGCACATGCATCTGGTGTTAAGAGAAAATTAGAAGAGGGTGAATGTGACCCTGATTCTAATGAAAATAAAAGACACGAAAGGTAGTTATATGCACGTCTATTGTACCCTCGCATTTTCATTATCATTTCATCTTCATACCTTTTTTGTTTTATTTGTTAATTTAACCACGCATGATCCTTTCGATTCTGTTTTACCCTATCATCGCTAACATTTCCTACTCATCTCGCTTCTATACAGACATAAGCATAAGGATCGCAAGCACAGGGAAGGGAGTCTGAAGCGAGATGATTTGTCCTACAGAGAGCGGAGTCGGAGCGAGCGGGAGCGGGACCGGGACAGGGAGCGGGATCGAGATAGAGATAGAGAGCGGGACAGGGATAGGGAACGTGACAGGGATCGGTCGCGGACGAGGAGGGACAGCGGCGGCGGCGGGCCGCGCGTGCGCCAGCCCTACGCGCCGCACGCGCACCCCGAGCACGCGCACGGCCACGCGCCGCACTCGGCGCACGCGCACCCGGCCTGGACGCCGCCCGCCTACCCCGGCCCGAGGCAGTACCGCGGCGACCGCAACCCCAGGACACATGATAAGAGAAGGTTTGTTATTATATATTTCATTATTGATATATTTTTACATAAGATATATTTTGTAACTTTTTTGTTTGTAAGAATTGCACTGTTACAGAAAATGTTACAAATTTATGTTTTCAAATTTAATGGGATTTTGGTAATAAAAGGTACACGTAGTATCTCAATTTTCTAGTCGCCTTACACGAATAGCACACATTGACATGTTTGCTAACTCGTACAGCAGGTTCGGCGGCTACCCTCCCATGGGGGGCCCGTACAGCGGGTACTACGAGGGCTCGCCGATGGCGGGCGGCATGGGCTTCCCGCCCGTGCGCCCGTACCCGGACGACTGGCGCGGCTACGCACAGCCCGAGTACCCGTACGACGAGCGGGAGTACGAGCGCGAGGTCTACAGAAGAGACTACGATCGCCGCGCGCCGCCCACATAGCTCACCGAGTTTGCGATATGGACGCTTTTGTAAATATAGTACATAAGATAGATTTTTTTGTAAATAAAAGTAGCCTTTAGAGATCTCTTTCCGCGGACACTGGTTTAACCGTTATAAAGTGTAAGTGACAAAAAGTGCTGTGTTTTTATCTAAGTGATAAGCGATGCGCATGAATGTTTGGACCTGAGCTGAGACATTAAGATAATGACTGTTTGTAAGTAAGACTGTATAGTAAATTTATTTATTACCGAGTCTGTCGATTATTTGTTAATGTACAGATTTAAGATGGATACCATTAATTTTATATTGTTTCAATTTTGTTGCCAATTTTATTGATTTGAATAATATTTTTTTATCAGGTGTAAAATGATTTTTTGTATTTATTTGAAGCCGCAATTTATAGGTACTTGACAAATACATTGGTGATATATCAATAGATCATAGTTGGTGTACAAAAGTAGAAATTGAAGTAGATTTGCATATAATGAAATCATGTGCAACTGAATCTTTGTATAATTATGAGGAATGCAACAATCATAATATTTGTCATTGCATTTTAGCAGTGTACAGGAAAGAGTTTAATAATATTTCATTTCTCATACTTGCATTTTCGGGTCCGAATAGGACTCGTATGGTCCTATTTTTATACAATATGTAAAATCTATTATTCTCTGTTACATGAAATAAAGTGTAATGAGAGTGAGAGCGTCTTAATATGGTGAAAAACCATGATAATAAACATATTAAAGTTGACGATGTGCTTTATTTAATATCCTTGTAGCATCCAAAAACAAGAATGCCCCTACGTAATTTTTTTTCAGATCAATAGGTCCGGTGCAGATATGGTGGAGCGCAGTGCAGAGCATTTTATCATTGTCATGCTATAATCGACATTGTCCTCATTAAAATAATATTCTAACAATTAATACAACGAAAATGCTCTGCGCTGCGCTCCGCCATATTTGCGCGGGCCTTAGCGCGGGCCCGTAAAGATCCCTTCGGGTGCCTTCAGCGATGAATAATAATCTACAAAAATGGTCTGATATCATTTTTTCATAAAATGGTAAAAAAAAGTTATATCGAAAAATATTTAAATCTGTCGAATTTCTGAACATTGCCGCTTATAACATTTTTATTTATTGTTCTATGACAAAAAGTTACTGGACCAAAGTTGAAATTATAAGTTATCTAAATATTCAGAAAAAAACGTCTCATCTGTTTATCAGATGGCTGAAGGTCGATCTTATTTCTTATAGGTTATATTGCATTTTATAACAATGTAACACTAGCGCATCAAGGGAGTCTAATGTAAATCAACTAGTACCGCAAAGAGTTGGTTTTGTTCCGCATATCCTGCAATTTGCATGAAAAGTTGAAAGAAATTTTTCTTAATTTTCATAGATAGGGAGGCGAGGTAGCTAAATGGCGTAATTCAACGGCGTCGTCGAGACTTATCAAAATCGAAAGATAAAATAATTTCGAAAAGAAAAGTTTCTATGGTAAAAACCATTTTAGCGGTGGGTTTGGCGTGTACGGATTTTCAAAAATGTAAAAATAAACAGTTACTTGGGCATTCTCGAGCGCGTCAGATATTCATACTACGTATGCCCCAAGTGCCTCTGATAACAACGGTATACTAATCTGCCGGTTTGCGTGGTGGGGCTAGGCATATAAATTCGTCAAAAATGCACAAAAAAAAAATTTACTCGAGCGTGTCAGATTTTCGGAAGGGATGTTAAGTAGGCCCCGAGGAAGCTCCCCTTAAAAAAACTGACGATTACGGCGTGACGATAAGTTACGATGAATTTTTAAAAATGCAGAAAAAAAATGCAGATTAAGAGAACCCACCAACATTTTTGTCAGATTAAGAAAATATGCTTTCAGGATACCGAGATAAACCTCCCCTATGAAAATCTGACGCGCTTGAGTATTTCAGACTATCGATTTTTTTTTACTAATCTGATCGTCTATCCTAGGCGCGCGTCACTACTTATAGAGCTAAATATTTAACAAGGTTGTTCTATTAGGTCTAAGGTATCTCTCATATCTTAAACTGCCACGCTCGAGTATTACAGAAAATTCTCCTATTCGCCTCCCTATCTATCATACCTACGCGGCGGGGTATGTTTGTTGCACAATTTAAACAAGCGGAAATAAAGATACATGCTCAATGATATTATGAATATTTGTCATAATGTTATTTCAAGACGGTATGAAAATAGTTAGGTCCTTGTAGAACAAATTGGAAAGCCTGTTGAAAGTAAGGTTGAAAGCCTAGGTACCAGTTTTGATACAATATTAACCATAAGTACCTACTCTTTGTTGCCATTTATACACACTATTCTGTAATTATTCTTCATGCACAAATCCTATTTTTTCCCTAGAAACATTACAATGTATGTACATTTAATTTTACTGCATGAATAATATGCAATACATTTATGGTAGGCGTTTTCAATAAAGCTAAAGTACAGTTTTCATAATTGGAATGGATAGAATCGTTAACGGACAATATGTAGGTACTTACCTGTGGTACTTACTTATCCTCATTAAAAGGTAAAATTTTGCACAATAAGTAAGCTGTTGTTCAAAATATAATTAAAAAAAAAGACCCAATAAGCGCGAATGCGATCATAGCGTTTTTAAAGGCCGCACGGGTTTTCATGCTTACGTCAGTTTTATACCTATATAGCTAAAGGCTTGTTATAGGTATAAAATAATACAGGTACATAATATTATTATATGTATGTTGTATTATTAGGTAAAACAAGCTTACGCCTTACTCCAACCCGGTTACTCTTTTTAATACATATTCCCAGACGTCTCAATCTATCTTTCAATTCGTATCCTTTATTCGATATCTAGGTATTGCAAAAAATATTCTAAAGAAATTGAGAAACTTTAAAACATACGTACAAATCTCTCCATTTCATCAATGATTTGTGCGCATGTCTCTTAACGTTCATCGCAGCTTCAGCGCTACAACAACCACTGTTTGCCTGTCCGGCAACGGCATTCAATGTACGCGTGGAAATTATATTTTCATTATGTACCTATAAGAGTTTCGTGACTTAGTTGTACTAATAAATAAAACATAAAATTTAAAAATATACAGTTCTTGAGTTCATTTCAATTGTATTTGTGTGTTTAATTGAAGTTGTCGTTTGTAAAGGTAAACAGCGATTAATTTAATTAGATTAAATGATGCGAGCAATAGCGTTATTCAAGCTCGTATATTGATCGAGTTTATCTGCTGTTAGAACCACTAATCAGTTACACACATAATATTATACTCACATAATATTTAAAATGTTATTAAAATTAACTAGAAAATTATGAAATCGTTGATGAGAAAGAAAATAATACTTATAAAACATAAAAGCATTGTCGAATTACTTTAATTGGACAACGAAAATATTTTCGCCTTTTAAAATTTTTCTTTTTTTTCAGCTATTAAAAAGTTGAAGTGGTTGACTTATAATGAAAATATTTTCTCCTGTATTTGCATTTTCATAATAATACTGGAACTATGTTTGCTAAGCCAATTAGTTTAGCAATATTAATATCTACAACCCTGGGGTGCTATTTGTTTCCAAACGGTGAGCATTCAATATTTAATTAATTTATATTAAACCAACCAGCAGTTTAATTAAAAAGTTAAGTAAAAGATATTATGATTGTTACAAAATGTAGAGTGGCAGTACATAAATTGATATCTAATCGATAAATTTAAATATTTCGTAGATTGAATTGTTTGTTACAGTCTATTGATGTGTTGTGGCAGACGTGCCGGACCCTTGCCGTGGTGTGAGTTGCGGGCCCGGGGAGCTGTGCCGGCCGACGGCGGACGGGCGCAGCTACACGTGTGAGTGCCCCGCTTCGTGCCCCAGCTACGGGGACCATGAGGGTGCCCGGCCACTGTGCGCCAGCGATGCTCACGATTACAATGGGGAATGTGAGATGCGGCGGGCGGCTTGCGAGACCAATACGAATATTACCTTCAAATACTTTGGCAAGTGTGGTGAGTGCATGTGGACTTCTTTTATGTATGAGTATTGTACGACCATTCAGAATTTCATTTTACGATGTTTGCATCTTATCTTCAGATGTGTTCTTATCTTCTCTTGTGACTGTGTGTGACATAACATTGTTTTAGATCCATGCGCTGGTGTAACTTGTCCAGACCCAGAAGTTTGTCAATTAGACGATAAAAGGTCACCATCGTGTCGCTGTGCCGAACCGTGCCCACTAGAATTTTCACCAGTGTGTGCATCCGACGGGAAAACTTATTCCAACGAGTGTCAGATGCACAGAGAGTCATGCCGTGCTAGGAAACAGTTGAAGATTATTTTTAAAGGACAGTGTAGTTCTGGTGAGTAAAATTGTAACATGAGCATTTTAGATACACAGCAGCGTTGATGTTGCATTCCTTGGTGTGGGATTACAAGTAAAAGATTGATGAAGCTGTTTAATTAAATATTTATTTATTTATCGCGCTTCACGTGTCTCCCTACGGGGAAACTAATGAAAAGAGTTTACGTTAAATATTCATATGGCTTCGCAGCTTTTATTTTCAATTTCAGTTTATGATTATAAAGTTCTGGCATTATGCTTTAAACTTAAGGCATAACATGATATATTGTATGGGATAGGTGTAAACCCATGTGCTGAGGTCGAATGTCGTCACGGCGCTGAGTGCCGCGTAGAAGGCAGTGGTGCAGTGTGCGCGTGCGCGCCGCCGTGCGAGCCCGTGCTGCGGCCCGTGTGCGGGTCGGACGGGCGCACGCACGACAGCGAGTGTGAGCTGCGGCGCGCTGCGTGTCTGCTGGGAAGGGAGTTGAAGGTGCTCCATGCGGGTGCTTGTGGTATGTAGTGGTAGTTTGTTAATTATCATGTTTAATATTTAATTGTAATTTTATATGTTAGTAAAGACGGCAGACATACTGCATTAAAGTTTTTAATTTATATTGTGGTTGCAGTCGAATTGCAATAATAATCTTACCGATTTTTGTGGAAGGAAGCCTATTTTTACGATAATATGTAGAGCTACAAAGCGTACTGTTTATGTGTTCATTTTAATAATAATTTAATTAATTAATGTCGTGCAGAGCATCACCACTGGTGTTTATGACTATAAAAAGTCCCGTGTCCCCGTAGTGGGGTAAGGGGCAGATGCATTATGCATACATCTGTTTCACTGATCGATTTTCTTTAGGGACAAGTAGGTGATCAACCTTCTGAGTCTTACCAGACCGAGACATTTTTTTTTCTTCGTCTCCACCGGGAATCGAACCCAGGACCCCTCGGTTCTACGCTCACGCGTCAACCACTGTACCAAGGAGGCGTCTAAAGGCAGCGGTTTATGACTATACCTCTACCTAAAACCAGGTTCGAACGGTGTATGCGCGGACCGCGTGTGCCCGCACGGCGGCGAGTGCGTGGCGTCGGGCGCGCGCGGCGTGTGCCGCTGCCCGCGCTGCTCCAACGAGTTCGCGCCCGTGTGCGGCTCCGACGGCATCTCCTACGGCAACCGGTGCAAGCTGCAGCTCGAGGCGTGTCGGCATCGGCGAGACGTGCAAGTGCTGTATGACGGACCCTGCAGTGAGTTTCTAGAAAGTTCCTTCTTTGCCAAAACACACCAGGTTCGAATCGTGTATGCGCTCCAACGAGTTCGCGCCCGTTCGCGCCCGCTCCGACGGCATCTCGTACAACCGTACCGGTGCAAGCTGCAGCTTGAGGCCTGTCGGCATCGGCGAGTAAGTCCATGCAGTAAGTCCTTTTGTTTATCGTGTGTCAGTGCTTTTGTTTATCGTGTGTCTGTGCTTTGAATTTATAATGTTTTCAGAAATATAACAATGTGAACTGAATAAATACGAACGATTGATCGAAATGTTCCAATAATTGTTATGCGTCTCTATTTCTGCTGTAATTAGGAAAAACAAAATAGAATTAAATAAATTAACATTAAGAAATATCCTGCACTATTTTTAATATTTAAAATTTAAATAAATTTAAATTTTAAATGAAAATGTATGTTTTTACAGATGGTTGCGAAAACAAAAAGTGCGAATTTTATGCGGTCTGTGAAAGTGACGGAGTATCAGAAGCAAGCTGCGTATGTCCTAAGCATTGTGAAGAAGGAACTGTAAGTGTCTGCTTATTAGTAAATGTCGGTTAATCGAGCTGGATATATATTTGTGTAATTTAATTTAAAATGCTGAACTTTAATTATATTTGTATAACAAATAAATAAATAATCATAGGAAACCGAAGAGGTGTGCAGCAACGATAATCAAACGTTTAGCAGCGTGTGTTCTCTGCGGGATAAAGCCTGTCGCGAAAAGAAACGAATTTTTGTGAAACATATGGGGTCCTGCGGTAAGTGATAATTGTGTTTTTCTTAATCCCACCTGCCACAAATTTATAAATAGCTTATTTCCATTTAAAATATTATGGGAAAACTAAAATTAAAAAAAATATGTTTTTCTGTTGTATGTTTTATCGATTACGTCCAAAAATACAACTTGTATTACATATTTGTCTTAATTAATTACAGAATCTTGTCACAATGTCCAATGCCCCAACGGCATGTGGTGTTCGCGCGGTAAATGCGCTTGCACCGGCCATTGTGAAGGCGCGCCCAGAGAGCCAGTTTGTTCCGACACTGGGAGAACTTTCCAGAACGAATGTGCTTTACTACAAGCGGCTTGTGAGGCAAGGATGAGGGGTGAAACGCAGATACGAGTCGCGTACTACGGGGAATGTACGGAAACTGTGGATAATAGTAATGAAGCAGGTTAGTAAAATATGTAAAACTTGCTTTAGAAGATAAGGGGGTAAGTAAATTAGACAGGATTAAACGTTTTTCTGACGATGAGTCTTGCTTAATCTCTGGCGTGAATCTTCCGAAACTGCGCTTCAAGAGTCAGTTTGTTCTGACTCTGGGATAACTTTTCAGAAAGAATACGCGCATGTGATGTTAGGATTATATGCGAAAGACAGAATACGGAATGGTGGGATGCGTGTACTAAAAAATATTCACGTAAATGTACAAAGAACGTGCAATTAGATTATTATAAAAAGGAAATTTAATATAACCATTATTTTCCAGTAGCAAACAGAACATCCAAACCGGGTGACACCGCGAACGAAATAAGCGCCATAGAATCAAGTAGTTCTGGGGCTGTATGCGCACGAGTGCAATGCGCGTACGAAGCGACCTGCGCAGTGGATGGGAACGGTCAGCCGCGGTGTGCGTGTCTGTTTGACTGTGCGGCCGCTAGTACTGGGGCACCCGTTTGTGCTTCTGACTTGAGGCTGTATCCTACTCTGTGCCATATGAAGTTGGAAGCGTGTAGACGGCAAGAGGACTTGAGGTTACGGCCTTTGGCTCTGTGTCGAGGTTTGGAGGTAATTTCAGATATTTAATAATTTTAATTCGTACATCTATTATATTTTAATTATGACCTTTTGTTGCATTATTTTCGATGCTTTTTAATTGCTAGTCATGTTATTTAGATGACCGCTGACCTTTGCTTTAGTATTCGTTAATGTTAGATACATAATATTGTATACTTGATCTTTTCAGTACATTAGATATTTATTTTGGTGCCTTTTTTACAGTTGGTTCTTTTTTGTGCACGCTAAACTAGTATTAGATCTGCTAAAGGGATCTTTACACTAACACATTAATGAAACAATATTGACATTTTACTTAATAATTTATTGTTTCTATAAAACTATTTTTCTTTAGTTCCGACCGTGTGGTGATGACGAGCCGCTAACAGATCCAGAAGGTCGTAAGATGGATTGTGGCGGTGGTCCTCATCGCAAAGATTGTCCCGCTGGAAGCTACTGTCATCACACTGCTAAAGCGGCCACGTGCTGCAAGAAAGGTACAGATTAACAAACTAATTGATACACAGGAATCTAATAAAGGCAGTGTTTTAGTGTATTTAAAGTAGTCTGGTGTTACTTCGCGATTAAGTAGCAACTATTCTCTATATTAAGGTGGGTTTTCGCGATCAAAGAAGCATTATAATATGCAAAATTTATTTATCCATAATAGTTATATAATTTCATTAAACATATACAGGACTTTTTGCGCGTTTATAATACAAGTTTGTATAAGTCAAAAATAAGATATTCTCTAATCTCGATATTTCGCAGACAAAGGCGTAGTAGACAAGAAGGATTGCCAGGAATCCTGGTATGGTTGTTGTTCGGACGGTGTCACAGCAGCCAAAGGTCCCGGAGGAGCTGGTTGTCCTTCCCAATGTGGATGCCATAGACTTGGCTCAGAAACCGAACAGTGTGATAGTGAAGGTCAATGTGTGTGTCGCCCTGGAGTTGGTGGGGAAAAGTGTGATCGTTGCGAGCCAGGATATTGGGGACTGCCAAGAATTGGGACAGGACACACGGGGTGTATACGTAAGTAAAAAGATAAAGTTATTTATGTAGTCTGTATAGCCCTTTTGTTTTGTTCCTGGCTCAGAAACTGAACAGTGTGATAGTGAGGGCCAATGTGTGTGTCGCCCTGGAGTTGGTAGAGAGAAATACGATCGCTGTGAAACGGGGTATTGGGGATTGCCAAGAATTGGGACAGGACACACGGGATGTATACGTAAGTGTACAATTTTTTAATCTAGTGTGTATCGGTCTTTAGTTATGTACTTGGCTCAGAGACAGAATAGTGTGATAGTGAAAGCCAGAAATGTGATCGCTGTGAACCGGGATATTGGGGACTGCAAATAATTGGGATAGGACACACGGGAGATATGTGAGACCGAAGAATTATAAAATTGAATCATTAATCATAAAACGTAAATCCGAAACATTGTGCTTACAATAATTATTATACGCTTTATTTTTAAAATAATTGGTAATATCTCGATTTGCAAAATATTTCTAACTAATAAGTGAACAATGCTCCGTTATAAATGTCACTCTAAAAAATCCATTACAAATAAGTGATAACAACTTGAACAATCGATTGAGCCAATGCTGTTTTATTGCAAATATAAAATAGTACTCTGAGTCTATAACCCCATAAAATTGTCGTTTATTATGAATCTAAGATTTGTTTTAAATATATAAATTAGAAAGCGCATAATTTTATTTCACAGTTAGTTGTTACATAGGTATTTAATGACTAATATATGATTTGTTTATAGCTTGCGGTTGCTCTGCATTTGGATCGGTGCGTGAAGATTGTGAGCAAATGACGGGACGCTGCGTTTGCAAGCCCGGCATACAGGGACAGAAGTGTACTGTTTGTTCCAATCATGAACATACTCTTGGACCTAATGGATGCTTTGATCGTAAGTAAAGTAAAGTCTATAAAAATATTTTACTTGCGTATTTTATGGATAAATCATGTTCTGTGGCTACATACATTCGTGAATAAGATTTGAATTTTCATTAAAAAAAAGATTGCTTTTAAAGTTTGAATGCGTAATGTATAATTTCTCTTCAACAGCGGAGTCGACTCAACTACCAGCGACAAACTGTGACCACATGACGTGCTATTTCGGCGCATATTGCGTTGTGCGAAGCGGCCTCGCAACTTGTGAGTGTGCGGCCACGGAATGTGCGGGAAAAGAGCAACCCGCTGTATGTGGCAGTGACGGTCGAACCTACCTCTCCACTTGCCACCTACGAACCCACGCCTGTAGAACACAATCCGATACAGTGGTACAAGCTTTCGGACCTTGCGGTGATTCCCCCACCGTCCGTCGAGGTAGCCGTTCGATTAATACCGAAAATCGCTCGAGTCCCGCTCTCCAAGCCGCTAAATCAATCATTCCACAGAAAAAACACATCCAATACGCAGATGCTTTGGTAGACACGAGCGATAGCGGCAAACCCGACAGTCCTGAACCCGAATTGTCTTGTATTGATCTACTCCCGCCAGTCGAGTATCGCTAGAGTTGACTGCTTATTTGTAGACCGTTTGTACTTGTAGTTAATCGTAGATATGTACTAATTAGAAAATCTGTGTGAACATTAGATCTTTACGTGTTAATAAACAGTGATTGATTCGCAGAGAATATGCGCACGATACATAGTGTGGTGATAAAAAACGAAATGAGTAGTGGCTGTAGTAAAAAAACGCAAGATAAGATGCCTCTCGAATATGATGAATACGAGGAGGAACAATTTGGCGCGAACGACGTTGATTACGAGTATCCCATAATATACGACGAGTATTTCTACGAACACGAGAACGGGTTGTATTCCGCTCCATTGTTCGATGGGCGGGCCCGAATGACAGCTCGCATGTTATTACCGGCTAAACGATTCGATATTTGGGCTGAAGTTTCCGCCGTATGCGGCAGAGGCACTTTAATGAGCGCTTCGGGAGTCAGGGATTATTTATGGTTGGGAATTATCGATGGCAAGGTTGAGATGCGTGTGGACGCGGGTAGCGGGCCTTTGGAGCTTCGTTCCGGCAAAGTGAATATTGATAACAAGTCTAAATTATGGGCGAGGAGATATAAGAAGGATGCAGTGTTGAATGTTGGAAGTATAACTGCGAGAGGGACTACGCAAGGCAGAATGACGTCAGTAGACGTGGAACCTTATTTACATATTGGACTGCCACCACATAATGATTCTGTGTAAGTATGCAATAATTATTTTAATCAGGAGGTTAATGTGATGGATATTTTAATTATTAAAATTGGCGTATTTTTAGAACAGTGGCAACTAAGAGAGTGATAATTAAAAAAATCATCACTTAACCTCTTCGATTACAGATGATGTGATAGACAAAATATTACTTTAATTTATTTTTACAGCAGTATAATTAACAGCTTTTTTATATCCATATAATATGTCCAGATCACAGGTCTAGATCTATTCAAGCAATATTAAGATTTAACAATACTAGAATCATAACACAATTTCGTAGACAAAATACTCAGTTCTTTGAAATTGAAATAAAAAATTGGTTGTCTGTAAAGTCTGTTTACTGGCGATAGTTGAACGTGACAACGTCCGATTGTGCTTCTTTGTAGCTCGTTCCGCGCTCTCGCTTGCACTTCAAGCCTTACATGGAACGCCTCAGAGCGAGGTAACGCCGCATGAGTCATGTTTTTTCGTGCGTGCAACCGGCTCTATCGAATTATAAGACGTTGTCACGTCAATAAAACCAACAAGTCCAAAGCCAAAACGAAACCCAATTTCCAGGCTATCAAGCTTCACTATCCCCGGGTTCGTGGGCTGCGTCCACCGCTTGCGTGTGAACGGGCGTGACGTCATACCGCCCTCTCGCGGCCTGTCCGTAACATCGCACGGCTTGCGTGCGTGCACGCCGCAGAATTTAGCGGAATTAGAATGCCCTTGATAATTAACAATTATAATTTATAATTAATGTTTTTTGGAGAAATAATAGATTGATACTCTTTGGAGTCTATCGAGTCTTCTATCGAGTCTTGTTGATATTTTTGTGTATTTATTGTTATGTGAGGGTGAGAATTTAAGACTATTCAGCGGTTTTAAAACGACAGTTTTGCAAGTATTTATGCGGTTGAAGTGTAACAGTGTGATAGGTAGATCGTTGTTTATTCGTTGATAAGTCTTAGGTTCAAAGTTATTAAGTTAAAAAAGTTATTACATATACGCCAACTATGTTTTATGTTTGCACTTTGATATGTTTAGAATATATCAAAAACGAAACAAAGGGGACTCTTTTAATCGTAGAAAATAATTTCATAATTTCAATTCAAAATTTGATATTGTATCTCGTACATAGTATTAAATAAGTAGTCACTTTAATAATATGTGACTAATAGAAATAAATATAAACTTCTTCGACTCTAGTATAATAATGGGCCAAAAAATAAAACTAATTGAGTAATCGAAGTTCCATATTGAACATAATTGTTTTGCTAGTTTATAATTCCAATATTATAAATGTAATCATGAAAATTTTATGAATAATCTTGTTATCGATAAAAAAGTATATTTGATGAACTAATGAAAAGATGATTTCTAAATTCTAGTTCTAGTTATAAATATTTAAGTCTATTGTGATATAATATATAAATCTATCTGAACAATCTTTACATATCTGTAATTCTATCGAAGAAAATAATATTTACATTTTCAAAATTACTATTTTTTTCAATAACTTCTCCGATCTAGATAATTAAAACTTTTGTAAAATATTTTCATGCAATAAATAATGAATATTCAATTTGTATTTTCTTTCTTCCTTATATTAAGAAATAATAGGATAAGTAAGCTTCTGTGTCCTTCAATTTTCGACGCCGGTCCATTATTTTCTTATCTGTATTTCTCCCCTTATTCCTTTTATAATCCCTCTTATCGCTGTCTCCTTCATAAAAGCGGGGACTTCAAAATTTTAATGTATTATATTGCTCAACGGACTACGTTTTGCAAATCGTAAAACCTTTATCTTAAGCTAATAATACTGTTAGTGTTAGAATAGCGATTAGCAGAGATTAGATTAGAGTTTCTATTCTTTTGTATTAAGTCATACAAGCATAATATCAAATAGAAAAGAGTCACAGTAAACTGAACTCAATTTCAATACCACAGCAATGTTTAAATATAATGTCATCTTATTACCTCCATCAATTTTTACGATCAATATGAATATTTTACGACTAGTGAAAGTTCTCATATTTGGTGAGCTCAAGTGGCACTTAAGATTACTAGCAGGTACCAAATGTACACCACTCAAGCGGAAAGCATTAATTTTGTCATAACAATCGCCCTACTCGCTCACTCAACCGCTTCTCTTCCAGAGTTTAATATAGCTAAAAGCTCCATTCATATCTTTACCCTACCATTTTTTTAATGTGTCATCTTGATGTATTTTATCAGGCGGTAATTTTATTCCGGGATTACTCATTGCTTTTAAAACTTTCCCTTGAATATCTTGTTTATTGCGAGGAATAAATAAGAGAGACTTTATAAGCCTTCGTATAAATTTTATTAGATCTCTTATTTTATTTTGCGTATGACTGAAAAATTAAAGAATCTTCCTGATGTGTAGGAACAAGAACTAAATTAATGTGCTTTGTATTACTAGCCCGGAATTTAGATCACGTTGGTTATGAAAGTGTTTCAAATAGCTTTAAGCGGACTGTAATGAGTTGTTCAGTATATAGCATTTTCACGGGAAGCGCCTACTACGAGACATTGTTAGAATTTTCAAACGGGTTAATATCAAGAGAGGTCGAGGAATGTTTAATTACCGCTGTGACATCCAGCGAGATACTTGACGCCACCCGAACCGTTATTTATTTTCATGCATGTCGCTCTTTATATATTTACGTTAGCAAAATACGAGCCTACATCCATTTATTGCTATTTGTTTGCTCATCGTATATTTTTGGATTTTTACATAAACGCAATAAAATATTATACATGTATGTATATTAATACGCCGATTAATACATTATACAAGATTGCACTTTACCTTTCATCACCTCTCCTATTACAATGCATGCGACATACGTGTTGTGTAAAGCGATAAACAATTAAATAAAAGTATAATTTTGACCAAATTTGGCAACATTTTCCCCCAAACATACGTTTTTTATAATTTAAATATTATTGAATAATTCCTATTTAAAAAGACTACAAATAGGTATAACTCCACTGCAGGCTATTTGAAAATGCTAACCGTATTTCATATGGTCATACTTTGGTGACAGTTGTGAAAGTAATCGCAGCAAACATGTCGGAAATTATCCTGTTGTAGGCTTACCGGGATATATGGGCTCGTTCATAATCCTCACACAGAATGTATTATGGACTTCGGTTTCATCTAGCACTGTTGATGTGTAGGGAGACGATGTCGTGACCCACTTGCATATTTATGTGTTTGCTTACACGTTAGAGATTTAAAAGATACCTTACGAAATGATGGTATAAGATAGATATAGGTACTTTTGACGTTTATTTCATTCACTTGACGAGTAAAATAAAACTGCAAATAAAAAATAGGATAATATGGAACTCGCAAGCATAAATAGCTTGACATCAGGTACGGCCTTATCAGGGTAATAAACTGGCGTCGTTATTACAGCCAAAATGAGTCGCTTTAGGAAATGCGAATGATTAAGTATCATGTGCGACTACCTATTATTGCGATAACCACTAAAAACTCATTTGTGCCAGAAAAATATTTAATTTTGAGAATAATTTATAGCTGAAATCGAAAGGATCAGTTTATATTAAATTCTTCTACAATTCCGTTGCTGACAGTAGATATCATAAATATTACCCAGAGATTTTAATTGCAATTTAGTAGAGAGCCTTTGTAGGTATGAATTTTAATTCAATGACCCTTATGCGTTACGCGGTTGTGGGGATGAATTATTCGGTGCGTACATGTTTCCTAACATTGCTGCAAATTAATGTAAAAATGCTTTAATTGCCAGAATACTCTAGACTTAACCACCCCTTTGCTTTACCTTGTTAATATACTCTACATTAGCATTACCGCACCAAGAGCTTTGAGCTTTTGACTGCCGTTGTAGAGCTTCATAACTTTCAGTCTTATGGGACAAGAACACAGGAAAGTCTGTAGTTGATTAAGAAGTTTAGTTCTATAATGAGTATTTTGACTATTAAAAATCAATGAACTACTTACAGTTAAATGTTAAACTGTCAAACACTGTTACTTCTATTACTCGATAATTTCGTATCAGAAAAACATGAACAAGCATCTTATGGCAAGAAACAAATTGATTTTTGATGTCGCCTCTTACGTCGCGATAATTTTCTCCGGCCGTCTGCCGCCTCATTTACCGACAAAAACTTATTTTGTCGGTAAACATTAATAACGCTATGTAAAAGGAGCTTATACTAAAGTCATTATGTATGATTCACTTTCAATTCACCTCCGATTGATGTTCGTTTACAATTTTGCGCTGAAAATTATGTCATTATGACTCGAGTGCTTTTATGGTTGCTATTTAATTAATTAATTATATACAGTTCTTTTGAAGAAAGTCTTTCCTTATTGAAAAATGCTTTAGAATTTACTTACAATGCACTTATTTGATTTAATATTACATGGGCATAATTCATATAACAAAGTGTGTGATTAGTTCAATAGTGTTCGATATCCTGTTCTACTACTAGGTGTCTTATTACATGATATATAGTGTTATTATATGGTGTACAGCTGTAGCAATCTGTATGTAAATATGTGGGGTAAGTGAACGATCTGGTGTGAGTGGGTGCAGCCTGCGCGGCGCGACAGCCTCCGGCGCGTTCTGCGCCCGTGCGCACGCTCCTATCTCACTTTAGATACCTGTTCTAATCCACGAGTAATCTCAAAAGCATTACATTAATACAAACAGATGTAAACGATTTAGCTTTGTCATGTTGCACTGTGGTTTATTTTAGATGCAAAATGTGGTTAGCGATGAACATAGCGGCGTTGACGCTAACGTTGCACGTGATCAACGCGGATGTGAACTTTTCGGGAATCGAGCGAACTGACTACAAGCGTCTGCAGCAAAAAAATGCTTGTCCCACTTATACCACACATGATAAGGTGCTGCTTAAACGTGTTACTATGATATCAAAATATATTTTTACGGGAAAAGTGCATAGTGTACATTCAGGTAACAATACAAGGGTGTACAAAGTTAAAATTCGTCGAGTGCTAAAGGGTGATTTGAATGAAATAAATGTTCCGTCTAGATTTGGCAAAGCGGCGTCATTACGATTCAGCGATGCTACAGTTTTAGTACAAAGTACATTAGACTTGAAATGCCCTCCATTACGTGTTCGCACTTACGTCATATTTCTGACTGTAAAGAAAAACTGCGATGAAGAAGGTCCTGTGCGACTGAAGTTAGTTCTCGAACCGGTGCTGCTAACTCTACGGAATATTGATATTATTGAAGCCGCTATTAAAGGTAAGAAATATGTAAAAGTTCATGAAGTAAGTTTTTAGCTTGTAAGTATCTATTTAAAACTTTCTTGTATAACTTTCTGATGTAACTATTTTCAAAGTGCCTCGTATTGCATCTTCAACATTTAATCCTACTAATATTATAAATGCGAAAGTTTGTGAGGATGGATGAATATTTGATATTCTTTCACGAAAAAACTACGGGACTGATTTGAATGACACTTTACAGTAATACAAATATTATAGACCATACATTAAATGAACACATGATCAGCTATAGAAATCGCTAGTAAATAAACAATATTTTTTTTATTCTCAAATATATCGAAACTATTCAGTGACTTTCTACTATAAAAACACAATCGCCGAACTAACTGAAAACAAAAATCATCGTAGGTTTTTAATAACCGGCGATATTGCGAATACGCCGTCGCCCATCAGAGAGATGGGAGCATGATTGGTATAATAAATACGCTACTGTATCAAGCCGTTTATGTAAAAAGTTAATGGAAATGCTGGTACTTTAACGGTTGTAGGTACGCATTGAGTAAACAAGTAGGCGGCAATTAGTTGCAGGGCGGGGCGTGAGGCAAAGTCGTTTGTGATGACGGAGAACTTATTGCGATTAATTATATGGAGGCTCACTGTTTTTATATCAATATTTTTAGTTGAACCGTTCGTTCATTCAAATACATAATTTCATACATATTTCATGTATTCATTTGTAAAAAATAACAATCAATTAGATCAGTAGTAGAAGATAAGGTGTGGAGTAGGATTTTGCTTTACGGTTTTTTTTAAATATAGCTCAAAGCTCTTCATTATTATATTCACTGCTACAATTTTATTGATTTATCAATATAATATTATCACACCTTATCTTAAACGTTAACATAGTTCTCAAATATTTCATCAGTTTTATAATTTATTAATTATATTCTTACTAGCTTTCCGCCCGCGGCTTCGCCCGCGTTTTCAGAGAAAAACCCGTTCCCGTAGGATTTCCGGGATAAAACCTATCTATGTCCTTTCTCGGGTATCAAAATATATCTATACCAAATTTCATGCAAATTAGTTCAGTAGTTCAGGCGTGATTGAGTAACAGACAGACAGACAGAGTTACTTTCGCATTTATAATATTAGTATGGATATCAACCCAGAATTGGGAAAGGAATTAAGGAAAGCGTCAGAGAGCTTCAGTTCTTCATGAAAAGCACTACAATAATAGGTACTAAAGGGGTTGTTATTATTAATAGCGACACAGTAGTTATTGTACGCTAAATGCTCTTATAAACATTATGACAGAACGTAGGTAAAATACCTTTATTCTGAATTCCATTTACATAGTGGTTGTAATCTCCATGGAAAATGGCTGTGACATGCGGATCGACGGCCAAACGTACGTGATGAAATTATAAGGGTTACGTTTTTGCCATTTGTATTTAGCAACTATAGAACCATACACTTAAATGTTGTTTTGAAACTCAATACTCCCTTTATCATAAGCGGTATCTTTACAAATATCAAGCTCTGAGGTTTAAATTAAATTTTAATCATACCCTTTCTCTTTACTTTGCTTACATAAAAGCGGTAAGATGATATAAACTACCTTGTACCTACGTAGGCGTAAAGGATATTGCGTCAAATAATGTTCGTAAAGGTTTGTAATAGATAGGAATTTGCCAATTGTGTATAACTGAAAAGGAAACTAATTTAAATAAAACGATAACCGTTTGTATATACCGAAGCAATTACGAAATATTTATCTATTAGTTGTCGTAGGGCAGTTTATTGAGCGACCACCTTTCCTTATATTTTATGTTTGGAAAACAAAATAATGTTAAATGTAACATCATCACAATGAGTTATTAAAGTGAAGCCAATAGCCATCAAAAGAAGCTTCATAATAGCTTATTCAAAGTTATTTATGATAGATGTATCATTAAGAGCTTTTGAAGAGATGTTGGAATAAATATTCAGTTCAATCTGGAGGAGCTAGTTCAGACTTATCTAACCGCAAAATTTCCCGCTTTGTTTTCATAAAATAAGGAAATTTTTTACATACTGATTTTCATAAAAATGGTTACTTTCGTATAAGTGTCCACCGAAGCAAAAATACATATTTAGAACTCTTTATTATCCTTAAATTTTTGCTAACTCTATCATGAAATGTTAAGGAAGTCCAAAATTCTAATCGTCCGAATCCGAACTCGATCTGCATGTATTACATTTGTTTCGAGGTGAGATTCAGTTTGCCGAGCAAGGCCATATTATGAACAAGATAACTTCAGATGCCACAGGAATATTAAATCTAGTTCCATGTCCCCAGAAAGTTGCCTCGTGTGCAAAAGTTTCGTTTACCTGTGTGCCCGTTCCCGTTATATTAGTGTTATGAAAATCTAAAACTTACCTGGTTTCAGTTAGGTTATACTAATTTTAGAACACATGAACGAGAAGCCCTTATTTAAGTTGGCTAGCTGAAACATTTAACTAACTAATACCTATGTATTAATGCATTAAGAGCCTGACAGTGCTTAGAAAGGTATTTTTTTTATAAGGACTAAAAGTTATGTATAAAGTCAAGTAGACACTAAATATAAAGTAATAATAAACGACAACAACTCCAATAAAGGTTACCTAGGTACGTCCGTTTACGTTTATGGCACGAACATCATGCAGTATAAACTGGGGTTCTGACAATGACTTATTTGCCGAGTTATAAAAACGAGCCACGAGTACATTTTATGTTTATTTCGGCCTTATATTTCACACGTCGTCGTTGCTAAGATTATAAGAAAACATAAAGTATGAAACCTCCATGTTTTATGTTGATTCTAGCGGGAATCGGGGCGTCCTAAACAGTAAAATGACTGGATTCTTAGATCTTCTCATAAATTAAAGTGTTTTAGTTCTTTTGTGAATTTATTACTGTAATAACTATTTGTGTGTCAGGGGACTTTTCATGAATATTCCTTGCCTTACTATAAACTATTTGAGGATTTTTTACAACGTATAGTACCTAACTATACAATTAGATACTAATACTAATATACTACGTATATTAGTAGACTAATAATAATATACTACGTATACAACTAATACCTGTATAAGAATCTTACTTTTCTTCTATAATATTTGCCTCAAGTTTAGCATAAAAACAGTTTGTAAAAGTTTACATTATTGAAAAATAGATATAAGTAACCTTTAAGTAACATAATTAAGATGGTTGAAGTAGGAGCAAAAACGAAAAATGCTGTAAGTAAGAAATATACATGGAATTAGGTAAAAGAGACTAGAGAGCCAAGGAAATGAACGAAAATAAACAGAAAAAGTACCGTAAGGCTGAAAACTTCTAAGTATTTCCGCAATTGTTTGTTACAACAAATCTTAAGTAGAATGTGACAATACGTCGCCAAGACAGATTTTTATATTTCCTTATTCACAGTTCCTATTGAAGTTGGCAACGAAAGCAACTTTTACGAAGTTTTGCGAAGTAGGTTGAAGCTTAAATCTTAAATAATAGCTCGCATCCTAATCGAATTTCTTCAACGTTTCATCTAACCGATGCAAGTGAAGTATTTTAAAATATAAATTGTAGGTATATAGAATATATGTTATTTGTTTTCAGATAGTTAGTTACCTATCTAATTAGAATTTGCTATGTTAATTATTACTCTTCTGAGGAACTTTTTTGTAATGACATCGAAAGTTCAATTATTAATTTTTATGTTTTATTTTATTCGGAAGAAATAATAGACTGTACTTAGTTGTAGTTGATTTCGTAATACAGTACATACACCTGGGTAAGGTATACACAGAATATACAATAGTATTCGTAAGATAAAATTATTGTGATGATGTAGAACTCAAAATAAATGAATACGTAGAACGGAATTCACGCTTTTGCAAGTTTAGAGAAAAAGCATACATTTTACCTACATGCTTATTCACGTGTGCAAAACGAGCTTGAAACTGAATGTAACTAGATTTCACAGAAAATACTTCGACTCTTCTTAAAATGAATATTATAATATTCATGAGCAACTAGAAGATAATCAAAATATTAGTAAAAGTGGAAAGCTTAATGTCTAAACTTCGCAGGTCATTAAAGTTGATGATCGAGTTTGTTTCAACTTGGCTTGGCAACTTCGGATCCTTTGGGAAAACAACACCTCCTGAAACTCCCAGACGCCTGCACCCGTATCCAAATAGTTTTTGTTATGAAAGTTTTTCAATTTGCTATAAATTCATCGGTTTTTATCAAGTGGATTCAATCACCTCGGGGCTGTTTTAAATGGGATCGTATAACTTGTCTTTATTGAGTGGTAATAATTGTCTTGTCTCCGTTTTAACTGCTCAAAAACTATTGATGAGCGGCGTGTTCGATTCAATGAATTTATCCGATATAAATCGGTCTTCCATAATTGTTTATGTAGGATTAATCGTTTGGTTCGGGTCGATTCGCCGACGGCGTGCCGAGTCTCTACTCTCGTATATCACAAACTTGACGTGTGATTCAATTAAAGCAGCAACTGACAGCGGCCAGTCAGATGCATAAAACTCATAAAACACTTTGTATACACGCGCTTTTAGTGCGCGGTTATGGGAACGATCTTCCACTATTTATTTATAAAACTAGCGGAAGATGGCTAAGATATTATGTAATTAAGAACTCAAACATTAATTTATCTTTTTTAATTCAAATTACGTTATTATAAGAGTTAATGCTACTAACTTCTAAGATTTAACATGATCTTTTTATTGGTTAATATAAAGTAAACGCTTGCTTGATCTAGGTGCATTTCAGTTTACAATTAATTGAACATAGCAAGTTGCTGAGCGAAAGCCAGGAATATTTCAATTAAGTGTCGGAGCATATGCTGGCAAGTTAGTGAGTAACGTCTCATCCGGGGAGCGGTTGTTAAATCTGGTACAGATAATAAAGTGGACTGTATTTACGACACGCTTCAAGCCAAGTTATAGGTCGATTTGATTAGCTCGATAGTTTACTGAACATGATTACAGCAGCTGTGAAACTTACGTATTTAACGATGCAGTAATTATTATTTACTTACCGCAAACATGTTTACAAATTGTGTTGTAGGTATAGATTGGTGTTGACGAGTTCGTTTTTATAAATTGATTTTTGGATACAGAATTTCATTAGTTTCACGTCCTATAACTTAATATCGCGAGGTGTCGCTCGGACGCATAAATTGAAAACCGTTTTTATTATTACGGCCTCCATTAAAACCTTTTACGATTCGGTGGCAACTCCCATTTCGCTGCCTCCAAACACGTCTTATAATTAAATTTATTTAGAACGTTTTATACTTAATGTAGTAGGTTCCAGTCTAAGGAACATTAACTTTCGACATTTCCATTGAGATAGGGGCGCTATAATTTTTAATACGAATTTAACAATTAAAATCAATTCTAAGAAGACGCCGATGTGAAGTGAAGAAGATGTAGTTACGGCAATAATTAACTTGGAATGTTTCTACAGAAAATCAATGTTACTTAGTGCTGTTAATCTTGTTAGAAGTTGCTGATGTGTGGATATCAGAGGATTGAGTTACTGGAGCTCGAAGCTGGACATTAGGAGAATTCATCCTTGATGAGATGAACTTCTCTATTAGATGAAGAAAGAAGCTAGAATTACTTTACTACAGTCACTTGAAAGCTATAGCAAATACTTTAATGTAGGTATATAAATCCATACTAATATTATAAATGCGAAAGTAACTCTGTCTGTCTATCTGTTACTCAATCACGCCTTAACTACTCAACCAATTTGCATGAAATTTGGTATAGAGATATTTTGATACCCGAGAAAGGACATAGGCTACTTTTTGCCCCGGGAAATAGGTTAGGTTTTATCCCGGAAATCCCACGGGAACGGGAACTATGCGGGTTTTTCTTTGACTGCGCGGGCGAAGCCGCGGGTGGAAAGCGAGTGTATAATATAGTTGCAACACACCGACCCTTGTAAGCTCTACATATATTTAATTTTAAATTCATTTTCATTGTTAGTTTTAAAGCATTGCAATAAAAATAAATGTTTAAAACAACACATTTGCACTTAAGTTAAATCCAGATATTTACTGATCGTTCAACGGACGCAGCTTAATAGATTTGAAAAATGTTTCACGCAAAAAGGAGGTAAAGCAACAATACAATTAAACCCATTTATTCATACGTTCATTGCCATAATAAAGCAACCAGAGCATTTCATTTGCGTTGAAGAATGCACTCATAATTTAGCTCGTGCGAAATATTTTCTCTATTTATAAAGATTTGCGTGTGTGATTTATGTGCGACTTAGAAGTGCGAAGGTAACGAAGACATGGCGTGTTCTGCGGTGGTCATTAAATAAGGGTGAGGATCTCAGGTGTCGCTGGGGTTACATTAGACCGTTTTATTTAGCGCTCGCTTCTTTATCCTTATACTTTATACGCCCTATGAATTTTATATTTTTACGATTATGTTTATACGGAATAATGTAGGTTCTTTTATTATGAATAGTTTGTATAAAGTTATCAGCAATGTTTCGTATAGTAAAGGGTGATAAAATGTCAAACAAGCAATAATTTATATGAGATGTTGATGAATGAATAAAATAGTTTTATATTTAAGGGAAAATTAAATACACCGCGAAAATTATTCGTTAAAGGCCTGTTTCTAACAAATTCTTAATAAATCAGTTAAGTCAGTTTAATAAATAAAAATCAATGATCTTTCTTTCTTTCTTTAAATATTTTGTAGGAAAATCGATCAAGTTAGTAGGTTTATCGTAAAATGATTAGGTAGGTAGGTTTGTACGCTTGGTCTGATGAATTTAATAATTATTATCATTGGCGGTTAACGTATTTTCTCTACTTTAACTATTTGTAAACGTATATGATGGCTTATTAAACATGCTAATAGTTCTTAACAGTTGATGGTCCATAGCTGAGTCTTCAAACAGTACGTATTTACGTGTACTTAGTTCCTACTATGCGTAGATTCAAGCCCTCAAGATGTATGTATAATATTACAGCATATTGATATTAGACGCATTATTGGAAAAAATAATATTATAAGTAATTAACATATTTAAAATTCTTTGTATCCTTTAAAAACAAGTAATTGAAATTTAAAACGACACGGCGGTATATTCGCTTTGTGTGGTTGAGCGCTTAAGCACGAATAGTGTTTTATTGTACCAAAGGATTATTGGAAAATTTGTCAGAGCCGGCTACCCTTTTGTTTACGTTTTATAATTAAATTCGTTACGTTCGCACTGAATATAGTTACGTATACAGTATATTTTTTTTCAAATAAATTTACACATTCAAAAAGTAGAGCTATTGCTTTTGTAAAATAGAATTTTTAACAAGTACAAAATACAAATATCAAATTTGATCAAAATTGAAAAAAAAAAAAAACATATACGCATTGTTTAGTTACACAGGATAATGATTTTTTAAAACCTTTAATGTACCTAATGGATAAGTAAAACGTTCTGCAATTGTTGTCGATGCGCTATCTCTATGCGATAATGTGGCTTAAATTGCGTAATATTACCAGAGGAGAATATGAAGCTAGGGTCATTGTTATATCTTAGTTTTATGGAGGCAGCAAACGAGCGGCATTGTGTTGAAGCGATCGATTTAAGCGGCGATGCAATATTGTCGAGCAAAACGACTACAAAAGTTGATTGCGCTTTTGAATTGTACGAATACTGTACTTACTCTACGCCGACCTACAATAGCTCTGGCCTCGACTGTATTTTCAAGATTATCTCTCTACATCTACTTAATAATATGAAAATGCGTAGGCAGAGCTGGATATGATAAGGAATGTAAGCTTTTAAATCGTGGAATTCGTTTTCAAGGATGCAAACACCGAGGAAAAGGATACCTTGTTTTTAAATTTTTTTAACATGTAAAGTAGCATTATAAGTAATTTTAAAACTATGCTGTCATAATTGCAATGAAAACTTGACTCCGCTATGCAGATGTGAATGTGAAATTAACAAAGTATGCACAGTGCTGTGAAGTTTGTGGCCGCGGGAGTGCTAATTTTGGTTTGTAAACTTTTGTACTGCGGAGTCTCTAAATTGCTTGTTTTTGGTCCTCCTGCGGTTTTATATGACATGGATTGAATTAGCTGGGAAAGTTGACACAATTAGACATTTTTAATGGTTATGCATTTTGGTGTAATGCTATGAAACACACTGATGCATATTTCCGTCTCTATTCTCTATTTTATTAACTTATATAGGTAGTTCAGACGCATAAATATCTGTATTCTTTAAAATTCTAACGCGCAAAGAGTAATGGAGCTTCTTAATACGAATTTATTCTTGAAACTTTCAACATGCTTACTCTGAATAAATTTAGGTAACGCAAGTCTATTGACATTGTCAGCACGAGTGTCGCTTTAGCCTTATGCTAATAAAGACATGATGCTTCAGCCCTGTTTATGCTTTGAGTAGGGCCAGCTGCTGGAGCTAGTTCGTGTTATCGCTCGCGCTAACATCTTAAACACGTTTTACGTAACACCAAACACCTAATAGCTATCTACATAAATTTGCGGTTATTTGTAGTCTCATAACAGCGTAATTTGCGGTAAATACCGCCTTTCGGGCCCTATTCGTTTGATGTCGTGTTTCGGTAATGTTATCGATGTAATTGAGTTTGAAAATTTGAACTCGCATTATGCGTGAATATATTTGTTTATTTTGAGCTATATCGGAATATCATTTCTGGTTAGCCATTAATTACATATCAAGAAAAGTAAATATTCACCGTAAATTATAAAATAATTCTCAATATTATTTACTTTATATGTTATGATTATTAATTATTATGAATATAAATATTACCTACCGTATGTTGTTTTCTTAAATAACTCAGATTATGTTAGTACCTACTAGATTTCCGCCCGCGGCTTCGCCCGCGTTTGCAAAGGAAAACCCGCATAGTTCCCGTTCCCGTGGGATTTCCGGGATAAAAACTATCCTATGTGTTAAACCAAGTTACCCTCTATATGTGTGCTAAATTTCATTGTAATCGGTTCAGTAGCTTTTACGTGAAAGAGCAACATACATCCATACATCCATACATCCTTACAAACTTTCGCCTTTATAATATATATTAGATATATTAGATCTAACATAGAGTCTCTTTAAAAAAGCATTGAAAGTACTACAATCGTTATAATTACTTAACCATCATGCACAGCTAATCACAGATATGAGTCAGTAAACAAATAAAGCGATCATAATTATTAATCGCATAATGGTGGGTAGGAGATATAGCCAAATATCTTATTGCGAGTCTATAACGAATAGATCTGCCCACACAGACTATTAAGCTGGAATATTCTCAACTTCACGTTTCTCCTTCCAATCCATTTTACCGTGAAATAATTGACAGCAGTGAACAATTTATCTCTTTGATCCCTTTGCATACGTCACAGTCAATGCGCGGGCGCTACAGTCGAGTCCTGCCAAAACAGATTAACTTGGATTTTAAACTGGTCTATACGGTTTTATTGCACGGTTGACATCTTATTCGTCTATTTGTTTATTATTTAAGAATACACTTTCTAGAGGCGAAATCTCACTGGAAATGCTTTTTTGAATAAAAATATCTAAATAAATACATATTCACTAAAATAAAAAGCTATAGAATGTAAAAAAACTTAATTATAAAGAAACATATTGAACATTACAAGCCATAATGTTTTATTTGCATGTGTTTACTTTACAATGTAGCGAATGCTATCATACCTTTACGATCGGATTTTATATCGAAAGTTAAGATTGTGCGCGATTACCAGATGATTAAAATTAATGCTGCTTTAAAATCATTAGCCTAGCGACTGAGTTGTTTAAAGTTTCTAATGGAAATGTACGTGTTATGTGTCATAAAGTAAATGAAGTTTGCATGTAAACCTTAGTACGGCTCTTTAACTTAAACGCTATTAAAAGAGCATCAAGTGAGTCGAAGTGGCAGGAACAGGCTCCGCTACGCAAATACACTGCGTAAGCTAATTACCATTACGGTCTGCATTATTAAGCTTTTTACCTCGAAAGTTTGACGCAAATTGACTTGTTCATCACCTAATTGTAGAGAATGGATATGTGAAATAGAGAAGTTATTGCAAACTGCGACTGTTATAACCAAATAGTTTCGGTTTAATTTATTAATTCAAAAAAATTTCGGCTAACGGAAAATGTGACACCACATGTGTTTGGCGAATAAATATTTTTGTACTCAGTTGTTCGGGTTCAAAGTCACCAGATCGTTTCTTCCTTTTTGGTCATCTAATTCTCGTTACCTGCTACGTTTCTCTATATATTTTTTGGAGCGGAAATCAAACGATTCTACTCGACAGACAAATCTCGTAAGCGTTGCATTTAATGGATAAAATAAATCTTCAGTAGTATTTAAAACAGGATGCAGGATGGAAGAAATAAAAATAAACTTAAAATTGAGTGATATTTCTCGGGGTACATTTACGTCTCTTATGAACTAGTTTTAGCTCTCCTATTTTATAATAAACTCAGTTATGGAATTCAAACTATTTTATCAGGAGCGCTATATATACGCTATGTGAAATCTTAAAAGGCTTGTTTATACTTTCTCTGATAACCGTAGGTACTTTGGGTTACGTTCAGTGAACAAACTCCTCATGTGTACACCACGTTATGTTATAAAAACATCGTATGTACATTCAACATCAACAGCGAGAACTGGAATGTAATTTATTCCCACTAATCTATCATATTATTTGTGTACTCAGCAATAGCATGATGCATTGTAGACAAATCGCCACGCGTCGGTGACAAGATGCCAAGCCACTCACTTCAATTACCGTAATTGAAAACTTGACATCATTACATATTCCATGCAGTAAATTGGATTTTATTTGACCAACCTACATAAATAAAGCTAATACGCGGAGTGTTTATTTTGTGCTTTACAGAAGTATAGCGATATAACAAACTTCTACGTTAATTTGCATTTCATAATATAAAATATCATGAAGATAATAAAATACTTAAGTTGTAGGTAAACCATTTACAACCTGTAACAGCATGTTGTTACTGAAATAATAATAAAAACGCGTTGCAGAATAGTGTGTAGATTTTCCACAAAAGTATTTAAAATTTGTATAGTGCATTCAGTATAGCTATTCCATACATCGAACCGTGTGTATTCGGTACGCTACGCTATCAAAACCGCAACTGTAAAAAGCTAAAACTAAAACTCGCGAGCGGAACGCGAAAAAATTCATGCGTTATCCCGACGAAAATAGCAAAATACCGGGCAACATATTAACAAGTTTGCTTATAATATATTTGTTTAGAGTACTTACCATCAATTACCGCCCACATTAGGTACTTGGATGGTCGTTATCTGAATGCAATCCCGCCATGGGTTATCCGTCGCTGTATCAGATCGGCGCCGCGGTGGGAACGCAAAGCTCCGTGTTGGAAACCAAATGTTGCATGTAATATCGTCTGAAAATTGCACTGCATAAAAAGAACGTGAATACGATTGATTGGTGCTTTCAAGAACCCATTATAAACGCGTCTGTGAAACGTGTCAATACAAATAGATTTGTGAGGATTTTTGCTTATATATTTATAACCGTATCTCTACATTTTGACACAGATAATTATTTAATGCCTTGTATATTGATTAATTTTCTGAATTAACAAACGGTATGTTGGCGAAATTTCCTATATTTAAATAGGTAATGCTTTGAAATTACCGTAGTTGAATGTTGCTGACGATTTATGCGTTGGTTATGATAATTAAATAAAAGATGTATTGTACTTAGATGTCGCGGGATATTTTTGTTAGTTTTGTGAATGAATGTCTGTAATAACTAATATGTATTTTTGTTTATCAATATTATATTATTGAATCTTTATTTTCTATGTCGACGGCGCTGGCGCGCGGTAAATCTCTAAAGAGATTATGTTTGTGCCAGTTTAATTTAATTTATAATGAATTGTATTATTGTAGTAAATATATAAATAAATAAATAAATAAATAATGTTTAGACAAAACCATGAAAATAAATTATTGATAAATCTATCTAAATAAATCTACATTTATATTGAAATTGCTACTAATCAGTGTTTATTTAAGGCATATTTAAATTAAATAACTATCTATAGCACAACAGAATCTAAACTAAAGATAGAAATAGTTTTTTTTAGATTTGTTTATGACTTTATTCGCGTTCAACACTGAAACAACTTACGACGATTTTGAATGCGTAGTAAAGAAAGTGAAACAAGAGAAAGTGTTTATTTCAATTTGTTCGGGCTTAACCCGTACGTGTGTATAATTAATTAATATTAAATAAAAGAATTATTAAAATATAAAAAACTTGTAATGAACGGAATATAATAACTATATAATGGAAGAGTCATGCGAGGATGCTTAATGACCGTCGGCGATGAACTGATTTTAATAATTATAAAGTGTAAAATATTGGAAACAATTTGTGCCTTATTGCACTTTACACACACAATTTTTAATTAAACACCTTATATACCTACTCGTGGGCAAAGTCGCGAACTTCAGATAGTATTCCAATGTGATAATTATGATCTTGATTGATTATATTTTTTTACGGCTTAGAGTGAAATAAATTATAATACATGAAAATAACGTAACGATTAAATCTCTTAATTCGCACTGCGCTGGCACTCTGTCATTTGCAAGAGATTATTTTAATTTCATTCGATACGGCTATCGTCACCCAGCTTCAACGAAATAAAGATTAAAACGTTCATGTTTCATTGCACACAGAATCGTATTTTATTAACTTGTTTTATTGAGTGACTTTATTTAAACTTACATAATTATATCATATAATTAATCATATTAATTTCGTAGAAGTGTCGACATCAACTAAAAGAATATAATATACTCCAAGTTAAATTTCATTGCGATACTGACATTTTCCGGGATGACCCCGGCCATTCATGCCGTAGCGCGAGACGACTAAATTAATATTAATTTGATTAATATAGTTACAGCGAAATTGCATTACCTACTCGTACATCGTGTTTCTATTTTTGTTCGTAAAGTTACGCAGTTCGTATAAAAAGTTATAAAAATATTCCAACCGACGCGGACGGTCTTATTATGGAAATGTCTGGACAGAGAAGAATGACAGATTCAAATCAGTTCCTTACATCTTATGATAGGTTCGGTAATAGGCATAAATATTGATATCAGGAATCCATTGCCGGTGGGCACATTGTCTGAACACCTGCCCGTGAGTCGCTGCTGCGAGCAATATCCGCGGGCAACCCGGCATAAATAACCATGATGTTTCAATTTATATTCATGATATTAGTAAGTCAAATGGAATGTACGTCACATTTGATTTCCTTTGTTGGCAAAATAAATACAAGCGATGAAAACCACTTTTTCTGTATTCTTCGTGCCACTTATATATTCATAGATGGGAAATTTTCAAGATTCATGAGGGTTTCGTGAGAATTATTTAGGTTTATTCAGCAATAACATTGATATCAATCCACGTATACTTGTACTCACAACATTTTTTCTCGTAGAGATTGATTTTTGAATCTCTCTTGCTGTTCGTATGCGATAGCTTGAGTGTTTTAGAAATCACTTTTTGATTGATTTACGAGTGATTTTGCTGATATATATCAATTTAAGCGTCAGTACCAATTTGTCTGTCACCGTGTTACGGCAATATTTTACGACGTCATAATTCCCATCATCCTTATGACCCATATAACGGGAAGAATTGATTAATTGTGAGCTGAATAGCAATGACTCCTGTCAACAAGATTAATGTTTTACATGTACACAAAAACGCGGACTTACACACAAAAGTAGGAGATAGACACTGTTATGGCACAAGGAATAGAAATAAAATTGAAATGCCATTTTATAGGTTAGCTAAAGTTAAAAATTCATTTATGGGCCAAGGTATACGTTTTTACAATAGAATTCCTCATAGTATTAAAGAGTTTAGTAGTGTTAAATTTAAAACTTATTTAAAAAATGTATTAGTTCAGAGAGCCTACTACAGCATTAAGGAATATATGGAAGATGAAAATCCATGGAGGGTTGTCGCGTAAGAATAACAGGACAGTTCTTTGGCATATTATGATAATATATAATATTATGTAGTTAGATGTAAGTAACATGTAATGTAAAATTATATTGTATATGGACATGACTTTAAAAGAGCAACTATGGAGTTTCTTGCCGGTTCTTCTCCATAGATACTGCTTTCCGAATCGGTGGTAAATTTAAAGAATGTAATGACGATTCAAAAGTGCTTCTGGAAGAAGTCTAATTGAATAAATAAATGTTTGAGTTTGAGTTTGAGATTGAACTGCTAGCACCATTTCGATTTGGAGTCGTATAATGTTTTACAGTAGTAATGCAGTATTGTTCGTTTATACAAAAACTAAAGCAAGGACGTATAGAATTAAAGAATTGGAATTCGAATTCGAAAAAGATAAAAGGCGTGACAAAAACGTGGGTCCATCGAATGTACGGGTCTTTGTGAGGCTTTGAGTATTTCAGACTAGTCTAGCGAGCTTGTCTCGTCCGGTCTACCTTTGTGCACTGAAGAGCTTCTGCTCCACCGAACTTTGATTTACAACACTAATGATGTAGCCATTTCCAGTTTAAAACTACTATTACCTGATCCCTTTTGATAATTTACAGCATTTGGCAGGATTTACGTAAAGCTTTGAAAGGAACTGTGCCTAATGGTAGATGCACTATCGGAATATCTGCTTTATATTTTGGTTCGTATTACTTGTTTCTTCTTAGTTCACTATATGATTAAAATGCTTGATCATGAAGGTTATTTTTTCATTGTCGTGGTTTTTTATTTCAGTTTGAGACGGATCATTTTAGAGATGATTTTCTGTGCTTGTTCAAGTTTTGTGGCTTACTTTAAACTGACTATAAAAAACACAACAATATATCAATTTATACAATATCAATGAAGATAAAGGCATTAGATCTTTAAGAATTTCGAAGGCAACTTGAAATTCTCGCGTGTTTTGGCTTTACACATTCGTATTCGTTTTCCTTAAAAAATTGGTTGTCTGTAAAATCGGTTTACTGACGATAGTTAAACGTGACAACGTCCGATTGTGCTTCTTTGTCGCTCGTTCCGCGCTCTCGCTTGCACTTCAAGCCTTACATGGAACGCCTCAGAGCGAGGTAACGCTGCATGAGTCAAGTTTTTTCGTGCGTGCAGCCGGCGCTATCGAATTATAAGACGTTGTCATGTAGATGTAGATGTAGATGTTTTCAATGAAAATATGTATATGTGTGATAGATTTGTGTCATAAAATCATACCCAAAATAGAGACACTTCATCATGGGTGATGGGCAAAATATTTAGTAAGCGTACACGTGCATTTTTTATTTGAATTCGCATCAAAAGTGAAGGGTGTAGCGTAAAAGCGCTTTACCGCTGTTCCACCTTTATACACTCAATTCAGTACCGTCCTCGCTAGCACGAATCGAAAGCCGCTTACAAAGTGCTTCAGCTTTTATTTGAAATAGAACTGTAGCAATTGCCTTCTCCATAATTGCTTTTGCGTATACTCATAATTTTTGCGCTGTGAGTGGTACATACGTAAACAATAAGCTAGAGGTCCTGTTAGGTATGAGGAGTGTTTTCAGTGGCCTTACCTATGTATGTTATATCTTATTCGTGTTAAATATAGTACCTACTATCGGTTCGTGCCGATTTTCATTTAGATCTATCGTTATAGCTCCCGGGAAAGGGAAAAAGAAAATATAAACATGTAAACATAATACTCACGTTAACATAACCCTAACGTTTCCTTACTAATGGTGAAATAATTTAACAAATAGGGGGGATTCTGGATTCTGGCGAGTACCTACGCTGCATATACAGGAAAGTTGGAAAATCCTCCCTCCCTTTTTTTATAATTTGTGTTATATTTGAAATTTACCAAAAGGTACTACGTTAAAATGAAAAAAGCTAGTTTGACATTTAAAAAATTTCAACTGAAATATTTTTCTTAGAACTTATAAATAAATATTTTGGTACTCTTAAGGTATGACTGACTTCGAGTATATAGAATAGGAAAGATGCTATATTTTTGTTGATTAGACCACCTTTTTAATCACGTATGTTACAAAAATAATGGCATTGATAGGCATTAAAGCTCTACGAGCTCATTAAAGCTCTCATTAAAACTTATGAATTTATTACAAATCACAATACTATTGCAAATTGAAATGCAATACGTCAAAATAACTCCTTTTACATAGCCTAATCATATACAAGCTTTAACCAGTCTCGTTATATAGTCAAAATTTTAATTCTATAATATATAAACGGTAATTTAATTTCAATATTAATACAAACAAAGTAACTCTACATTTATCAGGTACCTAGTAGGTAAGTACCCTAATTGCCTTTAAATACTTACTAATTTGTACTAAGCCTGGATGTTTTAAATTGAATACAATACACGGTTTACTTGGAAATATTTTGTACAATACGTTGAAAATTATTAATCTTTACAATTATTATGTTAAGACCATATTTTCCAGAAATTCAATTCGCAAAGGCTGTACAATTTTACAATAACTACACCACAACTGTTCAAATGAAAATAAGCCTCTTCTTATGTTTCTACTAAAATCAACCAAAACAGATATTGTAGTTTAAATTTATGTGCTTCGAATTTATATTGAAAATACAAGTACTTGAGCACTGCCTGCTTTACGTATAAGTTGCATTGTTTTAATTTACGTATTTATGTCAATTGATCTATTAATCGAGTCAGTGGGCTGTAATAGGGGAGTATGTGTACGAAGCGGGTGGTTTAATGAGCGGCTTGTTGTAGTTTGACAGAGTGATTTAATATCGCGCCATGATCGTTTCAGTAAATCGGGATTAGTTTAGGGCGAGTGGAAATCGTGAATTATTGCAAGAATATGTGGGGCGCCGGATTTTTCGTACACTATTTCAGGTATGGTAGAATTTATCGATGATTGATTTCTCGATAATATTGCCATTTATTATGTTATGGACATTATACTTGTTCCGTGTAGTCATTAGACTGTAGGGTATAATATATCACAATCATTATCGTGCAACGAAATTAAAAGTTAATAAATAAAGAATATAAATTATTCGTGTTCAGGATTTCATCCGCAATTGTTTTGGTTTGTATCCATGTGCACGTATTCATTACTTAAACGGTGGGCATTAAGGTGATGAATTAATTTTTCTAACATTTACGGCCCTTTTCAAACCTTCGTAATTTTTATATTATTAAAGTTGTCGTGATGAAAATTCTTGACAAGAAAGTTCAATAGTAACACAATACGTCTACCGTTTTAGAAACATGATTCCATGATATTTTCTCGATAGAAAAAAAATACAAAGTTATCATTGTTATTTTTTTTTAATCTCTGGCATCTTCAAAATAACAAACGTAAAGTTACGACTTTTTGGATATTAACTATAAAATATACAACCTATACGTCTACCGTGTTAGAATTTTGAAATATGCGATGGTTTTGAAATAAACAAGAAATACTTGAAATTAGCGCGCGACCAGCCAATATAGCGAGAGCCGCCCTGTACCTTCCTACCCCGATCGCTGCACGAGTCATTCCCGCTACGGCCGTCACACGGGGAACTTGTGTCGCTCGCGCAATCGTAAAAAAGGGTGACAACACGATAAGACAAAATGAGACAAATGGGGACAATAAAGAAAATAAGAAGAAGAAACATAAAGGTTGGAGGAAAAAGAATGCTTACAATTGGAACAAATTAATGAAGTAAGTTGGTTTTATTTTAAATTTGATGATAATTGTATTATAGACGATGTTTGATATGTACCCCTGTTTTAAGTACATAACGAATGTGTAAGATTTTTTCATTTATAGCATAAATAATCTGTTCAGAAATCCGGAATCCAGAAGGAAAATAAACCCACTGATTGTTTCACAATGTGAATCCACTCCTTCGTAAGTACCTTTATTCAGTCAAAAATGTATGTTATCAAAGCTCTACTGGTTTTATCGCATGATTCCATTTTTAGCAAAAAGCAACAAAGTGCAAAGAAATAAAAAATCATGGTGAACTTAGTGGAAGTATGGCGGACATAATATGGAACAGGAGCTCATTGGAGTAGTATTATATTTAAAAAAAATACGAAATAATTTCAAGAATTACATTTCTTAGAAGGTGGTAGATAAGTATGTTGTATAAAGAATTTGATGTTGATATTTATTTCATTTATACTTACTACACCTGTGCGGGAAATTGCTTAGTAATAAAACAGGTTTATATTCATATTTACATAGTAATGTGAGTTTTCATTTCGAAAAATTTTGTGTAAGTATATTAAATTGAGTTCCTGGGTGATCTGGAAACACAATTGGGCCCGGAAGATGGCGCTGCAGTCACTCCTCCTAATGACATGAACCGATTTGGATGAATATTTGTGTGCACATTTCATTTTTGTGGGATGATTGGTTGATTCGCTTTCACATTAGCTAATATTATGTATTTTTGTTGTTAGAAAGTAAACTTGATTTAATGTTTATAATACATTATTATTGGTATAAATAAGCCAGTGTTCGTCTCACATTGCTGTACCTGCCTACCTACCCTACCAGGGCCTAACTTTGTTCTGGCTATTTTATTTTGATTATTTGTAATGAATAATTACAATTATAATAGAGTGCAAAAAATAAATACATGCGTCAATATATTTTGTGTTTTTTTTAAACAATTTTTTTATTTAAAAAAATATCATTCCGACCGCGGCTTTGCCCGCGTGTAATTAGATTATATCGTGAATCCTGTCTTATCCCATAATTTGAAAGAAGTGTTCAGTTCGGATAAAAAGTATCCTATGTGTAAATCCAGGCAATTAGCTATATTTTATCAAAATTGGTAATGTAGTCTTGACGTGATTAAGTAACAACTAACAAAAAAATATACAAATTAACATCCAAAGTTTCGCATCAGTTTTACTGTATTAGTGATATTATCTTCCACTCTTGACTTTGACTGAGAAGAATTAGGGTTTATAACTTCTTTCAGAAATATTACCTTTCATTTCTGGGCATGACGTAATTAGAGGTCCGCGCCACGCCGGCGTGCCGCCGCCGAGAGACCCCGGCGCGCCGCCGCCGCCGCCGGGTCACAGAAAAATTGGCGCCGAGTTCAAATTTTGCGCGCGAACCATGTGTCACGCACGCGTTGTTGTCTACAACACGGCAACGTTGCAACTCGCATCGATATAGTAGACAATGTCTACTATATCGATGTACTATATCGATATATCGATTATCCCACCTCAAAGGAAAGCCACAATGAGAGTCGAAACAAACTTGTGTCTGAAGTCGAGTCTTATTTCCAAGAAGTGTCGGATTGGGGCGAACTTAATCTTGTGGAGTTCAATCCCCTAAAGACACAGGTTTGCGCGTTCACCGCTAAAAAGACCCCATTTGTCGTAGAACATCGGTTTAAAAGTACTCCCCTTAGTATATCGGAATCCTCGGAGTTGAAATCTCGAGTGACGTTCAATTCCGCAGTCATTTGGAAGCGAAGGCTAAATTAGCCTCGAAAAAACTTGGTGTGCTCAGTATATCGAGACAGTACTTCAAGCCGGCCCACCGACTTCAGCTGTACAAGGCTCAGGTGCGACCGCATATGGAGTACTGTTCTCATCTCTGGGCTGGAGCCCCACAGTATCAACTCCTTCCTCTTGACCGCATCCGACGTCGAGCAGCTCGAATTGTCGATGACCGTAGGCTTTCCGATAGGCTCGATCCACTGTCAGTGCGAAGAGACGTTGCGTCTCTCTGTATACTGTACAGAATCTAGTATGGGGAGTGCTCTGAGGAATTGTTCCACCTTTTACCAGCCGCAAAGTTCCACCACTGGACCACACGCCATAAAAACCAGTTCCATCCGCAGCATCTGGATGGTTGGCGCTCCACCACTGTCCGCTTCACCCGCAACTTCCTTCCGCGTACGGTGAAACTATGGAACGATTTGCCACCTGCGGTGTTCCCGAACAACTACGACATTGGGGCCTTCAAGAAAAGAGCTTATTTGTCCATAAAAGGCCGGCAAAGCACCTGTAACACTTCTAGTGTTACAAGTGTTTATGGGCGGTGGTGACTACTCAACATCAGGTGGCCCACCTGCTCCTTTGCTTGCTCTGACATAACATTGCCAATAAAATTATTGGCAATGTTTATAATTATCATGTTCATCACTAAAAATATTTTTAAAAAAATATTTTTATTAAAATCAAGTAGCTTAACTAAGCTACTTGATTTTAATAAAAATATTTTTTTTATTAAACTTAAAGAGAGATTTTTCTACTGCCCGCCCACCCCCTAATAACTTTAAAAATAACTAGCCCACGCCGGCGACGCCGCGCCGCGCCGGGTGCCGCACCCGGCGCGCCGCCGCTGGCCTTTTGGACTGCGGCGCGGACCTCTAGACGTAATATCTACGTCAGCATCAAATTCTATCTAAATCCATTCAGTAGTCCGCGTTATTGAGTACCATTTCATTTTTTCAGAGTAACAATATTTTTTGTTATTTTAAAGATTAATTATAACCTGTATTATTTTGTAATAAAGTAAACATTACGAAATAATAATAATTATTAATAATGTCTAAGTAGTTGTTAAAAAGAAGATTATTTGTTTATAAGCAAGAAAATAAAACCAATAAATCAACAATTAAATATATGTATAAGAATATTATAACTGTATGACGACTCCATACATGTTTGTCCCGAGTCGGCTAGCGGCAGCGCGGCGAGTTTGCAAGAATGACTTCGCGCACACCCGCGTTCGCGATAGCGAGCTATTAGACTCCGCCCGCCAAGCAGTAGATTTTTTTTTGTGTATCGTCTTAATTATACGATGCGTACGAATACTCGTCGAACAAAAGCTTTAAATTGTTACGGGGGAAAGGCTTGCAATCATTCTTACTACGAAATGTAGTGTGGGTGGATGCGCATATCATTTAGTTTATCCTTTTGCATGAAACTATGTAAATGTTAATGTTGACTTATAATTAAGTTTTCGTGGAATAAACTTCATTGTAGTCTTTGTGTTTTAAAATTCCTTAATATTTCAAAATTATAGTAGCTCAGAAACTTAGCAATAATAAATTACAATGTTTCTTAAGTGGATGATAGGATAATATCGGCGAATTTCAGATAATATTTTAGTTCAAATCCTTAATAATAAAATAATGTATTATCTTGCTAATATTAACATTATCAGCGATCTGTTTAATACAAGATTCTGCCATTAGTGTTGTAGTTTGTAATCGGCAACATTCCCGTTTTGAAGACCAACTGTTTCTGTATCAACTGTATTGCTATGCTGTAATTACACCTTGAAGGATTTGTAAGCTAGGATCGTGAGTGGCACAAGTTTATATAATATTATGATAATCATAATTATTTTAATGTTTTCAACTTCTTTGTAATATGGTACCTATATACTATATTATGTTGTTATAAACTAAAAGAAACTTTAAAATCTTCAAGTACTTTTGAGTTAAATCGTAACAAACAGAAAGCAACAAGTCTTTATAATATTACCACAATATTACTTTAGATACATAAACGCACGAATAAACGGACTTAAATTAGATAATTAATAAACCACATAGCGTAAAGATTTACTCGCTTTCTCAGAAGCACATCACATCGTCGTTAATATTATACTAATTATGCTAATCCACATTACATCTAATTATTAATATTAATTTATACAAATCGAGTTAATTAGATGCCGCAAGAGTACGATCCTTGCGCCAAGCAGAAACTAAATACAGTTTGCGGGCGCCGGGCCGGTTCACCCACGCGCCTCACGCATCGCGAGCTTTCACATCTCCACGACTCTCCACGCACTTATCTCTACAATGTACAAAACTGGTGCATTCTGTTTTGACATCTAATAAATAGTAATAAAGATTACTTTATCGTAAAACAATATCAAGCTCTTATTTTATGTTGCTTAAACGTAATACTCACATGACACTCTATTTTGTATGCACATTTTTATCGACGAATACGTCGAGCGGCGAGATTTATTTGCCGATATATTCTGTTTAAGAAATTGATGGAAGTAATAATCGTAAGATTTTATGTGAAATTTTTGTAAGGCTATAACACTTTATTCTAGTTACACTAAAGCTTGAAATCATATTTAAAGAAAAGGTTCGGTACTCAATAGATATAATGTACGTTTTATTAAACAATAGATATTTACATAGTACATAATTATGATAAAGCAGCGCTGATCTTGTAGTATCGAAATTACTTATTTAAACGTAAAAAAACTTTTGGAAATAAATTTATTTTCAAAGCACCTCTTTAATTTAAAGTAAAAGCATATAAAATAATTAACTTCAGCAAAGAGCTTTTTGTAAATTCAGAATAAGTATTTTGAAAGCAAGTCAAGTTTATGAGCAACGCAACATACTTTATGAGTTCATTTCGTAAGTTTACCAGCTAGAGTTTAATAATACTGTCGAAATTTTACTGTAACTTTCAGTCACATTAAGTGATAATTTCTTCCGACAACAATACAATTAATGTGTGATTGATATGATAGAAGTGCTAAAATGACTGTAAATAGACGCCGAGCTCCCTTATTTCACATGGGAGGTTAGGCGTGACAGGCTTTAGTTAGCTTCGGCGGGCAGCGCGCGCGCACGCGTTTGACATACGGACATTCCTATAATGTTTACTAACAACTTTCAATGTCACGGGTGAATAATGCCACTTGGATCAATAAAAAATATTGAACTTTATTATTTTTTCATATACTAAATGTACACTTCTGAAACGGTGACGTAAACGCAACAATAAATAATACATTCAATTTTATCAGTTTCTGTTAGTGAGATGTCAACGGTTCGCTCATTTAATAAGCTGTCGTCGGCACTTTATGAGAATCTGGGCACATAAATAACTTGCATAATGTGACAGATACATTTGTATGGGCCGCATATATGAGTGTTTAACCGGCGATTCCGCGACATGAGGCCTTCAATAGTTATTGTTTATTTTATCGCTTTGACGATCTTCGTCGCAGGCGAGATCAGGATTCGCGGTAAAGTAAGAAAGAGGCACAATGTGCACCGGAGGCACAGAGCTATTTTGCCGACGTGCAATTTCAATGAAAGCCTTATCGAGGACGAATGGTCGCTGATGGAAGCGATAGGACACTCGAAGTTTATTTTTACAGGTAAAGTTTTGAGTGTGAGAAAATACAGATCGGAACGCGACAGTCGCACGAAGAGATCTAATCTCTATACAATATATTTGCGGCGTATTTTAAAGGGTGAAGAGGGCGATTTGACACTATTTGTGAAGCAAGATGGATCGTCTGAGAGTTTAAGCGGGGGTACAATGTTAGTGGAGCGACCTCATGCTAAGGAGAACTGTTCGCCTGGCCCGAGACCTCGATTATCTGCTATCTTTTTGAGTGATGGAATGTACGGGGAGTCCGAAAGAGGTCCGACACCGCACCTTCGTCTGTTGACCGACCCGGTACCACTGACCCTATATCATTTGGACAGGATCAATGCTGCAGTCAAAGGTAAGCTTTAAGTATTAATTATATAAAATGAAATATATGTTTATAGACATCGCAGTCCCTATTAATAAAGAAAGGATAAACTTCTTGGAATTCTTAATACAATGCTTTTATTAAGAATTCCAATAATTTATCTAATCTAACTCTGTATAATAAAGACAAACAAAATGGAGAAAACTGATTTAGCGGATCATGTTAATGTTTATAGAGCTATTATTTATGTTAGGAATTAGCTATTAGAAAGGAAACCGTAAACGAATCGAATAACAATATAAAATCATAATTTATTATCTTTATATAGAAGCAATAAGCGATTAAGTAAATAAACGAGTAATAGTTATTTCTTAATGTCCTAGAAATCTACTAAATTATAGTATAGTATGCCATAATATATTATATGCCGTTTAAACGTGAAGTTATTCTATAAGAGTAATTGGATGAACAACCTGCTACGAGGACGATTATTAAAAAAGGGGATAAAAATAACTTGGTAACAAGAGCAAAATGCGCGTTCTATACAATCCGCTTCGTGGAAATGATGTACAATAATGTGTGGGTGTTATATCCATAAAGCTCAGTTTGAAAGCATTGAGATGTGGTTGATCGACATCTCGACAACTGTTCGTTAAGTTAATGGAGTGAATGCGTCCAACGCGTTTGTGTTGAGCCGACAATGCGGTGCAGGGTACTCGACAGTCGTACCTACTGATCGGCTGGGCGGCATTATTGCTGCGTAAATACAATTCAATTAGGATAACATGTTGCAGGCGCGGTAATCGCTTCATTCATCGCTAATTGCCATTGTTTATGCTTTTTTAAACTCACCAGAATTCATTTAAGTGATGATTTAATTTATATTACTCGATTAATCAATAAATATTTATAAATTTTCGCATGCTTAGATTAACTTATTTTCCATGCAATATTGTAGTAGTAGAGTTGGTAGAGTTGTTATAGATGTAGAAACAAATTAAACTTTATATTTTACAGGATATAAATCTTACTCCAAGGAGATAATAATATATCGGTTGCTATGATAAAATTACTATTTAGTTCAAAACGGTCATATTGCGTCATAGCATTTATTTCATTAGTTAAATGATAATCTATTCTACTTTGAAAACGTTATTAATAACTGTGCCATCCCACCGTCCACAAACCAACGTAATTAGGCTGATGATATTCTGCTTTCATGTTTGATACAGTACCGCATAAGCCTCCGATATGGTGGGCATAAATATCACGTTTCCAATGTCTTTAATTAGCCTAACCGTTTGCCCAATATTAGATAGTTGCTAACGAATTCGGTATACTATATATTAATATTTAACCTCTGGTCTCTATGGAATAAAATTAGAGTCACATTTTTCATTGTTATTATGAAAAAATTGTTTAAATTTGGATTCATATAACCCAGTTCAGGAGGTCAAACTTTGCTGGGCACTTTTTGACCTAAAAATTCGGAGAAGATCCTATTTAATCCCCACATAATACGGTGAGATGAGTATCGAGCTTCATCCTACGAGTCCAGTATCGGCGGCATGCAAGCCTTTTGTGTGAGGATTACGAATGCTTTCTGACTTACGGATTATGCATTTCATAAAATAGAGCACTCATAAACAACACTGCAACCCCTTGTGAATGTATTCTCTTTTATGAATAGTAAAGAAGGCGTTTTATGTATGTTCTCATAACTTCGAATATAAACACTTCCTTTAAAGTTTAAAGCAATGCAGTACTGTGCCCACTTTATAAATTGGTTCGAACGAGCGACGCATGCATAAATATTTTAATTAATATTGTCAGCTTTATCCCTTTACAGGTGGTGTTTACAATGTTATAATAACGTACTATTAATTGTTCCCAGAGAATACGTAGGTAATTCCAGTAAGACAGTGTTTCATAAATTATGTAAGAAATACTGTCGATAAATCCACATAAATCTGTCATTGGATGTGTACGGTCTACTATAACAATCCATCGCTCTTTGTTGTCTGTGCAATATCCAGCCTTAGTTGTGTTGGCTAAATAAACGTTCACGATCCGTGAGAATACAGATAAAATAATAAGACCACAGACGTAGACGGTAGAAGATATAATCGGGCTCATTACGTTCAAGTACAATATTTAAACTCACGCGAGGCGAAATAAAACCTACTGCGAGTGCCTTATCGAAACGATTTTTGTAGCAATGTTCATTGCGTCTTAAAATACCCACTCTTATTGATACACCGATATTGTTCAGTTATTGCATATCTTAAACTTTGATCACGAGACGCATATAGAGAAAATAATGGCCACCTTCATTTATCATTATTGAATTACACCACACACGATGGTTACCAACGTTGATATATGTATAAGTAAAAGCATGTTTACAATATGTTAATTATTTTATTTGTTTTCTTTTGAGAAATAATTTTTATTAAATTCATTTTAAATATTGGAGAACACGTATAAACGACTTCTAAAATCAGATTAAATGGCGGATAGATGTAAAGAATGTTATAAAATAATAAAGTACGGCGTTGAAGATTCGTCAAGAGTGCGACCGCCTCAACTCGCCCGCCCACGCTCGTGCCACTTTCCAAATTCCTTGTGTAAGCGCTGCAATCGCTTGTACATGGAACTACAACGGAACCTTTTTATTGGCTTTTTACTCATAAAAATAAATTTAATGTTATAATTTCGTGTAAAATATCATTTATACCTTTTTAATACGTGATAGAGTTAATGTTATATCGATTAGGTCAATTCTTAAAAAGCAAAATTAAATTGAAACATTGAGATGAATTTTAAGATAAATATTTTCAAAATGATATCCATATATTAATGATACTTATGTGTTTTTTTATTATGGGATTCAGAATAAATATACTCACTTCTTGTTCGATTAATAAATTCACAGATTAATAATAAAATTGTCCATCTCAAATAGTAGAGAATAGTAAAATGGTTTTATATTTCTGTTACGCCGTTTTACGATGCTGCCTTATGAATAGCGTGTATTGCGGTAAAAGTAGTTATCCCGGGCGATCTAGCGCCGCGCCCGGCTTCAGTACATGAATATTCAGGGCGCAGTAAGGCGGCGACTCGTTCGGCAATAACTGTTAACTTGGCCCATATTGTGCGCTCTGTATTATCTCCTATCCTCCGGCTATTGTGCCTCCGTTGACCCATGAAGCTGCACTGAACTGGAGATAGTAATATTTTTCAGAAAAGGCATGTACAGTATTAAATGGAACAAACTCGTATGCGCTATGTCCGCGATACGTAGTTGTAAACAATTTTTAATTTGTATTCCGTAGCACGATACTCTAATGAAACGAAGGTTTACGTTTGTTTATGTGATGAAGGTTGCATAGAATTGCGACTTACGAGGCCCCCAGTATACGCGCGGGTCTGCGCTCGCACACGCGTCTCTGTGGCGCCAAGTCGGACTGTTGCGCAACTCTGTGATCCCGTGTGTTTACGAGCCGTCTCGATCTAGAGGCTCTCCTGCTTAAAAACGATTAAAATGCTTTTTTATTTGAACATATGTTGAAGTACAACAAGATACGCCCGACAGGGATATAAAAATGAACGTTCTCTTTTTGTTGTTATTGTGGTACAATTACAACACGATTTATAGTCAAATCGCTACGAGAGATGCCGCTAAGAAACGGAGTATCATTCACGGTAGAAAACACAAAAACGTTCCCAAATGTATTTTAAATGAGACGCTAACTAATGACTACGAGATTTTGTCGTCAGCGGTGTCTGAATCTAAATACATTTTCACGGCTCGCGTCCTGAGCGTTAGGAAGATAAAACGGGGTAGTAAGCCCAATGTGAAAATATACATGTCCTACAAGCTATATATTAGACTGATAATGAAAGGAGACGTTCAAGAATTGAAAAGTCACGTTTTAGTTGGAGATGAGAGAAGTTTGAATGGGGCAATTGTATTGGTCGACTGGCTTAGGACGAATAAGTGCGCGTATAAGTTGTATAGACATTCTTCGGGGATATTTTTGAGTGACGGATTTTATGAGAGCTACGGTCGGCGTCTGCCACGCCTGCGGCTTCTATACGAGCCTCTTCCACTGTCGCTGTATGATTTGGACAGAGTAAATGCTGCATTGAAAGGTAAATATTAACAAGTTTCCGAAGTGCCGCCTTGTGTAACTTGTCGACATAATATGTGGTAAATGCTTTATGCGTTTACTGCCACAGCCTACACTTATTTTCAGGGTACTTTGGATGCAGGTAAACCTATTTCATCACGGAGCTTGATTGTATTTATACACATATGTTTTTATGCAAACCGTTTTAAAATTATTTGACACCTAATAACATACTTTATATTCTTAGTTAAATATCTTGTGTAAAAATAGATTACTAAATGAACATAAAAATATCAGTATATGTATACCCCAGCCTCAAACATAGAGCCAACTTAAAAGAGAGTATTAAGATCATTAGCAGTTTAAATTAATTTGAACTCGTAGGAATGGCTCAAAAAGCCACTCACTTCCTTCGTTCATGCTATTATATTAATAAAACTATTTCTTATTACTTAAACGAACTTTCATGGACGAAAATAGTACAAAAAAGACGGAATTGGCGTCAGTTTATATTCCATTAGACAATGTTAATTAATAATTCAGTTGATTATTCTGAAATATGCACTTGAATGTATTTTTTTCTTAATATTCTATTTAATTGATTTCTTCATCTAGTAATGAAGTTAAAACATATAAAACAGTCATATAACAGTAATATATTCAAAAATATAATTACAATAAAATTGGTAAAATGGTACCTACATATTATGTTGACAAATCCCCATATTGCAGGGATTAAAATTTGTTCGCGTTTAAATACAATTAAAAGTCAACAGAAATGAATTACAGATTAATAATTAAATAATATTAAAAATAACATGCCATTTTATAGATGATAGATGATAGATGCAGATTCTTAGTAGAAATAATAACTAGAAGCTTAGAGGTTTACTTAGTACGGAATATAATATAAGGTAGAGCAAAAATAGCAATCCATTTAATAATTGTTTAAGTTAAGGGAATGTCACGGGACTAACTTTAATCACTCATTTATAGATGGAAAGTAAATAGCGTAATATAAACATAACTTTTGCGGCTGCGTAGTTTAAAAGTGAAATGACTAGCGCCTCGGGCGACTTGGCCCGATTTTGGTGTAGCTACGTCAAGTAAAGAGAACTACAGCACGACGTTTCATGCATTAATGTTATTATATGTTATAAATGATTTGATTTGATTTGATTTGATTTCATTTTGATTAATGTTATTATACAAACAATATGAGTAATATCCGTTATTAAGCTTGTGAATTCATTTTCAATGTTAGCAAGGCGAACCCCGAATCTACAAAACCGGTTTAGGTACAATTCTTTTGCCGCATTTGGGCCTTACATGGACTACTGAATAATTGTTACTTTGTAAACGTACTGATTTTACATAACTGATGTTTACGTACCTGTATAATATTGTCTGTAGACATTTTTTACATGTAATATGGTTATAGATATAAATATATTGAAATAGACAAGAATTTTAATACTCCGTTACAATATAAAATACGTATAATGCGGGCACCGGAGGAACAAATATTTAAGAAAATATGTGAAGAGATACCCGTAAAGTAAATGTATTTTAATTTACCAATGTAACAATTTTGTAATCTTCTTTAGCACTTAGGTAATTACAGCATTCGGTTTGATTTCATTTATTTCTTAACCCCGTTTCAAATCAACTTGTCACTGTGTACGGCTGTAGTGGGTGGATATTGGCTCTATCTACAACGTGCAATTTACTCCACCACTAACGATCCCATCATTATACCGCCCATTGTGTCTTTACGTAATAATACCTATTCTGTACGTACCTTAACAACTATAATTCGAAGTAATGTTTATAATTTGGCGCTCGCCAACTGTTATTAGTTAATTCGTAAAAATGATCGTATTATGTTTTACGATCACCTCTTGCTGTTCAAAATTATGCAGTTAATATGTTAGCGATTGCAGATAAAAAATAACAATTTGAATTTGTGTGTTGCCTCTTTGTTACTAAACCGCAACTAATTTTAATAAAGCTCGCGTAGCAGTGATGCATAAGAAGATAGGTATACTGGTATATTTCTATGTACCTAAAAAATAAATCACTGAACTAAGTATTTCATTTACATATAATGCATTTCATGAGTTACTGAATACAATAATAGCTTAATTTAATAACTCAGACCCCGGAATCACAGACACAATAGAAAATTTATTGTGTCGTGGACCGATCGGGTCGATCGGGGCTCAATGGGTTAAGCATAGGGGTTAAGCAATAATTCGAAGTTTTCGTACGGGATTCACGTAAAATTCTCGTTTTCTAGTACAGTAGTATGTATATAACATAACTTCATTCAGTCAGCAGAGACCAATATATCCGTATTAAATATTTTTTGAAAAAGAAGTGAAAAAGTGTCAGAAAGGAATATTTGAACGAGTGACTAGAGCTTTAATCGAGGTCAATACCGTTTGCAGCACGGATTGATTAAGCATCGAAAGATTGCGGTCAGTATGTTCTGTTTGATCGATTAATCTACGTTGGCGCTACTTTATGATTTTTTTCATACAGCGCCTGCTAATTGGAGTTAATTAAGTTTCAATCGCACGTAATTAAAGGCGTGTTTGTGAACTTTCACTGGTTTTAACCTGTTTTGTAATCAATCACTATTATGGCAATCTTTTTTTGTTTTTGTTAGTACGCTTGCATAGTTGCCTGAAGTTTTGGCCATGTAAAAATAGATTGAACGCAAGTATTTATTCAATGAGAATTAGAGATTCATTTTAAAATACCCATATTATATAATACAATTCCGAAGTTTCTAGAAAAAGCTTCTGGCGCTTGACACCATTATTAAACGAGACAAACTAGGGTTTAATTTATAGCCTATAATAAAAGCCTGGTATTAAAGCCGCCAAGATAAAAACTAATTATTTTCTTTATCCGGTCATTACAAGTTGTTGATACACATTATGCGGTGGGTTAAATGCAGTAATTATGATATTCCAGCTCTCTGTGTCCTGTAGGTTATAATGAATCTTACTGCTTTAAAATAAAAAGGAAAGTTGTGTGGGCAATTTGCATATTGGCACTATCAATTAGCAATTGACAGTTCAGTGCAATCGGGTTCTTGATTGTAATACATCTTGTAATCTATTGCCGTAAGCTGCATTGTGGATATATTATAAAGTTGAAGAAAATTGAGTTTTAATCATCTTGCATTAAATTGAAAAATAAGTTTTCACTACCCTATAAACATAAATGAAATAAGCCTTCACTTGACAGTTTCTATCAGTATGTATTTGGCTTAGTATTTGGTATGTATTCAAAGAGAATAAGAAATACAATTAATAATTCGGTTAAAACTATTATTGACCTCCAAATATTAATCTTAAAAAAATACAGTAGATCTTATTTCATGTGAAAGAACAATGCCCTAGGGGCCTAGGTCGTTCGTATAAAATATTTTAGAGTAGACGTTTTTATAGAAAATAAAAAATACGATACAAGGCCGGAATTGATCGTGTTTTTCGCCTCATTCCTAAAATTTAGAATTTTTCCAAATTGAATGCATACTGCATCACAAAATTTCCTATTGTAGTGTTGTCATAGTACTAGTTTATTTTAATGAAAATTTATATTTTACCAAATTAATTTACTATTTATTTTACTAAGTAATTATGTTACTATTAAAATATTTCTATCTCTATAAACTATTTGAGTAAGTATTTACTTTTGGGTTTAGGTGAAGGAAAACAGAAGAAAAATTATTATATAATTTCATTTAAATGATGTTTTCACACTTATCTCGATAGCTTGGTTTAATTATTATCTGTATTCATAAATGATATAAAATTACAAGTCATGCGATGTTTATCAGTGCGATTACATAAATTATATCAAACATAACAATGTATAATTATAGTATTGGTTATTAGCTTATGAGGAAACAAATTAAAAATTAAAAGTAGGTATAAAAACATTAATTGCTTTTATGACGCATCTCAAATTTTATAGACACCATTTCTACTTTGTCAATTTTATGTATAACCTTTAAGGCAATAATATAAAGAGCACGAGCTATTTTTGCACAGAAAACATATTTCATATATGTAATTTATAAAAGGAAATACCGTAACGCGTGTAACCTGTTTCTTCTTCAAACGATCTGAGAAGGATAAGTCATGCAAATTAAATAAATACTGTCCTAAAAGCCCACGGCTAAAGGGATAAAAATATATATTTTACGCGTTTTCCTTCGCCTTAAGAAATTATATGTTTACGTAAGTTTCAAATATTAACTGAGTCTAAAATTATAATGAGGAAGGAGAGGAAATAAGGACTTTTCTTTTTAATTTGTGTAAGAATTACTTGTTTCTTAAAACTAAGCTAAAACTAAAAAAAATGTATTTATTTTATAAAAAGAGAATAATATGAAAATGTATTATTATGCTTGTGTTGATGACTGTCAAAAATTAGCGGAACAAATAATAATATAATTAATCATGATAGATTCTCACAAGACACAATCTTATAACAAATAAAACAGCATTTGAGTAGATAATATATCAGTATTTATTAAAACAAAAATACTGCACACCTATAATATAAATTTTGTCGTTATCAGCGATGTGTTATCAGTGATGCAAAAAATATTTTTTTAATATATTATTGAGTATATTATCTCTTATCTTTTGTATATTATTTAAAAATTACTGCACGAAGCGAAATTAGTAAGTAACTCTTTAGGTACACATTAACACAAATTATCTCAGTTGATATAAATATTATGAACCAAACAAGAACTCAATTTTTTTAATGATGATTAATATTATAATTTACTGCGAGCTTTATCCTTTTCCACATTAGCAATTATTTCTTTGAGTTTTCTTCGTAGTATTTTACCACTAGCAGTTTTCGGAATTTCGTTGACAAAAATGACACCTCCACGTAATTTTTTCCACGGTGATACCTAGAAAAGATATACAATATTATTTTCGGCACAAAAAAGCATATTCGATAAAATTACAATTTTTGGTTGCAATTTTCCAGTCAGAATAATTAACGCTGGCGTTTTAAATTGGGTCTTTGTATTATTGGCAATATTAAAAAAGGTAAGTAACTAATATAACAAGAAATATAAAAAATAAACCTTTGAATCGACATGTTCTATGAGTTCTTTCTCTGTGACTCGTGAATTTGGTTGCTTAACTACAAACGCCGTAGGGAGTTCTCCGGCGGACAGGTCAGGTTTACCCGTCACTCCAACATCCATCACACCGGGATGTTCTAAAAGCAATGCTTCCAATTCTGATGGTGCTACCTGAATGTAAAATATAAAAATTAATAAAATATCATTATTTACGCTGTAGATTACTTATTAGTCGAGTTTAATAGTGAATGAGTGATTGTGTATATAATTAATATATATTATACTGAATTAAAAATTAAAGTTTCATTATTTAAATATTAAATAAAGTACAATTATTGCTGCTTATGATAAGGAATCGTGAAATGATTATATATTTAGAAAATGTATAATCATAATATAGAAAATTTATAATAATATAAACATGTTTTAATATTAACAAAAAAGAATATCATTATCAACAAAAATAGCATTTGAATAAATAAGTTTACCACATACGATCGATAATCACTGATAACAAGTTAAACTATCTCACCTGCCACGCATTATACTTTATCAGTTCTTTGATCCTATCGATTATGTAAAAGTATCCATCTTCGTCATAGTATGCAATGTCACCGGTTTTATAAAATCCATCTGGTGTAAAATTACTCTCGGTAGATATTCCTATGTAACCTTGAAATAGAACTGGTCCTTTCACCTGGATTTCACCTGGCTCACGGCAACCTAATATTTTTCCTGTGCTAGGGTCAACTACCTAAAAATGGAATATTAACTTCATATAACTTCATCTCATCAGAAGGTCAGTACCTAATAAATTTTTCTCCTTATGTAGAAATTTATTAAATAGTATCTACCTTTACAATACATCCTTCAGCCAGAGGTCCAACACTACCTTCTTTAGGAGTCACTTCTGAGTCCTCAGTGAGAGCGCCTGTCACTTCTGTCATACCATAACCTTGTAAGACGCGCTTAAGATGTGGATATCTGTTAAAAATTAATTAATTGCCTTATAATGATTTGAATATTAAATGTTTTTTGTTTGCATGCCATATTATTCACGATGTGAATTCCGATTTTCACAATTGTAAGATTATCCGGCTCTTACAATAAGACTCTGTATTGTACTCCGACAGACAGACTTGAGAAAGAATAGTTTTTTTGAAATTACCATATAGTTATTAGTCCTAACTTCAATTCTAATATGTCAAAAATGTGTTTAATTATGGATTGTGTTGAATGTGCAATCGACATCAATTGTTAATTACCTCTTCTTGGCTTGATGTATTGTATCTAAATCAATTGGAGCCCCTCCGGATATAATGATTTCCAAGGAACTAAGATTATACTCGTCAGCAATCTTCGATTTACACAGCATTACTAGAAGTGGTGGAGCTATTATTATTACCCCTATCTGGTGAATATAAATAAAAAGTTTTGGTAATAGTACTGTCATAAATAGTAAAAAACATGCATTAAATGAACGGATGAATGATGAAGTTTTAATATTAATATTAACCTTGTATTTTTCAATGGTTTGTAAATACTGTCTCTCTTGGTATCTTGGTAGATATACAGTTGTTTTTCCACGTATGGTGTCGTCCAATGCTTTTGCGATTCCCAAAGTACTTGACCATGGAGCTACTTGAAGCATCAGTAAATCACGAGTTAGCAATCTGTAAGAAAATATAATTATGTTATAATATAGGAATATCTTATTCGTATAAACTTGGTAAACTTCGTTTGTAACTTAGCGAATATCTTATATCTACCAATTTTTAGTTTGATTGCCTTGATGGAAAATAATTGTTATCAACTGGTAATTATTTGTTCTATTATTGATTGCCACAAAAAATATTGGAATTCCGATTTAATTACCAAAAACATGCATCACTTGACTATTTTTTTTACAACTTATAAATTCCATTTCCTACTTACGTAGGCCGTTGGCTGACAACGATAAAGTTTAAATGACTTAGTTTTGCTCCTTTTGCGAGGCCAGTAGTCCCCGAAGAGTATAGTATCATGCATGTGTGAACCTCGCCTTAAACAAATGCATACAACTTTTCAAACAACATTATTATTACCATCAGGAAAAGCAAGGCATTGTGAATTTGTCTCATCCATTTACTCTTTGATAAGATATAATAACAATTGGTCGTGTCTTCATTGCTTTAATTCATTCATGTTTGAAATTACCTTCAAAATGAACTGGCTTAAAAGAATCTACATCAACGTAATTGTCTGCTAATTGTTTGAAATCAAGGTGTTGTGGCATAACGGGTTGTTCATCAAATATAATGAATTTTTGTATCACATTTTCCGCTTGAAGTCCCTCATAATATTTTTCGTATGCATGAGTTGACAGGAACATAAACTTCGGCTTTGAAATATGTAGAGCATGTTTCATTTCACCTGAAGGTAAAAAAAAAGCTATCTTATTATTATTTATTGTTTGCATTGAATATTCTTACTGATAAGAATGCTGAATTTGTGCTGACACAAACGACAAAAAATGAAATCTTTAAAATATCTAAAGATTATTAAAAAATACAAAACAATACATTGCTGAACGATGGTTTTCCAATTTTTAAGGTTTTGATGATAAAGTGTATAGTGTATTTCAAATCGATTCTTCTGCTTAAAATTGTGATTCTATATAGTGTCCTTACTTATATTATATGAGCTGTTAAAAAATGTAATAATCCCTCCAGAGCAAAATACAGCTAGAGTCGTTATGATATATTCAATCCTGTTTTCACTGCATATAGCTACCACATCTCCTGTTTTGATCCCCAAATTGATAAGGCTAGAAGCGGTATTAACCACTTTTTGGACCAACTCTTTATAGGTAATTGATTCATTTGTCAGTCCGTTAATCTAAAACAAATGATATTGTACTTTAAATTCAACTCTTATCACATGTTACACACGGTGACAATATTCTGTCGTTCAAATCAAACGTTATCTAATAATAATATTACTACGATTTTCGTTTATAAACAATGATATTAAACAATATATTATTATTTCTCAATGTATATTTCTCTCTCTCTCTCAAATGTATATTTATGCTATTTTATTTAAATGAAATCAAGTTAGGAAGTAATAACACACACATTTTTTTCTTGTTCTTACATTGAAAATAAAAAAGGGTTAAGTTGAGATAAAACTTACCAAAGCGATCTTATTTTTAAATTGTTTAATAGCATCCAAGAAAAATTTGCCAAAGTTCATATGCAACGGTATCTTCAAATCTTGAGTGCCGTAAAAAACACCATCCTTATATTTGTCACTAGTCACCATTTTTAACATCCGTATTACTTGGCACCTATAAGAATACTGAACTGGTTTATCAAAATTTGCTTATCTTTCGGCGCTAGCATTCTATTCATAGTATGTATTAATTTATACAACATAATTATTATCTTATGCTTATATTAGGTACTAGGTTTCCGCCCGCGGCTTCGCCCGCGCAGTCATAGAAAAACCCGGATAGTTCCCGTTCCCGTGGGATTTCCGGGATTGCGTCATTTTCCCGGGATAAAAAGTAGCCTATGTCCTTTCTCGGGTATCATAATATCTCCATACCAAATTTCATGAAAATTGGTTCAGTAGTTTAGGCGTGATTGAGTAACAGACAGACAGACAGAGTTACTTTCGCATTTATAATATTAGTATGGATGTTGTAAAGTTGTCTTTCGCCTTTTTTACTGTTTTGGTATTTAATTTTGGTATGTTGTATTTACTAATAGAGAAACATAATGGTTATTAGTATCGGTATTTAGATAGTTTAAATACAAATTTAAGTCAACAACATTAGTTAACTAAGTTACCTTAAATAATGTACCTAATAAATTTCCTTAGATTTACTTGACTAGATTTAAGACGAACATCTAGTAAGCCTTATGAAAACATAAGAGCGTATTTCCTCTGCACTAATACGATGAAGAGGAATTTGGTTGCTTGTATTAGATAAACTGATATATATATATATATATATATATATATATATATATATAATTATACTAACGAGGTTAAATAAGGAGGTTTTTTAATTCATTTTTTGACGTGACAACGTCTTATAATTCGATAGAGCCGGCTGCACGCACGAAAAAAACATGACTCATGCGGCGTTACCTCGCTCTGAGGCGTTCCATAGTGCAAGCGAGAGCGCGGAACGACCGACAAAGAAGCACAAACGGCCTTAAGACGTTGTCACGTTCAACTATCGTCAGTAAACCGACTTTACAGACAACCAATTTTTTTCCTCTTTATTTCTGACTTAGGATATTTTTATATAGATATAGACATATAGGCAGGTTGCCTGGTGGAAAGTGCCCGCCGTCGATAATCATTCAGAATTTTAAGGATATCCTGAATGGGTTGCTGGCGTTTAAGTATTTTAATAAAAATCTTATGAAGTTGAACACGGAAATTTTGAAACATCAGCACCATATTTTAACTATAATGCATATTAAGTGTGGGTTAAGAGCTTCTAGTTTCGCACTAAATGATAACCTTTCTTTACTTTGTCAACACCAGTTCGTGTTATATCAGCATCGCTACACGGTAGAAGGTAAACCGAAATGTAATTTGTTAGTACGCCCGCGTGACTCTACCCACGCACTGCGTTAACGCACTATTACTGGGGCTATTCTAGAATATTTTCATCGTAAAGTTTGTTTAAATAATTTATGCTCTTAGAAACTCACCTTTTAACTGGCTAAACATTGCTGTATAAGCACAGATTACTGAATAGACAGGTAAGTATTTGTATTAACCTATTAAATGCTTTTATTTTAATTTATTTATAGGATGTTTGATAAAAAAGGTAACGTAAGATTTATCTGAATATTATACTTACTGGAACAATAATACACAAACAATATTAAAGTAAAAGTTACTATTTCATTTAGCTCTACTTAATTACTATACCTCTCCACTACTCTCTACCTTACCTGTGTTGTATTCGAAAGAAATTCAGACGAACTTTATTTCATTACAAAAACAACTAATATTTATGTAAATGTAAATTCTAATGCATAGAAACACCCGCATGTCCTCTTCTCATGGCGGTGTGACTCATACTACGAGTATAAGCCGTAATAATTTTGTGTCATAATCATATCGATAAACGGAACTAGTTCTAGTTAATAATCCTACACAACTAACATAAAATTATAAATGCAATTTATTACAGACGTTAATAATGATGAGTAAAGCTATTTTATTGATAATTGAATCATGATTATCATAACCTAATTATTTGCTATCGGTACCATTGAAGTACGTAAATAGGCTTTAGGCAATTTTTTTAATGGAAATTATTTATTTATTAATACGCAATTAATTTAAGGTCATACGCTTTCATATCACTACTTATATGATTAAAAATCATGAAGTTTCAAAATCATTGCCAACAAATTGTAGTATTTAAAATGTATTTTTCATAATACCTTTATTTACCGTCAATTAATAAAAGATAGTAATACTGTTATAATTTTATATTCATGGCTAAAAATCTAAATTACCTATACTAATGGGACAATTTCATAATGAAATTATGAAAATTGCTAATATAATAATATGGTTTTACCTAATCCTGTTGAAACATCAACGTTATTAATATGTCTCATTTGCCATATTGTTATTACTATTTTCTTTCAAACCGAGCTTACTGACCGGTCAACTATCAAAATACAATTATTCTTTCACATTTTTCTTAATCATCAATATTCGTAAGAAAAGCTTAGCTTAGTCAATCACCTATTGAACAATTTAAGCATACTAATTACTTAATGCTGGGACCCTTATCGCTATACTTACCATTACCATCAATACAAATTATACACAAACATAAGTTGGTTATATCTGACTAATAATACACTCGAGACATTTACGAGGCTTAACTTGAATTTAAGCCAAAACTAAGCAGTAATGTTTAATTTCAAACAACATAACTCTTGTATGTCCTTGTCTTTATTTATTGCAACTGGTTCTGCATTAGGAATTAAAGTTATTTTTGTAGGTATTTCGATCTGTTCTAAAATATAATAAACATGAATAGTATAGGATGAAAATAAAATAAACAATAGTCCTTTGCACAAAACTAAAATCTACTTTTCTACGAACCCGGTTATTTTCGGTTAAAACGAGCAAAAATTGACGATACATTTTTTTCCTTTTATATTAAATAAAATCAATTGAATATAGCAGTGCAACCACGCCGTCCGCGGCCAGTCTTTCTACTCATGTGGCCAAACATCATAATGACTTTACTTTACAATTGCCGCATTTACAACCTTACAAGTCTCAACAGCGGCAATATTACGTGTCAATAATGCTGGGAAATTAGTTGTACTATAAGTGTAAGTTAAGAGCTGAGGCGGTTTTTATTGAAGACAAAATTAAAATAGGTATTTTGAATTTGGTTGTATTTATACCTCTATCTGTGAAGTGTGAACTAAAAATGACTATGTTGCGTAAGCTCTTTGAGAATATGACTTGTATATGAGTTGGAGCTCATTCTGCCAAGGACATATTTTTATCATAGATGTTGTGGTGTATTGTAATGTTTCCACATTGTCCTCGTCAATAGGCTCATAGTTTGTAGTCGATTTTAAAAATAAATAATCGAATCCTTGATGTAAAACGCCAGCACCGTACCACTTAAGATAGTGGCAATAGTATTCGGTAACTTAACTAAATTGTAACTAGTGGGAATACGATACTTCAACTAATAAGCTATTAATTCGATGATAATTATTACTAAATCGGATCGCTCGTATGAAATGCCGTGGTAAAGTCTATATTGTATACAGATACCTAATCAGTTCAAATCTTGAAATGTCGCTTAGTAATTTCGCATATTCACACTATATTGGACGTGACTTCATAGTTATACATAATCATTTGAAAGTTACAGATCTAACGAGGTAAGTCGACACGTTAGTTTGCTCAAAGCCTGTAAGTGGGCGGGTGTGACCGTGAGAAACAAACATTCACTGTCGCACTCATGACTTCTTTAAATACAGTCGACTGTTTAGAGTAATGGTATTTTTATCACTAAATGTTAAGTCTATAACTTATACCGTATGTACGGTTTAGTTTTATGGTGAGAGATTATTGAATTCCTTCCTCAAAATTGAATAATACAGTAGCGTAATACGTTAGGTGGTTAAATTATAAAATAATTGAAACGGGAAGGTTTTAGTGTTCTTTTTTTATAAATTGATCACAAGATTGATCCAAGTTTTCTTATTGAAGTGAAACTTCTTTATCGGGGTTGGAAAAAAAATTTAGTGTAACATTTTTTCGTTACGCGTGACATTTTTCCGTTACGCGCCATCTTTATCTTATTCCTACCACGCGTGATTGGACGAATTTCTGCAGTAAAGTTGCATATAGTTAATTATTTTTTGAAAAATAAGGTCATAAAGAAATTTCACTTCTTACGTGCGTAGGTACACTAGTACACGCACACATTTTTTTATTGTCTTTTAGAGTCAAGTGAGTACGAAATAGGGAAGATTATTATTAAAAATACGGAACACTGTCTAAAGTATTGTTATTTTTTATTACAGCTCCTTTATTCACGAAGTCGTAAATAGTAATCAAATTCAATACACAAGTTTTATTGCTATCTTGCAATACACGATTCAATTATTGAATAAATAATAAACATCATAACTCGCATACGAATGTATAGAAAATAGTTTTGCGAAATATTATGAAACACATTCTTCGAACCTCAAATTAGTGAATGAACAGTGGGACATAAAAGATGTCTGGACATTCAAGTGGCTGTGTGCAGCGGCTTTTTGTCTGACTCATTGGAAATAAAACATCAATAATGGATTCTTACATGTTATTATGTTTGAAGAAACGTAATAGATATTTAATAATAAATAAATCGGTTTTATATTAAACTAGCGGTCCGCCCCGGCTTCGCCCGTGGTACATATTTACGTTTTCTCTACATAAAAACCATCCTCGTACTTCAAGAAATAAGTATAATAAAAAAAGAATTATCGAAATCGGTTCAGCCGTTCTCGAGTTATGCGCTTACCAACACATTTTGCGATTCATTTTTATATATAAGATTCACAAAACAAACAAAAAATCCATGAAAAATGTCACATTTTTGAAAATGTTACACCAAACACTTACCGAAAACATTGAAGCAATTCCGCATTAGATTATGTAAACTTTCCTGTTCTTTCTCTCCGAGATGTGCCATTTTATGTGGCCAGAACTGTACTCGAAGAACTTTATGCATTGGAACTTACTTAACTTTCACAATTGTATCCAATGTAACTTACAAAAGAGTTCAAACTTCTTTGATTGATATAGAACTTAAACTGCAGACAGTTTGTTACGAGGTCTCGCCCTCGGTTTTACAATGCAAATTGCGAACAGTAATTTTCATGTACGTATCGTACTTTTAGTTGATTATAAAATACGATCAGACGAGAGAAATAAGAATTTGCTGCGTATTGAATCATATAAAAATCGTGTAATAAGCAGTTTTTATGTGTATGATTTGTAGTAATATATTTATGAAAAAATAGAGTATTTTTTTTAAGTAGGTATACGAAAAATATAAGGCTTTTACAGACAATTTTGCAGTTTGTTCATAAAGCTAGATTGTTGAGACAGTTTTGTGGGCAGTTTGTTCACTTTCTTAGATTCGAGAAATTGTGTTGGATACAATTTTTATATTATAACAGAAGATTTGATAGCATTAATGTTACTTATACCAAATTTTATTTTAAATAAAATAATTTTTACGTTTCATTGAGAAAAATTGGACTTGAAAATATCATAAATGCTAACTTTACAAGGCGCTAAATTTAATATTTAATATTAAGAGCAGAAACACGGTGAATACGGAACTATGTTTTAATGGATTAGTTTAACGGCACTCTATTAGGATACTGTTAATATTATATGATGAAACCTACGCAATATTTTACATTAGACATTATACCTCGACTCTCTAACATATTTAAAGTTTCAATATATAAAATATTTAAAATGTATCTAACTGCCTGTATAAAAATATTCTCGCTTCTAAAATTTTTTCTCAGAAACCTGAAATGGGTTGACAGACTTTAATAAAATGTATTTTGGGAGATCTGGGGTAATAAATAGGCATTTTCTTAATTTGATAGGACTTTTTTAGTTAGTCTTCTTTTAGTCGTCTTTCGTAGACATGAAGTATTGAAGTAGGTACCTAAATCAAATGCATAGTATGTGTGTGTTTTTTTAATGATTGAATATTACCTAGTTTTTTATTAAGCTATTGCATAGCTTCTATCGTGGGCCTTGAGCGCGGGGACCGAATCGAGAAATTCCGTAACGAAAAAACCTCACGCTCCCCACTCCGACGGACACGGAGGTGTGGCTCGAAGGCACGCTATGATTGCATAGCTTTAATGCGGCAGTCCTCGAGTGCCACACGTCTTTTTTTATTTTTTCCCTGGTTTAATGCTTAATGTCATCCTCTTTTTCCATCTGCATAATTTTCATAAAATGCCTTAAGTTTTTGTTCACGTATTAATTTAGATATAATCATTATTGACTCTCCCATTTCAAATAGTAAGTATATCATGAGGAAATTCCTATCGACATGGTGTTTATGACCCGAGATTTACCTGTAAAATGAAAATATGAATGTGCTACTTCAAGTTAAGCGCTCTTTTGGATATCGTCATCGTTTACGTCACATCCTTGATGAAACGATACATTTAATGGATAACGTTATAAAATAGCATCGCATTCTCAAAGATAAAACGGACAAGATTAATGAGCCTAACGTGCAAAACGTTTAAACCCATTTCCAACTGAAATCCGACGAGTCAGTTCCATATATTAGTACTAGCGAACGTTTCTGGCACAAATTTTGATCATTAACCAAATTAGTTAGCTTTAAACCGTCTCGTAAAGCTGGCCGAATCCGGGCCGTTACGAACGAATTGAATATATTACTATTACACGGTAAAACCTCCATGTGTGAAATTGATACTGCTTTGGCCACTGCCTCTCTGATCACAACGTGAGCTACGCTCCGTTTTCCATGTGAATTTTATTTTTAGGAAACATTTTAGTTACATTTATTATTAGAATTAGAACTAAACGATTATATAAAATTCCATATAACAAGTTCATAACATTTTAAAATATATTTTTTCGATTTGAGTAACTACATACATGAATATTGAATATGTATCAAATAAAGACAAAAATAAAGCTGGAACCTCGAAAACACATTCCTGTTGAATTTTTGAAAGTTAATGAAATTTTTCGTAACATATTTCAAACCTCGCTACGCAGATTATAAAATTTGTGTGGTATCCATACTTCATCCATATAAACTTTGCAGCTATCATTTTTTAAAGTTTCCTCAACTTTGTTGTTATAACGAACAATTTTCTAGACGTACCACGTCACCAACTCGTATTTTTGTTTGGCCCATTCCCAGAGCATCGACTCAGTTAAGATAATAAAACCAAGTGTTCGTAGGTGGTCCGCTGCGAACAGCGAATATGGTTACAAGTCTCCATTTTATTAAAGCTTAACTATTTTATTGAATATCCGTCAACGTTTATTCTCTTCTAACAAAAATATAAAATGTAATGTATATTGTATATTTTGTTTTGACGATAGCTCGTTGCGTCGTTTATTTTATTGCGCTATCTAACCGTCCGCTAATTATTCAGCTATCCAGTCAAAAGAAGTTTTGGTGGTTAATTTATTCAGCTTGTTTAAAGCGACTGTCGTGTATATTTAAGAATTGTACCAGAACAACATCGTTTAAATTATAAATTTATGAACATATTCAGAGTCAAATATTGGCTGAATGGTTAATAAGGCAGTTAAGTGGGTTCAACGATTCACCTTTTCTTCAAATATAAGAGTAAGGTTAAGTGATCTGTCCGTTTCACTTAAATGGGTGCCCGCAGCACTCGAGTAAACTGTGGCTGCTTGTATTCACAATATTTTATTATTATGACGGCAACCCCGCGATTAAACAAAATTGAAGACTAAACAACACGAAACAATGCTCCATACTTTGTAGAATTTGAGACTTTATTTTGTCTCAAGTCTAACTTGCTTTTTAACAAATTTGGTCGAGATAAAATTACAAAGAAGCACTTTCAGTTTTTAGTCAAATGAATTGCCTTGAAAGTGTCAGCATTTTATTAAGACTAAGTTATTTTTATTTCAGACTTTAGTACACAATTTTATCCACCTGTCTGATCATTTAGGCAATATTAGATAATATCATACAGACCATGAGTGATTCTAGAAAATTCAAAAATATATTCCAGCGTGAAATCATAAAAGTGGCATTGAATAAACATCGTATTTATGCAAGCCGAGAGGTTTAGTAAGATCGCGTGCGGGTTAGGTGAGGAGCCCTTGTGGCCACTCGGCACTCGGGCACTCGTCGGGCGGCGGGCGGCGGGCGGCGGCCTGAATGCACACTCGTACGAACCGTTTCCACTGCTGTCGAGATTGCTTTGGTTGACGCTTCTGATTGAATTCACCCGGCCCGCCTCGCTCGACCCGGAAAATTAACTCGACCAGATAAACGCCAATATGTGTCAAGTGGTCGCCGGGTAAATGAGGTACTAGGCTTACGGAGATTTAAAATATTTACGTTAACGTTTTCCCGATTGGACTTGCGTGATTTGGGGTTGTAAGGCTTTTATTTATATTGTTTTTGGGGCTATGTATTAGATTTAGTAGTTTTTATATGAAAATTAGGTACACCTCATTGGACAATTCATCGCCTAAGATCATGCTTAATCGATATAAGTAGGTACTTTAAATTATAGGAGCGTAGAATTAGCGCAGATATAGCCTCCTTCAAACAATAAATTTAAAATTTTTTAGCATTAAGGTATTGTCATTGTTGTGTTCATCATAAATACTTACAGTCTTTCTATTTATTATAAAAGCCTTTTAGAATATTATACTTTTTTATTAATTAAGTGTCATAGTGCCGTCCTGAATGTATTCATTCAGGACGGCACTATGACACATTATGGTTAGCTGTTCAAGAAAAAGTCACACTCATGAGCAAATAAAGGCTTATTTTCTACAAACATCGCAGTGGAAATCAACTGGACTTTAATGTGTGTTAGATAAACATAATCTCTAGGAAGTATCTCTAAATAAATCGTCAGTACTCACGGCTCGTTAAGGCAGGTCAGACGTTTGTCACCTCTGTGTACGAGCGCTAAATTGTATCGCAAAGCGCGTGCGTCCGATCGCTGAATTGAGAGTTTACGAACCGGCCTGATTGAGCCCCATTGATCAACACTGTCAGTGTGAAATAATCTTGATTTTGCTACTGATACTCTATACCCACTTAGTGAATAAAATTGTTTGCCACCTAACGATATTTTTGTTATTATTATTGAAGTTTTCCGTATTGCCCATAAACGTGAACGTTGAACGTCGAATACGCGGATAACGTATTTTTTTATTGTTGCTAAAGCGTGTAACGTTCGACTCATGAAGGTTTTTACAGTTTTTACGCTCAGAATATGACACCGTTTTTCGGCACCTGGCCATGTAAATAAATTGTAATTGGTTCTATGAAATTAGTAATTTACTCTTTTTAGAAACACACATAGTTGTCTATAAAATAAGGATGTTTTTAGCTATTGAACTGTAAGATGTATTAGGTATATAATATTATTATATTTATATCCTGTTCGATGATATACGAGTAAAAGTCAGGTAAAAATAAATGATTGTACGTAATAACATTCTCGCCTAGTTACATACGTACTTGTGATGAAAGATAAATGAGTTCAATATTTTAGCTGGCTGCAAATTCGTCTTCGAGTTAGTATTGCGTGCAAGACGCACATTGACTGTCGAACTTGAGTTTCTCTCCATAGATTAGACTGATAAAGACCCTTTACATGTTTATCATTGAAGAAATATATTACTTCTTTACAAAACTTTTTACAACTAGCGGTCCACCCCGGCCTCGCCCGTGGTACATATTTACGTTTTCTCTACATAAAAACCATCCTCGTACTTCAAGGAATATAATAAAAAAGAATTATCGAAATAGGTTCAGCCGTTCTCAAGTTATGCGCTTACCAACACATTTTGGGATTCATTTTTATATTTACAATAGGTATATGACACGGTTCCTCAAAAAAAAAATACAGTCATTAATTATGACAGCTCAAACTTACAAAGATAAACATAAATTGTATTAGATCCATTCAATTTCCATTCATTTAAAGCGGATAAGTTTCCGTGTCTCTATGCTGTCCCGTCTCCAGAAGCGGTGTATTGAGCTAATGTATTAATCGTTTACAAAGTTGATAGGGCATGCGGTCCGATAATGCGCTTAACTCAGCAGAGGGAGCTGTTGGGCATAAATCATTGCTAAGTGAGATTGGATCCGATGTGTGAACTCGTAAATCACCCGAGTAAATGAGACCCTCTGCGATCGGCGCTGGTGGTCTATCTGTAAATAACAATACATTATCGTACCTCAAACTTAATTAAGAATTAAGCTTAATAATTGGACCGCGGTATAGAGGAAGCTGTAGATTAGAGCTTTCAATGGAAATTGTTATAATAATGTTTCATATTTGTAATTTATGACTGGTCTTTTATTTAATATCCTATAATATTATAATGGATTCAATAAATCGACCGAAATCTAAAATAATTTGATCGTGTGATGCATCTGCACCCTGTGTAATCTTTGACCCGGTGTAATAACATCAATATGCCCAGCTACAGTATATTTCCCTAAAGCTAGGAAGATACGTTTTAGTACTGCGTATGAGTAAAAGGTTTACGTCTAAGTGATGAGGGCACGTGGCTTTCAGACTACTTTCATTCCTTCGTGGATAATAATAATCCGGCACGCAAACTTAAAACTACGTCAACTAAATATTTAACCAACTGTCCTTAGTCATTATTCCTTGCCCAAAGTTGACGTCTTCGCTGCTGTTACGCAAAATAATTATATAAACTTAAATAATGACGAGAAGAAGTTATAAAAGGGTTCTAAAGATTATAAGACCAAGGTCGAAGAAAATGGCTAGTTCATTTCTTATCTAGCGCAAAAATAAGAAAGACTTAATAATTATGAAGAGCACGCAAAAAACTTTCTAATTAGGCAATACAAATATTTTCTTTCATGTAGGGATAAAATTAATATTCCCTCTTCATAAATAACAAATTAAATTATAATACAAAAGGCGTGCTTTGCTAATTCAATAAAGTTGGTACTAATTTACGTGCCACAGAGCAATAAAAGTTCCGATATACTGTGGCAAAATAATAAGCCATTATCTGAGTTTAAAACAGCGAATTAATACCACAATTATGCTTAGGACGTTGTAAAGTTTGCACCATTCTTAAATGTAGGCGTCACGCAACTCTCTAAATAACTATACTTACGTAGAAATTACCTATTAAATTCTATTATTAAGAAGAGTCTTGGTAGAACTTGTAATGTTACTTGTAGAACTACTTATTAGTTGTCAATTTTACATACTTACGGGTGAAAGATCAGTCGCAGTATCATTATGTGCATTCCGATCCATATAGATGTGTGCTCTACATTTCTTGACTTTATGACATAAGTATTCTATATTCTAGAAATCTAGAACATAACAAAATAAAATCATTATAATATATTGTATATTATGGTATATCAGATGAGATTTAGGAAATTTTCTAAATGTGTAATTGTTTGAAAGATAAAAAATGTAGAATAATGCCATTTTTTTAAATATTAAATAATATATGAACTAGAGCCCAACCATTGATCATTTTTCAAAGGAAATTAATTGATTGATGAAGAATCACTTTATCTAAAACACGTTATGTTTAAAATACTTCTTTGAATCACGCATATTGTAAATTTTCTCGTTACGTTCATGGAAATAATAAAAACATAATATATAATGGCAGAAATCGCTTACAGCGATAAGACCGCCCTCTGTACATGTTGTTATTTGTATGATTCTTAGTTTATAATCCTGTATTAAGTGTGCAATAAAGTATTTTTCATTCATTCATTCATTCATTCATTATAAATTCCGCTGAAAGCATGATTATAAATGTACATTAAGGGAATTAAATTACATATACCCGGGTTTGTAAATATTGAAGCGTTGCGTTGTTCTAATTAAGTTAGTAGCTCTAATAACATTGCATTACTATTTACATTTGCGTCATTAGCTTAATGATCGCATCGCTAGAGGATAATTTCACCTTTAGGGCGTCTTATTAATGATTAAGCCTTTCAAACGCCATTCCTATCTCATAAAGGAATGATGTATCAAGTCTTCCTAAGTATTATAACTTTAGTGTACTTCAGTACGCTTTTACCGGATATTCCTCTGTTAATAATATTATTTCGGTAGTTATTTGAAATCATTTGAAGATCCACAGAAAGTTTCAGCGAAATCCATTATACAGTTCGTAATTGAAGGAGTTACAAAGATATTTATAGTCAAAGGAACTTTCCGATATTCAATATTAATAGGAATTTGGAAGTGCTACGATAATGACATTGACGTGGATGTGGAACCTATTGGATATGTGGCAGTTGGCACATATTGTTTTAAGATGGCATACGGATGGAAACAATAGGTACTAAACGAAGTTATTAGATTTATAGTTTACTATATTTTAGAGCTATTGCATATACAAGACGTGATCTGTGATTATCCAATATCCATACTAATATTATAAATGCGAAAGTAACTCTGTCTGTCTGTCTGTTACTCAATCACGCCTAAACTACTGAACCAATTTTTATGAAATTTGGTGAGGAGTTTTTATTTCGATACCCGAGGAAGGACATAGGCTACTTTTTATCCCGGGAAAATGACGCAATCCCGGAAATCCCACGGGAACGGGAACTATGCGGGTTTTTCTTTGACTGCGCGGGCGAAGCCGCGGGCGGAAACCTAGTAATCTATAATTTAAGATCTACTATTAAAAACTATTAAAAATACATAAATATGTACTTAAAATTCGGTATTTGCGAATTGGATTATTTTGCAAATCCGACAAAATACAACTGTAGAATAATATAGGTAAAGGAACTCGAACGATTTCGATCCGTAAGCACTTTGTTGTCAATAGCTGAACAGCAAGCACAGAACCGTGGTAAAAAATTGAACAAACTCGTAAGAATGCTAAGTTTTCCATTTTGTTATTCTGAAAAGTACCGAGACGTTCATTTAATGCATATTCAAGTAACTGCATTCATCGTGCATTACATGATTGTTTTCGTTCGCGAAACTTCTATCCCGTAAATGTTTAAAGAAAAGCTTTGGAGATAAAGGATAAATAGAAAAAACGGTCATGACGATTTCGTTTAAATTAAAGATAAAAAAACACGTAGGTACCCCAGAAATATTTGCGTCTGATACAAATATTATTTATAAAGGAAATTAAAAAAATCAGCCTATATTAACTTTTTTCAATTTCATTTTTAAGTGTACAAAAAACTAAGTAAGTAGCGCTCGCTGTCCTTAGAGTTAAAATTTTTTGTTTTAATCAAAATCAAAAAGCATGTAATGTTTTCTTTACCCACATTTTTCAGTGACATTCCAATGTATTTTTTTCACTAGATTCCTATAATTTCTTCTATATATTTCGACGTATCGTTAGATTTGTCATGGTTGTTGTTGGGGCTACTTACGCCACTTTTAACTCAACAATATTCAGCCCGAGCCAGATGGAACAGCGAGTTTATAATAATATCATTATTGTTTTCCAGCTACGCCATATATAAACAAGTAATTTATAACACCTTCACTTTTAGCGTTAGAATCTAGTTAAGTTCAATGCAGATATTAACAGCTAGAGGGCGGCGAAGGCGTTTAGATAATAAATAGCTTTTATATTATCACTGTATATCTTCGGTGGCGGCTTTATTTTATATGGTTTTTATTGCAGCTACGGGTGCGATATATTGCGTAATAAAACGAATAATAATTAAAATTGTGATTATTGCTAAGTGATCTCAATCTTTACCTGTTAAAGTTATTATGCGAGATGTCAAACGGTATTTATGTACACTTAATATAAAATTATTATCGTGGGTTGATTATCTCTGTGTTTTTATTGCCAACATGACACTATTACGAAGTGCTCGTATTTATTATTGTGAAAGTATTTATACTATGGATTGTTTCTTTTGCTCTCCATTGCTAGTTTTGCTTGTTTTAGGAAAGTTCTTCAGAAGGGCAGTAAAATTTTAAGTGTATTTTTATTTCATTTGCGGAATTGCTTGCAAGTGCAATTCTTTTAGCGCAGTATTTTTCTTCGGTCTACTCTATTTTATATTACGAATGTGGTCGTACCAATAAAGTTATTTCCAAAGTTAGGAATAATTTAGTTTTTTCTAAGTTTATGAAATTAATATGAAATAAGGAGCCTTTATTTAACTAGCTGTTCTCCGCAGTCAAAGTGACGTTGAACTTTCAAACTTGCGAATTTATCATGCATATTTTTACATTATGTATTATCTTAAAAATATATACACTATGGGCTATTTCGATCATACATTTTACATTATATTACTATCTTAAACATATATACACTATAGGACTCAGTTATAATAAATCAAATACAACAATAAATAGTAAAATATTCAATAATACCATATAATACAAACATTCTTGGCGATAAAACGATTGCGTTTATTTATATGGGGATTTTAATAGAATATTTTAGCATAACTGTTAGTACTGAGACGTTATTGATTTACACCGAGCGGCATGTAAGTAGTCGGGATCGGAACAGTGACAAAACGTCGATATAGAGATTGTATCTTGGTCGTACAAACGATAATAGCATGAATATTCATCCTCCATACAACCGTACACTGAATACTACTACTATAATATTAATTAACTACGCCACTGCCTTGTCGAGCAAGCGATACGACTCATCCAATAAAAGTAATATACGTTCTGTGACAACTATAATAGATTTGTTAATTGCTGTTACTTGCAAAGTTTATGCTTTTTATGTGGGGAATCTTTTAAATCTAGTACCTTGTAGATATGATTGATTTTTCTTCCAAGCTAGGTGGCATAATTATTACTAATGTTATCTTACATTTTATAAAGATTCTATCGATAGAATATTATATAAGAAGACGTAATTAATCACATTTCGCTTTAAGATCCTAGAGTGAGTTTTTGAGTCAACCGCCCGCCCAATTAAGGAATAGGTATTGATATCCTTATGTAATTTTTTTAAACGGAATAGTTATAATATTTATGCGTTAAGGTTATTATCAAATGCTTAGATTGTAACTTTTTTAATTGCAGTCTTTCTCGATATAAGGTTACTTCCAAAAAGAAAAAAATGAATCCTATTTCAATGTTAAACGAGAAATATCAAATAAGTATAACCGTAAACTGTTTTAATATAAATATTTTTATTACGCAGATGAAATTATATTCATAATAGCTGTTTAAAATATGGTAGTAAAAGTATATCTAATCGTATACAGTATTTACTAAGCCACCATAAGGATGTTTTAAGGCTTTTAACTGGAATTCCTGGCCCTTGTAACTGTTGTATTTCTTACATATTTTGTACGGCGCAGGCATGTGAATGCAAAGTAGACGGCTTTGAATTCAATATCGACTCTCAGGAGCTACATTACATTATGACTGTTTATTCTTAATAAAATACACGTTCATAAGTTATGTTCGTGATATTTTCATATGTTAATGAGATCGTCCTGTGTTGACGTTATGTATGTGTGTCTTGATGTATAAAAGTAGAGTGGTAGTAGTTAGAGTTATGTTTCATAGATTCTATACAATTAAATAAACTTATAAAAGAAATCTGCGTGAAATATGAATACGTCAAACAAAGGAACTTTGTGGACAATGCCATGGGAAAACACCTAATAAGTATTTCATATGCCCATATGATTTATCTCGAAAAAATATGACAAAAAAGAGATTGGAAATGAAAGTTTTGTTTTCTTGGGACAATTTTATTTCCATTTTCAAGATATGAAGATAAGGGCAAAAGTTTTGAAAGCGGGTAAGGAAGTCGGAAATTGACGAATAACAAACGAATTGACGTTTATATATAAGAACTTTTTATTTATTCTTCCTTTGTACAAAATTGAATATTACTTATCCATTATGGCTATGTTTATATTTAGGAGAAGGCCCTTGTCCTCTTGTGGAGTTTATTCGTCGATCATTCTTTTATTTAATGCCCTTATATAGGTCCTTTTTACTTTAGTTTCGAGCGGGAATCAAACCTAGAGCCTCCCACTTATAAGCTCACATGCTAGTCAAAGCTTCAGTTGAATTGCTTTGTTTTACTTTTATTTGAAATTACCTTTTTTGTACCCTGTTTTAAGATAAGAATTTGCATAGATAGTATAATATTATTAAAAAAAGAAGAAATTTTTTCAGAAAAAGCTCGTATTATTTTTACTCTAATACGAAACTATAGATAGTCTTTAAAAAGTAAACTAAGATTTGTTACGAAGGTAACTTACGTCACGGGAGATAAATCAAGTTTATGTGACACTTTGAGTCACGGTTGAATTTATGTGAATGTGTAGTTTCGCCTTTTGTATATAAGTTTTTATTTAAAATAAAATATGGGAGAACTGAATAAAAATTTGATGTAATTTGGTACTTTAGAGCTGAGAACACTTTTATTAAAAATACTGCTTTGCATTCTGATTTTTTTATATTGCTTTAAAATAGTGATGACAAACAGAAAATAGCAATTAATATTTTCTACTAGATAATATGTCTAAATTGTAAAAGCTACACCATCACTTACAGTATCATACGAGGTAAATATAAATACTAAATTTATTTTCACTTGTAAGAGAGCATGAAAAATAAAAGAGCTGAACGCAATTACCGTACCCACATATATTTATGTTGCGCTAACAACTTAATACTTTTTACCCTCATTGTTCTCACGCCGACGCGTACGTGACTTGATTTAAATAAAAAACCCTCTGAATTTAAACACAAAGACCAATAATTAGGTTCAATAAGAAAGCTGCATTTATCGTACCTACCGGTCGGTTTACTATGTAAATGGTTATGATAATGTATTAAAATTCAACATAAATGGAGTAGAATTTGTGGAGTCATGCCTTTCGTTAGCATTCAACCGCGGTGGTTCCTACGTCCTACCACCAGACGTGTGTAGAGGTATAATATGTATATAGGTATAGTATATGGATATTTATTGAGCGATGATTAAGCAAAATAACAATGAGTTTGCTGATTGAAGGAGATTTGGGGTGCGATTTATAAATACGTAAGTGTAAGTGGTAAATATAAAGTAAAATAAAGCTTTGAATAGACAAGACAATTTGCAGTAATATTAATTGATTATTGTTGTATTAGTTATGAAACACTCAATATTTTTATAGGAATTGATCCAAAGATCTACCGTACATGAACATGATAATAATTACATATTGAATTTATTACATAAAACGAAAGGTCATATAAGAGAAGTAATATCACTTAGCAAATAGTTTATTTCTAATTAACCTCGCATTATGTTACATCCTTTTGTTGATGTTTCCATAATGTAATCAATTGTAATACGTGATATTTTTAGAAACTTTCCCCAACAAAGGACACTGATTGGTAATCAGGAATACGGTAGCATTAATGGTAAATGGAGTAGGTAATAATAGTAGGTAGTGCCTATAGTATTACATATAATATATTATCTGTGATAGTGCTCAATATTAATCTATACTAATATTATAAAGCTGAAGTTTGTTTGTTTGTTTGAACGCGCTAATCTCGGGAACTACTGTTCCGATTTGAAAAATTCTTTCGGTGTTAGATAGCCCATTTATCGAGGAAGGCTACCTATATATCATCTCGCTAAGACCAACAGGAGCGGAGCTCTGCGGGTAAAACCGCGGGGCACAGCTAGTTAACAATAAATACCAATGTTTATTAAAACTGAGAAGCGAGTTGCTTAACTAGAATAACATCGAATTTGAACCATTGCCTTCATTAACTCTTATGTAATCAAAGTAACGTTGGGAAAATTCGAATTATTAATTTACGTCATCACCCATAGCGATACGTAATTAAAATTTTATATACGATCGTTAATATCATTAAATTAGTGAAGATTATTCATTAATATTAACTATATGACTGTAAAATCGACAAGATTAATAATAATGGGTGTGTTCAGTCTATACATAATAGACATAAATTATCTTTCTTTAGAGATAGTTAGATATTGTGAAATTTTCATTATGATGTTTTATTACATTTTTATAATTTTTATTGCTGCTTTTTGTTACTCGATATGAATAATAATGATGAAGTTATATTAAGTTTTCTGACAGATATATATTTTAAATCGTATGTGCTTTTTATTTTATTTTGTCTTGTTAAAATTTTTAGATATTTAATTGTGATGTTTTAAATTTGTTTGTTAGTTAGTACATACATTATTATTTGTGGCTATAAAGAATTTTTTCAATATCAAAAAGGGCACAAAATTAAATCGGCAGTTATTATAAGAATACGTAAGAAACTTCACTGCGCTATAAAATATTTAAGCACAACAAAATAAACCAAAGTATGCAATTTCAGATGTATATCTTAATAACTGTGTCCTCCAGGAGACACAGTTACAGGAACAGGATAAGAAGCTAAGGCATGAGTAGTGAGTACATTGTTTCTCGAAGCATCCACAAACTGTCGCGAGTTATGTTCCTTTGGTCACGATACGTACGTATGAAAGGGTACGTACTAATGTATGGTAATGTAATACGATTGAATGGCTCAATTAAGCTGTCGATTTCTTTTAAATGTTAAGAATTTGAGGAAATAAATTTGTTTGGTTGAGTCATAATTTTTATGGGAACGGCAAGCTTTTAAATTTTTAAAATGTAGCGTAATTAAGAATTTGGTAAGAATTATTTTTAAGTGTTTACTGATTATAATAGATTTTCTAGCACCCTAATTGAGAAATCATAATTTATATCGTCGCGTTTATCGATAGATTAATGTAATACGAAAGCTCAAGCAAAATGGTGAAGTATTTATCACAGGCTATTAAATTCGTAAGCGCGTCCCTCTTCAAGAAAATTGCGTCTTGAAGATGACTTAATATGCTTAAAAATATTTTGATAAAAATATGAACAAGTTCTTTTCGTTTTAAATGTAACATATTTGTCTTTATTGTATTATTAATTTCCTATTGAACTGATAAATTGTGCACAAGTGACCCATAATACGTTATCTATAATTCATTTCAAAGCAGTGATTAGTGAGAGCGTCCCACGCGTAGCCGTTTCGTGACTATGAAGTAACAAATCCTTAAGACCATTGTTATTAAAAGTGATGATTCATAGGTGTCACTTAGAGGTGTTTTATTTTACTACAGTGCATAGTTTACTGCGTAGCCGGGCTCGGCACTCCCCGGCGACAACACAGCTGACAGTAAGATCTATCTGTTTGGATTACGTGAGCTCGTGACCGTGTTCCGCTTACATCTTATTTGTTTTTGTTATCTTAAGATCCTTAAGGTAGGTCTTGGAGTCATTGTTTTGGAGATTCCAGCCTGCCGCCAGCGATGGGACGTGTTCATGATGTTGACTTTACGTTCTTATTGATTTATTGTTCAAAAAACTAGTATGGGGGATTTATAAATTTGTTCCACAAATATTGGTACTGCTCTATGCATTATTTTAAGACTATCAGTAAAATATTAATAGCTAAGCCTGATTCTTTCTTCATTCACAGTAGAATGAGAAAGAAAATTATTCTTAACATGTCATTGTTTTTTTGATGTACAGTCTACTGATAGAAACAAACATAAATATGTACCACACCTGGTTTAGACTTCATTTGTTTACGTTAAATATATTTTCAATTAATTATGATTGAAAAAGATTGAAAGTATCATTACGTAAGGTTCATTTCAATAACACAGGGCAACCCATGATACAATGAGGTATATGTGAAATATAAAATATTGTATTTGTTACAAACTGTATTAACAAATATAAATAAGAGTACACATATAAATTTATGTCTGCTTTGTTATTATAGCAGTACAGTGCTTATAAAATGGTGAATGTATTATTTAATGGATTAGAGTTGCTTTGTTCCCTCGACGGCCATGGTCTAGTAGTAATGGAATTAAATTGTATAGTACAGCTTTTCCATTTACGATTTCAATGAAATTTGTCTTTTTTGGTACGTTTGTGGATCAGCGTAATTAATAGTGTTCTGATAAAAATAATTTCTATTATGCTCTTATTTGATTAAAAAAAATTTATCAAGTTAATGATTAGAAATGTTAAATCATATCGACGATTAGTTACGTTTTTAAAGAAGATTTCATGTGGATGTAAAATAACTCTCTTTTCTTAGTTGAAAGGCTCTATTCTTCACCTGACATATTTTTAATTAATTCACTCACTTTTCGTTTTCATTGTAAATTGTTAATTCAAAATGTTATTAAATAAAATCCATGTTTTCTTTTTTCTGAAAATATAAATTTAAAAGTGCATTTCGTGTAAAGTATATAAATCTGCCAAGCTAGATAATGTTAATTTTTTGCGGCACACAAGACACTCGGTTAAAATTCTCCTTGAAATGTAGTCCGTGATATCACGGCGGTAACATTGGCAAAAGTAATGAGGAAGGAGCTGAAATTGCAATTTTAAATGAAACTTGTGCTGTCACTTGTACACTTGCAAGTAAGGTCGAAAGTCGTGTACAAATATAATGTATAAATGTGAAGATAAGTCGGTGTCGGAGTCCTCGACGCTGCGGGGCACGATATAACGAGCACTTCTGACACAAACGATCATGACCAAAATATTTTGGCTATTCTATTTTTTAAATTACTTTCCAAATGTGTTTTATGAAAGAACTTGTTTTTGGGGATTATTAAAAGTTTCTAAGTGATTTCGTCTTTATGTATTTTTTAGAATGCATATTTTGCAGCTAGGAAATTGGTAAACAATTAATTATTTATGTTCATGTGTTTGTATCTAATGAACTAGTGTTGTGCTAATTATGTGCCTAATCAGTAAGTTCTAGATTATTTTTATACAAAGAGTTTACAGTCACCAAGACAGGGATACCAAACTTAATCGTATTAGGTATATGTAAATGCTATCGTCATACACCCTTAAAATAAAGCAGAAAGCGACACCAAGAATCTTCTGTATTCTTTATAATCAGTCATTAAGAAAGTGATATCAAACTGTATGTAAACGGTCTTACACACTTAAAATGCAACTGAAAGCGTCACCAAGAAGCTTCTGTACAACTTATAATTAAAGGATATCTTCGAGTAACAATTAATTAGACCATAACTGAGCGCAGTAACTGTACCGAACGAGTGAGGAATGGGCCAGATACGTGGGGGAGGTTACATGCAACTTTAGATTAGAAACTGCTATGATAAATTTATCATGCTTTCGCTTATTTGATTAGAAATTGATATCGAGTTTATGTCCTACGTAATAAAATTATGGAATGACCATGGTTTGATATTTTTAATGTGTTTTATTACTTACATAATTTAAAGTTGAGCGTTTCTTTTGAACAAATCAATTGCATTATTTATGTAAATTATTCATTTCTCTTAAATAAGCTGTAAAATTTGTTAAAAGTCAAATACACCTAACTAACAAAAATGCCACAAATGTTTGCAAATTCATAGTCAGTTTAAATGATTGAGACGATACTCTAAGATACTAATACAAGTTTAAGGAATACACCACCAAGCTATTTTATGGCACAAGAACGTAACTAGTTTTCGTATGCTTTATTTACAGCGCTATTCTTACTACGATAGTATCTTAAAGTACTACATCGTATTTCACTTTTCGAAGTTATTGTGACGGTCGCGGGCGTCGCAACTATTTATTTATGCAACGCACCAAATAGTATCCACCGGAGTTTTCTCCCACGCTCAATAAAACCTGAAACTCTTGACTTTGACAACGGACAATACCATCATATTTCTTAACCATGCTCATTTTATTAGCGTGTCCACGAGCAGTGTTCTGTTTATTTGCTAAAACTGGTACTTTTGATGTATTACCGCAGTTCATTGATAATGTATTAAGAAATAGAAAGCCGCTCTCGCTTCCCTTTCGTTTGACAGACTAAAATTCATTAGTAGCGAAATACGTTTCCTTTGTTAGTATATAGCCCGGATCCAACTGAGACTGATGAAGCTGTATAAGTGTATATGTATAAGTAGGTATATTCACATACGTATATTATTTTACTACCTATTGGTGTACCTTTTAATAGGCGTAGCTTAGTATTTATTCATCTCAAAAATTGAATGACTAGCTGTGAGGTACCTTATCATAAATAAATAAATAAATAAGCTGTTGCTTCACAATCCTTCACATTTAATCTATATATATATAAAACTCAAAAGTGACTGATATAGTGATCTATCAACGCACAGCCCAAACCACTGGACGTATCGGGCTGAAATTTGGCATGCAGGTTAGGACGTAGGCATCCGATTTCCCGAAATTTTTGCGGGAACGGGGAGAAACGGGGATGCACGTACAAAGTCGTGGGCGGAAGCTATAGTAAAATATATACATAAGTTATTTTAAAAGTATACATGTGATTTAATTTCAGCGAAATGAGGTATCGATAAGTACCATACGTGAATTGATATCTCTGATATTTGGTCTCAGAACAAAGGCAAAAGCAAAGAAACAAAGCGTCCAATTATGAAGCGGTCATGCCGTGGGCTTTTAGTGAATAATGAGGCGCTTATCCCATTGGATGACGGGGCCAGTGAGATTGTTCTTGAGTGGGTGCAGACCACCCGACTGAACGACATGCACGTCGCCTTTGCTTCATTTCATAGAGCGGTTACACTGTTTGCGAAATAATTGTATTATGTGGTTAAAGCAGTTTGTGAGGAGGAATTTTCATGTTTATGGATATTTATTGAACGTAGTTAATTAGGTTATATTGTAGTGAATTGCAATCGTTGTCAATAGACGTGTTGAAACAAATTTGTTTTGGTCTGATAAAACATGAATTTTTATGTACGAAGTAACATAATATAAAGCTCTAAGCCGTAGTTGAGTATAATAATCAATTGTAATAATATTATTATCATAATATTATCCGTATCAGATTTGGGATCTGTGTGGGATTAGAAGTGGAAGAGATATGGATTATGGATACTTGATTTCTCTCCAATAAGTCATTGAAACGCAATATATATTTCTGGAAAAATGAGCGTCGGAAGAATTAAGCTTTGGATAATGGTATAGAGAAAACCATACAAAGAATATTTTTTTAGAAAACGCAATCTTATTGTGTGTTTCATTCCAAATGACTAGTCAAAGGATTGTTAAAGGTGGGTTGAAGTATAACTGGGATTGGAATGTCCCTCGTCTCAAACAAAACGTTTTTTCAAGACAAAGGCGACATTAAATTCTTGTAAAGGGTCTACATAACATACAACAAACGCATTCTGAAAAGTAATAGGTATATTGAGGTTTTGTAAAAATGAAACCCGTTTCGCATTGTCACGGCATCACGTGGGTTTGAACGGCTGAACCGATTTCGATAATTATTATTTTTAAATGTTATTATTTGTGTGGAAGTCCAAGGATGGTTCTTATGTAGAGAAAGCGTAAATATGTACCACGGGCGAAGCCGGGGCGGACCGCTAGTTTAAAATAAATATGTGAAAACAGTAAATTCATTGTTTTGATAAACAATTCCAGATTTAGCTAGATAATTGGTATAAGCGCTAAAGCTGCACTTGTATTTGGAAATTGCTACTTGTTTCCCGGTAAAGTTTTAAAATAGTTAAAATGTTATTTCCATCCAATATTAACAAGCTACCTGCAAATATAATCTACATATGAACGACTTTTATATTAACCAAACTTCATAAATTATATGTGCAAAAAATTGTTCTCGTAAAGGTTGTTCCAATCATATTTTTGCATCATTACTGTGTTTATGACAGTTGTGAGTATAAGACGAAAAATACGAGTATGCTTATTTCAGTATTGCAATGTAGGTTGTAAAGTAAAACGAGATGTGATGTGTACAGGGTGTTCTTAAGTCTGCATCTTAATAACGTTTATATGAGATAAAAGTAAACCACTAGAAGGAAAAGTATGAACATTGAATCAAATATGTTACTAACTGTATAAGAAAATACTTTATTTAAATTAAGCTTCGGTGACGTAATTGTGCTCAATGTAATTTTAATTTTTAATTAATTGTAGAATATTATACAGTACGCTTGAAATTTGTAATTTAAACTGGAAGAACAACTATTAATTGAATAAAAAAATGTTACAGGGAATATAAAATTACCTACGGAGAAGAATTAAATTGCTCTAGAGTTTACAACATCATGTATGTTAATAAAACAGATTGGTTCATAATAATCTAGTATGAGATTATTTCAATTACCTTTGATGTTATTGAATAATGTTTATGATAGAGTAGTTAAGTGTAATTCAAATTTATTTATTTTTTTTCTTATTTAACCGCTAGTGCACAATTAAGTACCATGGAAACATGGATATCTAGACTGAATGAAATTTATTTATAAGCGATTTTTATGAAATTTTAAATGTATATTCGGAATGAGTATAGGTTGTAAACAACACAACCTTTCTCAGGTTGAAGTAAAACAACCTTAACCAGGTCATCTAATAGCTACCTATATAATAAGTGAATGTATTCTTATAGTTTATGATAGAGCATTCATATTTTTATCCAAAAATCTTTCTCATCGGAAAAAATGTATTTTTGAAATATACGCGTTCGCAAAAACTTTATCCTCTACAATCAAATATTCTTTCGTTTGAATTGTTGTAAAAATTGCGTCGTGTAAATTCAGCATCGTCATCAAGCGATGCAGTCGCGAATGGCAATTTGTCGGCCATTTCTCTTGTGTGTCGTCGCAGCACAGCTTCAATTCCAGCTGACGTGGAACTATCGATAACACTGTACAGAATTACTTATCACTATTTCCCCGTTTACCTCTATTTTTACACTCTATTCTTATATTTTGCTAGGAATAGCCGTAATTGCTACATTCGAGCGTCTCGTTAAAGTAACTCGATAAACTTTAAAATGTTGATACAATTTTACGTTCCTTTTCGAATTGATGTAAATTCTGTCGCATTTTTCATTCGGTGCAATTAATTCACACTGCGTTTAACGTACGTGAATCAAATAAATGTTAATTGTAATACATTAATTGTATTAATAGTTAATAGTTTTCTAAATTCATTTCTATTTGCAAGTGAACGGTAAAGTACTAATAATAATTAAATTATCCTATAAGCATGTTTATACTGAATTATTTATTCGGTTCCATTATAATTCATTATTTCCGATAAAATTAATGCAAGTATCAACATTAAAACCATTTACACTTTAAAGGAAAGTGTTTAATATAATCGATTGAACTATTGTTAAACGAAATCCGCGCGCTGTATTGCATTTCCTCTATCCCTCAAGTTTGTCTTACTCATTGTTTAACGGATTCTGGGGGAAAACTGAAGTTTATTTGAGATTCATTCGATTGCGCGTGTTGCTCGCCAAGTAGAGCGTTCCGCGACCACAAAATGCAATTATCGACCGCTGTCTGCCGCAGCTATGCTCGAATTGCATTCCAATGCTTCACCGAAGTTGACCCATCCTTACGTTGTACTAGAAATTTTAGCAAGCGCTCCTAAAACAACAGTTTTCCCCATCTAAATAATTGCGCCAGCTTATTCATGAGTTAGGTATTATTTGTCAAAACATCTTCGTTCAAACAGATATGCATTTGACTAAAATAACATCTGAACCGCGATGAAATGGAAGTTTAAAACAATGACGCTCTAAAATAATCACATTAAATTGATACTAATTGATACGAGTAAGGAAAGTGCTTTGAGCAGACCGCTTTTATCCCGCGGAGCTAAGTCGTACTACATTTTTCTCTAATTTGCATTTCTACGTCACATTGGCTAGTTTTAATGGCTTTTCTTCGTTTCTCTTCCCCGTTTATTGTGTTATCTTGCTGGATCGTTATTTAATTTTCATTCTTAAGAAATATGAGATTTCGTAGTATTTCCGGGAGTTATGGGGCAGTAGGTACCTAAGTATCACATTTTTTAATTAAAATTACTCAATTAACCCGTTTTAAAATTTAAGTAAATATTTACCTGATCAGCAATTATTTAACACATAGTACAATGTACTGATAATGAGCTGAATTTATTTGCTTAACCGGGTTTATTTGACAAAAATGTCAAGCTTCTCTTGAGGGAATTTAGCAATGACTAGTCATCCGTTACTGTGGCGTTAAAAGCGGTTCTTGTTTAAATGCCTCCCTTGAGGCATCCATGAAATTGGGACAGCTTTGAGCGCTGCTTCGCCTGCAGTCAGATAATGTTTTACCTTTTTCTGTTTGACATTGTCTGTGTTGACCTGACTTTTAGGTTAACGCGTATTGATTCCTTATAAGTCTTGTTTTTTGATAGGTACAGTAAATAGTTTATAACTTTCTAGTTTAACATATTTAAAATTGTATATTCATATCTAAGATTTCAGACTTAGTAACATTCGTTAAAATGTTTTAAAAACGTCTTTCTAATCAAAAAGAGTGAACAATCAAACATTACGAAGCAATTTTTCATAAAGCCGAACAAAGACTGGCCTCAAAGGAATTTCAGTATGATGGGCCTCCAAATTAAATTTTGGGTATGAAAACTCTATCCTCGTACAATATTAGTCTGACAATAATTTTAATAAAGGTATGATGTTCTATGAAATATTTTTATATATTTCCTTTACGCAGTCACGTAAATTTTGTTCATTAGTGAGAAGGGCAGGCATTGCATTTAAACTGTCACAGTTGGACCCTAGCTTATGTATCGGCCTACTTGTTCGCCTACGCATCTCAGTTAAACGTGCAAAGATACATACATCACCCCACAACTTATCTTAAAGCAATTTAAGCGCTGCACAAAGTAATTTCTTTAAACATACTACTAGTAGTTTATTCAAAGCAAGCGCTCTTTTGCTTTTCCTCACTAAATTTAAAACGATTCCGTCTATTTATAGATTCCCGATACTTAAAACTGATAACGATTGTAAATAGGTTGTAAAGAAACTTTGTTATGCTGTTTATTTAAGTCCAACAAAGTTTCCTAAAGCAATATTGAGTAAATAAATTTCACAGAAAAGTATAAAACAACCTTTATGTTCAATGATAAATTAAAATGCATGTAACTCAATTAAGCTAATAGTGTCTGTAGTTCCAAAAATAATTTAGAAAACATTGTTCTGTACGGACAAGCCAGCTGCGAATATAATTTATATTCCACAATGGCGCAGTCTGGTTTTAAAAGTTAGTCATCAAAATATTCAGTTGTTTCACAGTGTTTACAAAAGTTTAATAGGCCTGTCGCCAGTAAAATACGATGATGTATGTGCGTGCAATTTAGTGAACAAAGCGTCGTCGCTCGCTGTTTAGTCTCTACTTTTTAAACGCTTTGAACAAGCCTTTTAAATACATACTATGTTCACACATTTACAGTATATTATAACTCAACAGTAACCGAGTGGTTGTCACTTACAGTTTTACAATAACTGTCCTTTATATGGAGTTATTTATTGCCCTTTAAATTACTCATTAATGAAAGGAAAATTATGTGCAGATGCGCTTATGAGCATATATTGAAATTTAGAATATAAACGAATATATAAAACATGTTGGAAATACTTGCAATTGTAATGTCTTAAATTAACCGCAAGATAATCGATCTTCAATATACGTTCGCGATGCGTAGTGTAGAGCTTAAAAAATTAACATAACAAAAACAGGCTTAAAGTTGCAGCGACACAGATAAAGCCTTCAGTTACGATCGAAACAGCAGGCGACGCGGGCGCCGGGAACTTTTACACATCTATACGAGCCGAGATCGCGAACGATATTACGATTTATGCAATTTAGAACTTTGCAATTATACAATAAAATAATGATTTATAATATTCATATCACCATTTGCGTTAAAAAATCAAAATGATACGGATTTATAAATTAGTAGTATTCATATTTTACACGTTACTAATAATATTTCCTGCACACTCCCAATTTATTATAAAAGGCAAAGTAAAAAAGAGGAATACCATAATAAAAGTTGAGAATAGTTTTTCACCGACGTGCTACAACGTTTCAGTTTTGGAAAATGTCGACTCGCTAAAGCGGCTCGTGTATTCGTCGCGATATATATTTACGGGGAAAATTTCGCGCGTGCAAACGAGAAAGCGCGGGATTGAAAAATCGAAAAGGAGTGTTTTTAAAGTGCTCGTGCGGAGAGTTTTAAAAGGTGACATAAGTGTGCTTAGTGATCTGTTCAATTTCGAGAGGAGAACACGTAACTCGACGGATTTCGCGTATGTGGTCGAAGGAAGCGGTCGGAAGGCGACGTGTGTGTCGCGCGGCTGGGCGGCTATATTATTCGCGGAGCGGTTGTCTTCGCCCGTCAAACTTTTGATAGACCCTGTCCCTTTAACTCTTGATAGAGTTCGCCGAGTCAAATTGGCTATAAAAGGTAAAACGCTTATGTACTTGTAGTTTAGATTTACATTTAGGTTAGCATAAATCTCATTGCTGATTCGGAAAAATAGCAAGTTAAAAATTAATGTACCTACATGTTTCATAATTAATAATTTAATTTAATTCAGCTATATAAAGTGTGTCTCAAAACATATTAATTATCATAAACATTACCCAACAATGTAACCTAAATTAACGAACACTAATAGGTAAAGCTTCTGAAACAAGTAAGTATATTTACAACCATACAGCGTACTAAACCTTCAAAGAGGTTTATTATCCATATATGTACAACCAGAGAAGGTATCAATAAACCTCAACAAACATTGAAATTGATTTGTTTGCCATCTCAATTAACGTCGGGACAGCGTCATGCACAGACATTATAATTAAATTTTCATTACTCTAACATGATAAGTGCATCCAAATCTGGCTTTATACAATTCACAGATTTCACGGTGAGACACCGGCGGCGTTTTATCTTAAAGATGATTATCGGGTGTGAATTGTTTATACCAAAGGTGGACTGCAGTTATAAAACCCTTCAGAAATAACTTGTCCTTTTATGGACGTGACAATTAAAAACACATTTGAATTCTTTGTCACGGTGAGTTTGTTTTTTTAACCATTGAGGTGAAACCGATAGCTTGATAATCAAATATCACATGAAAAGGTACATAAATAACTTTAAGGTATAAGCGACATAAAGAAACCATTTTAAAATAGAAACAAAAACAGAGAAATATGAAATTTCCATAAATAAAATATATCCATAAACGTAATTGACGCAGGCTACTTACAGTTCCCATAAAAATATAATATCATATCCGACCTAGTACATTCCCACATCAAGGTAACATTTGAATTATAGACGCCGTCTACTGGTTAGACGAAATGTATTCGTAGAAGAGACGCGTGGGCGGAGTCACCGTGAGAAAACAAACCAAAAATTTATATGACAGCATTTTACGATACAGAAAAATATGCGTTGTAAAATCATTATAATTATGATCGATTAGTTAGTTCTAAGAAATGTGCCGTAATAAATAGGATTTAAAAATAATAAATATAGCGGACGCTCGAAGACGAGATAATCCTGTACCGTCTTAATAACTCAACATTTTATTCTTTAAAGATAGGCAAAACAAGAAACTAACAATAGTTGTATATTTCCTCTATCTGCATTATATTCGAAACAAAAGTTAAATGAGATAACAAATCGATTATTTGATAGAGAGCCCCCGAAAAGATTTATTGTAATGAAGACAAGGTCTATGTCAGATAAAAACAAACTGTTGTACTGGGGCCGATCCTTCGGGATATGTCGCGACTATCAAGTTTATCGGACCACCAGCGTCGCTAGGACTGCCGCGACAAATTTATTGACACTCTTTCAATTAAAGCTATTGTTGCCGCAAACGCACGCACCGATCACAACAGAATAAAACACGATAACTCGCAGCGTGAATCTGTAATGCGTCTCCGGATATCGCTCGCCGCCCGCTCTATGCGCCGTAAAAGGAGATTTATTAAAACTATTTGGAAACTGATTCGATCGAAACCAAACGATTTGACATTTAGATAAGAGTTCAAAATTTATTTTTCCCTCGGTTGCGTCGTTTCGTCGGAGTGACAATGGAATAAAAAGGTTATAAAAATGCGACGGTCGTGGCCGCTCGCCCACGTCCCACGGGCGTTGTCAAATGTTCATGCGAGTGAGGTTCATATCGACCCGGAGCCAGGGCAGAAGGCAGTCGCGGCCGCCGCTGGCAGATAAAATGCGACGAGTGCGTTATTACGAGCCGCCGATACTCGCAAGCACGTGTAAATTTCTATGTGAGAACACGGCAGATAAGCTGCATGCGTGGGACGGAGAAAATACTGCGACCGCGCAGCCGGAGGCGCCATAAACTAGTTGCGACCGTCGCTTTATTCTTCAACTAATTGGCTAATAGAGATTCATATGAAATATGGCTACATTAAAACAAAAAAGCGAGCATATGAAATCGATAACGGTCTTATTTGAGCGTGAGAGTGGATATCACATTTTAAGGCAAACATAAACCACTTCAAAGTGTCCATTGTAAGTGAAGGATTTATTCTTTCAAAAAATGATTGAGTTTCAATTGTTTGTTCAACAAATGGGCAATTTTACTGAAAATGTGAATACCACATTATTTAAAATGTAATTTTGTAGGTATATCTTGGAACATATAGGAAAACACAATATATGTATGCACTTAGTTAATTAAATATTTTCAAGTATTTCTAGACACGAGTTGAGAATGGTTTTCTCAGTGGTATAACTTTATCTAAAAGAAATTTATGAAGGACAAATTAAACTCTATCTACATACATTTTAGATAAATTAAATTTTAGGCCACATGTCCTGCGAGCACACAAGATGACATTTTACGACGATCCTCAAGACCGTATTGGGGTTATGACTATAATTCAGTTTTATGAAACCCCTTTCAGGTAACAAAGTGTATATTTCTAAAGTTTCACCATAATTCACGTAACTAAGTCAATAAACTGGTTTTGTCACACGTTATTTGTGTACATAACAAAGTTTCGGGCGGAATTACTATTCAAATAGCCTTCGAATAGCCTTGTAATTCTTTTGTCTATTGTTCCATTTAAATTAACGAAAATTGAATCGAAATGATTGTTTCAAGGTAATTTCATGCTTGAGGAATAAAGTTCAATTAAGTTGGAGTGTTATGATGTACTTTAATCATTTCCATTGTTTTACGTAATTTAATTTGAACTTTGAAACTTCGTTAGGCTTTCATAGGAGTTTTATGGATCTATAAATGCTGTAACAATCAAAGGCAACGTTGGCATTGTTTTATGATGTGAGATCTCTATTTGAGCTTATTACTTGTATAATAATATTTCGTTTCACAACTCGACTAAGAAAAGTGAGAATTCAATTAGATTGTATGATGTTGACCGAAAAGTTTTCACTTATAACAAGATGTTTGGGCTATATTTTCTACATTTTCTTTAGTCTTGCACATTTGCACGCCTCATAAGCGAAGCGTTGAGGTGGGTACTACTGTCACTTCGCGCAAAACATCAGATTTTTCAAACTTAAACTGTCTTTATGTATCATACATTGCACTTGTAAGATAATACATACACACACATATTAAGAAAAAACACTATTTTTAACGTTCATGATATTTTTGATGTCATTTTTGTTATTTAAACTAGTTAAAAAACAGTTTAAAAAAGTTCTGTCTTGGACGTCCGTGTGTCTGTATGTGCGGATCCTTTTTCTTGTTAACACGATAGCGGCCGAAATACTTTACTAATCGAGTCTTTTTTTTCTCTTACGCTTGAGTATGCTCCGGAATAGAACCCTTTCATTTTTCAGGGTCTGATTCGACGTGGTTTAATTGTTATTAAATAATCAAAAATAATAATTAATAAATATTTATTAAAAAAAAATTATGAGGCGTGCACTTTTGGATTTTCCAAATATTTATTATTGTTATTACGTAAAATCAGAATTGAAATCGATAAAACATAAGATTAAAAAAACATGATGTTGTCTTATTATAACGTAGTTATATAAATGTAGAAATGATTAAGCATTTTTTGTTTTGATGTAAGAAACAATAGAGTATGATAAATATAAGCAGCTTAATTTTTTACTCTACCAAAGAAAACCCAAAGTCCTTTTGAAAGGTTGAAATGGTTTCAAATCTCATCTCATCTTTGTTCGTGTAATGGTATTGTTTTTTTATACTTAATAATTACAAGCTGAAGCCTTATAACGGAACGGAATTTTAATAAACATAATAATCTTGTGATATTCCTACGCAAGTCGTTGGCATACTTATTTTCAGTGCAAATGGTAAAAGAAGGAGGATCGTAAAATCTTGTTACGACATAGGGTGCCTTCATCGTAAAGTGAATCGGCATTGGTTGGCGGTGTCGCCACAGCCGAATGAAATTGTACACCACAATACACTTTGTGACAAGCTCTCGTTAATGTCTATAAACTAAGCGATTTCCTGTTTCGGCGTTTTGGAGACAAAGTATCCCTTTAAAATAACACGTCGCCTTTAAAGTGATGGATGCTCTAAGGTACATTAAGCATCTAAAGTTCGTTGAATTTACAGCTGTTGTACTACTACTTAATGAAAGTAAAAACTTATAAACTACCACTTAGAACTACGGAGTCTTAAATTGTTTGGATTCGAAATTTTATCGTTTAACATCGAATATTTAATGAATGAGGCGTTTAAACATTTTTTGTTTGATGCGGTGGCAGGTAGCAGGGCGTTTGTTTTTTGTGGGTTCACGTAACCGGAGTATTTCCGGAATCTTAGATAACTATAAGAGACAATCATTTATGACTGTGTGTAGCATTGTATAATAATAAGGGATCGTTTTTTTAATTTATTGCATTTTTTATTATATTATATTATTTAATTATCAGTAGCTTCAAGCATAACAGATTAAGTGACTCATAAAGTGAAAACAAACGTAGTCCCTTACTTGGAAAAAGAAAGTAGGTAATCAATATTTGGGTAATAAAAATGAAAATTACTTTTTACTAAGTAGTTCTTATTTTATAGACAATGTGAAGATGTTACTTCTTAATTTTTTTATGCTACTTTTTTAAACTCATAGCGTAAATATTTACTTACTTATATCTATAAGATATACATATTATTGCATATTAAACTAGGTCCATTGCGATGGCATCATCTAGCCTATTAATAATTAATTTCTGACACCCACCATCTTAAAATATACAATTCACTTAACAATAAAGCGGGGGCAGAGAATATTGTAGTTATAAATGACGCAGCTATAGTTCGTTATTTTGCCCATCATTGTCATTGTGTTCGATATTATTTCCTACGTATATTTCCGCTGTTTCCAATGTGTATTATATTCTTTTATTATGCCTATTTCACACTAGATCATCATCATTTTTATTACAATAAAACAGATGCCTTTAATCAAAATAAATAAAACAAACCGTATAATGATGGTTTTTATTAAGTATGTAATTATAATGTTTTATTTTTGACACAATAAAATTATTACATTTTACGGTTTTCCTATTTAAAGTAAAAAGTGAACATGAATACAGATATACTACATTGACTGTATCGATGGTAAAATTCCTAAAAGAGACATCCATTTAGATTTTAACCCATATGATGGATATTGGGCGCCTGACCTAAAAATTCGATGAAGTATGAGATTTAATTTATTGTCGTCCCCTCGTATTCGCGTAGCATACTTGCGATCGGCTGTACCACCCTTTTTAGAAAAACCTATGAAGCAATATATTATCAGTATTTTTTTTTTAATCCTCCAGTATCAAATTATATTTTCATTATTTTTTAAATGCTTTAACAGACGAATACAAAGAACGCTTATTATAAGATTTTTTACTATTCAATTGTACGCTTACACTAAATTAAACTAACTTGAAAGTGGTTTACTATCTACACTTTGCACAGATTTGGGTTTGACGATTTATGAATTTTGTCTCAGAGATACATACAAGAACACCATCTTAACAACAACACTCTCAAAAAAGGATCCGATAGCAAACAAAACGTTAATCGTATAAGCCTTTGTATAACCAGCTATTGTAGTCCCCAACAGAATTGGCTTGTTTAGTCGAAAGCAAAGTCTTCACTTGGTAAATAATACAAGTAGAAGCGAGCTGGAGGCTGACTTTGCCAAGTTATGTTTGCGTGTGTCGGCGCAATGTTGACAATAGCTCTGTGCGGCGAAGGTACGTGTATTGCGAACTACGCAAATAACAAAATTATTTTTACAAAACAAAAACATGGAGAGCCATAAATTATTCCTAAAATGTTTACTCGTGTTCGCATAAATTAAAAGTAAATGAAATAACATAATGCTTGTTATTTTTCCTGCAGTATGTGGAAACCTTTATTGTTTTGGTAACATAGTGTAGGCAGGAGCGGCTTATTGTAAATAATGTATTATCTTCCGCTTACGAATACCGTCATCTCGCTGTACACGTAATGGATGTCTATTAGTCAACATAGGTTTTGGTCATAGATTTCCAGGACGATGTATTGGCACGTCCCGTATCCATCTGACCTATCATCAGGCTATCCGTTTATATAAATTGATTTCCATATAAAATCGATCGTTTATTAAAAGATCAATGCTCGTAAAGCCACAGCGATTTTGCGAACTTGCATTTGAGATTCTTGGTTGTAGTTCTATAGTGCCTCTTTGAAATCTTTGGGAGGGTTGAAATCATCAAAAATGCGTTGGAGATAATTTTCGATGACCTTCTAAAATGCAGTCCAGTGCCGTTATGCACTTAACCCAGTTTTATTTATAGACGAGGTATTTCTTGAAAAAATCAATCTTAATTTCGATAACGTTCTGAGTGGGCAGACTTGCTGCTAGAGGAGAGATACGAGGAAAGGCGATTATATTATTGTATATCTACCTACAGTGTCACTACCTACATTAGTGAAATTTGTCACACTGAGAAATTGTTCCACATACGATTGGACTTAGTTTACATAAACTACCACTAAAAAAACCATTTGCTACAATAATACAAATGTGATTACTGACTTCCAACGAAAAAGATCGTCTATTTATTTTAAATGGGAGTTTCGTGCGACTTCTATAACAGTATGAAATAATAAATTGCTAAGTGCCAAGTATCGACTAGAAACTCTAAAGATTTGCAGCAGCTCTTTGTGGAAGTTGTAATAGTTCAGACTTGAACATGACCTCGACTTACACGTTTTAAGTTTGTTCGAAGATCGTAAATAAGATACGTTTAGGAATCTCTCCTTTGTTAGACGCTGCATTTTCTACGCTTTACTTTATGACGTCGAGTGAAAATGATAAGATTTGTTATTCTGGAAAATCGTCAGACTAAGTTTTATAGTAATGTACTTGCTGCTGTTTTAGTATTATTGAATGATTCAACTGCTTCGTTACTGTTAGTACTGTCTTCTTAAAGATTTTTTATTTGAAAAGTTGACGTACCTTTCATAGATAAATTATAAGAAAATTTTAATATTTAAAAATAAAAAACCAAGAGAGTAAATAATACTATAATACTAATTGTACAATAATGAACTAATTCGATTCCATTTTTAACAGTTGGATAAGTAACTATAACATAAAGAGCAGCATTTTAAACAAGAAGACAAAAAATCTATAAAAACTAAAAACATCATTTCCGTTACATTCTACCAGCGGGAAACCTCTAACCGCGAACCCTTACATCATAACCAGATTTATTTGGTCTATTTTAAGGGACAATGCAATTACCGCCGTATTTACACCCCAACGTGCCCTTTATGTGTGGTATGTCTAAATAATAGTGTTAGGTGAAATCAGGGAATATTATCGGACCCTCTGTGGCCGTAAACATGTAATGGGTGAAGACATGTGCAGATTGCGGCCGAGATACCGATAAGGTTAGTGTAACGGCAATAAGGTTATGCTCGAGTGACAATGAGGCCTTTATGTCATTTTAATCCGGGCTAACTCTGCTTTGTGTAACGTGGGTGGTTCAGTTCCAAGGTTTCTAATTGTAACTTTGTGGTCAGTGAAAGTTGAAGTGCAGAAGTTAGAAAATCGAATTTGACAATGTTCTAATTGGATAAACAAGGATGTATAGTTTGCCGCGGCTAAAGTTTTATTCTTATTACTTCGCTTCTTCAGTCTATTTCATTGTAGAATGGCAATCTATTCTCATCGTTATGTTCAATGTTATTAAAGCATGTAGGTGAGTGGCCGCGTGAATAATGAATGAAATATATACTCTAGTTATAGCACATCTTAATCTGCTTGACTGCGAAACTTCCATCCATAGCTAATTGCTCTATGTGCTTTACACTTTAACAATGGGTTTGTGAGTTTAAAACTTGTCTACGCTCGGTGAGTTACAGTACCTGCTATTTTGTTATCTGCATATTTTGCGCTTTCAATTATTATGAATTCGCCGGCAGCAACTAAATAATTGGCTTAAATTTTAGCGGTGTCACGTGAAACAGCTCAACAAATCTAATTATTGGTGTAGTTATAACTATCTCAAATTTTTATATTTTTATATTCTTTTATAATATTTTTTTGGAAATCAATTAATTTTACTTTGAAAAATACCATTTGCATTTTAGGTAAATTTAAACTCGAATATCCAAATGATTGTTCATTCAGATGGGAATGGCACGCACCTGCTCGCTGGAAGTGTTACATAAAGAGACTTACAGCTGCCAATAAATCAGTCGCAGTATATCATTTCTGTAGTTCAATAGAAAAGCGTAGAGCAATAATTAATAGCACTGTTAAAGTGATCAGTTAGATGAACTTATTACTCTTCAGTCAGGCGCCGGCCGTTACATTCGCCGGGTTTATTACAGGCAATGCTTTAAGCGTTCACTTAGAATACGAAAATAAATTTAGCTGCTCTTAATTACGAACGGTAATAATTTGTATGCAAACCATTTGTGATAATTGGTTTTTAGTCTGTTTCTCGCTGTAACTGAATCTGGAGTTGGAAATGCATTAACATCGTTCAGCGCACCTACTTTTTAAAGTATGGTCTCATATTAAAATCCATGAAAGTATTAAATTAAAGAGAGATCTTGCTTCAGTTTACATATATTAAATGACTTAAATTAATCGTTGTTATTGACGCTACAATATTTTAAATGCACTAATTGTAAAATCCTAGTAAAAATACCATTAATATTCGACATATATGTTATTTTATTACTTTGATACTGACTGTAAAAGTACCATGACATCAACAAAAGCATTTTGCTCTTTGGGAAGACCCTTAATTGCATACCGATATACATTATGTACGGAGAGGGTCCATAAATATTTCCTAGTTAATCAGCGTGTCCACTACAGCTTGCCGTACGACACGGGTCCGCCCACGCGGTATGCCAAGTGGCGCCAAGCATAGCTACATGGGCGGTTTGTTCCACTTAAAGTCCATTTGCAGAGTCAAATTCCTAAGAATCATACTATTTTCCTCTACCAATATATTGCTCTTGTTATCAGCTGTTGTATATTATCTGTGACGTTCCCAGAATAGTATCGAGATGATCATTATCTCATGGGAACTACGACAAACACTTGACAGGGCATTACAGTTCAATTAGATTTAGTTGCGTGACCGTTAATTAGAGACATAACTTTTTAACAAAGCTTTCATTGGATGTTATAATAAACTAATCAAAGGTAAGTTAAATTTAAATATGTTTTATGTTGTGATAATTTTAATTAAACTATATATGTGTTTAATGTCACAAGTTGGTAAGAGTTCTATGTGTCCAATGTGCTATACGGTATACCAGATTATAGGAACACGATGTCTTTTTTAATTTAGATTTAAAACTTTTTAAATACTATATTGCATATGCATATTCATTCAATTACATTAGCAAATATTTTCCAGAGCATGCATTTACAAACGCACCTAGATTAACACTCATATAATGGATAAAAGTAATTAATTTTAACAGTAAATTCGCTTGAATAAATAATCTGTTATACTGTGGTTAGCACACATGTAGCTATTTATATACATTGTGGCATTAAGAATGAAATGAGAGCCATTATAAATTGTATGAGAGCGAGCCCTAGTTCTGTGAAACCGATTTGGCGAAATGCTTTACAATGCTCCTCAAAAGTATCGTTCTCGTGATCCTGGGGATCTAGGCGCTTTATTTGCTACGTTGACATTTATATTGTGTTTCTATTTCATCTTCAATCTCGTTTCTGTAACATGTTTGCTTGAATATATACATTTGTAAACTCTTCCGTAGGGATGTGCGTGATAAAACTATATTTTTCAGTCAAGTAAAAAGATTGTTTTATCATAAACATACTATATTACAATAACGTATTTGCAATGATCCCAAAATATGCTTCTAAACGTTAAATTTGTTGAGCAGTAAAACCATCTAAAAATCTTCTTTAGTGTTATTTTAGTTCAATACAATACTATTAGTTCAAATTTCGCAAATTCTATGGAACTATTTTCAATGTACCCTGTTTATCCATACAGTTCTAATTCCTTCATATTTTATTCAATACATAAAGCGTAGGTATTCCAGTAAAATGACTCAGATTCGTGACAATTTCACGAAATCCCTGCCGTTTCCATTAACCTTCTGTGTATTCAATGGTTTTGAAATTAATTTAAATTACATACTGCTTATCTAGCCTCCCATTACATTGATTAGTCTTAGTAACCCCTTTATTAATTTATTTTTGAAATACATAATCTAGTTCTGGGCCCGTAGACAAAGTCACAATTAAAAAATAAAACCGGCCAAGTGCGAGTCGGGCTCGCGCACAAAGGGTTCCGTAGCAGCAAATATAATAAATTACAGTTAAATCAACCTATCTCAAAAACTATAAGAGATACTTTGATCAAACCAAAAATCGTTGAAAGAGTTAATTAGCATGCATCACCTCTATTTTTTTTAGAATTTTATACCCCGTAGTTATAAAAATAGAGGGGGGGGGACATACTTTTTACGACTTTGAGAGCTGATATCTCAAAAACCGTTCACTTTAAGAAAAATGTTTTTTAGAAAACTTTATATCATTTTAAAAGACCTTTCCATTGATACCCCACACGGGTATGTACATCGAAAAAAAAAATTTCATCCCTCAGTTACATGTATGGGGGGCCCCACCCCCAATTCTTTTTTTTACTATTTAGTGTCATATTTTTGTAGCGGTTCATACAACACATATTCCCATCAAATTTCATCACTGTAGTACTTATAGTTTCCGAGTAAATCGGCTGTGACAGACGGACAGACGGACAGACGGACAGACGGACATGACGAAACTATAAGGGTTCCGTTTTTGCCATTTTGGCTACGGAACCCTAAAAACGATAACGAAGTTAGAAAAGGAAAAATGTATGGGATTGACATTAGATAGACCACGTGATCTAACGCGGCGTATGTCAATCTCATACATTTTTGCCTTTTCTAACTTCGTTATCGTTTTTAGGGTTCCGTAGCCAAAATGGCAAAAACGGAACCCTTATAGTTTCGTCATGTCCGTCTGTCCGTCTGTCCGTCTGTCCGTCTGTCACAGCCGATTTACTCGGAAACTATAAGTACTACAGTGATGAAATTTGATGGGAATATGTGTTGTATGAACCGCTACAAAAATATGACACTAAATAGTAAAAAAAAGAATTGGGGGTGGGGCCCCCCATACATGTAACTGAGGGATGAAATTTTTTTTTTCGATGTACATACCCGTGTGGGGTATCAATGGAAAGGTCTTTTAAAATGATATAAAGTTTTCTAAAAAACATTTTTCTTAAAGTGAACGGTTTTTGAGATATCAGCTCTCAAAGTCGTAAAAAGTATGTCCCCCCCCCTCTATTTTTATAACTACGGGGTATAAAATTCTAAAAAAAATAGAGGTGATGCATGCTAATTAACTCTTTCAACGATTTTTGGTTTGATCAAAGTATCTCTTATAGTTTTTGAGATAGGTTGATTTAACTGTAATTTATTATATTTGCTGCTACGGAACCCTTTGTGCGCGAGCCCGACTCGCACTTGGCCGGTTTTTTAATTGTTACTTTGTCTAAGGCCCAAGGGATGCAAACATCATCGACTAAAATATGATATGCATCTTTGAAATAATAAATAATTTGGAAAATCCAAAAGTGCACGCCTCATAATTTTTTTTTAATAAATATTTTTAATTATTATTTTTGTTTATTTAATAACAATTAAACCACATCGAATCAGACCCTGAAAAATGAAAGGGTTCTATTCCTGAGCATACTCAAGCGTAAGAGAAAAAAAAAGACTCGATTAGTAAAGTATTTCGGTCGCTATCGTGTTAACAAGAAAAAGGATCCGCACATACAGACACACGGACGTCCAAGACAGAACTTTTTTAAACTGTTTTTTAACTAGTTTAAATAACAAAAATGACATCAAAAATATCATGAACGTTAAAAATAGTGTTTTTTCTTAATATGTGTGTGTAGGTATGTATTATCTTACAAGTGCAATGTATGATACATAAAGACATTTTAAGTTTGAAAAATCAGACGTTTTGCGCGAAGCGACAGTAGTACCCACCTCAACGCTTCGCTTATGAGGCGTGCAAAAGATGTTAAATCTTCTTGTTATTATTAATAATTATGACTGCTAAAGTACAATAAAGTTTTTGTTTAAATCCATTATAATATTCACTTTATCGGATATTTCGTGAGTAAATGCGATTAAGAATTGAATGAATTAAATTTACAGCGTAGCTATAAACGTATATTTACCATTCAATTTGATACATATCTGTACTGGCGCTAAGAATAATTTACGAGCATTCGGATTAAATACACAATTACAAAGCCCACAATTTATAGTCAGGCTTGGACTATCATCTCTTATCATATTTATCCTTATCCAAGGTGCAATTAATATGTGCCTAAGTACTGTTTGAATATCCCTAACTTAATTAAAGCTCTCAGTTTACCTTATCCAAATATTGCAGAGTCAAATGTTCGAAGTTTCGAGAAGTTATCTTCAAAGTTTGGCAATCTACCTTGTGGGATGGGCCGATCTCTCCTCGAATAGACCGTTAAGTAGACCAAAGTAGACTGAGGCACGCGAAGGCTTTCGGAAAAATCGATGAGTAGTTTTCTAGATGTTGCGAAAGGTCCTTATGCTTAAAGTAACGGGCGATACAGCTGTCGACTGCCACTGGGCCCCTTTACCGCATTTCTCTGGATACACAACTGGTGCACGAGTAATTTCGTTTTTGCATAGCACCGCAGCTTCATTTTAATTCCATACCGGCAGCGTGAACGGTCAGAACGGACATTACAAGCAAATGCTGCCCAAACAGAGAATTTAAAATGCAATCTATGCGAAACTGGAAGATAAATGGTGAGAACGTTTAGTTCAAATTTGAACTGCTCCTCGGTGTCGCGTAAGGGTAACAAAAACACGTCAGCAGTGAATTGCCTTCATTAACTCGGTGAAAATTAGCAAGCGTTAGTTTGAGTCGCAGTTGCAGGAGGTTAGCCACATGCAAGTCATTATGCGGACGATCATTGAATTAATTACGCGGAGGTTGGAGTAGCGGAAGTGTTGCGGAGTAGATCGCTGCCGACTTCGCTTCACAATGGACGCTCCGCTCCGCTTTTAGTGCTCCCAACTTAGATTTGTTTTCATTGAATCTCATTTGATTGAATCGATTGAATGGATTTTCTTGTTAAAACTCGATTATAGTGTTTTGTATCCCAGCTTCTGTTTACATGTTTTCATGGGCCCTATGATTGCTGTGCAAGGATGGATGTGCAAGGATTATTATATTTTATTTTTATTTATTTATTTATTTATTTATATGACTTATGGACAATAGCAAGTTTGTTTTAAAGAAAGTTACGCTAGAAAGATAGCAGACAAAAATAATTTGGTGAAAAATATTTCACGAAAGGACCTCATTAACTAGGTTTGGAATCTCCGAATTTGATATGATAATTTTGAGCATGTTAACAAACTATATAGCTAATCCAATGCATCTCGTTGTGCAAAACATTATCTGCTCAAGTATAAACTAACAGAAAAGGGTGTATTAAATGTGAAAAATATGTACCTACAAACAATTTATTGCATCACAAATTAAAATCTATTTCCATACAACATGGTAAAATGGTTTATCGTAAAGACACCCGTTGTATTGTTTGCTTTTAATTAAAAGAATAAAAATGAATAGCAAATTGATTATCGCGATCCACTCGAGTTTGCGTGTTAAAGTGTAGATAAGAGGGTTGTAACACTCCCTGGAACACGGCGGGGGATGGTGGTAGTCGGTTAAGGTCGTGGTTGCACTTAAGTCAGTTAGCCCCATGAATTATTATGTGCAATTAGATAATAAGTACTGTCGTTTTGATTTAGTTTTTTAGAATATTAAATGGTTAGAAAATTTGTTTTGTTTTGTGTACTAGTTTTAATAGTTAGACTAACGCAGTAGATAGAAGTTAGAAATAATGAAATATAAATTATATGCATCGTTATTAAACATTATCAAACATCACATACCTTTTGTTGCCTTATATAACAAGAATTACTAATTGATATTAATTGTTTTACCGTGTTTCATCATTTATACCATTTAAGATTCATTTAAGCACAATAAAGCGTGTGTTTTCATGTCACTGACATGAAAATCGACAAAAAAGAACCGACATTCTAAATACATATTTCTTGCATAACAGTGAACGAATAAACTATTTCCTATGTGTCCCGCACCTTAGGTCGGGAGGTTCTATCTACATAAATGCATCGTCTGACCGATAACAAAATGTCAGCGAAGACGGCGGCTATTCATTTGCTTATTGGTTTTGACCGGACGACTCTTTTGAATGGTCTTCGCAGTTTTTTTTTGTCCTTGTTTATATAGTAAAGATTTCCGTCAATTCATTGTGGATCTTATGAAAATATTAGAATTTTTAATTTTATGTGTTGATAGTGTGAGATAGTAGAGCGTGTTTTCTTTGACGGTAATCTATTATCTTCTAATATATTGAGCTAAGCTTAGAACATACTAGTGACAAAATGAGACTGAAACATTCTATGTAATGAAAACTTTCTTTAATAGAAGGCTAAATTACTTAATCCCTAAGTAAAAGCTTTAAGACAAACAACATCCCTTTAGTGATAATATGAGATTAAATGTAGAGCGTTGGTCATGATAAAACCATTAAATTTGTGAATTATTAATAAAGTACTAAAAGCTTAACTATAATCTAATACTGTTATGCCGTCGTTATATTACTTAATAACATGGCGTTTCGCGCCGCAAACTCCTTTTAGTGTATCATTAATAAACAATCATGTACTGGTTTCACTTGGTTTCTATAAAATATATGGGTGTTAATTATTAAGCTCAATACTAAATGTTTCCGCTGCAACTAGATTATTGAAACGTAAGCTTATGTTATAATTATACGAATCAGGGTTTCCTACAACAGAGTGTTTCTTATTTTGATTAGGGTTGTAAAGGGGATATATATAATATGTACTTTATAGAGCTGTGTCCTCGAAATGGTCTTGTATCTCTGTCTTTTTTTTATCAGCGATGTTGCCAATAACAATGAAATCGGATAATACATAATGCTTAACACGTTCGCTGCGAAACAGGGCTTGAAACACCCTGTCCGTGTCTCGTCGTTATAGCGGTAGGAAAAAACTTAAACTTCTCTGTCGTGCGGGAGGCATAACTTCCATCTGGTTCAGTGTAGGAAAGTGATATCTATATATCTGAGATGTGCTATTGATTCCTAGTTCAATGGTATACCGACCTTAATACCGGGTTTCTTAGACCTCGTGCCGCACTGAACAAATAAAAATTCTAACACAGTGCGGAATGAGGTTGCGAACACCTCGTACCATCGCGCACCTCGTACCGCACCTTAAGCTAGCTTCACGCGGTTAGTGTTGTGCAACGCATTCGAGACTATTTGTGGAACAACTTATTGAAGCTTTTACAAAGAAGGACCTGAATGTGGATACAGGTAATTTTCAAACATCCTAACTACTCGTTATAATAAATATCGTTAATAGAAAGGTGAATGTGACATGTTGAGTAACTTTCTTCAAATAGGTTAATAATCATGATTACTATTAGTGTGTTTGTTCATTGAATCAACTAGCGGCAAATTCAAAACATTGGTGTATGGCTCATCAAAATTTAACTCTTGCCTAAGTCAACAAGCCAACAAACAAGGCACATCATCTCTTAAAGGGATCAAAGAAGAGGAGATGTGTAGGATGTTACGAAAAACTCCGCACCTTCTTAACAAGTCGTGAGGCCGACAAAAAAGTAAAGGAAATTCTCACAGAATGCACTGGTTGCAAACAATATTCTGGTTTGGCCTGTTTTAATAAAAAACATCCATAAGTTTGATAAATAAATACAATTAAATAAAATCGATATTTCTTTTCCCATCACTAAATTATATGAAAAACTGCTATTGTTCAGTGCGGTATGGGGTACATCAGACCCCACATTTTATTTTACCCATAGAATCTAAACTAACTAATCTAACCACGGGCGGCGGTAGATTTAGGTTAATGAACTCATTGTTAATAATAATCACGACAAAAGCCGCACACTTTGTCTTATTTGGCGCCAAAAAAAGGATTTTGGTCTCCTACGGGCGGTGGGGTTTAATATGCCTCGTGCCGCCACAATCTCTGGTATAGGACAAGGTTTAAAACGACCCGTAACGCAGTAATGGAAAGTACAGATATATCTGTGCCGCAGCGAACGTGTTAACATAGATAATATTATAATGCTTACAACACACTACATACTGTATGTGTGTTCATAATTAAAAGGTTTGAAGAAAAATTACCAAATCGAAAGTACTATATAGGTCGAATTAACAAACGATTAGGTACATTGGACGTGCTCGTACAATTTAAGTCGCACACAGGGTCTAGTCCATTGGTATAATCCGGCCTATCTATTTCAAACTCTGGGTTACCACAGCGACATTTCCCATCGAGGTCAATAACACATTTACATACGATTACGCTATGGGGTTCTAAGGACTTTAAGCTAGGCATGTTCTACATAAAAATATATAGGTACGAACCGTATTAGCAGCTTCTAATTGTAGAGAAAAGTTTGTATATGAACTCGTAATAGTTACATTACATTTTCATTAATTTCATATAACATTTGATACAAAATGTGGATCTAATCAATAGTTAAATATTGTATAGATATAACATTGTTTTCTAATTTTGATTAATTTGAAAATTGTAAAGTGAATGTTAAAAAAACTTGATAACGTAAACAACAATTTTCAAAATCGGTGTAGGTAACTAACTACATGGAAAAAATCTAAAAGAACAATAAATATAAAAAATAATAACCGCACCAGTATGAAGTCAGTTTAAAATTGATTGGAATGTGATAAATTTATTTAAAAACGTAACGTTACTGTGTATTTTTAAATCAAGTTACACTGAGATTGATCTAAAGGTTTCCAGTTAAATTTTATCAGAGGCAAATTTATTCCGGATGTACGTGTAATGTTATAAAATAAATAATTGCATGCAATTATTTTATGAATAAAGTTGCATGAATTTAAGTGTTCGGAGAATCAAACTAGATAGTTAAGTTAACTCAAAGTTAGAGGGTTCCTTTGGCTCGATCATGGATACTAATAGTAACAATATAGCCAATAGTATATATTTCATTACATTAGAAGGAATGATTTTGAAGGTTTCAGTAAACGGATGTTGTTTACATAAACTATAAAGCAATGTTTATCTTGCCAAAGTCTATATATAAATCACTATTGGTTTGTTTTATACAAATAATAACAATTAAGTGATGCCTGAAACAGAGGATAAATTGATATATATTCGAGAAATGACTAGGTTTCATTTGATAGTATTTGGTAGAGTGGTTAATTAATATTATTCATCAATAAGAAACAATTACAGTTTTGTAGAAGTAGTGCATTCATCTTGTATAAAAATAGTCCTTCCTTTGAAAAATTAACAACAGGATTTTATTATAGTTTACAGATTTTGTATGTGATAATACTTAACGAACCTTACTATACTAGACCGCAAAAAAGTTAAATATTCTGCTAAGCTATGTGTATTTACAAATTCATACCTTTTGCGTGTTCAAACATCCATTTTCATAAATAAACTCGTGGTGTGAAAGGAACAAATATCCATCACCAACTGTAAACAGAATTTTAATTAACTTTCTCATTTTTACACAAAAATATTTACTTCAAAAATTTACGTTCTTCTAATGGTATAACATTAAGCGCTAGTAAAATGTACGATTAATTAATTATTTCAGGGATTATTTTGATTCAATTATGCTCAAATAGGGGATAAAAGAAGGCGTCTCGCCTTGTGTTTATTGCGTCCCAAAAACATCGAATGTAGAAATTTATCCAAAATTTCACAGAATCTCAAATTAAAATTAATCATTAGAATAACAATTCTTACATTATCAATCAAGAAATCTGTAAGATTTGTTAATTAATTTTTGGTTCTAGCATCAGGTAAACCTACACATATTTTGACATTAAATAAAGAACAATTGAATTAACTACCTCTTATGCTATTCACCGATCGAATTATAGTCATTGTAAAAAACTTAAGAAATAAGCGACCAACCCTCTTTCGTTTCATGAAATATTCATGAAAATTCACTCAAGCCAATATAAAAGTAACAAGGTCACATTATAAATCTCCTCAGCCGATTGCACTTCAGTAAGCGGGGACACCTTAACTATAATATGAATTAGTGGCGGCCTCATTAACCTACATAAGCTAGGTACCACTAGGTACTCAGATCACTATGGTATTACCAAGTAAATGAAGCACTCTCAGACGCGTCGCGCACGGTGACATGAGCCAAAGCTTATGAACATAATATAAAAGTGAGCACGTAAGTATATAAGGTATACAGCCTTTTGAAAGTTCTTCATGAATTAATAATAATTGCAGCTGCGTTTCCCCTTTGCAATTAAGGGTGGTGTTATAAAGGCCATGGTTGCGACTTTGTAGTCGTAAACATAGGACAATATTCTTGCTTAGTAGGATGTGAAATTTTATATTTTGTTTTAGGAATTTGCATTTTGTGAATATGGAAAATTAGGGCATATAAAGAGAATTTCTTTTATTTATAATTAAGATAAACAAATAACAACAATATCGAATTACAATGAATGTTATACTTACATACATGTATATTATCTATCGTTATGTATAGCCCATAAACATCTCACGTCACATGATTAATTAACACGAAAATAACAAGTTAATTAACAAGTTTCATATAACTGTATATAAATCGTCTTTTCAAGGGTATATTTCAATACACAGTTTCCAAAAATAAGGTCGAATTGACGCAGAAAATCCATATTAAGTTTATGCCGAAACAATAAAACTCCTACACACAATATGGTTTCTCAAGAGCGCTGAGACGTCAATAAATTTTATTAAGTAGACGAGTGGCTATGGTAATAAAATAGAAGAGCATTTCGATAGAACGTCTAGAGGGTCCAGTTTGCCAAAATATTTTTTAAGAAGTCTCTGGTGGCGTCATACTCTGTGCTCTTACGGAGGCCGTAAAGTGCACGCGTTGCAAACCCGCGGGGAATGTATGTACGTTCCTTTGCGGCTCTACTGAAACGTATTTAATTTTACTAGAAAAGAGCACGCGGGATTAATATAATATTACTTAGCGTTATTTTAATTTCATTCAATCCTTATCTTTGTGTAAGGTCTAATATAAATCTGCAGTGAGTTATAAAACACATTTGGGTAATACCGGTAGCAAATGTTCATCTAAAATTGTAGTTATATATCAAGACATTTATACAAAGTTAATTCACTTTAAAATTACACCAATTATGAAGCCGACGTCTATATTACTCGCAAGATGAGGTCTTGTTTTGTACACGTCGCAGATTGTCGACGATTTTCATAATTTACCGAGATCAAGCAATTAGCTACCATCATTTCGCGAATACCAGTCTCATTGAACCATTCAATTAAATTCTAATGAGTTTAAATGTTAATTAGTAAATAGATTGCAAATTATTTTATGGATTACGAAAGAGAGATCAATCGTTAATAAATGGATATGGGATTATATTGTGATATTGTGATTTGTGAAGAATGATACAATGGGAAGCGCATTAAATGAATATGCGAATGGAAATATATTATTGTAACATATTTTAAGATTTTGTTATGGTTAACGCTGAAAATGATTAATAGAAGAATATTTTAATAGATATAAATTTATAAATTTATTATTTATTTATTTTAATAGAGTCAAATGAATTGACGTAATGGTTAATGCTATATCTATGTAATTCAATTTTAAAATTTAATATTTATACTCGAGACTTTTTGACCAAACTATTTCCACAGTGGAAGGCGAGCCGACTCGACCGGAGACAATATTATAAAGTCTCAACTTCATAGATGACAAAAAACGTAACTATCTACTCTTGTAATATATATATAAAAAAACATTCGTGGTCTAGGTTTTTGACCTACAACATTGTAATGACACTTTAAATTTTAAAGGGAAACACAGCATATATTTTAAAGTTTAAAATATATGCTGTGTTTCCTTTTTTTCCCACAGGATGCGTCCTATTTAAGATTTAAAAATTTGTAAAACATTTTATGATACATTTTTATGAAAATGATAAGTTTTACCTACGCTTAACTAAATTTGTCGAAGTTTAATATGATGGCAGCATGATAGTATGTAAATTAATGTTATAAAAAATTTTAGGATTATAAAAAAAATGTTACAGATAATATTATTATAAGGGTAAGGAGGAAAGGAAGGAGGTATACCTATTAGACGCCTAGTATCTAATCATTCTGTTTTATTCAGTTATAGTCATATTTTATTCAGATGGGAATATTTTATCGACATAAGTCCTACCCAAATAACCTAACATAATATTGCAAATTTTTATTAAAGAAAACTTTTCATAACTCATATTTAAGTTACCATTTATATTAATATAGAACGAAATAATATTTGCCAAAGCTAATTAGCTTAACTGTTCGTTCATGAAGAATGACGATAAAAGTCGGAAGTTGCAATCACGCCTGCTTTGTCGTATTCAAATATTGTTATTGCATTCAACTGATTAGAGCGTACCATTCACGATTATATTATTATATAACTCCTTTACGTGTTCCATTTACATATAACAATTAAACGTATTCATAAAAGCATTTCAAATTTTTATTCGCAAAACCAACCGATTTTTGCGCATGTTAAGATCAGTTCAAATGGAAACAATATCTAGAAAACAGAATCGTTTTGCAAGAAAAATACACACAACCCTCGAAACGTCAATAAATAAAACTGTTTTTAATAAAAGCGTCCAACTAGCGGCCCGATTCGCCGGCATATTGCATTTGAACGTATAAATTCGCTAATATGCCTGAACTCGTACGATAAGTCTAAAATCGCACAAGTTATTGTACGATCGGTATAATTCTTTGGATTTTTGACAGCGCAATCGAAGTTTGCCCGTAGGCCCGCCGTGCCTTAATTAAGATTGCGAACTTGCACCCGCCAACCTTGTCGTGCAACTATTGTTACCGCTAAATTAACTAAAATAAGTTCACTTACATGTTTCTCTTAACATAAGACCTATAAATAGTTACATACAAGTCAATTATCAAATTACTTTCAGCAAAAAGAAAATCTCAAGATATCATAATCGTAATGGCTAATTGAGGACCAAAATTAATTCCATTACGAGATTCGTTGATCAAAGTGCGGACATTATTTCATACAAATCGTTTACAAAAAGGGGTGCCATTACGGTAATTTGGTAAAAGAGCTAACTTGCGCAATCAGCTAAAAAGAAATGAAGTTTTTATCGGCTGTCCGAGTGGCGTGTACGGGCCGTTTCTAACGAACTCATTGGAAATTCAAATGGACCAGGACCGCCGCACCCTGTAATCAATAATATTACATGTACGTGCTTCCTGAAGCCTTGGCTTCCGAACGGCAGATAATGGAATGTCTAAGTAGTGCAGACAGATGTGAGCCATGTCGGATGTAATACAGATTCAGATATCAGTTAGTTTGTATTATTTTGCTGGATGAATGATATATTAAATTATATAGGTAGATTTTCTGAATAAAATTACTGGCTTCGTGATATTATTTGTCGTATTGTAATGAACCGTTACGTATTGAATAATAACAGTAAAGTAAATGTAACGTGTATGGCTTGTAATCTAGGTACATGCCAGATTACGTTTTCTTTAATAAAATAAAATCGAGTATAAAATTAATTCTATTTTTACTGCATACTTAATAACATACCGTAGCGAATGATAATCGCTATAATAAAATATAAAAAAAGACTCGTTAATGACATGTCAAATTATGTCGTACAATTATAAATCGATTTGCGCAGGCGCCGCTGGTTCACACTTGAAGCTTATTTATATCATTGAAAGGTATGAGCGATAATAAACAATATCAAGGTTATTAAAAATGTTTCACCTTGTTCCCTTGCGCCAATCCCGTCGTTGGACAACATATTACGGGGTGTAAGGAACTCCCTTATCTAAACTGACCTAATGAAGTGATGTTTCTTATAGCCCACGTTTAAAATGTTAACACATCTAGTTCTTTGAATTAAACTGTGGATTTAATGTGTTTGATAAGAGCTCAAGATATGAGGTATTTATTAATTTGCATTCGATTTTATGTTGCGATCGATTTAGCTATTTCCAAACATAGTTATTTGCAAAATAATTATTTAATCGTACACTTTGTTATTATGTGTCTACTAGCCGCTCCGCGCGGTTTCACCCCCGTGGCTCCTCTCCTGTTGGTCGTAGCGTGATGGTATATAGCCTATAGCCTTCCTCGATAAATGAGCTATCTAACACCGAAAGAATTTTTCAAATCGGACCAGTAGTTCCCGAGATTAGCTCGTTCAAACAAACAAACAAACAAACTCTTCAGCTTTATAATATTAGTATATAGATGTGTGTGTGCTAAGATTCAATGCGAAATTTAAGTGCGTCATGTATCTGTTTCTCAAATGTACATTATGTGTATTATTGAGACTAATTAATGTTTATGTGTGGGTATGTTTGCTATCTCGTGATTAAGACATAAGTTGCTTATATAAGTGGCATCTCATCAGCCATATTAATTTTTATAACACAAAAGTTAATTTAGTAAATTACTCTAAATAATAGACAACATTTTACTCAGATATAAGTATAATAAATTATAGTATTTTATACATGTTCTACTGCGAACTTATTCAACGCTCACCTTATATTTCAAATATTTTATGAGCAAGGGTATTAAAAATAAGTACATGACGTGGAATGAGAAACATAAATGGAGAGACATCTCAAGCAACAAGGTATTTTAAGTGTCTAGTTTACATTTATGATTACGCTAAAAGCAACGCTTAGCGAGAAGGTTATTTTCAATTTTGAATATTAATGCGTTGACAGTTATTTCCCACATTGCACTTCAATTAATACCTAGCATTTATACCGGGCGTCGACAAGAAGCAGAACGCAGTGAACGAAATAATTTAGTCTAGAACTTATCGAAGTCCAGTTCTATTTAATTTCCAATTCAGATGTAAAGCAATTATGTAATATTATTTATATCTTACCGACGATAACGATAGCATTCATGTAGAATGCGAAGAAAATTGCACTGACTAATGATCGTATCGTTTCTTGAATACAAATTTAGGTCTTTCAGCACACGGCAATGGTGACCTATTACTGCCATGTTAGACTCAGTAAATTGAAATGGCGATATGATTTATAGCGAGGCTCCACGAACCAGTATTACCTACCTACGGTCAGCTTCCTCGCGCAGACGTGACGTGAAATTAAAAACCGGAGCAATGATATACCAAAGAAATAACTAATAATATCTTTTAGCGAGGCGAAAATATTAAAAGTTTCCATGATATGTTATATAAAAATATGTGGGTAGCTCGGTTCAATCGAGGCCATAATGTGTAGGACAATTTATTATGATTAGATGTTACGTGAGAAGTTACCCTCTAACCTTAGTAAGCCATACTTAGGAATATATTTGACTCAGCCTCATTCTTTATACGGGTGCACATACTTGCTATTCTACTTGGGTTTACCGGGAAAATTTAGATACATTTGTTTTCATGAGCATTGGTTGAATTTCAAATTCCTTCCCGTAAAACCGTAATAAGTATTAGCAGCGCTCGCTAAAGTATTAAAATTGTAAATTTATTTGAGTAGTGAAATTATAAAGTCGTATTAATATAAATGAGCTCCTTCTAAAATATGTGCTATTGTTCATAATAGTACGGAAAGGCTTTGTTGAAATACTCTTAGTTTAAAAGTCATATTCAGCTAATTACGCTGCGGCATGCGGTCGCCGGTCGCCCGCCGTCGGAGGTAGTATTCTGTGTGTAAATTCCACTTGAAATTGTCACTGATTATATTTGGAACTTACACACTCGTAAAATTCAAAGGAAACACGACGTGGTTTTTGTGTCTCATTAAATATGTGTAAAGAAACGAATGGAATTCAAAATTTTCAACCTAACAACGTTGCGAGAATTCGTGAGATTTTCCTGCCCTTTTTTCCTTTTCACATTTGTTAGATAATTGTCATTTCGCGACATAAATAACTGCTTTTTTTAATTATTGTTTCTTTGGCTATAGTAATCAAACAAATAGTATTTTAATGTTTACAGAACTTCGTAAGCAAATCTTGATTATATTAATTTAAGCGGAATAGTATATTTGTAATATTCTGTGGTAATATTAGAAGTTGATTACTACTTTAGCTCCAAACGCATAATTTTATTGATATAGCGAGTACACTCCCACTCGAATATTATTGTGGTTAACATTCCGTATAACTTTTAGCACATGCTATTATAATCGAAGGGTGTATTTATAGAATTCAATTAATTATTACGTAAGTACTTTATATAATTTTGTTGTCTTCTATTATTATTAAACTATTTAAGAAACACAGATTATATTTCATAACAAAATATGTTTTACATAAATTGTGTTTGTTTTAGATGAAAAATAATAATAATTCCAGTTAGAAATTGATGAAACATCACGAATACGATATACATCACGAATATATCAGATTCTATTTACATTATTTCTTGGTATTGGTTTTAATTAATACATTATGAAATTTTACACATGTTTTGAATAGCTGCGGAATTACAGTTTCGCCTCTATAATAGCACATACCTACTTTGCCACATTGCGGAGAGATTTTCATTATATCCTGGTTGCATTGGACAATTTTAACATATTTTGTAATACAAATACTATGCTATATTGACAAATAAATTACTTAAATAGGCTTTTGATCCGTTATATTATTATTTATTACATATACATGAATAAGCTGCCTCGCTAAGCGTTGTTCTGCCTTACTCTTATCACTACTAGGGGTATGAAAAAAAGATGTTGGCCGATTCTGAGATCTACCCAATAGGCACAAAAATAACATGGGAATCGGTGCAGCCGTTTCTGAGGAGTACGGTAACAAACATTGTGACACGAAAATTTGATATATAGGGAGATTATCTATTATTAAAAACCGGCCAAGTGCGAGTCGGGCTCGCGCACAAAGGGTTCCGTAGCAGCAAATATAATAAATTACAGTTAAATCAACCTATCTCAAAAACTATAAGAGATACTTTGATCAAACCAAAAATCGTTGAAAGAGTTAATTAGCATGCATCACCTCTATTTTTTTTAGAATTTTATACCCCGTAGTTATAAAAATAGAGGGGGGGGGGACATACTTTTTACGACTTTGAGAGCTGATATCTCAAAAACCGTTCACTTTAAGAAAAATGTTTTTTAGAAAACTTTATATCATTTTAAAAGACCTTTCCATTGATACCCCACACGGGTATGTACATCGAAAAAAAAAATTTCATCCCTCAGTTACATGTATGGGGGGCCCCACCCCCAATTCTTTTTTTTACTATTTAGTGTCATATTTTTGTAGCGGTTCATACAACACATATTCCCATCAAATTTCATCACTGTAGTACTTATAGTTTCCGAGTAAATCGGCTGTGACAGACGGACAGACGGACAGACGGACAGACGGACATGACGAAACTATAAGGGTTCCGTTTTTGCCATTTTGGCTACGGAACCCTAAAAATGAATCAACCTGATGAAATGACATGTGACGGATTTGTATGAGACGAGTAGCGTTCAGCTTGGGGCGCAAGACGCACAAATATAGTTACGGGAGCAAACCATTAATGCAATATGCGAACAGGGTGTATCGATGTGGTGACCTGGTTACTTAGCAGCCGTAGCTTATAGCTCTACTCCTACAAGTGTCTAGGGAAACTAAGAGCTGTTATTACACGAAAATTTATGAGCTGAATTGCCCCTACTAAGTTCCAAGTTTGTCGTAAACAACAATGTAGAACTTGGCCGATGTTTAGGCGGCGCTGCCGTAATGTGACACGGAAAATGGTAAGAAATCCGCGTTGAAAAATTTGTGTAACGCGATGTTATAAAAGTTTATTGCTTCCCCTTCGCAGGGACCTTTCAGTGTGTGCTTAGAGTTTCCTAGTAATGTCAATATAATATGTCGAAGTGACTGACACTTGCTTTTATTATTGGCTGAAATGGCTGAGCAATTTATTCTAATAGTAGGCATAGTATCGAGCTACGTTAAGTTTATGAAATGATTTCTGAAAATGTTTATTATTTTAGTTAGGTAATTAATTACCATTGGACCATTTCGTTAAAAAATGTCACTTTTAATTTGTCTCGTGCCTAATAAAAACTTCTTACTATCTCTGGATAACAGACCGTCCTTTTAATAATTACTGTAGTTTTAATTTCCAATAAGACGTCTATTTGAAATTGCGATGTAGTTTTGGTGGATGGAGGAACTGAAAATAATGAAAATAATTTATATTTACTACCATCATGCATTACAAATTTATATTTACGATAAATAATAACACATTATAAATACCTGTGATAAATACCAAATACTGAACGTGTTACTTATTATTTAAATATGTTTTGTAGTTCATGGTGCAAAGTGCACTCGAGTTATATACAGGCTATTTTAATTCTATATATATTCACAAGAGTAATAACATAAATATATTACGTTTCAATATAATATATGCCTTAGCTGACCTATTACTTTAATAAAATTGCACGGCTGTAGCGTAAAGAACACGCTATTTAGTAATTAGCTATTTCGATTTCAGTTGGATTATATTCTTGCTATTTTTTGTTTATGTGTATATATATGGAAGTATTTATTTAATCATTGATTGCCGTGATATTCGAAAGACACATCCTTCATTTGTAAAACAATATTTATATCGTTTAACATTTATTTTGCGATTAAAAAACCCATCTCACTTAATGTAGGAAAAATAAGAATTTCCATGCAATACTGGTGAAACACGAACATTTTATGAAATAGTTTAGAAAGTAAGTTTAAACTACATTAAATTAGCTGTTGGAAGCTGTCGATTCAAAAGTGGCTTTATTTCTAAGACTTTGATCGATAGTTTGAAATCTGTGTTGCCTGTGAAACCTCGTTAGATCATTACTGATATAGCAATGGCGCCTGCGGTTCGAAAACGCCCTTCCGTCTGTTATTAATTGCCCCGCGAACAAAAGCAAATGACTTGGTAGAGGTGATCCTATGAGGGTGGGTCGACGTTATCCATTCAACTGTTGTAGACGTCCGTGCGAAAGAGAAATGTTCATTCACGATAGGAGAATTTATGACTTTGATTTACGCAAGATTTTTGTAACGCCCGCCTCGTAAATAGAAGCACAGAAGGGAAGAAATCAAGTTGACACTTTTGAACAGTTTCGTTATTATTGCATGTTTGTACCGAGTGCTGTTGTCACAATGGAACAGTTACAGGTCTCGCTCAATTGATATAGGATCGGGATAAGGTCGTGAATTTCCATATCGTCCGCTCTCCTATCGTAAATATATTCAATGGATATGAGTTCGTATAAAAATGAAATGCTCACTTGGTGCTATGCGGATTTTTGACGGACGATAAATTTCACGCTTAAAGAACGTTACATATTTTATGTAAAAAGTAGTTTGCATAATCGGCAAATTTTAAGTATGATCAAGTTTTAATCTGATAAATATTTATGTATTCATGCATATAGAGTGGCCTATATTAATGGCTTTAATTTGAAGTTACTCTATCATCCACTTATATATCCGTCTACTTTTCTCTGAGACGGATATAATTACTTGAAATTGTTTGAATTATAAAGTTAATAGTAACATCATTTATCTATTATACCAGGTTTTCGTTTTACTCTTCTCGTTTGTTTCTACAAAGCGTTTATCTATATATAGAGTGCAAGCTTCGCCTACCTCTTCAACTTATTATCATGAAACAAACTACGTTATACAAAATAAACATTTCTTGTTGGATTTAAGCCAATGATCCTCTTTCCTTCGTAGAACATCGCGAGGATTTTAATCGAAAAATGACTACCGTACTTTTAATTTCGACTTACATTCCATTTTAGTGAAATGTATCTACTTATGTAAGGAAAATATAATCAAAAGATTAAGATTAAAAATAAAACTACAACACTATAAATTATATTAAGAGTTAAGAAGCGTGAATTGCTGCTATAACTTTATGATAAATTGTAACTAAGCTTGGATTGCATATTCAATGGGACCTTCCGGTGTTTTAATAAAAGATGCAAATGTTTGCGCAATGCAAGTGTCACAAAAATCACAATATGCATTCGGTACACTAGTTGAAATTATTACGTTCTTGTCATCACATTGTTCGCGCGGCGTTGCAGCGGCAGTTAGGTAGTTTTATCTCACACAATTTCAATTTTTCATCTGCAGCTGTCAGCTCGGCGGCGGCAGATAAGTAACGTTCGCGTTTGCGTGGAACTTTCCTCTCGGTTTGTCCCTCAACATCCTTTTACAGTTTTTCAAGCAAAAAGAAAAATCAATTATTGTTGCGCATCGCACGGATTCGGTAACTGGAGCGATCGGTGTTGAAAACTGATGTAAGAATGACAAATTTTATTTTTTTGTTTTCATACCTAGCTTAGTTACTTAACGTTGCTACCAGAGTTTCTAATATATAGTCATTTTACATGTTGTGTAAGATAATTTCTTGGAATATCTGCTAAAATGTAGAGACTTTGAAATATCTGTTAGCATCTACAACGTGAGATTATTTATTATTTAGGCGTTAATTACTCGTTACAACGTATTATAATTAATGAGGAATGAAGAAAACGTACAAGCGTCTCAGAAATATAATAATGCCTCGTCTTATTACGTAACTATGTTCATGTATTTACAGGAATATGCTTTAAATTGCTTTTGTGAAAAATGTTAAGGTTATATATACAACTTTACTGTTATAGACTGTTTATTTGCGGTGCTCTGGTTTTAGACTTTTCAAAACTTTTAATATCGTCATAAATCGATATTGAAAGACGTGCCGTTATAAAGATTTAGTCAGTACATAATGTTTAAGTCACATAAAGTGTGCCTACTTTGAAAATTACAATACACAGAAAAAAATTCCAATTGCTTATCTTTGGTTATAAGCCAACCTGCCTTCATTCTGAACTCTTTTGGGTGCAGAACATAACCATGACGCATCAATGACCAATGTAGATTAGGATGACGTGCTTTTAAAGTAAACAGATCAATTAATAGATAACTACATGTAATGCGGAATATTCATGTATGTTTAGTTTATAGACAATACCGAGAGCCATCGATAAAGGAACAATAGAGCTTGTACTAACATTGTTCGCCAACTTAAATTAGTTCACAAATCATTTACCACGTACAATGTCATGATTGGCTAGCTTTGATATTGAAACGATTCTTAATAATCGCTTACGAAACGTCAATATAATGGAATAAAGCGTAATAGAATTTCAATGTTGTCGGCGGCGAAAAGTTATCGCGAATTCGCTTGTTTAGTGTTATTTTACGGACAGTTAATTGAAGCTGTAGATTGTAAGTTTGACTTGGCCGAACTTTACACCGATAACAACATTAATGAAAACTGGTCTGGATTTGGGCAAGTGGCGGTGACAGAGCGGTGGGCGGGCGGGGGCTGTAGGGATACGGCAGGCAGTCCGCGCCGCGCTTCGGCGACGTAACGTCGGTCCAACCCTGCGAGTGCGTTCCGCGGCGTGTCTATGACTGTAACACGATCTCCGTTCACCTTCCATAATGATAACCGTGATATTGCACCAGAATGAGATGCGTTCAGTGTTCCGCGTGGATGTGTTTTAATATTATGTATGTGCCGGTGCGTGTATACGTGCATTGGTCGATCTGCTTCACACTTACGATGATTAAAACATACTAGATCATGAGTTTTACACGTGCAAAATACGTGGTGAATATCTCAAATCTAGATACTATAATGCTATCCATTGACATGTTTAAAATGTAGTTTTAAGATTTATTTGTGGTATTAATATTATTTTGTTTATAAAGTTTTTTTATTATTTGTACTTGATGACTTATAAATAAAGTATGGACAAACAAGTAAAAAATACAAATACCTACATTTTCCAAGAAACGCTACTGCTTTTTATAAAAAAATAGTAATGGAAATGTAGTTGTAGGTAGACGAACGCGGATTAAAATTAATTCGTGTAGCGTGCCTTTTAATTAAATAAGTGAACCATTTTTACGCGTCTGATTTATTTTCATAAGGATGCTTAAACAGTCCTCAATACGCCTGATTAATGAAATATCGAGTTTATTTTAATCTGATTACGTCTGTGGAGTTTTATAATTTTAGACTGAAAATAGTGCACGCTACAAAATACTAAGAAACTACTTATTGGCAATTTTAATCCGTGATTAACCTTAATCAACGTTTTTCCTCTTAAACTTATAAGTTATTTATAATAATAATGTAAAGAAAACTCAAACATACTAAGAGCGACAGTTTTCTTGTTAAAATTATTGTTAATTTTTGAACAAAAAAAAAAATCATTTACTTACTTAGCTTTCGCTTAGGATTAGGTACCTATGTTATTATTATTTTTAATCAGTACTTATTAATTAATATTCCTTCATTATAATAATATTATTTTATCACATATCTACTAAGTACTTAATAATATATCCATAAGATTTTATACGAAATGAAAACAAAGTTAACATGCGTTATTGTTTAAAACAATACTTTGTACATTTCACGAAGAGTTTTGTTTCATAACAAAGTTTCATATCCAATTAGACCTCTAGTTTCTATTCGAGTCGTAATATTTTATTGCGGGTGGCAAATTCATTATTCGGTTTGTTTTTAATTAATTTCTGTTATATTCCGTTCGTTACCCCCATTGCTAATTGCTTTCAACACGTCAATGTTGTTTTGTCAAGAAAAACCTTGTTTATTGTTGGTTACAGCTTTGTAATTTCTTTGACATTGTATGGAATATAATCCTGTGAATTATGACGACTTTGATGATAAGTTATTGGCTTTATAAAAATCTATTCAAAAACTTAAAAATGTTATTTTATTTTTACAGCTCCAACATTTTTTTTTAATAACGTGGAACAAAAAAGTAACTTGTTTTGTTAGAACAATTTAAATATAAATATATTAAACTAAACATAATATTTATGTTTTAGCTTTTTGAAAAATACATTAGATGTAATACATAAACATCAAAAATAAAACAAGAAATAAAAAAATAATGTAAGAGTCATTTTACAGTAGAAAACAAATACATCGGGTACAGTTAATCAATTATTGTATTATAAAAATCCCTGTAAAATTTAATTTACAAATTATGGCAATATATTAAGGGCCCTTAGTAGGTGAAAACGGCAAAATGGACTGTTATCTATGAGCTATAATTGAAAATTTTTTCGCACTGAAATTTCTAATATGTATTACATAACGTATGTGTGATGGGATGACTGTTTCCAAAACACGATTAGAAAAATTTTGCTCGATAAAAAAAATCCTGAAGTTACCTCTAAAATATAATATAAATGCTCATTACAACCGTATTTTACTATAATTATTCGTATAAAATCACAAATATATACGTATTTACCTTCTCGATTTCGTGACTATTTTAGATGTAGAAAATACTAGGTAGGTAACTATTTTCATTCGCTTTTTGATAAAAATGCGATTAACCTAAGGCGCGAATAGCTGAAATGTAATTTATAACAAAGCCACTCATGTAAAAGTCACACATCGTTATGCCTAATATAAAAAGCTCTATTCCAAAAAAGTAGGTAATCGATAGTAAGAAAATATTTTAATTGTCTATCCTGAGACAAAATATCCTTACTACGTCTTACATATTATTTACATATGTACGAACTAGTAATGAGTTGTTCACATGTTTCACTGAATTTTATAATTTATGAGAATCTCTACATAATAATTCGTAACGCTAAAACATGTAATATATTCTATAGGATCTATTTTATTGTATTTGATCAAACACAATATGCTTCTTTTCAAGAAAATACTCATTATTTGCTCATTATAGATTTTATGATTTGAAAATGAAGGACTATTAAAACATTGCCACAATTAATAAAGGCTTTGTCTTAAAGAAAAGCCTTGATTATTATTATCGTTGCTATTGGCTGATGTTTCTTTATAAAAAGGTATTAAGGATTCGAACTGTCAAAACAATCACTGAGGTTTCCATTATAATTATTGGTAGCGAACAATTTTTATTGTTTTATTCAGTTCCATTCACGTTTATTGCCCGGCTAAAATATTGCAATAATTGTACTGCAAAACTGTACACATAACGGATGAAATTAATTATTCACGAACGATTTAAAGTGGTCCTAAATGCTGCAAACTACAAAATTACACGTTTCCAACCATTAAATACACTGGTATAGGCTCCATACGAAGGCGGGTTATTTAAATGTTTCAGCTATTTGCATACATTTCACGTCCAGGTGTCGGTAGTTCTAACACATGTGACCGAACCGTTTCACTGAAGCAGGGAACTGCTGAGCGTCGCGTTTTGTCGCCGGTTTATTGACTTAATGTCGCCTACTTCAGAACGGCAGAACCCTCGTATTAATACTGCTGACTAAAGCTGAGGGTAAAGATTTTCGATTGTACACCTACGTGGTTTAGCATACAACCTTCTCGTTAGCCTTTTTGCTTGACGCTTGATTCTGAACGGTTAGGCGATAAAATTGTTAGCGTCTTGTGATCATACAATTACGTATCTATATTTAAAACACACTAATTATTATCCATCAGGCTTATTTATCTTTTAAAAAATCACGTTCAAACGTTTCTTTTCATGATATGAATTTTTAATCAATACCTATGTGTTAAATATGAATGAAACACGCTTGCTATAAAGTGTTCGAAACGCGGCGTTAAATTATAATGAATTGATTGCGTTTTAAATCCGTTTAAACGGATTTTACTGCAAACGTGTGAATTTATTATGTGTATATTTGGTTACATACGAAATGGATATTAACTGAAATGTAGGTATATTTTATAAACTACGAGACAAATCTTAGATTTTGTGAAAAATAATCAAAAGGCTCTTATTTTTGTCAGTAAAACATACAACATAGCCATGTTATAAACGAGGTAATTCGTTAAATTATTTCATAGTTATAAGCATGGCTTATCCTCGGCCACCAAACAGAGTGACCCAATTCCTATATCCCTGACGTACACTATACGAGTATAAGCTGTTACTTAATATTTTCGAACATATTTCCCGTGAAAATTAAACATTTTTGTACGAGTGGAGGTACAGTGTGGTGTTTATAAACAAATTACCTATTAAATTAAGATTTTGTTTCGATGATAACAATCTGTTACGTATGTTTATACAATCTGTTACGTATGTATTGTTTATACATTTGAATACTTTTTATCAACGTATGATCGTATTGTATGCTGTTTCAAATCTAATAACATTTTATTCGCTACGGATTTTGTTTGAATGATGTATGTACTACATAGTACATAGGTACATAATATATAAAATGATTTTTGATATTTATATGAAATTTCATTTAAAGAAAATGATTATTGATATGAAATGACATTTAAAGAACTCGATTGAAAATAATTATTTTGTTTTAATTAATATAAATGCCAATAATTTCTTATAGTTACTTTATTACTTACCGTTTTTAAATCATAAAGTATTTACTATCCGTTGTAAAAATTAAAATATTATTTTAAGTAAACATCTTTAGATAATCTTTGAATGTTTAACTCCAAATCAATAACAAGAAAAAGTACTATAGAAGTCAATACGAATTTAATTTTTATATTGTGAAAGGGCCTGTGTAGTTTGTCTAAAAACTTCAAAACTAACTACTTCAGATAATAGTTCAATAGAATGGACGTCGAAAAAAGACATCAAAACTTGGTAAAGTTTTCACTGGTTGGAGTATATCTGTTTAAACAATTCTAAGGCTAGTCCCCAAGTACTTAAGGTCTCATTCAGATTGGAGTTTGGCAAAATAGTATCATAAGATGAAATTCTATTCCTCAACTTCAAAGTAGTTTGGAGTAAGCTTTGTTAGATAAAGTTCGATATTCTCTCATGATATTAAAAATAAGGCATAGATATAATACTGCTATATTTAATACTAGCTTTCCGCCTGCGGCTTCGCCCGCGTTTTCAAAAAAAAACCCGCATAGTTCCCGTTCCCGTGGGATTTCCGGGATAAAACCTAGCCTATGTCACTCAGAAATGATGTAGCTTTCCAACAGTGAAAGAATTTTTCAAATCTGCCAAGTAGTTTCGGAGCCTATTCAATTCATACAAACAAACAAACAAACAAAAAATCAAACCTTTCCTCTTTATAATATTTGTATAGATGTATAGATGTAGTATCGATACTTGTATTATGGTGGAATAAAATTATAATCTGTAAAATTATCTATTATTAATTGAACTGAAATTAATACGCCTAATATAAAAATATTTAAGAAATCAACAAATTTCTCATCGATAAAATTTCATAATCAAAGAAAGAACTTCGTTTTAGACGTAAGGAAAATATAATACTCTGTGAATAATTGAGATCCTTTTTATTTGCCGAATGTTCTACAATCTACAGTATCGATTGGTGAAAACAATTATTTTAATTGGTATTTACGTTACATTTTCTCTTCAAAATAAACAATTTACGCATATTTTCTCAGGGATTTAATGTAATTTATCCTAAGGCACTTTTAATCTGTGTCGAGTCTCATTAAGGAGATTTTAATTAGGAAAATTGGGAATACGGATTAGTAGAAAACTTTCACAATGTTCAAACTAAGTAGATAAAACTTTTCGAGTTAATTAATAAAGTTGTGTTAAATGATTGTACTATCAACACTCATGAGGTGAAATATTTTGAAATATATGACTATAAGCGCAATCTAATAAATGATATTACTATTATTATAAACATAATACTAATAATTAATTAAAAAATACCATTTATACTGTTACAAAATGTATATAGACCTAATGTTAAACTTTAACGTTACGGAATCAGATAAATAAGACTAATTCACTAAATAAATCCTATTTACTCACGTTGCTACTTCTTTGTCTGCGTTATCCGGAACCAGGAACATCGGGCGCTTGTCTTAACACAAAAGATAAATACCAACGTAAAACAAGAGAGGTAATTGAGATAAACAGGTGTATATTCTACTCTATAACTTTCTGACTCCAAGTGTAACACATAACAAAATCAGCGAAGTTTGTCTACAAAGTTAACTCACCTTTCGGTTCGGCGCTATTTATTACTTTGCTTATAAACCAATTTGTTCCTACTTGTTCGCGATATGATTAAAATATCCTTTGTAACTGGATAGCATTATAGTAACGAGATTGGAGATTGTTAGAACGTTATTATAATATTGTAATAATATTTTAGTTTATAGTAAATTCCAATGAGGCCAATAAGGACTGAAGATGAACAGGCCGGGCTTCGACTACACCGCGCCTGTCTCCACCACATACTATGCGACGAATAGTCGACCGCCTCAGTACGACCGCGGGTACAACCAGCTCGCTCCAGTCCCCGTCTACAGCCCGTCATCACACCCTCTTTCGAATTACGCAGATGTCTACGAAGGCAATAACGATACCACGCTCAGAGCTGAGGAGAGACATTGGTACATAGAAAATCACAAAAATATTCAACCGACTTACTCCCCCAACAATGAGATCGTGCCACAGGAGATTAAGGTTAAAAAGGAAGAGGAAAAGAAAAGCGACGCACAAATTATAAGATCAGAAGCGACTCAAGCACGCAGAAGAAAAGAAAATCGATGTTCGTGCGAGTGCTGGCCTAGTTCTGACAATAATGAGGTACAAAACGGTGGCAACGCAGCTACTACGCGATCTTTATCGGGCGTCGATATGGTTGCATCGTACGGCGTTTATGGCACTTCTCAGGATGATGACAGTTCAGGTTTCGGGCGGCTGTCTGAAAAGAACGCGGTGTACGGCCAGACGAGCAATGCTTCAGTGCAGGGTGTGATAGTGAATCAACAAGGAAACAGTGCTGTTGTGAGATCAGCGAGTACGACAAACTCGGCTTGTGGAAAGTGTTGTGTGTGGTCGTCGAACGTTCAAGTTGCGAACTCGGAGGACTATTGCTGGATACATTACTGTAGACCAGCACTTATTGTGTTGCTGCTGTTATTTTTTCTAGTTCTGTTGGGAGTTTCTACAGGGTTTCTATTAACAAATAATTGTAAGTATTACAATTATTGTAATGTAAGTAGTACTATGTAGATTTATCTAGGACATTAGAAATAAGGTTTTATCATATTGCTATTTACGTAGCACATATCGATATTAGCAATTTATGAAGTTTGTAAATATTGATTATCGTACGTTGAACATATTTTATTTGCAATTTTTATTGGACTTGAATAATAAGTAACGTGTTTCAGTAACATTCATAGAAAACTTATAAATTACTTTAAGAAGTACTGAATTTTTTGTTGGATGAAAATTATATCTAAGATTTAAAAAATAAACATTATTACGATCACAATGATTGTTCCTTTGTTGCCTAAAAATAATATTTATATAAAACCTGTATAATTTAACATTCACTTTATTTTCGTGTTAAGAGCTTTACACAGCAACTTTGATTCAACTTTTTATATTAATATTTAGACCAAAAAAAGTATAATGGCTGTAACTAAAACTTACAATTTAAGCACGTTAAATACAAACAATTGTTGTAAAAACCTTTAAATCTGGACCAAAATCAACATTTTCCATCCGTTCATTCAAAAGAAAAACATAACAAACGACTAAAAGAAAAGTTCCTTGTTCCGTAATTTTTATTACATCTGCGTATGACATTTTACCTGTAATTTAAAGTAGAATCAGTAGAAATGAAATAGTAAGGTGAACAAGTATGGGGTGGGTGCGGGCGGTACGTTCCGCTCGTTTTTCTCTCTGACAGAACATTTATTTTAGTGCCACTTCGAACGCCACGTAGACGATTTTAAAATTCCAATGAAACTAACAGAATTAAGGGATCGGATTAATATTCAAATGCAAATAAATTGTGGTACTTTAAATATTGGATTTGCCTATTTTAATTTAAATATGAGATCAATAATTATTATAATGTGGTTAATTGAAAGTATGATATTAAACATAACATTCAATTGGGGACCGTCAAAAATGTTGTTTTTTGTATTAACAAGAGTAGTGTTTGCGTTTGTGTTCGGGTAATAAATTGAGCCAGTTTTAACTGATAAAACTGTACACAAAAATCGAATAAAAACAATAATGAAATTACAAGTAAAACTGCGTGTTTGCAGTAACAGAGGCAATATCAGAGACAGAATTTTGGCCAAACGACGCACGAGTTGTAATCACTATTGTATAACTGGAATAAAGTGTAAAAAAGTACCTATTTCGAACTCTATTCAATACGCCATCGAAAAGTCGAAACGGTTTGTTCGAATTTCGATTTTTTTTTTGTTCAGAGAATTAATTTCCACCGGCGTCGTTCGGGCACTGATTCACGAGTCACGTTCGGCTTAGCTGCGAGAGCCGGGCGCGAATGGTTAATCGAACGATTAATTTTCACGCTGTTTGAGCACAACATTCTTGTGTAATGTACGAGAGATTAGTTTTATATTTTGTACGAACTATTATGGACATGTGTATACTGTACATTGTATAGATATTAGCGGAATGACGTTGAGCCTTTACTCCGGTCTATGAACTGTGCGTAGCTTCAAGTAGAGAATAATGGTATAAGGATAGCGTTAATGAAAACTGAAATAGGAAACAGATATGATAACTTTCATATTATTATGTTAGTTTTCTGCTTACGTATTTCTTGTTTTATTTAGATTTCGATCACAGTTAACTATCAATGTAAAAGTCTGTATGTAAAAGTACTTTAAAAGTAAGAGTTAAGTCCAATATTATTTTTATTTGATCTTGTCTTAATTTCCGATTTGTCTAAATTATTATGTACATTAAAACTATAACACACGATGTATGAAAAAAATAGTAGGTACTAACTAGTTGACCTGCAATTAATAGATCACTAATATAATTGCATAAAGCATTCACGCGCGTAGTTAATTAAAATAATTTATCATATATTTCGCGAAGTTGATAATATATTTGCTCATTGATAAAATTTAACGGTTTTAAATAGCCGCCAAATTATATTGCCCCCACGGGTGATCAAAAAGCAAAGTCATATAAATCACGCGCATTGCTACGCCAGTGTCCTACACAATAAAATAATTGAGTATGAAGCTATAATTCATACAACGATAGTGAATTTGAATAACTGCTGCTTAGCACGCATATTATAACATTAAAAAAGAATACGGTACGGTAGCCCCCAACGATACAATGCCCGAAAGAAATATGAGGAAAGGAGTGATTTATAAACCGTAATTATACCTAGAATAAAACCAATAAGGCATTCATTTGAAGGACGCTATAATCGTAATTATAATGTTCGAGGAGGTGTATAATGCCTTAATTTCCTGGCTTTTATAAATTATATTGGAGTAGTAAAAGGAGTATTACCGATGAAGAATGTAAGGTCTAAAGTTGAAAGATAACCAAACAGGAAGCGTTTGGAGAATATTTCCAATTTTGAATATGATATATTCTTATTTTTTACAAAATTATTATAATAAATAATAATCATAATAAGATAAAACCGCATTTGTTCGCTACCGTGCCCGTCATATTGTGAAAATTGTTCTCCATACAAATTTTCACCTCAACTTTCAATTGATTAGAATTAGATTTTTGAGTAAACCTCAGATCTTTAACTATGTAACAGTAGGTATGTGATCATGATCTTGTCATGGAATAAATAAAAAGAACTTTAGTATTTCGCTGGTCGCATTATCGCATATAATGCATTCATTTATATATATACTTTAAATAAATATCAGGTATAGGCTTTTGGCTTCATAACCTTTTGAATTATATATTTGTTGTGTTGTAATCTACCTATTTGTTTTTAATTATTTATCTTTTAACACGCTGCATGTCTTACACGTGTACTTATAACATGTCTTATATTGCTGTTTTATTTTTAATATTATTCTTTTCGCAAATTATGTTAACAATGTCGTTATCCTTCAAAGACGAAAATATATATCGGCAATCCCACGGAAATTAACAGTACCTACCTACAAGACAAACTGATTTTATAAAAATAGCCGAAAGCCATAATATAACTTCAATTATTCAATATCATATAATATTTTTATACAGAGGATAATGCGCTATTTGATATAACATTTTTTTTCAAATGCAAAAATTTGTTAATCCTACTTCGCCTTTATTTCTTCTAGTATATAAAATAACACCATTATCTTTAACCAACCTTTATCATTTGTTCTGACAAATGATAAAGGTTGGTTATAGATACTCTGAGACCTCTGGGTCTCAGAGTATCCTCTTCCATACTCTGAGACCCAGAGGTCTCAGAGTATGGAAGATAAACTATAATAAATAATAAATAATAAATAATAAATAAAATCTTTATTTGAATTCATACATAAGTTTGACATATTGGATTGGGGTTCAGGCCCCCTTACTAGGTATAACCTGTATTAAGGGAACCTGAACCTATAAGTATAAACTTTATTCTTCCAGAACAATATAATAATTTGCTACAACTTTTTGTCAAAAAAATATCACGTGCAAAGTAAATGGGACGCTTTTCTTACTTACATGTTTTCGAATGTTGTTTTAATACAGTTAATGGAAACGTTTCAACTCACTTTGTAAGAGTTTACTATAGCATTAGCAAAAGTGATCGAAGTATTGGTCAATTTTAGTAAAACTATATAGAATAAACTGAATTTCGTGCTAGTGTTCAGTTCAAACAAAACACCGGTCACTAAAAGTTATTTAAATTATTCCATGATAAGATCATAATCAGCAATACATATTAAATAAGTATACCAAGCCACCGTTTCATGTGATAGGAAGGCAAAACACGTCATGCTTAGAAATTTTGAAAAGGGCCATGCCACCCATAAGCATCCACAATTATGGGTTTAAGTTTAAATCGCTTTGGGGATTGGGATAAGAGATCAGAAGAGTTTATCAAGGAATATGGCCATGGGATTTCGGGTAGTAATAAGCATGTAGGCCGTCTTTGAAAGTTGTATCTGACTGTGTTTAAATTAAAATTCAGGTAATTACTTACTTCTGAAATGTAAAATTTTTAATTTTCTTGTAAAAAGTAAATTTCTAATTAGCGATAGCACATAAACAAATCACTCTTAACATAAAAGACAAGACCCTCAAAATACAAAGCTTAACTTTACTCACCCTATCGCTTTGTTATATTATTTTGCTCGACAGCTATCAATTTTACGTACCATTTCGGGAATTTAGAAGAGATTCAATTTACCTTAAATATAGATAAGATAAAGAGTATACTTAGATCGTACCTGCCAGTGCGTGATTGCGCTTGACACCCGTAATATCCGGCTGCTGCCCAGCGATGATATCAATTTCAATTTGTTGCGGCGCTATAACGGCCGCCTCTGCTCGATTCGTTGTGTGAATCGATTCCACTCCACTTTCCTGTTGCGTTCCTACCGAACTTAATCTGCGACTATTCGATTGAAACGTTCTCGATTCGATATCTGTTTAATTTTATGTTCCACAGTATTCGATTTGGCTTTGGTATTACGACACGTCGACGGTTAAGTTTCATCACTGCAATTTCCTAGCATCATCTGCTAACGCAAACGTTACAGAGGTACTGGCTACGTTAATCTGGTAGATTATGATTGTGATAGACTAGCAAGTTTCCGTGTTAATTGGGACACGGCGTTTATTACCACACATAACCTACATCATGAAAGTTCTTCTCGGTTCACCAAATCACCACTATACCATGGACAATTTTTTTATGATATAATTCCTTAATCGAAAGGCGTTAATTGCTGTAATTTTTCGGGTTAATAAACAACGACTAGTAATAAATGTAACAAACCAACCACAGATTACTAAATAGTTACCTACTACGTGCAGAACTACCCACATTTAGAATAAATAAATCAACATGTCAATTTTAGAAAAATAAGTGAAGGTAGTTGATTTTATAAAATGATAGCTCAGTCAGCTCGCGAACGCACTCGCTGCTACAAAGTAATCCATTAGTATTACATATTATGAATTACATTTAGATGTTATAATCAGAAAGTGTAATCAAAACAGAAAAAGAAATTTACAGTGGTACAGTGTGATACTTTAAAGTTTAAACAATCGTTAAAGGAATATAAAGAATGAAAATAGGTAGCATTTTACTGAGGTTATGGTAGCAGAATTAAGTAGTAGTAAGTCAAATTACACGTTTTAAACGAAGATACTCGCAGTCAGGGGTTTAACTAAGGCCCTTCGCTCATGGAGCTACTCAAAAATGACTGAACTAATCAGTAATTACGATTTCAAACCTGTTACAAATTGTATCTCGCATACAACGCTACTCAAGTTATAAGGTTTCAGTCACTTCTGTTATTTGCTCGTTCATTTTTATCATAAAAAACAAAGAAACTCGGGAAACCAGTAGCGTGGAGACCGACACGACGCGTCGCGCGTGATTTGTTGCTAACGCGTTACTCACCAGTTAGTAACTAGTCGCGTCGTGTGCGAATCTCCATAGAACATGTATGGGCTGTGACGCTCAGGCAACTCGTTAGTAATTTGAGTTTGTGACTAATTCTTTTTGAGTAGCTCCATGAGCGAAGGGCCTAAGGCCCTTCGCTCATGGAGCTACTCAAAAATGACTGAACTAATCAGTAATTACGATTACAAACCAGTTACAAATTGTATCTCGCATACAACGCTACTCAAGTTATAAGGTTTCAGTCACTTGTCAATGTTTGCTCGTTCATTTTTATCATAAAAAACAAAGAAACTCGGGAAACCAGTAGCGTGGAGACCGGCACGACGCGTCGCGCGTGATTGGTTGCTAACGCGTTACTCACCAGTTAGTAACTAGTCGCGTCGTGTGCTAATCTCCATAGAACATGTATGGGCTATGACGCTCAGGCAACTCGTTAGTAATTTGAGTTTGTGACTAGTTCTTTTTGAGTAGCTCCATGAGCGAAGGGCCTTAAGGAACTCGCTTTCTTTATCGTCTATAACCATATGTCTATAACAAGATGGTTCAAAATCAATAAAGCATTGATCCTATCGATTTAAATTACGATATTTGGGTAACGCAATCAGTTTTAAACATTGGAGTCGCGTAGCAACGCAACCGCGTAGCAAATAAGGTTTGGAAACTCAAATGTTTCGTAGAATATTCACAAAATTTAAATTAATTTGAAAATATTCTTCAAAATATAAAAAAAGAAAACATAATAATATATTGTGTTAAATTTTAATTTACCTCGCTATTGTCTTTTTAAATAACATGCAAAACATTGTGCTGAAATTAAAATCTTAATGGAAATATTAATTGCCATTGAATTTATAAATATTAATGGGCATAAAATTATGAATAGCTTAATTGGTTTCATAACAAATCAGGTCTCCTCACAACGTATAAATTAGATTAATTAGTACAGCACAGTATCTATACGTACGTATTTATTTGTCCACAAATCTAATTCGCACAAAACGTGGACTACAATCGTCCACAGTTTTCTATCTTACATAAGCTAGCGATCGGATTCGTTTAACACGTGACTGGGCACCGGTCGTAGTTTAATAGCCCCGTATATGTAAAGGACAGGCGCGATATACGTCCAACCAATTTGCAATAAAACAATATGGCGCACCGCCCCAGCACACCCCGACTTGTGACCATTTGCTTGGCTCTTGTATTTTATATTTATCCGTAATGCGGGACCATTAGCAGTGACCTTTGTACCTTTGTGTGTCACATTCCGTAATGTTATGTTCGGTGAGGTACCTAAGGCGAAATGAATCCGCTCGGACGTAAATGTGTTTTTGTAAGTCGATTTAGCTCGTGATATCTACCGCCGTTTTGTGAATTCTAACCGCGAAAGCAAAATATTGAGTCTCAGTTGTGTAGCGAAATACACATTTCGAGTTATTTTTCTTGAACGTGTTTGTACAATATTTAAATTGAAGACCGTGAAATATTTGTGCAAATAAGACTTGAATTATATTACTGTCGAGGAAATAGAACGTTTTCAATAACAGTTTTCAAAATTATTATTAAGTATGTTCTATAGAAAGTGTTTGCAGAGATGCTCTTTGTATTTTTAAAGTATTTGTTTTATCATCACTTTACCATGATGTGAGTGGTCGCTCTATGTTGGCCACTGTATTAAAAGCCTAGACAAACATAGAGCCTATACATTCAGAATAACCAATATATTTGCTAGTTCAACTAACGTATATATATTGTTGTGTTAAGAAGCTATGAATTTGACTATATCAAATGTTTTATTGTTCCAGATTTACATTATCAGCCACGGCCGCCGGCTCCTGAAGGTATGTTGAGAAGCTTCAAATTTAATATCACCTCAAATAATATTGTTGTTTTATATTTGATTTCGTAACACGACAAGGTGTTCTTTATACGTATGACTTTTATTCAAATTAAGGCTTTCTGAAGAAAGTTATGATTATAATGTTATTATTTGTTTGGCAAAGTGAAATTATATTTCACTGATACTGTGGAACAATTTGTCAGGTCTCTCGCAACATTTCTCCATTATATGTTTAATACTGTTTTGTATACGAATATTTGAATCTAAGTGAAGTGGTAAAGTTCACACATAAATTATGTTTAGAGATCCTTATAACATAATCATTTTCAACTAATGTAAACAATAATCACATGGTGTAAACTGAAAGAGTAGAATAAATTCGATTGCGCTGGCGGGATCAGGGGTGGCCAAATTGGTCAGGTCGCCGTGAAAAACGCAGGTTCGAATTCCACCTCGTGATCGTTTTCTTTTCTATTCTTTAAAATGTATACTAATTATTTATAAATTCTTTACTATCCTCGGAATGTACTAATCAAATTATACGATTTCTGTAATATATTAACAGGGATTTTTTAAACAATTTATTTATTAGAAATTAAATCCAAAGCAAGCCTTGTGGCGAAGGCTTGGTTTGGACTTATTTCTAATAAACAACACAAGATCAACGTGTCGTTTGCTAGACTAAATATAAATTTAGTACATTCAACAATATTCGTTCTTTGTACAGCGGCACAGATAAGTAGGAGAGCTTATCTGCGGCTCACACAAGCGTTCGTTGTGGGTGACATGCCAACTACGTAGTTCCAGCGAAATTGCTTTGTTCATACTCTGTGGGAGCGCTTTTGCTAGCATTACTCAGTAAATGCTCTGTTATGATTTCCTTGTGATTAATTATGTTATTAAACATCTCTCTATTCGAAACGTTCGTGGCTTTCCCTTTTTCATGTTTTATATGTTTATTTTAATTCTGCAGTTCATTATGAAGTAATGGAGAAATTTTTATACTTTACAGTGAGCTAATGAGTTGACCTGATTACTATTATGATCATGGTGATAACAATTCTTTCTAATAAATGACATATTTAATTAACAATTTCATTTGAAATAATAAGATACCTACATTTAAAAATTTAAAAATTTTCGTAATATATTATATTTAAATCGTATTGTAAATGTGATAGAATCTATGAATAGATCCCAGATAGGGAAAATACGTCATATTATTTTTATTCTTGAACATTGAGTAAAACCGAAGTTAAAGTAAACTTTTTTATTGTTTATGGAAATCCCTTCAAGGAACGATAATAATTATACTGAAAAAGAAATTAGGAAAATGATCTTGAAAGTTAAAGTTATTTTTAGAAAAAAAAGTCTTCTACTGCGTAAATTGAGAGTGTTATGAATAGAATCGGATAAAAATACAACCAGACTATTGCATAAAATCCTGATGTAGATACCTGGGATCTTTAAACTAGTTACAGAATAAACTAGCCTGAATTTCGAAGTAAAGCAAGAAATTTAACGTCGAAATTCAAATCTTGAAATAGATTTAATAATTCAAACAGTTCGAGAATACCTGAAGCCGTAACCTGAATATATACTAATTTACTTCCATTGAGGGAACATCCGCCATCATTTTTATCTCCCCTCCTGTCCCCATTTATATCAGGCTTCTACAGTGATTCGCTTCCTAACACTTTGTTTGTTTCTTACGAAATTGTTATTTCCGGCTGCTTTCTTTCCTTTAAGCGGATTCATCTAAGCTTTTATAAAAGTCAAGGAAATGAGTTCGTGGTTGAATTTAGATGCTTGATGTAATCTTACATTGGAAATAAAATTCATACTCTCTTTGACGGTATTATGCTAATTTGGAATTTCGTGATGGCGCCCCAGCGATCTCACAAAACGGTTTCTGAGAGATGTTTATTTGGTTATTAATGTACAAGTGTGGTGCTGTGTGTGTGCTCCATTGGAAAATTGCGATTTTTAATATCAATATCCTTAAGTAATTTTACTCTGATAGACAAACAAAATTAATTTTGGCTTTTTTAAATTTCATAAAATGATAATATTTTATATAGGAATGAAACAACCTACAATTCTAGTTATACATACATTCTAGTTGTAGTTCAAAAGTAATTAGGTAAATATTTAAGTAAGTAAATTATAAAATATTACACAGAATCTACTATATTAGCTAAACAATTTGAACAGATATAAAAAGTTGTAAATTAGCTTCACTAAAACTTGGTGTGACTTCGCACCGAAATTTCTCTGCTTGGAATTTTAACTAGATGATAGAGATCGTCAATTCCCAAAGCCAGTGAACACAATGCGGTAAAACGGATATTCGCATTTAACTTTAGCCTGCCTTAATAATTTAGTCACGGTTCCGACGCGCCAGGTAGAAAATTGGGAATAGAGTAGGTAGGTAATTGAGTCAAGGATTTGCTAAGAAATCACGTCTTTTCAAAGTTCATACAAAATTAGAGAATATTGATAGACGGATACGATTTCGTTATTGGCTTTGCTTGCTACGTTTAGCATTTAGAATAACTTTTAGAACGTGAGTAAATAGTAGTATTCTAAACATAGCTGAATAATTATATTTGCCTGTTTACTAAATAATTGTTCAATTTGTCTGTGTATTTATGTTAGTGGATAGTATAGAAGGCTTTAATATTACAAGGAAAATCCGTAGAAACATGATCGTATTAACAAATATAATTTGTACTGCTAGTGTTACTTCTCGGTACATAGTAAATGTTCTTCATATTTCAAATAGGAAAGCAATTAAATATCTCAATTTAGTTAAAGCTGAATTTCATCTAATGCATTTCATTTAATTAGGAAGGATGCATACAATTTTTTTTTGAACTGATAATATTTCTTGCATTGAAATCCACGTTTTACGGTTTAATCTTAATTACAATAAAATTTAAAATGTATTTTCATTCATGCCAAAGTAAACATCACGAACACACATTTCTTATACCCTTATTCCACCTAAATAAATTACTTTCCAATCGATTGCAAAGAGAAGTCTAGTTAAGATAGGTATATTTACTTTCTTATGTGTCAGCTTAATATTTTATGGAACGTGGCCAATGCTTGGATGCTGTCATGCGGGCGAGACTACACACTTGCTTAAAATTGCTAATTGGATACACAGACAGTATAATCGATCCTGATTATAATACTTCTTTCAAGAAATATAGAGGAAAAATTCTTTAATGGTTTTCAAAAGTAATTATGAGCACCGCTTGTACTTCCGTTGTAGATAATTAAATAAATAAGATATTTAAAATTACTCCAGTGATACTTGGTTACATATTATTTATATTATCCACCAGCATTTTTTAATTTATACTAAAAATACAGAGCGTTAAAAGATGCATAAGATTTCTCAATACCATGTTATTACGCGCAAACTGTTGCTCTCTTTATCAATAACAAGCTTTCAAAGAAAAACCCGTATAGTTCCCGTTCCCGTGGGGTTTCCGGGATAAAACCAAGTAACCATCTGTATGAGTGTTTAATTTCATTGTAATCGCTTCAGTAGTATTTGCGTAAAAGAGTAACAAATACACACATACACATCCTCACAAACTTTCGCATTTATAATATTAGTAGGATATTGAAAACAAACTTTCTTTAAAACGCAACTTCCTTGGAAAGGCTTAGAAATATAATTTGACTATGTATAATAAATAAATAAATAAATAATATAGGACATTATTACACAAATATCGACCTAGTCCCACAGTAAGCTCAATTAAGGCTTGTGTTGTGGGTACTAGGCGACGATAATTATAATATTTAATAAATACATAATATATTGATAACACCCAGACCCAAGAACAAATAATTGAGTTTATCACACAAATATTTGCCCTGACCGGGGATCGAATCATCGAACCCGGGACCGTCGGCTCAGTAGGCAGTTACTTTACCACTGCGCCAACCGCGTCGTCAAAACTTTAGACTATATATAGTGTCTATATAAGAATATAGAGTCCTAGAGGTGTATATAGAGTTAGGGTAAGGTTTAATGAAGTGTAAAGTATTAAAATAGCAGAATGGATACATGGTCTATGGAACAGACACGTAAATTATTACACCAAGTGGATTCAACTGCAACCTTTTAACATGAGTTTCATTACAAACAATGAGTATTGATCAGTGACATTTTTGCCTGGAACACGAAATTTCATAAAATAATGAATTTTGTGCGGTCGTCATGATATATTTTGATTATAATTTTATTTGTAACTTGATTGAACTTGAAGTATCATTGTACCTGCTCTCATGAAAAGCACCTTTTCCACTTTACTTATGACTAGCAATGCCCTGCGGTTTCACCCGCATAGATAGCGATATCATTACAGTGAAAAGTCTACTATAGGTCGGGCTATAGGTTTAATTTTTAATCACATGAAAATCACCTTTACCCCGTCCCGCACTACGGCCTTTTTTTTTGTTTTAGTGGGGAAATCTTTCATAGATACCCACGGCCTCCGGGGGAGGGGCCGTGGGTTATGTCGGATTCCTACCGACCAAAACCCCACTGTGTTCCGTCAAGACGCATATTGGTAGAATTCCTCCGTGACCCCCGCACTACGGCCTGCTCGAACAGTATACCTACTATTTTCTGTAGATTGACACTTTTAAAAATTCGTTATATCTTTTGAATGGAATATCCAATTCTTTTCATTTAAAAAGTATTTTGCTGGTATTGAAACAGTCTATAATAAAACATCATTTAATGGGATAAGGATTAATATATATGTATGGATAACATGGTTTGATTACTGTCGGCACTTCTATTTACTTTGAAAACGTAAAAAAGTTGTTGTAGTAACATAACTACTGAAGATGGACATATGGTATCGCGGACTTTCTTTATCGCGGTAGATATTGATCCATTCTATAATACCTTAGAACATTTTTTTGTTCTATCTTCAATAGATTCCGCAGCGCACGCGATGACAGAAGTTTTATTGAGGAATTTTTTACACCTTGGGTTACATTATTGCATTTTTGGTAAGGATCTCTAATTTTTTTTAAAATGCAATATAGCCTATGTTGCTCAGTAAAGATGCAGCTTTCTAATGGTGAAAGAATTTTTGAAATCGGTCCAGTAGTTTATGCGTGAAAACCATACATACATACATACATACTTACAAACTTTTCCTCTTTATAATATTAGTATAGATTAGTATAGATTATATAATTCTATACATATCATAATCCTGATCAAGTTCGTACATAATAACAAACTGAAGTAAAAATTTGTTTCCGTAGAGGCCTGCGAGAAAACGTTTTGCCGGTGGGGCGCGGAATGCGTGTCGCTCGGCGACGGGCGGGCGCATTGCGCGTGCCCTACCAGCTGTCCCTCCACCGCGGCTCCCGTGTGCTCGACGGCTGGCCGAACGTACCGCAACCATTGCTTCCTGCGTAAGGAAGCGTGCGAGCGAAGGTTGAACCTACGCGTCAAGCATGAGGGTGAATGTGGTAAGTGTCGTGTCACGCAATGGAGTTTGTCAAAAGGTTACAACTTACAGGTTTACAACTGAACAACGGCTATATAGTTTGACTTTTATTTTCTTTGTTATAACTATTATGGTCAACCAATTCATTGTTTTAATGTTATCTAAGGGCTATTTCTGCGGAAGGGATATTTTATTTGTCTTTATAGGTGGATTAAATTAATAGTTTTAGTCGTTTAATAATTTTTAACATTTTTAGTGAAGTTGCTGTGTTGAAGTAAAAACAGGCATAAAAATAAAATTGAAAGAACGCACTTTTTATATTGTTTTTGTTCATAAAATATAGGTTAGTTTAAAATCTTTTAATAAACAAATATGTAGTTCCGCAAGACGTTATGTTCGTGTTTTGAATTACTGTTTACATATCGTTGTTTATAAAACAAACGCGGATCATTCATTTATTTCACTTCAACCAGAAGCCGGCGAGCCGTGCAGCTCTGTCACCTGTCAGAACGGAGCCCGCTGCGTGGTCACCTACGGGCAGGCGGAGTGCCGCTGTCCCCGCAACTGCCAGAGGCGGAAAGTCGTGTGCGGCACCGACGGCAAGGAGTACCCCTCCGCGTGTCATCTCGATAAGCACGCTTGCGAGAACCAACTCAATATTACCGTGAAATATCACGGGAAATGCGGTAAGGATCGCTGTTAAGCGATGTATTTGTTATGTAAGGGAATTTCAAAACTAAACTTTATTGTAGGGCAAAAAAAAGAGTGTGATGATAAGGTTGTGTATCTTAAGTCTTATAAAGTACATATTTATTGGCGGTAAAATCAAATATTGAGAGTTGAGGGATATGTGGTATTAATCGCTTTAGAATATTAGGATGTACGAGTATTTCTATGATGAGGGTTTATACGTCTATGAGAACCATTGACGCTTTATTCTTCGCTCTTTATGCCATTTCAATAAAAAGTAAGTCAGGAATTCTAAGCAGTTCCTTTATCAAGAGCCGTAATTCAATCTTTTATATTTTATTCTATAAACTACGTTTGGTGTACCCTTTTCACAAAATTGTCCCGGAGCATTCGATCTGAACTAAATTTGTACGAAGCCAAATGCCCGCACATTCCGACGTCCTTTGTAAGATTTGCTGTTTACTTTACTAGCTCGCTTTTGTATTTACATTAAATTGTTCGCCTCGGACTGTGAAGTTTCAGACGTGAATTCATATGTTTGGACATAATCTTGGTGACCGTATTGACTGGCTTACAATGAGTACGGGAACTCTATGTAGAATGTTTTCGTTTATTAGCAATGCTTTATTATCAGAATTCATTAATTATTATTAAGTATTATTAAAGCATAATAATCATTCGGATAGAGAAACACTATTGTGATTAATCACAAATACTGTACTATATTTCTAATCTAATGACATACAAATAAGAGCATTGGTTTAATTTGTCACTGTCGATACTATTGTTGTACACGCTTTTTCCACACTCAAACATACTGTACCTATATAATGCATACGAGTATAATAATTATTTTAGTCATTTGGAAGTTTTATTTATATATTGCACATTGTAAATGGTAACTGTATAGTAAAGTGCATTTTAAATTATTTTGCGATGAGAAATTTTAAAACGTAACAATCAAAATGGTGTGTGGAATAAACATGTTTAAATCAGTGTGAAAATGGCCCGTTAAACGTGTTGTATGTTAACGGTTCATCAGCGTCGTTTTGGACATGTAGTATGAAAACATAAATCTGCATGAATTATAGCAAAGCCTATTTTCAGATCCATGTTTGGAACACGAATGCGCGGACGGCAGCGTCTGTCAGCTAAACGAAGTTCGAGCTGCCGTGTGTCGTTGTGGACCTCCCTGTGACCTCATTGTTCGGCCTGGTTCTGCTGTATGTGGATCCGACTACAAGGATTATATCAGCGAATGTGCGCTACGGCTGGAAGCGTGTCGAACGAGACAACAACTGTCCATAGCGTATAGAGGAGAATGTGCTTCAGGTACGTGAGTGATAAAAGTCTATATGTCTGAATACACCCTTTATGAGACTTTATCGATATATGGGTTATATTAAATTTGTTTTAGCACCGAATGTTCTAATTTACTTTGGCATTTAAATCAATGTTACTGTTCGAGTTTATTTGATAAATATGACTGTTTTCGATAAGTGAACAAAACTTCTTGGAAATTGAAATTGTTGAATGACTTATCTCAATTATCGCTAGAGCTTATCCAAGACCAACATCAAAATATACAATTAAAGTATTTATTTTAACGCGAAAACTGTCTTAACTGAATGGAATTCTTGAAAGCGAGATCCTTAACGAGAATGTTGTGGTTTTACAAATATTCACCTCAGTGTCTCGCTGTCTAATCTATAATTAAATCTTTCTTCATAAATGCAAATATCCACTGTTTATTGAGGATCTATTTGGAAGACATTTTGTTCTAAAGAGCGTAATTGGACACGAGCATTGAAGCGTAGACCTCCCAAAAGGAATCGTGACAGCAAAAATATAATTCAATTTTCTGGAGTTATTAACTCAATATTTGAAGGGCTGTTGGCTTATATCAGCCTTTTCATCCATATATAATTGATACCACTTTGTGAGATTAAAAGAAGCTTTTTTCTATCCATTGGGCGTGTGTGGTTGTTAAGTTTTATTAAATGTTGCACAAAACAATGATTTTTCAGGTGAAAATGTTAAGTTTTCAAAATGCTATTACGTAAGGGACTTGAAAATCTGCCATCCCATTTCATATTGTTCCACAGCACCTAATTTATCATCTAATTTCCTAATTATCGTATTATTCAAACAGCACAACATCCCTGCGAATCGGTGAAGTGTGGTGTGCGTGAGTTATGCACGTTGGACGTACACGGTGTAGCTGTGTGTGGGTGCGGTCCAGACTGCGAGGAGGTGATGAGGCCGGTCTGCGGGACCGATGGCCGGACCTATGATAACCCGTGTCTGCTTGACCGAGCCGCTTGTCTGGAGAACAGGGACATACGTGTTGCGTATATGGGAGCTTGCGGTAAGTTTTGATTGGGAAGTGATGTGAAAATTATTCATCGACTTATATCAAGATTTTTGACCAGACCTTTGATTTTTCTTTATGGAAGAGAATAAAAATTGATAGCATTGAAATAAATTTTCTTATCAAACTTTACGTTTTGTCACGCATTACCGCCGGAACAAAAGGGGTAATGCACACTATCTATTCAGACGGTTTTGCAAAGCACAAATAAATGAATGAATTTAAAATTAAAAATAACGGTTTTGCGCTGCTGACACATCGAATCATTCCTTATACCTATTCCTATACAAATATAAGTATCTCATTTCTAATCAGATTCTCATTAAACACACTTCTTAGTAAATACAATTTTTAATGACCAGTGTTCTTCTAGGTATCGAAAATCCCTGCGCATTAGCAACATGTCCCTGGGGCGGCGCGTGCATCGCCCGCGGCGGGTCCGCGCAATGCTCTTGCCCTGTGTGCGACTCCAGCCTCGCGCCCGTGTGTGCGTCTGACCACAACACGTATGGAAGCGAGTGCAAGATGCGCATGCATGCTTGTCAAGCCGGCATGGGCGAGCATGACCTGAAAGTGCTGTATAATGGAACGTGCTGTAAGTAATTTCGATAAATTGAAGTAGATCATATTATATTGTGTGTATTTATTTATCGGATTATTTGTAAGCATATAATTTTGAAATAAAGTGACAGACTGATGTAAAAGCTCATAATTAAAATAACAATATAAAAAAAAATAATAACATTTTCAGTAAAACCTAAAATTCGACTTTAACTAAAATTCAGTAGTTCTAATTTTCTCTAGACTTATTAAATTCTCCACAATTATTCTAAAAACCAATATGGTTTAATATTTATCATCCACTGATTGCAAAATTATCTTGATTCAAAAGAGTTCAATGCCACGAGCTTAGATGAATATCAAAATAACTTTGAAATTTCATTTAAAACTAAATGAACTTAGATTAAAGCATAAATTGATTGAATACTATCTTATAGTTAATACTGGCAGTCCGTGCTTTTATTTTAATTGAACGGCAAATATTTTCCACGTTATTTTGCAAGTACTCCGATGAATTTTAAAAGCCCGTGCTATGAATCCTCCATAAATCTATAAACAGCAGTATAAAAGCTTGATAACGATTTAAATGACTCGATTTCCTCATCGTGGTATTTAACGGGAGTAAAATATTTTCTTTACCCATTCGGGTTTAAGCCCCGCCTGCCCGCGGTGAATTTAAAAGTAAAGATGAAATCAATTATAAAATTCCCTCGCAAGAAAAATCGCTATCAATTTCCCGTGATGAAAGTCTTCGTCTTTTATAAAGTTGTCAATAAAAGGCGCACAAGATTCCTTTGGCGTAAAAATACTTTTATAAAGAGAGAGCTTGTTTTTTAATATCGGCAAGATCTATCTACCTTTCTATGGAATATTATACTTCAATCTTGCATAATGAGTTTCCGATCCATATTATTACTATCAGCTACATAATAAAATCAATTTGTAAGTCTCATTTATTACGTGATTCATTATATTGTTTGTATGCTAAGAAAGGATTTTGTTAATAATGAGCAAAGTGATTAAGTGACTGAGGGATTGACTTAAATTATTTACTTAGTGAGCTCGTCTAGGTTATACAAATAAGACATGATTACTTCAATCATGCATAATGATTTCCCGATGTATAAGTATCAGCTAAATAATAAAATCAATTTGTGAGTCTCATTTACTACATGGTGCATCATTTTGTATGTAGGTATGTTAAGAGAGGATTTCTTTTGTATTTAGCAAAATAGGATTAAGCCTATCTAAGTATTTGGTGAATTCAAAGAGGCTCACACAAAACCTACCCTTATAGGGAATTCAATTGCCAATTTATTTTACATAGAGGGTCCGTTGATTAGTAGCGCGAAATCCATCAGCTTCTGTGCTCATTGAAATGACAATTAGAGATTAAAACAGATCCAGTGAATAATGGAAAGACACGGATTAATGGGCGGAGACAAAGGATTAATTTTACATCATCTTATTGGTTATTGAATCAATATTGGACGACGCTATCCTGTAATAGCTTTCATATTTTAATGAAATCTCTTTCAGAGAGTTACTCTTAACTACTTTGAAAGTGATGTTCGAAGACGTTCGGTAATAAGAATATTGATATTTGATCGTTAATAGACTTTCAAGTTAGATTTCACTGCGATATCGTTAGGATTTATCTTTTCTGCAACTTTAAGCAGGGATAGGATTATAATAAGCTGATATCTAGCATCTTCTTTGTTTGCATTTTAAACTATCGTAAACTAAAGGCTTTGTTTAGTGAACAATATTATCTATGTGAAGAAATTCAAAATATTATCAAATCATTATCGAGATAAACTTTCGTATACATATTAGTAATGCTTTACAATACTTTGCTCTACCTCTATAATTTACTATTATTACACGCATTACTTTTCTTCCAAAGCATCTGTATACATTCTTACTCCCGATATAACACGATTTAGGCATCCATAATACTTTTTGTGCAGTAACATGTGCGGACATCGTATGCCAAGGAGGGGGGAGCTGCGAGGTGGGCGATTCCGGCCGGCCTGTATGCCGATGTAACCACAACTGTACGGAGGCTCAGGTAAACTTTTTACGGTCTATTTTTTCGGCTTTGTTGTGTATTTTCGATCCATGGATGTATGGCCTGTATCTACATATAGGTAAATATTGGGTTTGTATGGTAAAAGAGTGGATGGTATGACTTTTGGTGTTTGTGATTCTTGGCCTGGTTGTAAACAAGAAATAATGTCCTTATACTAATCCAGTGAATGTAAGAAATTACATTCAAATTGAAGTAAATAATTATTGTTAAAATGTAAAGTAGAGGCGCTTTGATGCGGTCAGTAACCTACAACATAATTATATTTTCCATCGTATGAAAAATGAATAATATCTACCTACTCAAATAATGATTTTATAGGACTCTATAATTCGGGGCATGACAATTATGGAACAATTAAATGTATATTTTACCATTTTAGAGTTAGTTTAGATGTTGTTAAATAATTTATATCGAACTTAATATAATAACTTTGATCTAAATACATTCAAATATCAATTTTAAAATTTGCATCAAATTTAAGGCTTTCATCGGAAGGAAATATCCAAACCACCAATTTACTGATAGACATTTTACATGACATTTATTACGGCATTGCGTGACGATGTTTCCTAATAGACAAATTGTGAGACAAATATACGGGGTTCATTTGTAGGATTGATTATATTGTTTACTATTTTACGTAGAATAAATATAAATAAGCAATTTTTATGTAAGAAAAAATGCGTAAAAGAAAAACACACTCTTATACATGTTCATAGGTGATATGTTTTTATATTTAAGCTTCTATTCCTATACCTCTATATAAATACATAATGTAATCCACACTAATGTATGTCAATATTTTTACATGAAGTGTTTGATTCGTGAGATTTGTTTCTTGTTAGATGCTTTGATATTCAATCCTTGAAAATAACCTGAAACAATCTTAAAATAGGTATTTAATTTTATCAAAAGAAGTAAAATGTTATTTATATTTTCACAAGCAATTTCTATAGTGATTCTATTCTTGCATAGCGTTAGCCGTACAAAAACTATCGATTATTGTAATCTCGCGTGCCTTATAAAACTAAATATACGTGGTGGGAAGTTTATAGGTTCATTATCTATTAAATAATCGACCTACAAAATTCGCTGTTTCCTTTATACACTTATTTCTATTGTGGTTAATAGGGTATTATAGCACAATATTTCGGTAGGTTGAATTTTATGGAAGTTTTTGTGACCCTATAAGCTTACTCCAGTTATGTTATACATAGTTATAAGTAAGTAATACTTTAACACATAATATATTAAAATTTTGTTTTATATGTGAAATTGAAAAATAAGAATCTAATTACAAACATAAACAAAAAAAGCTGAAGAATCATTGCTTTAATAAGGCTTTAACTATTTTAAGTTTAGAAAAATTTCTACAGTATACAGTATCTGCAATATGCATTCAATAATTTCCTAACCTTATTGCGTTTTTTCTTATTTAACAATACATTTTAAATCTTTCCGCTCTCTATTCACGTCATAGTTGTAAGCTCAACAAAGCTTCTTAAATGGACTTACCTTATAGTTCCGAGCTAATATTTGACGAGTTGGCGAACAAAGCGCCTTTTATTTGATAGAAATAGGAACAATAAAGCCACAATTTATCTTTGGCGCCAGGAATCGGATGTTGTATGCGGAACGGATGGACAAACGTACCCGTCGCAGTGTGAGCTGGACTCGACGGCGTGTCACGACCAGAGCGCCCTGCGGCTGGCTTATAACGGAGGTTGCGGTGAGTTCTTGCTTCTAATTAATTTATTTAATGAGAGCCTAAATTGACCAGACTATAATGAGAATAACCGCATTATAGTCTGGTCAATTTAGATATTTGACTACAAAAATTCACCCCCCACACAAAGTTGTTCAAAACTCAATCGTAAATGAATTCTAAAAGATTTGTCTATCGATTCGATATCTGGAGGAAAAGCTACCTTTTCTCAAGATTTACAGTAAAACGGTAAGTTTTCATAAAATGAGTTCATACAAAAATTGAAGATCAGTTTATTATCTATAAAAAATTCTAAGTATTTTTTTCCTAAGAGCCACTGTTTCTGAGACGTAACGATTCATTAAGTGGGAATAACTATTCCCAAATTAAAATTGAACAAATAGAACTCTATTTGTTACAATATGCACATGTTTCCAAGCCATCTTCGAGATAGCGTGTCCGTAAAACGTTTTAAGACTGTTTTGTTCTCTTGCATGTATAACTTGTAGTGGTCAGACCGTAGAGTGCTCCAATGTTGAATTTATTAACTCTTTCTTATTTTTTTGGTATTATCTAGTTATATAATGACACATACATGAAAGAAGCGCATGCTCTAAGGATCGAGCTAAACTCATCGACGATGTTCATACATCCTGTCTTGGCAATGACTGATTGTTTTACTTTTATTTCACCATAATTCAGTTTGCATCTAAATTATTGTTATACACAATGAATTTACTGAGGAAAATGTAGTAATTGAAATCAGTATCGGCTTATATATTCCCAACTCTGAATACGTTGATGCAGGTCTACTCAAATTTTAATACTATTCGTCTGTAGATACAAATGGACGACATGTATAAATTATTACCGTAAGGTGATCTATATTAAATTTCAATCTGCATGACGGTAATGTTGAAATAAATTAATAATTCAATAATACGCGTTGTAGGTATTAGGTTCCTACAAGAATTGTTTATGTATTTTGAAATGAATTTATACGATATGTACCTATATTGGAATATGCGGAGCATATATTTGAACATTATTATTGAAAGAATTTCGTATCTATGCTTGTATGAATTTTGGGATAGACTGTAACATACAAATTACACAAATTTTACCTGAGGAAGCCTGATTAAGTTTAGATAGCTGAATTAAGGCTGAATTATTATCTCTCAAATACAAAAAAAAAATCTCTTTTATGTAAAACATTGAAATCTTGTGATAATTATTCGCAGAACGAATAAGCTAATAGTAAACAATGGATAAGTTGTATTATGTAGGCGAAATTTGTAAGAAGATAAACTAAACTATCGTTTCAGTAGCTTTAGTTCAAAAGAAAAATAAGTACCTATGAAATCATTTCCTTTATACTATAAAACTATCCCCATCAAAGGCTATCACGTCCGAGCATTGTAATGATGTAATCTTAGATAAGCAATTCAGCTATTCACGTCAAACTAGAGCCAATAATGTACGCTCGGTTACACTTCGACTGTATAGAACGCCGGTAAATCCTAATAATAATAATACATGGGCCATAATGCTATTGCTGATGGAAATTATGCCTGTACTATTGAAATGTATTGATTTATTGTTTGGCTTACCTTCTATGTTGATTCATGCAACGTTTGTTATGAATTGACAGTCCCTTCCCACGTTTACTTTAATTATTTTACTCATTCGCAAGAAAGGTAAATATGTAATACAATTTTATTTCCTAAGTAATATTCTTGAATTTTCTTTCCTCAGTTGTCAATTTACGTTTAAAAGTCAACGATGTCTTACGTATTGAAAATAATAGTCAATTATACTGAAATTAAAGCCAACGTGTAATTACTTTCTGGTAGGAAGTGTAGGCCTTTTTTAATATACAATAGGTAGTTCATACTCTAGTGGTACTAGAAATGATTTTAAGAGCACAATACAGCTTTGCGTCTGGTATATCGTCGTTAATCTCTAATTGTTGGAAAAAATGGCTCGGAAAAACTCAATGGCGTAATTAATTAAGGCCTTACTTTTATTTCTTTTACGCTGGGAATTATTTAAAGACAACTTATTATTATTAGACAAATTATTTAAAACATGAAGTATTTTTTTCTTTTATTTTGATAATATTATTTAGTCAGCAATTATTCATTTGAATCGTTTTAAGATAATGACATATTTTGTTACCGCATAACAATTGTTGAGAAATAATACTTATTAAAACTCAATTAATATACTAGAATACTTGTACATGTTAATTTCTCTACACGTTTATTACAAGCAAAGAAAATGAAACTACAGAGGCATTTAGGAACAACACGAAATTAAAGTGTCGTTACATGTATCAATTAGGGTAAATTTCCGTCATTATTTATCAATTAAAGCCATTTAACGTTTTCAATATGGTAAATTATATACTGTGTACTAAATTTCACTATAAAAATTTCTTTGTAAGGTTTTTTATTATTATTGGCTATTGTAATTTTTGTATTTTAAATGTAAGCATAACCATAAAAGGTATTGTTTTGAATAAAACAATATCGTGAGCATCCAACCTAATGTTGAAGTTATCTGGGTCCTCAGACGGAATTTCGAAACTTTTTAATTACCCGAAATACTTCTGAAATCTTTTTCCTCTTCAGAGATGCAAAACAAGTAATTTTTAATTCTTGGCAATATTTTTTGCGGCGGGGTAATCGACCGCTTTCACAAGGATTCATTTTGCACGAAAGTAGCAAACAATCGTTATTAAATTTTCACGGTCTCTTCCCCCATTCCTCATTCCGGAAAACAGAAAATCTAAACATGTCTGGGGTAAGAATGGAAACAATATAACGAGGAAAACGCTGTTACATCCCGCTTTTTATAGTAATTGTGTAGTGTTGCTTATGTAACGTTTTTTTCTCTTTTAATAGCGCTTTGTGAGGGGGTTCAGTGCTCTTTTGGGGCGCATTGCATAGCAGGGGAGTGTGTTTGTCCAACTGATTGCACGGGGGCCCCTCACGAGCCCGTATGCGGGAGCACCATGCAGACTTATTCCAATGAATGTGAACTACAAAAAGCTGCGTGTGGGGTACCACCACCTACAAAACTGCATGTCATCTTCTATGGCGATTGCAAAGATCGACTCGCCGTGGTACCACCAATAGCTATGAGTAAGTAAACTTTTAAAATACTGACCTACTTATCGCAATAACTAATATCTAAATTACTAACAACATAACTAATACCTTCCCTACATAGCAAAAACTTTACGTAAACACAATATTTACTATCGGATCGCCATCAACCTCGGTTGTTAGCAGTAATTCCAATAAAGCGATCCGCCCGCCGTCCTAGATCAATTAACTAACTTTCCGCTTTATCGCTTGACTAACACGCAAATATTTGCATTATATGGCTAGCTACGACCGCGATGACTACGACTGAAGCTGAACAAGACTCTACGGATTCTCTGGGAGCGACGGAGTTGGGTGGCACGACTAGTTCGACAGCTTGCAGAGACATCCGTTGTGATTTCGACGCCAGCTGCGAGATTGGTCTCGATGGCTATCCGCGTTGTTCCTGCCTTTTCGAATGTCCGACTGAGGATGAATATTTTCCGGTCTGTGCCTCCGATTTTCGGCTTTATCCAAGTTTGTGTGCGATGCGGAAAGAGGGCTGCCAGAAACAATTAGAACTAAGATTGCGACCGTTGGATTTATGTAAAGGTTTGGATTAATTATTGCTACGTTATATTTTATTTATAACTCATATTATTAACTGTACTAATACGATACTAACGCAAAACTTTTTCAACACTATTAGATAGGTAGTATAATTTAAGGAAATAATATTCAAAATCAAAATATGAAATTAATTTAAATATTATTAGAATTCTATATCTAAGCTCATCTATAAACAGATAGTACAACTTCTAAATATAGGTATGGAAGTTCGACCATGCGGGAACAACAAGGCGATGGTTGACTTGTCCACGGGTCTGGAAATAGACTGCGGCAACGGACCTCACCGGCAGGACTGTCCCGCGGGAAGCTACTGTCACATCACGCTCACTGCTGCAAGGTGCTGTCCGAAAAGTGAGTTACTTGTTCTATAACTCCACGATACAAATAATTTTTGAGAAATGTATAAGAAATCTTTTTCTTTCAAGTGAATAAATATTACTAGAATGCAACATTTATGATTATGCTTAAAATAAGGCGAAATTCTCACGGTGTAAATTAAATATTCTAAAACATTAACATTTGCGCATTTTAAATAACGACACAAAAAGCGTATTCTCATGGGCACAGCAGAATATTTCGGACGTTGTACTGAATACGTGATGATTTCATACAAAAATATGAAACATTTTTAAATGTGAATGAATAATTACGGCTCCGTCATTCCATTTACATATTCATAAAACACTAAATTTGTCGAGCTTACAACTACTTTGTGTTGAACAACGTTGCAAGATACTGCGACCGTCGAGTAAATTGGATAAAATCACGCACGCCGTAACAGCTTTGAGTCACTTATTCTGGTGTTATAAAATGCACTTTAGTAAATGTCGCGTGGAGGGCGTCTTTATTCATAGCTTGCATTTGTATGCAGATGACGTGAAGCAGGGGGAAGATAAGAAGAACTTGCATTGTTCGGAGAGTTCGTTCGGTTGTTGTTCTGATGGCACGACGGCGGCGTCGGGCTCGAATGAGGAGGGGTGTCCGGTTAGCTCGAGCTGCGGTTGCAATAGGCTGGGGTCGGTGACAGATCGCTGCGATGATAGCGGTCAGTGTGCGTGTCGGCCGGGGGTGGGCGGCCTCAAGTGCGATAGATGCGAACCCGGCTACTGGGGACTGCCGAGGATAGGCTCTGGGCACACTGGATGCATTCGTAAGTAGTCATTACATCTCGTTAAACTTAGAATAGCACTCGATCCTCTACTATCTGTCAATATTATTAATGAGATCTTAATGAAACAGCATTGATCTTTTTTTTACCTTGAATTCAGTATCTTACAAAACATTAAAGGTGGGTGATATTTCTACTACATATTATTATCTCTATTAGCATGTGGTTGTTCAGCGTTTGGTTCGGTTCGAGAAGACTGTGAACAAATGACAGGGCGATGCGTTTGCCGGCCCGGAGTGCAGGGACAGAAGTGCACTGTGTGCGCCGACCACAGACGGCGACTTGGACCTAATGGCTGCTCGGACCGTAAGTTCTTAATTATATCACACTAGCCGTTTGCTCTGGCTTCTTTCGAGATGAACTGGGATAAAATATAGGATAAAATATCACTCGTGAATAGCTTTCTTTTAGACAAATAATGTTCATGATCAGATATGTACTTCCGAGGATTACCTACTACAAACATACAAAGTTAGAAACACTATTTCAATATTAAATTAAGAATATTGCAAAATGTAATTTAAGACTATACACCAGACAAAGGATAAGAGAAATTCGAAATATTTTATAAATTAAGTAATTTTTAATGTTTAATATAACGTTAAGCGGAAAATTTTAATCATAAAAAGAAGAAGATACAAAAATCTCCTCGTCTCGAATTAAAAGCTATGCACTCTGTTCACGTAGATAATATTATGTAGACATACATGTGAGCATGCAGCTGAGCATAATTAGTGGGAAAATTACTAGCTAGGTGGGAAAACTACTGCTGCATAAGAGGAAATAAAAATGTATAAAGTTCTCTTGAAACCAAACATTTCTTTATTCAATGCGACTTCTTTAGTACTTTTCAATCGTCAGAATGAAAAGGAAATTATTAACCAACGATTTGGAAAGCAGTTCAATAGTTTTCTTGTTATATAAATAAAAACTTTTAACAGTTTAGTGGGAACTTGTTTTACTTGTGAAAAGGAAAATTAATCAATGAAATAGACATAAAATGCAACTAGCGTCTAAATACGATGCGGGATTATAAATAGTCCGGGATACGTCGCCCATTTTTGCAAGTGATTACTATCAAGCTAATTTTTCGTGAGTAGCTTTATTTTTATGAGATGCCCAATAATTTCATGTACAAAACTCTCGATTGTGGTAGCTACCAGAGGAAACAAGGATAAAAAATTTTGATTTGATGGTTCTCAAATATTAATTACTAACTGAATGTTTTTTTTTTGTTCAATCTCAAGATAATTATCTAAATTATTCGAAAAAATATTTGTCCTACAAAATCTATGGTTTGGTCAAAGAGTCCCCCTTTCCAATGTGTATCGATAACGAAGTCATCATAAATGATTACTAACCAGCTGATTTTTTTATTTTAACTTATTTAATACTTAAATAATTCAACAGACATATTGTCCTACAAATTGCGTAATAAATATTTGAGAACCGTCAAATCAAAATTTTTTATCCTTGTTACCTCTGTAAGCTACCACAATCGAGAGTTTCGTACATGAAATTATTGGGCATCTCATCAAAATAAAGCTACTCACGAAAAATTAGCTTGATAGTAATCACTTGCAAAAATGGGCGATGTATCCCGGACTAAAAACTAATGGTTGGATAGACATGTTATTTAATAGTTATTATCGTATCGTATCTCTTCTCGATCAAAAGAAATACTTGTTATAAGTATTTTATTGTGACAGCTTCAAACCTTCCTTTTGACATGACATTGATTGATGGAAAATTTACCGCATCGTATAACGACACATCTGTTTAATGCCCATTATAGCGTTTACTTTTTATAAGAATTATAATAACATTCAATAAATTTAAACGATATATTCCCATTTTCTTCATATTTGCTGTTCATCGCTGTCTTTAATTATTAATCTAAATGCTTATTTCATGTCACACGTTCAAGAGATATTACATCTTGATAATGCTTGAAAACATTAAAATGGATTAAGAAAGTTGTTATTACTACTTCAATATTGTTTTTATTCGACAATGCTGTAAGCTTTTGTGTTATTTGTATTATTTAGCAGCTATAAATACTGTGAGCTAACAGAAGGCTTAACTTAAGAAAGTATAACATGAAGCCAGAGCAACTTCATGCAAACAATCCTTAATAGTTTACTTTGCCGTAAAGGAAATGTTTTCTTAAGAGTTGCGTATCTTGGCTGAAATTCCAAAGTATCAGACGTTTAATCGCCGGCTCGTTGTGGACTAACGTGTAAATAACACGATACAATTTCACGGTCTTAATTAAAAGACATGCCTCTCGCAGCTCGTAAGTATACGATAGGACCTACATTACATGCCTTTTATTTAAACGATGTACTTAACATTCCGGTATGTTGGAAACATGTAGGGCGTAGTACATGTTCATTTGTTCAGTGAAAGATAGGTTAAGGTGAAAAATAAATAAAAAAAAACCCGAAAAGCATATAATATTAAAAAGAGAAAAAAAAATTATAACCACGTAATTACAAACAAAACTTCCTTGGAATAATTGTGTTACCTCTATATTATTAGTAGTATTCGATAACATACAAACACATACTAAAATAAATTAAACAAGGAAACGTTCTTAACACTACAGATAATTGTTTCACAGAAGTTTATTAATTGGACCAATTTTCAATAGCTCAATTAAAACAGACAAGGGAGATTTATTTATCATTTTCCTGTACTGTTATAAGTATTTTAATTCAATACATGCTACGAGAACATAACGATCTAGGTACGGTAGTTAATTTAGATCAAACTTTTAGTGATAATATATCGTAAAAAGAATAAATGAATGCGAAGGTTTTTTTACGGTATTCCTTCTAAAGTCAGCTCGTTCATGTGTATCTTTTTAATTTGTTTTATAGCTGAAAGCCTTAGCGTAGCGGAATCCTGTAGCGAGTTGTCTTGTTACTTTGGAGCTGTGTGCACCGAGAGGACGGGAGGGGCGCTTTGCGAGTGTGCCGCCGCGCCCTGCCCTGATAGCGATCTGAATATGCTGGTAAGTTGATATTAGCATAACGGCTAAGGTAAGGAGATAAGGTTCATTATCGAATAGTGGAAGAGGTGTTTGTAGCACTTTCAAATGTATGTGATTAAACGATTTAACTTAAAGCATTCAACTTTTCCTATGATGTCCAGATCCAAGTGTAAAAAAGGCTGTTTGTTCGATTTATTATAGAATTATGAACTTATTATATTATAGGAAAATGTTTTAGTGCCTACCAACTAAATTTAATAATAAGAAATATCCATTATTTAATCGTCCTAGCCATTAACTGAAAGCCATAAAGCCTGAAATTCTTTAAGAGTTAAATATCTTTACCGTTAAGTAGAACGTTAATGGCGCAATTAAAGCGGAAAGGTTTTTAAGAAACAATACAGGAAAATGAGGTTGAAACTTTTATTAACAGTTTTATGAAACATTTTATGTAGCACATCAATTTATTCTTTGTATTCGCCAAACGAAACACGAAATGGCTATCTGTCAATACGTTTAGGATTGGCTATTGCAGCGACTGTTATATCGACGGACGATAAACTATGCACATATTGTATTGGAAATGTGATTTAAGCGATAGAAGCTATTTTTGCAGGCTTTTACACTTCAATATAGAAGCCTAGTATTAATCCACAATCCGCACTATTTACAATTGCTTTATGCCCCGTTAAACAAACTTTTATAATATTAGGTATGTGGAAGTGACGGGAAAACGTACGAATCGGAATGTCATCTCAAACTACAAGCGTGCAGAACGCAAGAGGATATAGTTGTGCAAGCGTTTGGGCCGTGCAAATTATCAGAAATACCAGGCACAGCAGGACCTCCGAGACCATCTTCACCAATACAATTCACACAGCAAGACGATGGCGCAGCATCAAAATCTACGAGACATCTTCTAAACCCCTATAATAAATACGATTGGACGAGAAAAGAAACCCCCAGTGACTTTGACAGTATCCTTTCCGGACAGAGGACTAAAGGTGAGTTATATAAGCTTATTTTTGGAGCATTTTTAAATTAATCTTTCCTGCCATAGTGCAAAGCTATAAGCATTTTCAATAAACTTTATAAGCCATAATTCTAAGCGTAAACGCTGACATTTAGATGTTATAAAATTTTGTCGTATTGGAAGCAAGATTTAGGTCGCAGGTGGGACCAGTTCAATTTTTAGGTCATATGAATTTAGGTCTTCTTTGAAAAATTTTGTTTCTTATACAATACATTACAGTGGTACGAGTATTTTATTTGTTATGGACACACATGTTGTGCGGTCGTATTTACGTAAGGCATATTTTAGATGCTCATTTCTAGTTTATCTTTTATTTATTTTTCTTCATGAAATATATAAAGGATCGTTTTCAGCTTAATGATAGATGTGGATGATATTTATAAGAGATTATTTATCTATTGCAATGTGTTTATTAATTTTATTTATTGTTTGTAATTACTGTTTATTATTTTAACATCATCGATATTATCATTCATATCACCTATTAATTAGAATAATATATGAACAAGTGTCCTTAAAAGCTGAAATAATCCGATTAGAATCGTCACGTTTTCCAGAACTCGGCTAAATATTTAATTTTCATTTGGCACTTATAAAGATCCAATATAATTTATTTCAATACAGCAGTTTATCTGGCAACGGGCCGTTTTTACCCTTTTATCTTCAATCCGCTTTGACATCAAATTAATGAACTCTCAACAAATTAATCTTGGATCATGCAGCTCTTTAACTGGTTGAAAGTGACCTGGTATCATCGGAAAGTTTTTGTTAATTTAGTTACATCTCAATTCATCCTAATAACATAATTTTGTTGAGATTACAGTTGGCCAAGTTGTGAGTTGTTTGCCCTTGTCATTCCATGACAACGTCCCTCGTAACTTTGTTAACGATTTATCTTACTTATTCCTTATTATTAATATTGTTAGTTGCCACGCGTCTGTTTCATTATATCTGATAAATGAAAGTTTAGTACTCTTGTCTTTCCTTATCATTATTATTAATGGGAATGATATTTAAACGATTCATTGTTTTGGTAACTAAGATTTTATCTGACGTTAATTAATGTTCAGCTCAAAATTTCGTAAACAATGTTATGGATTTATAAATTTATGTTGACCAATTATAAGTTTTTCTGGGTTAAAGTCATGTTAAAGTACTGCATTCGTTAGAAAACTTTCTGAAGTGTTTCTAAAAGTAATTTCAATCAGTACTGAAATATAGTAAATAAAACAAAGATATAGAATTAAACATAGGAGCCTGTTTTTCATTTAAGCTAAAATTAACCTAGTTGGTTTTATTACTTAGTACCTAGAATGAATAATATTTTAAACCTATTAAAATGTGAATGATCAAATGATGTAAAAAAATAGGTACACATAAATTAGCACAAGAATTTACGTCAATACCCCATGATAAAATATACAAGAAGAATTTCCTTACATTTATTACAAAGAAATGGACTGCATTTTACACTATTATTTAATTTCCGAAATGAATGTAGGTTCGCAAACAGCAACAACGGCCACAGTAGGGGCGGTGGGTGCGTTGCTCGGTGATCTCTGTACACAAGACTCGGATTGTACCGCATTGCCGGGCGCACATTGCGCGCGGGGTGGCTGCGTGTGCCGCCCCGGTTACATACCCACTACGCATCGGAAGGCTTGTATTGGTAAGTGTTCGTAATACGTGTATCTATAGTAAAGGGGCTTTAAGATAAATGACAATGTAAGCTTCGTTTGTACTCGTCGTTTAACCGTACAGAAAATTTATATTTCGGTTTGATATTAAAATATTTAAATCTACAACAGGAATTTATATAAATTTTTGAGTTAAATTTAAAACCAATGTATGACTATATATAAATTCTTGTTTTATAAACGTGTTAAATTAACTGCTTGTTTATTTTTCTTTCACTCGATCCAATTAAAATTCATATTTTTAAACATAATGTTACGTTTACGAGCGTAATTTGAATATTTAATAAGGTTGAGTGCTGGAACAGTTTAATAAATGTTAATTCTACCGGATTATGAAATACGGTTGCGCTAATTACACGCAGTTCATGTCTTAAGTGTTATTCCAGAACAATCGACCCAAGAAACAACCGAGGAGTATAGTGCGTGCTTATCAGAACCCTGTACCAATCAAGGCACTTGTATTGACCTGCCTGGTTCGACGTACGCCTGTGTGTGCTCTGACCATTACACTGGTATCAATTGCGAAACAATAGCCAAAGATGAATCTCATATCCCTTACATAGAGACCCCGTCTTTCGACGGATCATCGTATATACGTCTGAAACCATTGAAGGCTTACCATAAGTTGAATATTGACATTGAGTTTAAGGCATTTTCTGAGAACGGAGTTATATTGTACAATCAGCAGAAATCCGACGGTACGGGGGATTTTGTTTCGCTCGCTCTAGTGAACGGATACTTGGAGTTCAGGTACTTTATTGATTTATTGAATAACCCACTTCACTTTTGTTATATCCATACATATAATATTTTCTTAATAAACTTCACGGAAACGCTTCGTAAGAAAATATCCAAAACTTACGTCTGAGTTATATTAAGTTTGCAACTATACAGTAATATTTTTATATTAGATACAACCTCGGAAATGGAGCGATCGTACTAACATCACTAGAAAAGATATCTTTGAATGAATATCATAAAGTGTCGGCAAAGAGATATCACAGGGATGGAATTTTATCAGTTGACAATTTTGAAGATGTAGCAGGTCAATCGAGAGGAAATTTGAAAGCTTTGGACCTTGCTGACGATGCGTATATTGGCAGTGTACCAACGAATTATTCACGGTAAAATATAAAAGTTTTTAAGTTTATTTAAATAACATACTATATTATAAACTATGTAAAAAATAACAAAAAAATGACAAGTGTTAAATATAAGTATATCTTTTCTAGGGTATTTGATAATATCGGAACACGAAGCAGTTTTATCGGATGTATTAAATACTTGAGAATAATACGTCATCTACTGACAAAGAAATTGGGTCGTCCAGACTCATTGGTAGTTTCTATAGAAAACGTCCGGGAGTGTCAATCTAATCCCTGTATGAGTATGCCTTGCAAGAACGGCGCCACGTGCCGGCCCGTCGAGGACTCGACGACCGACTATGCGTGTAGCTGCTCTATCGGATTTCAAGGATCCAATTGCGACGATAGATTAGATCCGTGCGAGTCGAATCCTTGCGGGTATGATGAGGGGCTATTGTGTGACATTGGCCCAGATGGAGGACACGTCTGCCGATGTTTATTCGGAGGCGAAATTGGATCCAACGGGAATACTTGCAACAATGGTACTCTCTAGTTCTATTTTTACGTATCTACTCGATTATCTCGACTCGAAAACTGATTGTTAGTATTTTCAGATGTAAATGTTGTCCAAGAATCGTGGTCTCCTCAATTCAATGGGACGAGCTACATCGAGTTAATGCCGCTAGAAGGACTGGGCAAAGCGTTCCGCATTGAAATTTGGTTTTTAACGAACCGATTTTCGGGAATGTTACTCTACACCGGCCAATCCAATAAAGCGAAGGGGGATTTTATAGCTATTAACTTAGTTAATGGATACCTCCAGTTTAGGTACAATTTAGGAAGTGGGATCGCTAATATCACGTAAGTAAAGCTTTGAATTTCGTTGCCGAATTAAATTAAGGGGATTTTCTTGGCTTAATACGACTTGTTCAACTGTTAACCTACTTTGTCGTACTTCTCATCCATACGAATATTAAATGTTTATAGAACTCCGATAAAATAAACTGTTCGCTACTTGTGGCTTTATAACAATGAAGTTACTCGCTAATAAAAAGAAGTACTTATACATTCACGTCACGTACATACTCTTCTTTTTATCTCGCTTCTATTTTAGAATAATATTAAATATCCAAAATAATATTATAATCAGGTCCTAATTTAATAAAAGGCTTTTAATATCCAGTTTAATAAATAAGCTAACAAACTTTACATTGTTAAAGTCAAAGATTGTAAATAAAAAGTTTGACTTACCCTTTTTCACATCAATGATCGGGTAAAATTGCATACAAATCTCCTCGATGCCCTAGCACATCATCCTTTGTACTACAACCTCGATATCCGATGTGACAAAGAAGCGAACAGTGTCAGTTAACCCAATAGCACAAATCCTTGACACCAGGTCGCCGACGCCGATAACCAAAGGTCGTTGGCACCGCGTGCGTGTGTCGCGCGCGGGCCGGCACGGCAGCCTGCAGCTCGACCACCACCCCGTGCAGAGGGGACATTCCGCGCCACCCCTCACACATTTGGAGCTGACGCTGCCACTCTTTATTGGATCGTTGCCGTAAGTCCGATCTAATTACGCTAATGCCTTGTTATATCCTTGATAGTAAGGATGAATACGGTTTGTTGTGTTCTTCTTCCGGGGTTCACATTATAAATAATGTGAAATCACATTAATAAATTAATATAATGGGATTACATATTATTAAAGGTAATTTTATATTCGAAATTAATGTGATATGAATGGGCGCGTTCAAATGAACGTAATATTAAATTATTAATAAATGTTACAATAAAAGTCGGCTTATTATATTAAATCGATTATGCTGTTGAAAGTAAAATAAAATTAAAGAAAAGGTATTTTTATAAAAAAAAAATAGGCATCTAAATATATACAGGCATTATATTATAAAAATAATAGCCACAGAAATTTAAATTAAATATTTGGAAACGCAATCTCTTGAGAGCTCCGCAATTAAAATTGTTTATTTTATTTTTAAACAACTTTCACGAAAAGACGGACGTTCACAAACCTTAACGGATTTTTTAAATACACACTGGATTTCATCACAATATAATTATTTTTCAGTTTTGTATTGTAAGAAAAGAAAATTAAAATAAATGTTATGACATTTTTCCTTTGGTCGTAACGTATTAGAGGAAATTTTTCATCCATTGAAAGGTAAGGGTGTTGACATGAAATCTTTTTTTCAGTTCGTACATTCGTCCTCACAAAATGTCGGGAGTGACCAGCAGTTTTATAGGCGCAATTCAACAGGTTTTCGTGAATGGAAATCCCTTGTCATTATATAGCTTGGATACAGCCAAGTGCAGTGTAGTCCCCGAGGAAGAGAGACTCCCTTGTGCTACGAGCGGGGTCACCAAGTATACCGGCCCGCCTTGCGGGGATGGTAAGCATCTAAACGATATATAACTATGTTAAATTTATTAAAGAGATTTCCATCCAGGATTATATTCATAATACGCTCTGCTTTAGATCCTGTTGAGTTTATAAAAAGGACCGGCGTTGCTTTAATGCTAGGTAAATTGCAAGTTTAATTTTATTGAACAAGTAGTCTGGTTATGAGGAGATTTATTCTATGGATTTAGATTTTTTTAAGTTCTAGTTGAGCTATCATTCTGGTAAATTGTAAAAATGTCATTTTGATGAATTAAAATATACACTTTTGAAAGATATATAAGTAAATAGTTGAAATAGTAACTATATTTTAATCGAAAACCTCATGTATAAATTTGGGTAAGAAGTCATTGTTCTCGTAAAACAAGAGCTATTAAAACGTTGTAATGATGAACAAAATACTACTAGGTCTCACGCCATGCAAGAACAACGGCACATGCATACCTTTATTAAACGAATACAAATGCATGTGCCGCGACGGCTACGAGGGGAGAAACTGCGAGGTACAATTACAAGTAGAGATGTTGAACGATGAAGCGCCTATTAGGTTCGACGGAAATAATTACTACTCGTACAGAAGCCGTGGAGGACGCAGGTAATAATGAACAACGCTCATTTTATAACGCGCCTTTGTAAATGATCACACTTTATGAACGATAATTATAATATAACATCTGAGGGGAATTCTAAAGTGGTATAATCCGCTCTAACAATGAATTCTGATCGTACATATTATGCAAATTTACTTGGGAAATTATATTCTCGCTGTGCTATGTTCGAGATATTTCACAGATGAATCGCTTAGATATTTGTTGTTATATTGTTTCGAAGAAATACTAACGATCACTAACTTAATATTTATTTTCTAGCTTACCCACTAACGTGCTGTTTGGTGAAGGAAATTACGATGTAAGATAGCATACGAAGGATGAATTTGTCGATAATCTAGATATAACTATAAGTACTAATTCTCCACAATAATAGATTAGGTAAATAATTCAATAGATATATAGCACCCTTGTCCCTGTTGTTGGCTATTGTTTCATTGTATTAGTATTTGCAAGTTATGTTTACAAATCTATCCATGCCTATTGGAAGTTTGCTCGCGTAGTTCGCTTCATTAGCCTTTGTAAATTGAGTTGATTTATCAGATCACACTAAAGTGCTAGTACGTGACTTGGTTAGGCTTCGGAATATGCGAAATGCCTCGTCATATTTGAAGTTGGGTGCGATTTGTTAAATTATATTCAAGTCGAAGTTAAAGATCGATTGTCGCTTTCGAGTTTTCAATCGGCTAGAGCGAATAATTTAGGTCATTGGTCTGATTGATGTTTGCATGAATTGCTTTTTATGTGTCTACCTTTTTATAAGTGTAATAAGCTTTCATATTTATATTAATATTGATTTAGTGGTACAACGCTGAAGCATTCCAATTATTATTTTTAATGACAAGGTTCAATGCAAACTTTATTTTTAAACTGGTAATTGCCTTAATTTATTTGCATTTTTTGTATAATTATATCATCATTTGTTTTAAATGCCATTGCTTTAGTTTTAAATGGGCGAAATTCTCTACGGGAGTAATATAAAAGTTAAGCAAAAGTTCCGCATATTTGCATAAAAGCATAAATTCAAAACTGCTGTCGCGTAGACGTGTATTTGTATTGCATATCATTAATTATTTTCATACTATTTGCATAAAAGTTATCTCCATTATGTATTAACATTTTCAATAGTTATCATTTGGAAAAGTGATTTTAATGCAGCTAAAGAATTGAGATGATAATTTATTTTAATTTCGAATGCTTTTATGATTAATTACTGCTTAGGCACGTTTTATCTTTACTTACGTTAAATGCTTTCAGTATATTTTGATTGAATAATTTTACATTGGTGTTTTAAACATACAAAATTTACGTACATACATAATATAATGTCAAATTCAATCTATTAAATCACAATCCTGTAGTGCTCTATAACTACAAATCCTTGGCTTTGCTTAAGTCTATCATAGTAGCTAAATCATTTACAACAAACAATGTGTTTTAGGAATCACGGCCCTCGCGGTATAAGATATGAGATTAAATTCCGTACTTCCAACGACTCCGGTCTCCTCTTGTGGCGGCGTAAAATCGGCATTCGACCGCGAGATTTCATTGGCCTCGGCCTTAGTTTCGGCAAGCTTCAGCTGATTTATACTGATACTGATGTTAAGGAGGTTAATTCAGCTATGCACGAGGATTGGTTTCAAAGTATAGAGTCTAAAGAGAGGGTTGATGATGGTATGTGGCATACTGCGACTGTGCGGAGGAGGAAGCGGCTTGCAATGCTTCAAGTGGATGACACGCCGCCTGTTAGAGGGTACTCGCAATCTTTGCTTTTGCCTTCGAAAGCCAATCCTAAGCTGTGGATAGGTAAGTATTTAATTAATTAGTATCTCTTCATGTATTAGAATATCATATTATGAGAGACTAATGCCTTGGTTTTACAAACAATCATAGAGTTTAATAATGTTTTGCATAGTAAACAATTATAGGAAGTTCCTAACAGTATACAAAATATTCACTGTAGAACTTATATTAATTAATTCCAAATGCTAGATTATGAAAATGTATAATTAGTGGCCACGGATATTCGATATCGATACCATAATTATTAGTACACTATTATGAATGTGATTATGATACGAGCAGTAGCACATTAAATTCTAAAATCTAATGCATTATTTGTATGATAGGTGGATCACCGTCATTACCATTGGGACTCCCAGCGACTCTGTACACAGGATTTCGTGGTTGCGTCGCTAGTGTCAAATCAAACGGAAGGCATATTGACATCACATCTCCCATCCGACCCATATCTACAATACAATATTGCACCTAACATTAACAAAGGTATAAACTACCAGTGATATTAAAAGTATTATATCCATACGAGAAAACTGTTAGTACCTGCAAAAGTGAAACCTACCGATACATATCTTACATTTTTAAACTGACGAGTTCTTAGTGGCCAGTATGTGGCTATAAATTATGTTTTTTTTTTTCGAAATTTAAAAATCGAATGTAAAGGTTGCGTTCATGTTGAATGAGGTATTTTTTATTGTTTTTTTTTTATCATTGTTTGAGTAGACAATGATTATTTGCAACAGAGAATCAACCAATTCTCATATTAGTAACCAAAATAATATTATGTTGCCATAATAATTTTACACATTACTTTTATAGGTTTATTTTAAGTTCTTTTATAAGCGGTGCTAGTAAAAATATACGCATCAGAGATTACATGTTACGACGTTGTATTATTCATCTATTTATTCTAGATTATCTTCAATTACTAAGAAAACAATTGTTGATTTTTAACTAAATTTTACAACACGTTGTAATAAATATATTATTACGTACCTGCATATCGATCACAATATCTATGCAAATATACAAATTAAAGTAAAAGCATTGTGGCTTGAATTTAATTATTTTTAAATTAATAATAATCAACTAAATTATTGTAATAAATAAATTAGCGTAAGTAACAAATTTATTGATGGGCTTTAATTATAACATTCCGTAAATACTTAATGTGATGCTTATATTAATTGGTTATTTATTGAGATATCGATATTAAATATGTGCTCTCAGTAAATAGCTATTATATGAACTCTTCATAAATTAATTCCACTGTTATCATTCCGAGATGTATTAAATTTGAATCCTTATATCTATATTGTATTACGTACCTAATATAAACAGTGCCATAGTTGTACAGTAGTTGATTTCATTAGTATTAGATTAAGTATTATTATATACATTTCCTTTTTTTAAGCCGCTTTCGTATCACACAGACTTATTCACAAAACTTTGAAGAGTATGACAATAATATTTCATGTTATCATTGTCTATTGTTTGGTTGTATTTTAGCTTTGTAGTTTACCTATTGCAATGCAAGTAAATAATATTATTCATTATTGGTTTCAAATTTATTTGGATTTTTTGCATCTATTAAATTGACATACCTATTGATTTATTAATATTTAGTAATATTAATTACTTGCAGTGCAATTTCGGTATTGATTTCACGTTCACAATTATGTAATATATGTAAATAGTTAAAATAGATTAGATTTTTTTACAAGCCGCTTTACTGTTACTTATTATGTCAATAAATTCTACGAAATGTTCTGTAGCACATTTGTATACAAAGTTAAAAGATATCATTAGGTGTTAGCGATAGAGAAATCGATTTAGTAACTGTAGATAACTAAATGAATTAATATTTCATCGTCACGATACATTACAAACTTATCATTTTTAGACGCTTATTCAAATTTTAAGCCGAGTTTTTATATCTATATAGCGTTGTACTTACAAAGTATTAAATTATATGAACTATGACAATATTGGAAAGATCTAAAGTACATTTACATGCGTGTTAGGTGTTTCGTGGTTGAACATATCCGTATTAAATTTTAGGTTTAGACTAGATCCTTGTTCATCCGGAACGTGTTTCGGATCGAATACTATTCCATTTGGTGGATGTTTGCTTAGCCATACGTTCAAAGCATATCAAACAGATTTGCTACCGGAGAATCCAGTCCGGATACAAATATTCGTCTGCCTGTAAATAAGATGTTTCGCTGGATCTTAAACTTTATATCTTCCAGACTAATTTCATATACAGCGTGTGTTTTGATGTACCCTACGTAAGTCTGTATACATAATAATGAAAGTAATAAATTAAATGAGACTGCAAATATTACGTTGTTTTATTTTACCTACTGTTGTCTAAAAACGTGATTCCTGGAAACATTCATGAATTGAGAAATGAAAGAGTATAATATATCTACTTAAAAATGTTCGAGCAAACTTTTGTTCATTTTGGAGAAAATGTTAATTTTAATTAAAGGTACTTAAGCTCTTTAATCTTTATTATTTCTATAATAAGATATAATATATTTGTAAAAGCGCTAATTAAAATAGTACCTACATGGAGACTTGTTAAGAAATCCTCCTAGGTATGATCAAAAATCAATGCTCTTTTAATTTTAGATGGCCTTGTTTTTTGTGATAACGCTGATAAAATATAATTTCATTAACAAGCACAAGAGGGAAGTTATTTGTGGGATTATCTATCATTGCATTCATAAGCTTTTAACTGCCATTAGCTTTATATTTTATCCTCTTTAAAACAAGGCAATATTTAAAAAATATATATCAACCCCGAACAAGAAATCACATAACACTCTTTCAATGCAAATTAATCCATACTAATATTATAAATGCGAAAGTAACTCTGTCTGTCTGTCTGTTACTCAATCACGCCTAAACTACTGAACCAATTTGCATGAAATTTGGTATGGAGATATTTTGATACCCGAGAAAGGCTACCTAGGCTACCTTTTATTGCTAAATATGTACCACGGGCGAAGCCGGGGCGGACCACTAGTTTATTATAAAATTCAATTAGTAGGTAAGATATCGATTTTCTCTTCAATATTATAATCTGAGTCACGGATCGCCAGTAATGCGCAACAGAAAGTCATTGCAACTAATTAGTATGCATATTGAGTCCGTTTCTTCCCCTTTCAGCTTTTATCAGCCAACGCTGGCTTAAAAACTTTAATATAAAACAGGCATTTAGCACTATAATTTTTATAATTAAATTAAATTCTCGATTGGAAAAGTTCTAGTAGTTAATCTATTAAATTGGTAAAAATGTTTACAATTACGAGGCTACATAATCAGTAGATATTTTATCAGATATTTACACACCAAAAACTACTTCATAAAGTAAAGATCGAAGAAATCGCTTTTACTCGAATTTTTCTTACAATATCATACTATCAGACTTTTTCTTATTTGTTAATTTGTCTGTACTACTACTTGTCTGGATGATCTCATAGAGCGTTTGTTGGCACTAATAATTTACATAAGACAAAAAACAAGCCAATTTGAAACGTATATCTTTCTCAATAACATTCACCGTCATTTTAAATGAATTGGGCTATTTTATACAACTTCCAGTAATTAAATTACGTTATCTCTCAGATAAAAAGTAAGAAAACGCAAGCGCTAATAGTAAACACCAAGCAGTACATAATCTCGTAAAACGTGAAAGGACGTGTCTTATCACCATCTTGATTGGAAAGTTTATGGATAATAAATTAGTACACTGTTTGGCCAGCCGTGCCCCTGACTACGGATGAGTTCGATATCAATTTACTTATTACACGAAAGCCTGGACTTCCGTGCTTTGTAAATTAATTAGTACTAAATTTAACTGAAAATACATAAGTATTTGCTATTAATTGTTTTTACATTGAAAGAATTGAATTGGAAGGAGAATTTGTTTTGCAGAAGGCATTATACTCAAAGATAAATCATGTTTACCATCAATTTGTCAATTTTCAAAACCACTAAACAAGAGTACCTATCTCCCTCGAATTGATTAATTCTGTCGATTGAGGACACAGGAGGTAACTCTGCCGAGAAGAAAACTGCCAACCAAAGAAGACGTGGCTGTTGAAATATTTAATATTGACTATTATTTATTAAAAATTTGACTATTAGTTACTTACAAACATTCAATGATTATGTAAAAAAATAAATGCCTTTAGTAAACTCGGTAACTAGGTACCTCATTTTATTTTTATGAATACTATTTCATAAAGACGAATGTTTTATATGAATCAAATAACCCGTTCAATGAAAATATTATTAATGTATATATCATCCCTTGCACGGAAAGCCTCTAATCTCAACTGGGCTGAATTATGGTGAAGAAAAGATCCTTTCATTCTTTGCATATATCATAAATCACGCGAACCCTTAGAGGCATTATGAGGAGGAAAAATAAGTAATAGATATTAACAGCCCGTAGTTGTGAAGTTGTTTGTATCGAACGTGATGGATATTAATAAGTTTTCCCCATACTGTTTCAGTAGATTTTCCTTCCTTTAGGTAATATACCTATTACTACACGCATACAACGCTATGTTAGTCATCAATAATTATTCCTTCCGGATTGTTAGAAAATAGTTATATTGTATACCATAGTATATTGCTGTAAGTGCTAACATTTCCAAGAGGGTTCGATCCCCGACAGAGTTTAATAAAAGACAGTTTCAGTTAGGCTAGTCACGGAAGGCTGACCTACTTGCCCAAAGAAAATCTTGGACTAAAACAAATGTAACACCGCCTAGCGAACTAGGAACTTCTTATATTATCAAAAATTCATTCCAGCATACAAACCCACTAAAGCCTATACTTATATTTTTGTAAGAAAAATAAACGCAAAAATAAATCAAATCATTTTTATTGATATATAAGAAAGCTATTGCAAAAAACAGAATAAATATTGCAAAGCCGTAATATTTGCGTATAGCAATATATTCAAGTGACAACTCGTTTGAATCCCAAGTACTATTTACTTATGAATTGAATCGTGTTAAATCCTGTGGTATTGCGGGTCGCGGATCATCAAACTGGGTGGGATCATGTGGGATCTGTGGAGCAAAGAAAATAAGGGCGCGAAGAGAATTTGTTGGCGAGCAGGGTTGAGAAACGACGTATCTATAAATAAGACGCTATAGCCATTTTTTATATTAAACGCATTTTGAACATAATGGGAAAAAAGATAAAGATTTTGTTCTAAGTTATAAGCTTTATAAGAACATTAATAATAAACATATTTAGGTCATAAAAAATTTCTTTTTTATTACTTGACATTTATATGATAGTAATTAATTAACTACAAACGAATAAATCATATTTAAAAACCTTTAACAGATGCAATTAAATCATAACAAATACTCCACTACATCGTTGTATGAACGTCCTACAAATTAATTGAACGACTTTACCGAGAATGAATTAATAGGAGGAAAAAACAAACTTTAGCATAGTCGAACAGTACTGCAAATAAAAAACTGTATCGCGTGTTTGGCGCAAACGTTTTATCACTTTATTAAAAGCTGATATTGTGAAAATTGAATGGAAAGCTCGTGGCCGTTTCTGTGAAAGGATTTCTCACGCGGCACGATACGTATTTCAAGTGTGCTGTGTTAAATAAGTGATTCATTTTAATTATTATTAACTGTATAGAAAATGTTTTATTTTGTTTCACGTTTTGCTTTGAGTAAAGAGCATGTTTTAAAAATGTATGTTATAGAAAATAGCAGAGTCATAAAATTATGTTAAATCATAATGTTTTATTGCATTTTTAATGAACATAATATAAGCAGTTTTTATAAAACATATCTATTCCCTCTTCATCCTTGTAACAGAATTGTAAAAGACGTGTAAAAATACGTGCCAAAATTGTGTCAACCACTTTATGCTAAACATATCACGTCGTTCAAAATAAGTCTAAAGAAAACAGCTCGTTATGTAGTGCCTCTACATCATCTCGAGTCACTAAGCAATGTTTCATTGAATCGCGTATAAATAAGGCTAAGGTGAACATGAAAGCATACTGGGAACAGATTCGTCGCGTCTCTCGGGATTTGTATCTCGTCTCCCCGCAGCAGGCGACGTGTTGAGAATACAAGGCGATTTCACGATACAGTATACGGCCTTCAAGCTTGTGTCATACTAATAACATAGTTGCATCTTAGAGTCAATTAAGAAAGAAGTATCATTAAAATTTGTAACTTTCAATATGTCTTCATTTATGTGCGTTTTCAATGAGAAATGGTCGGTTGCTAAATGTTAAACACAACAACACTACAAGGGTTCTAGTACCCAATAATGCTTCGATGAAGAAATAAGTATATTGCTGCACAAAAGGGAATTATAGTATTCATTACTCGTGTAAAATTAAAACATGTGTTATAATGTAATACGAGGAAAATATTATTTGGTTTAGCACACACAGCAAATACAATCACACACCTAAGTATCTTCTTTCTTATGTTTTCTTATGATATTTACGTCAACTATGTGACAGCAGCTTTAAGGTTAACTGAAGGTAAACGAAAATGAAGTGAGTCTCTGCGTGATGTTGTGGACAGGTCTATTTATTTAAACCTTATCTTAACTTCTACATCCAAACGACTGTAACCATCGTAATACTAATTAGCATTTTGTTTATTGTTTAATTACCATACCTGTATGACGTATTAAATATCCTTCTTCACAAGAAGGAAAATATAAAAAATATATATTTTAAAATATATTTGGCTATCATATTTACGGTGTGCTACGGTGCGGTACGGTAGAAGTTAGGGAGAATAGCAGTAAATATCATCTCCATTTTATTGTTTATTTTCCTTACAAAAAATGACGGCTAAATAATTTGGCAACATTATTTTTATTAAGTATTTAGACATGAAAGAAGAAAAATATATGAATGTTATGAAATACTTCAGAAGAAAATAAATTGGGGTTGATATATTGTCCCTGTGGAGCCCCACACAAAATGAGGCACATTGAAATATGATTGCTGAAAGCTTGATATTCTAAATGTCAAATAAATAATTTTCCTTATCGTACGTGAATGCAGCATATTTGAAATTAATTATATTTTATAATGAGACATTAAAATGTTTTCTCAAAGAGATCGTGTGATTTTCTTTATGAAAGGTTTCTTTCATGTTTTTCTTCGGCATCACAATATGTTAAGTGTACGTGGCTTTGATTCGTAGTCATGTAGAATGTTGAATGGAGCTGTTTAATGATTCGTTGTGCGACTTTCCATTCACACTATCTTGGGCTATGCAAACGAGAAAGGCCTTGGCCTGATGAAGGTCATCATTTACCTGACATCTTTTACCTCTATTTTTGACACTGTAATCCATTTCCAATATTTTGAACATAGTGCATTTGAATTAATCAATAATTATAGTAAACAGTGTCTTTAACAAAGGTGAATTTACAAGTGTGAATAATAGAGCAAGCATAATAATATTTCATTCATTTTAGATAAACTGTTGTAACTACACCGCCGAAATTCGGAACGCCGCAAAAATCTAAGTCATAAAGCGGGCATTAAAAGTATTTACTACGAACCATGTAACACCATTATTGCGAACTGTGACAGGGTTCCCTGGAAATCGTACTCCGTGACTACGATAAATCGTTTAATTCCACCCCGGTGACTCGACCGATTGCGAGGGACCGGGTACCATCACGATTTACTGCCACTCCGTAGTTTGTACATACCTTTGACGGTTGTGTACGTTAGGACGATTACTATGATGAGCGTCTGAAGATTGTAGCGCACTTTAAATTAATGTTCGCTACGTGTTCTACGCTAGATTATACACTATACAGTATGTGCTTCTATGCGTTGCGAATACGTGTTCCTTGTACAGTATGTACTTGTATCAAATTTAATGTATTAGCTTTGAAGTGTAACCTGTGTATTAGTTACCTTTGTATAATATAGCCCAATTGATGAATAGTTATTTTCAATTATTGTTGTTAGGGGTTACAATCGTTCAATTATTGTGTGAGTGAAAAATAATACTACATAGTTCGAAATATAAAATTAATTGCTACGGTAAATATTGTTAAAATAACTACCTATTAAATTATAAATAGCTGCAAAAACTCTAAAACAGGAAAAATAAGTGTGGAGGGTGATACGGGTCACTGGATTATGTACAAAAATTACGCCGTTTGTGTGATGATGTGGTAACTACCCCTGGAACGTGACCCAATTGTGTCGAACATTTCTCGTAAATAATATTTGTTTTCTGTTAAATTTATCAGCAAATATCTAGTAACAAAGTATTTTATAGTTGTTTAAAATACCTTTCTGTTAAAAGTTCTATTCTAGGGATAATTGCGAAAGCATGTAAAATTTATTAGAAATTCGTTCCGTTTTCGTACAGCTAAACAACGGTTAATGAAAATTCACTGTTAAACAGATTCTTTCGCGAAGTAGAAGCGGGTCCGTAATAAAAACATCATTAGCAAATCGCTTTTGAACTTGTTGTTTTATCCTATACTTTTAATTTTATGGGAGAATTTGTAAGATGGGTAAATTTATCTTTTTGGAGCAATAGCAAAGATGCAGTTTTTATATTTTGTGTGTGTATAATTACTCATATATTTTTAAAGAAGGAAATCTTTAACAGGTAAAATATCTTATTATGTAAATGTTCTCAACATAGCAATCAATTAATAAAGCTCATAAATCACACACACATACAAGATTTACCATTATAGTACAAATGGTTGAGTAAGGAAAAAAAAAGAGTTAATAAGTCTAGATTTCAAGAACACAGAAAAGCTCATTTTATTTCTTTATTCTTTTAATAATTCCGTGAATTAAGTCTTGCTTCTGTGAATCGTTATAAAGTATGCTTGCTGTTTGTTCTTGGTTTCACTCATTTGCGCTTCGCGGTATCAATATGTCTATAATTTCAAATATGTATAGGTATATATGCATGTAGAAGAGGTTCTAGAAATGGATATTGTATTATAAAACGTTGCAGGGAAAATAATGAATTAAAAAAAAAATTGAGAAATTTTTAAAGATTAGAAAAAAATCAATCACTATTTCAACCTGCATCTTTAGCCATGCCTGGACAACGCCTAGCCTTTCAAATGATCGATTTTTTCCTATTCTTTAAAAAATTCTCATTTATATAACTTGAATGGTATAAAACTAAATCTTTAAATAACACTTATTGAATTTTAAACACTTCTTAGACTATCGCATACAATGTATCGAACCATTAATAATACAAAGTCACTAGTTTCTCTCCCGAAACTGGCTCCTTAGCCTGGATCTCTTTGTCACAAGAACTTAGGCTAAGTCGTATTTAACTTATGTGAGCACAGCCTGTGTTCATACCGCATACCAACAAATTTTGACAGCGTATACTTAGTACAATTTGCCGAGTATTACCGCGTTTACTGGGTTAAACAACTGTTATCTAATGTTCAAGTTTTTGATTTCATTAGAATATATTCGCTAGTTTTATCAGATAAGGTGAAATAGAAGTAACACTTTTAGCGTTGAAAATGTTAACAACTTTTATATTATCTTTGAATACTTTTATAAGTTTGCAAGATTCCTTTTCGCCGGATACCATTCGAGTCGGCGCCGGTTTAAGGTTAACAAAACACATTGACTAAAAGTTTTATCTCCACCACCTGTATTTCTTTTAATAAAATAGCTATAACACATTTTTGTAATGTTCTATTTCTCTTTTTGTTTAAAAGTTTGTCCCAAAATAATATATTTTTTTAATAGAAAATTGAGTATGTTAAGGAACCTATTTAATACTTACAAAGAAAATTCTAAGGCGGATTCCAGAAGATTTACATCTATTTTTTCACTGGATATTATAATCTATTATCTCTATTACGAATATATCTTAGTATTCTCACTTAATATTCTTGGAAATAAAAGCAATTCCTTTTTTCCATGAAAAAAGTAAGAAAATAAAGGCTAATATAAATTCCGATGTAAACAATATTTATTAACCTACTAGCTTTCCGCCCGCGGCTTCGCCCGCGTTTTCAAAGAAAAACCCGTTCCCGTAGGATTTCCGGGATAAAACCTATCCTATGTCCTTTCTCGAGTATCAAAATATCTCTATACCAAATTTCATGCAAATTGGTTCAGTAGTTAAGGCGTGATTGAGTAACAGACAGACAGACAGAGTTACTTTCGCATTTATAATATTAAGTATGGATTCTCCAGATAAAATTAAATCATCATTAAATCCTGTAATAAAAATAATAATATGAATGAATAATTACGTATATATTAAAAGTACAGCTTTTAAAATGTATAAAGAGCCAATTTGGCCAGTGATCTGACATTATGTAATTTACATTCGTAGTAAAAAAAGGGAAAACATAAACAACAATAACGTTAATAAAACACCAATATCAATAATCAATTCATTTGTACAAGTCCCAGAATCGTCTGCGGTTTTACAAGTAATTACTTGGTGAAAATTAAGTCCAACTTACAGCCCTCAAGCACGTCAAGCCGAGCTTTGAATACCACAGAACATGCAAGCGTTCAATCAATTTAATTTCTTTGTTGTAAACAGGAAGACTGAAGCCAATGTTAAAGTATACCTTCGAATTACTCAATAGATTGCAGATAATGTGAGGAAACGACGTTTCAACATTCAATTGCCACGAAATTGAGTATTGAAATGTCGAAAAAGTTTTATAATAAGGCCGTGATTTATGCTGCGCATTCAACCGACTTTGAACCAAGGTTATCAAGTCAATGGGAAATTATTTGTTAACTTGATTTTAGTTGTATGACACATTTCGTTACATTTTTCTTAAAAGTAAGTCTCATTGTAGAAGTGTTTAAAGTTATTTTGCGTGTGGAGGAAATTATGATAATGGGCAAAAAGCTTAAAACTTATTTATAAAATTTTACGATACGAAATTGTATTTTTACAAAAATATAATAATGTAAGAATAACGACTGAGGATATAATTTATAATTCAATAAACCTTTAGATATTTTTAGACTTTTATTAAAAGTAAAAAAAAGAAATAATTTAAAAGATAAATCATGAAGTTACTGAAAAATACCATTATACAAAGCACTTTCACTAAAAATAGCATTACAAATTGATATTAAGCGCGTTTCATAATTCCTTTGATAAAACAAAGACGTTAGCATTCTTAACATTTATGTAACTAATCTCGGTTATTAAAAATCGCTAAGACGCAGAGCCAGAAGCGCGAGGCATTTCTTTATTCAAATCCCTGGAAAGCTTCGGTTTACACAGTCTGATCTGAAACAGTAGGTCACGAAGAGTTCGCTTTACGACAAAATGCACTCACGCCTTTACCGGGCCGCGTGCACTCAAAGATGCATTTACATATTGATCTTGAAATAACAGTGCTTCACTGAATAGCAAATAAAATCATGTTTTTATATTCCACTACGTTTTCCGAGAGCAATTTTGATTTCCGCTCTATTTAACGTCTTAGTAAACTATGAAGTGTAAAACGGTTTTAACATTCGCTATAATGTTATAGCGTTCTTTAGCGCTAGTGCAATAAAACGGAACAAGTGCAAATTTGACATTGCAAGGGTTTCGTGTAAATTCTTCTGCGTTTTTTTAAATTTAATTCAAGAAATAAAGTTTTACAATCATTCATCTACATTTGGACGGGAGCTTTTTATTGCTTCGAATTAAGGTATTTATTTTATTTTATTTTGAGTTTTTTTTTTTTAAAGTGAAACTTTTATTACATCGTCTCAAACTGTTTGGTCTGTGTAGCGCATGTCGCGTGTATCGCGGCTGCCGAGTAGGTATACCTACTCGGCAGCCGACCGTCACGCGACATGCGCTACACAAAGCAGTGTTAGGAACCGTTCGAACAGTTTCACTTTTACCGTGGTTTCATAAAACCACACAACATTTTTTTTATAAACATTTCAAATATCTTAAAAAAACAGATGAATATTGTTATCTGAAGATACTCAATAATTATCTTCTATCTTCTATCTTCTATCTATATTATAAAAAGGAAAGGTTTGTAATTATGTAAGTATGTATGTATGTATGGTTTTCACGCATAAACTACTGGACCGATTTCAAAAATTCTTTCACCATTAGAAAGCTGCGTCTTCACTGAGCAGCATAGGCTATATTGCATTTAAAAAAAAAAATAGAGATCCTTACCAAAAATGCAATAATGTAACCCAAGGTGTAAAAAATCCTTAATAAAAATTCTGTCATCGCGTGCGCTGCGGAATCTATTGAACATAGAACAAAAAAATGTTCTATGGTATTATAGAATGGATCAATATCTACAAGAATAAATGTATTTTCTTTCTTTCTTTCAAGAAAGTCCGCGATACCATATGTCCATCTTCAGTAGTTATGTTACTACAACAACTTTTTTACGTTTTCAAAGTGAATAGAAGTGCCGACAGTCAGTGCCGGTGTAAGGGCCACTGACACCCCGGGCGAAAATATTGTGGCGCCCACTTGAGGTGTTCTGAAGGTTTGCACCAGGAGAGGCAAGAGACTCCAACTTCAGACCTTGGCGCCCCCCAGAATTTGTCGCCCTGGGCCATCGCCCCCTCTCGCCCCCCCCTAACGCCGGAACTGCCGACAGTAATCAAACCATGTTATTCATACACATATATTATCCTTATCCCATTAAATGATGTTTTATTATAGACTGTTTCAATACCAGCAAAATACATTTTAAATTAAAAAAAAGACGTGTGGCACTCGGGGACTGCCGCGGTAAAGCTATTGCATGCTATGCCTTCAAGCCACACCTCCGCGCCCGTCGGAGTAGGGAGCGTGAGGTTTTTTCGTAACGGAATATCTGGATTCGGTCCCCGCGCTCAAGGCCCGCGATAGAAGCTATGCAATAGCTTAAAAATAAGATATTCTATTCAGAAGATATAACGAATTTTTAAAAGTGTCAATCTACAGAAAATAGTTGGTATACTGTTTAAATACAATGAACAGGCGTAGTGCGGGCCGGGGTGAATTTGATTTTCATGCGATTAAAAAATTAAACCTATAGTCCGACCTATTTGACTTTTCACTATCACGATATCGCTATCTATGCGGGTGAAAGCAGGGCATTGCTAGTATGCATATACTATCAGCTATGACATACCTATTCGTATCATAAGATAGAGAAATTTATATATTATTTATTAACCAAAACTTTTATAACATTATAATATCTCTTAGACATCAAAATATTAAAACGAACATACTTCATACATTGATAAAAGTACAATGAAATTAGTTCGCTTACAAACAATAGATGGCGCCACATATTAATTAGATCGCGCTTGTGAAATGTTTTCGTGAAGTCATATATACATCCTACTCCAAATTTTGCTACCATCAGGTGACACGTCTGCTCGTGTAGTGAGAGCCAAAATCTCACGAATAATTTTTTTATGCGAATTTGACGTACGTCAATCGCATTGTAATTAATAGAGAGTATACGTATAAGCTTAATATTTAGTAAGTGCAATTTTAATAGCTTATCTTATAATAGCAATTAGCACATAATTATATCATAATATTACTTATTATGCTATTTAGTGACGTAAGACATCATCAGCCTTGTTATCGATAGTTAAGTGATAGTTAACAAAATATAAGAAATATTATATAGTTGTTGATTTTAATACAGTGGTTGGATCATCTCGTTAGTTATAATATGATGATGTTTGAAGGGGATTGGTCAATTTACGGAAACAGTTTATATTTGAATGAATATTCATAAATGTGTGCGTTTTACCTAGGCCTCTTTCACAAATCATACTAGTAAATTACACTTCAAATTTTGATAGAAACAGCCTAAGTTCATAACTATTCTTGGCCTTCGATGCAAGAGTACTCAGATTTTAATAGTCGCAAAACTGCCGCGCGTAGCGACAACGTAGCGGTAACAAATGCACCTATTTGGAGACCCATTTACCCTGAAACTGTCATTCAGATTGCAGTTTAAAGACTTTTTAAGGCTCGGAGATTCAATTTTATTAAAATAAATTGATAGGTATTGATCAGTGTTGGTAATTTTTGGTAGGTACTTTTTAAACCTCCATTCACCCTCAAACTACAAGAAATAACTCACTAAAAATTCATTAATTGCTTAAAAATAACGTGTGAAAAGTTTGACATGAAATACAAAGTAAACTAATAACACTTACTGCGCATTAAAAAAATTGCCCGTCGATTGGATAGCGAGAAAGCGTTGATGTAATTGTAATTGTCGCCAGTAATTGGCCCCCTTCAACAAAGGCTCCATTAAAACTCAATGCACACAGCGATATGACATAGTCCATCAGCGGGCACTAATTACTACACGGTACTGCTGAGCTAAAAATACACGTGAGAACCGATTGGCAAAAGATATTTTGGGTAAAGCTATTTGGGTAGAGTTTTCATGTGATAATAAGGTATTTGTGACAATATTGTGAAGAATGTAAGCGAAATAGAGGTTGGGAAGATTGTAAAAAGTACATCTGAATTTATATTATGTTTTGAAGTAGAACTAGATTCAGATTTTGACTTTATACCTACGTATAAAGACACTGTTTTCTATAAATTGATTATTCATTTTCAAACGTTCAATTTACCACACTGAACGTTGGATAATAGAACTAGTTAATATATTATAATTGTAAAAGTAAAAAAAACACTTAATTGTATGTATTGTACACAAAAATAAAATTAACATAAATAATAACTTAAAACAAATGTCAAAATATTCGGATATTCCTAAAATATTCAATAGCTTTCACATATTGATCATGCTACTCCGGCCTGACAAATTTTCCGTCACGTTTTTCAACACAAAAAAAGATCTAAATTTCATGGAGGACATGGAACTTCGCTTAAGTGCAAATTTATGTATTGGTGGATTTATGCAACCGTCAAATATCAAAACGAAATGTTTGTTTACTATTACTATTTCTCATTCACATATTTAGAAAAACATAAAACAATTTTTATGTTAGATATTAGGATCCGTTTTAGTAAAAATATTTTTAAATTTAACTGACAAAAAACATTTCAGCGTGGAACATAACATTTTCAGTCTCATTGTAATATGTATATAAAAATGTTTCCCTACTTCCCATGATCACCAAACCAGAATAACCGGTTCGATTTCCATTATTCTTTTCTTGATATACCTAGTCGTTATTTTCAGCAGTAGGTTCTTTTGAAAGAAAAACTTAAATTTGCTCTAATAAAAAAAATAAAATAAAAAATCTCAACGTACTAGGTACTTAAATTTCACGCGTTTGATTCGCGCTTACATGGCAAGATCTGTCGGTAAAGTACTTGTTTTTAAGTTTAATAAATGCAAAAGCATATTATATTACGAATACAATAGAAATTTTAGATTTATACGAGTAGTGATGTCATAAACAGTGGATATAAACTTTGCCTACTGAAAGCTTAACCATATTTTTGTGTTTTTTCCCTATTGCTATTCCAAAAATTCCTTCAAAATCGATAAACCAATAAATGGTGCCGTCGAAATTTTTCATATTACGCGAGAAAGCTACATGCCCTGTGAAAATAAACTGACAGGACTTCGACATCCAAAGTTAATTTCACGGGCTGTGGAGGCTTCTTCAGAGCTCATCTCGCTCGAACAATCGCGAGACGCTTCCCATTAATCACTGAACAGACAAATATCATTAGTTTTCTTTCTTTGAAATGCAAATTGCATACTAAGCGAAAGGGATATTAAACTACGCTACGACGCTTAATTAGTCAATCGGTAATGGAATTATTCAATGCTCTGGAGTGTAATGTGCCTATACTTGCTCTGTGGTAATCTTGTTATTGAATTGAAAAGTACTTTAACATTTAAGTTTCTGTCAGCTAATAAGAAGGCGTTAATTTTGTTATAACTTAAACATATTTGCGGCTAGATGGCGAATAGATGATTTATTTTGTATACGAAATCGTTTATTTTTTATGTTTTATTGTCCCAATAAAAATCGATAATCTCGTATACTTTTTTCATTCTACCAGGACACTTGAAACTATACGGAACCATTTTTAATAAAAGGTGGACTGCCAAGGCTTAAAAGTTATCTACGTGAGCTAAGTATCCGAGGAATATATTAAACTAGGTTAGTCACCATCATCCGTCTAACGTAAAAAGTTTAAACTTCCTTTAGAAATTCCCCCAAAGAGCCCGTGGATGACATGCGCAACTTTCACGAAGTTTGCCTATAAATCATACGAACCTACCGTAATATTATGAAATATTAGGTACATAGCGAATCTTAATCCACTTTTCCTGTAAAAAAGCGGATAAGTTCTGACTTTGTAATTCTGAAAGAGTTTGAGATATATAAGTTGGAAATAAATCTGCCACGTTGTCTCAGTACGCGATAAATGCATTTCTCACCGCGGGAACAAAACACTTGGCGCATATTAAATAACAGGTTTGCTATTGAAAACTATTTATTTATCTAGAAAAATTTATTAATTGATATCGTGAATCGTGAAAGTAATTATAAATTAACCTTAGTTAATACCGTTGATAAAGAACATAATACTATAATTCTGAGCTGGTCAATCATGTAGTCTTCATGACGAAACTTCATTTGAATGAAAAATAAAGAATTATATAAAGGTAATTATTGAGGGTGTGATGTACCATTTACCATCCAACAATACACATGACATATTTCAATATATTTTATTACATACACATTTTCAATATATTTTATTCCACTATAGTAAATGTAGTACGTATATTACATTAGGTACATTATTACATTAAATTGTTGTACCAACATTTAGTTGTACAACGTTGTAACAAACAATAAAAAGCAATTTTCATAAAGCATTTAAATATAAATATTAAATTTGTTATAAAATAATATTGTAATATTTGAAAAATACGGACGAGGTTGAAATATAATAAGCATCAACCAGAGGATGAAAGTATCAATTCCAAGAAAAACAAAAAAGCAGTTTGAATTGTTTCAAAAGGCCACTTGAAATAAATACATTGTTTGCGATACATCCTTATAAGAGCGTATTCGGTGAAATCCAATGTCGAAATCCCAACTCAGCCGTGTATTGTATAACCGTTAGTATTGAATCGAAATTATATGTCAGCTATATTGAAGGCTCTATAGCCGGGAAAAGAACATCGAAATTGTCTTTGAGAGTTGAAGCTGCTCTAGTGCTGAGTGAACGGAACGTGTCTCTCAAATCCCTTGGGATATTGAAGACCGGTTAACTGGCAACATTCCTTGGAATTTCCTATAACAACTCGCACTGTTTATTCGCAAAGAAAATACAATTATACCCCTGATGTGTACTCGCCGTAGCTATGACGACTCTGTTTAAAATAACGTGGGGTGTTACACGGGTTTCTACATTTATTTCGCACGTACGTGTTTATTAGATACTATTTATATTTAAATGTTTGGGTAAATTTAGTTAATATTTTTTTCATAGGTGTAAGTATTATATTCAGAAAAATATAAATACAAAAGCATCGTTGAAGTCTAAATATTGCGCATTACACGGACAAAACCTTTAATTTAGTCAGGCGAACTGGCCTAAGAGCCAATTCAATTTTAGTTGAGTGTCGAGAAGTGCGCTCCTATGTCACACATTTAAGTCTGGCCTCGCAGTTAGTATATGAATTATTCAGCTTTATGATTCAACCGAGAAAAGTAATTAAGTTTTCCTTCGTAGGCGACGCTTTTGCGACCAGCTAGACGATAATTAATCATCTTAGTTGTCTCCTTCTCAACTTTCTGAAATAGGTTAATAATCGTTGTTTTGCATCTTTTAAGCCTTCATCATTTAATGCTAATTATACAAGTTCAACAAGAAATTCAAATAGAAAAGACAATTGTGAACTGTTATTTATATTACTCTGAATTTCTTAGTTATTTCTGACTCTATGTTTTAAAAGAAATGCTGATTGACTATGTAGAGACTAACATTTCTAAGCCTTGCTTGTCTTACTACACTTAACTAATTAACTAATTGTTACACCTTAGAAATCACATGATCAGCCATTAATAGGAAAGTTTACTCTTCCAATTTGAAGTAGGAGTTAATAAAATTGTGTCATAATTTAAAAAAAAAAGACGTGTGGCACTCGGGGACTGCCGCGGTAAAGCTATTGCATGCTATGCCTTCAAGCCACACCTCCGCGCCCGTCGGAGTGCGGAGCGTGAGGTTTTTCGTTACTAAATTTCTGGATACGGTCGCCGCGCTCAAGGCCCGCGATAGAAGCTATGCAATAGCTTAAAAATGCTGTGTCTCATAAGTAAAAGCAACATTAGCACTTATATTCAGTGCGATTACTAAATCAGTAATCGCAAAGAAAAATAAATTCGTTTTATGTTGTTAAATTAGCAGATAATAAATATTCAAAACATTGACAACAAACTCACAAAAGAAACCAAATCGTCTCTTGAAAAGACTATTTTATAAATTAATTCACTAAAGCTAATAATTTAAAACACATTTAACGATCCCTAATTAGGAAAAAGAACACTCAAAACTCAATTAGCATTAAAGTCGAGGAATGGGAAAAGAGTTTTGCTTTTGAAAGAAAACTAAATACAATTAAGTTGCAGTCTTCATTAGTGACAGACAAATCCTTTCACTAGTATTTCTCGTTCTAATTGCAGCATTAGGGGAGCGGAATGAGCTATTGTGCCTCCCCGTCTGTCGGATCTATTTTATTGTGACGTTCCGAGAGCACAATAGCTAGTTTTAAAACGCGTAAACTTTAAACGTTGCTCGTACAACGAGGATTTTAATTGAAATTTGGTGATTTGATTTCAAAAGAATGATACGTTATTACCTGACCTGATTTTTTAATTTGGGTAGCACTGACAGCGCACTGCCGAATGGAAATATGAAGCTCTTTTTGGTGGTTTTAAAATTGTTTAAAATGACGTGAGGTTTCGCATTGTTTCTGAATGGTTTTTGAAATTTGTAACAATAGTCTGAATATATTATACCATATTACCTTTAAAACTGTACGTTCGATTGTGTTCTTAACGATTCTCGATTATCGATTTTTAAACAACGTCACGTGAACGTTCATTTACGTTCCAACCGTAAAGATATTTAATTAGTAAACCAAACTAAACCAAAACTTTATCTTAAAAAGTTATCAACATAATCCTTGATAGAAATTATTGATTAGCGGTTCAATTAGAAAATTAATTCCCGCAATAATTATTCAAGTCTAATTAATATCTTAATTACCCACATAAGTGGTACAAGGGCGCATGTTGAGCTCGTTTAAACGGGATCGCTTTAACCCAGTGCGAGAATCACACGCCTCGATGCAAGTTACTCCGCTGGCTCAGTGCTGCCCCTACTAATTTGGGATAAGTGCTCACGTACTCAATGACTCGCTACCAAATACTCCTTTGAACGCACCAGAGTGACGCGTAGAGGCCAAATTAATAATGTCAAGTTTTACGGTTTTACTTCGGCTTCTAGAAGCTTAAATGATTGAATATTCAATTTTTCCGTTTTGGTTTTGAATCTTATCTAGATACTGCTGATGAAATAGAACTGTTTACTGTTTAAAGTAACCTATTCAAAATATGTATCTGTAGTAGCTTTTCAGCGTCGCTTCATAACGTCTTACGATTTACGATTAATTTATACAACTAAGGTCTCATGCTCACATTCTTCATTCTCTTCCTGAAAAAAATATTTTTGCTTATTCTTTCAGGACAATGTTAAACAAGAAAGAATATGCCAGTGTGTTTATTTCAGCCAAGTTAGCAACGTGTCTCTATAAATCGTAATATATTAGCTAGCTGCTAAGGATGTGACCCTGTCAGGATCACGACTTTAAATTACTTCTCTATTTCATATCCTTTTTCTCAGTATGCTTACAGATCCTGCTTTGCTTCGAGGATTCAAAGTCTAAGCTCTGGTTGCGACTATCGATCTGGGGATCAATAATATTAGTGCATTCCAATTCCTGGCTGAGTGCACGCGGGAGTCTACGTGAGTGCATTTTGTCGTCGAGAAAAGCAGTGAGGCGTGCCGGTTGCATAAACACACGGCTGAAACTGAACGGCTAAGCTCCATGCCGCGACGCAACGCCAGATTTTTCTACAGGCTTTGAATATTGATGTTGTATAAACAGAAGCGAAACCGGCGAGCACTTAACCACGATTTTTGTTTGCGTTTGACTTGTTCGCCGTCGAAAGCAATTTCATGATAAACGATTTGTGCTTTATTACGCCGACTGCGCTGTTGTGGCTGAATAAATACGTACGAAATAAGAATAGTCGGCGGGTTAGAAGGGTTAGTTTATTTTGTTTGAATATTTTAAAGCCGTTTATAACCTCGCATGCAGTACTACGATTTTTTGCTTACATATTCATGTGTTTCTGATATCAGACATTTATTATAGAAAAATATGTCAGCACTCAGCAGTCATATTTTAAACACAATCTATGAATTATTTCGGTTTTATTAAGGTAGAATTATATCACGAAAACTATTCAGAATACAAATTTGCATCCCTATTTTATCGCCTTCAAGTTTTCACAGCAAAAGTTATAAGCGTAGGCGCATACTTATAAGAATTCAATAGTGTAAATGTTATAAATAAATAAAGCAATTTTAAGTTTTTAAAAAGAAAACCTTTATAATGTTGAAGATAATGTTGTTAAAGAAAACCTTTAAAATTGAACTATTCTAATGTCGGGAATCGGGAAGGCACAGACTCCTGAAACACAGCGAAAGCTATATTGGGAGTCTGGGGTCTATATTTTGATGTAAGGAACCTTGTTCAATAAATGATTTTTATTTTTATTTATTTTGTTAATGTATTCACCTATAATAATAAAGACTACCAAAATAAAACATCTCAATATAGGGGAAGTCTATGACAAGCTTATCAGTTAAACACAATCCATTCCATTTTCCTTACTCGTTTTGAGATGCCTGAAGCGATAAAATTACAAATAGAAAACTTAAATTAGACTGCTTCTTATCTGAGACTAGCTGTCCCGGCGAACTTTGTACCGCCCTGTCAATGAACGTTGTGTTACCTTTTAGCTGAACTAATTTAGGCTTTGATGAACGTAATACAACGATACAAAATAAATATTTATATGGATTGATATGTAATAGTATTTTGTTTTATTACTTCAAACACGTCTCAGAGAAAAATGACTGAATTTTAATAATTTGTGCAGCATGGATTAACTCTTTTCATTCTTTAACTGTTATCGACCACGCTAGCTGGCCCGGCGAACTTTGTACCGCCCTGTCAATGAATGTTGTGTTACCTTTTAGCTGAACTAATTTAGGCTTTGATGAACGCAATACAATGATACAAAATAAATATATTTATATGGATTGATATGTAATAGTATTTTAATTTATTACTTAAAACACGTCTCAGAGAAAAATGATTGAATTTTAATAAGTCGTGCAGCATGGATTAACTCTTTTCATTCTTTAACTGTTATCGACCACGCCATCGTTTCGTTTCACTTTAGTTGTGATAATAATTTTACCATTATCATTGGGCGATCGACGCTGATACAGTGGGTAACCATCGTTGCCTGTGATGGTCTCTGCCATCAATTTTCGTGGATACCTTTTGGTACACTCACTTTCAACCATGCATGGTGATTGTTGGTTGATGGTGTCACACGGTCCATGAATCATATTCGTGATAACAACGTTATGTCGGTCTAGATCGGTTTCAGGATTAGCAATCCCCGCACACTCATATATTTTATCTGCCCGAATCCTTTCGACTAACCAAATTAAAATGTGTGCATGCTGCAAGCCAGATTGTTGTCATTCGATTGAATACATCCATCATTGAATAATCGAAAAGATGTGTTCCATTAATGTAACTCATTAGTGATCGGATATTTTGCTTGAAAACACGTGTGGTGATGTCGTGCCGATCACTTGATATTTGTCCGGGAAGCAGCAGTTGAATAATTTCCATCCATTTCGGATTACATATTATAAATGTAATGAATAAATCTGGCCGACCATAATGACGAACATATTATTATGTCATTGCATCTTGCGCATATTCACTTGGGCTACCTGTGTATGTCGCCGGTAAAATAATCAATAGACCAACATTTTCTGCACCTTCTTCTGTGCTAATTGCATCGCATAAATGGATGATTACATCGCAAAACGCAATTTAGCTTGTTTATAGCAATTTGATAGCAATATTGTTGACGCAGTCGACGAAATCGCAACAAATAATTGTCAGAATTTTTACATTTTTATAGAATTTTTTTAATAAAATCGAACTAAACTTCTTGGTTAGTTTCCGCACCAAAAATACCATGTTAATTTCTGAAAACACGCGTAAACACAAACATTTGAGGAATTTTTATGTATCTGCTTTTATTGCACTTTTTAATAATTGATTTTAAAATAAATACAAACAATATTTATTCACCCTTTTTAATTTTTTATTATTTTACACATAATACATTTTTGAACGCATGAATGTCAAACATTATTTTCCGTATTTGACAGGATTGACAACTAATGATTGACATGTACGAAAATCAAAATTTTGGGAAAATATTTTATTCGTCTAGTTTCTGTTGTTTTTATGATTTATTCTTCTATTCTGGACGGAGACAAATCCAACGAATCTACAACCATGAAAATTGGTTCAGCAGAACTCGAGTTATAAGTGTTGGAACATACAGACTTTCTTTTATATATATAGAAGATTATAATTTGAGTTGACTGAAGCACTGTACTAGGGGATTATACTCAGCTTAAATGAAGGACGTCATTTCAATAGGATTTGCGGCCAAATAAAACATGATACTTTCTAGAGTAAACAAATTAACCTTTATTATTTTATTGTTGAATATTAAATAATGGTATATTTACTTTAGTAATAAATTCAAAGCCTCAGCCCTTTAGAGGGTATCCTCAGGGACTATCTAAAACATAAGGGTTCTTTTGGGTAAGTAATTTATATTGCAACCTGATATTTTAGCTCGTGTAAAGATCATTTTTGATTTTAATTCTAATGTGAATTACGATATTTTTTCTAATGAACACACAATACTTTTGGGGGAAATAATAACAATGAAAAAATACATTTCTTAATAATTTCCTTTTTGTTGGTAAACATTGAAGGCAATGGAGGACTCCATTGCCTTACTAAGATGGATATGGCTTGGGTACGGACGTCACAAACATGAAACCGCTATTGTTATAAATGTTTTATGTAGTGAGCAAATTGAGTTCTTTGAAGATTTAAACACTTTATGAGTATGAGCTATTATGTAGACTGCTAACGTTTCCCCTTATGTCACGCTTTCATTAACCTTCTCAACTAATGGGTTTACCATTATAACACTAATTTATACCCACTTATATACGTGATATTTCATTGATATATTTCAGTAGAATATTTACAAAAATACACACCAGTATATTTCAAAAGCGTTTACCTAATTATTGTAGTACCAAAAACAGGAAAGGGACAATGTAAGTTTAATTTACTGTTAAAAACTGAATTAACGCGGAATAATTCGATGTTTATTTGTTAGTAAAGTTCGACGACAAATATTTTGTTAATGTGATAAACATTTACGTTTAAAATTAAACAATCTCAGAGAGTAATTCAATTTGCAGAGCAAATACTCGTCGTTTCGGTGCGAGGCACGATGAATTTAGGCACCTATCGAATTATTTACTTAAGAGGAACAGAAATCACATTGAGCTTTCACGTATCAAATATTAATGAAATAATGTATGTGGAGGTAATGTTGTTCAGAAGATCGGATAGTGGTAATGGGAGGTGAAGTTTGGACCGCACTTCTCGGAAAATCGGCATCGTTTTAGCTTATAAATGTTGTTTTGTGACTAATTATTAATTCCACTGAAATAATGACGGCTCCATTATCTCGAGAATAGTAAAGCCCATTTACACTCTACTTCGACATCTATTGTTTAAAAATGTGAATCACCTTAAAATGAGACAAAAGAACAAACAAGGATGGGTAATCGAAAAGAATACAGAACCACAACAACGAAAAGAGGGTGAACAAAACAATGCGCTGAATAAAAACGATACCCGAGCGCAATTGCGATTCAGCATTCATTATCAGTCATAGTGCGTGAATGACGTAACGATACAGTCAAATCTAGCCATCCCTGAACAGCCAGTACATTTGCTCGAATACGAGTCACTGATTACCCCGACACGGCGCGTAATCAACGATCGCTAAACACCGGCTTGTTGCATATAAACACTGCATTGCCATATCGCCTCATTACTACATGATAACTGCTTTACATTCATAGTTATTGCATTGGATTGACTTTTGCACATTAATATTAGTGGGATTGTGTGCGATACGCACTTTCAGTGGATTAAAATATTAGCGTTATACCAGTTATACTATATTGCTGTTGATATTGAATGATATAAAAACATGGTTCATACAGGAGGAGACAAAGCAAGAGTAGGCCAATGATCTGAAGATAAAATAATGTTCGAACCTAAATTCAATGTTATCTCTACGGAAGTCTGAAAAATATTTGATTATATTAATACCTATAAAATGAATAATATGAATAGTAAAATGAGTTATTTAAAAAATTAGTTAACGCTATCTATAGTCCCATCTCTCAGAAATTTCAATATCATGTACAACTACAGCGACGAATCAACGCACACCCGCAGATGAAAAAATATTATTTTTAAGCATAAATGTACATCTTCAATATACATTCTCGTTAAGTCGTTTTCTCATTAGCCTCTCATTTATCATAAATTAGCGTAAAAAGTGAAAAGCCAGAGACAGAAACAAAAGTAAATTTTTCTCTTCAATGAACAACAATACTAATTAGTCGAGACAGTTGAGCAACGCGAAATGAATGTAAACGAATCGCCATAAAACATAAATTCATTCGTGACATGATGCTTTAAAGGAGTAATTTAGAACTGGTCTTAATTATTATTTTGCTAGTGTAAGAAGAAGGTAGGGTGAATAATCAGCTAGCAGCTCCCTCTAGGGGTTAGTACTTGTTAATTAATCGTTCAACTAGTGCAGATGAAGTCTACGGTTACTGTTTTATGATAGCTTTAATATTAATTGTTCTAGCGGTGTCCATAATTTATTTTTATTACAACTTCGCGAATATATTAATGACATGTTACAAATTAGTAACATTCATTGTTATGCAGATGATAGTACTGGTGACGCCTCTTACCCTGGCCATGCTAACTTCTCGAGAGAAAATGTCGATGAGTGCAGAAACACTTTGGTGTCCAAGATTGAAACTCTTTTGGAAGAAGTTTCAAAGTGGGGTCGTAAAAACCTCGTAGAGTTTAACCCCACTAAGACACAACTATGTGCATTTACGGCCAAAAAAAAGCCATTTGAATCAGCTCCCCTCTTTATGAACACTCCCCTCAGCGTCAAGTCCAGCATCGCGATTCTTGGCGTCAATATTTCTGACGATGTTCAGTTTCGCGATCATTTGGAAGGCAAAGCTTCTCTAGCTTCAAAAAAACTGGGCGTCCTATACAGAGCGAAGCAGTATTTCAGGCCTGACCATCTTCTATCACTGTATAAAGCTCAGATACAGCCACACATGGAATACTGCTCACATCTCTGGGCCGGCGCCCCGTTATACCAACTCCTTCCACTTGATCGCGTTCAACGTAGAGCAGTCAGAATGGTTGGCGACCCAAGACTTAGCGATCGGCTTGACCCTCTCGTTTTGCGACGAGACATTGCTTCACTGTGTGTCTTTTATCGCATATACCATGGGGAGTGTTCAGAGGAGTTATTTGAGCTCATACCTGCAGCGGAATTTCACCACCGCTCCGCCCGTCACAAAGCATACTTCCATCCACACCATTTGGACCGCTGGCGAACGAGTACCGTACGCTTCTCGCGACACTTTTTACCCCGCACTACCACCTTGTGGAACAGTCTACCCTCTTCTGTATTCCCGCACGTGTATGACTTAAATTCCTTTAAAAAGAGAGCCTACATCCATCTTCGACAGCCGGTAACAGCCTCACAAAGGTAACTTTGTCAGTGCTCATGGGCGGTGGTGTCACTTCATTAGGTGATCCACCTGCTCAGTTACCTGCTCTTACATAAAAAAAAAAAAAAAAAAATATTAAAGAAAAAAAACTTGTTTGCGAAGTATTCATAAATAATCTAAACAATACAATTCATTTGTTTGAGTTAAATATTTAGTAATTTATATATTTCGAAACATGTTATTTCCAAACTTTTATTCCCTTTGCCAATTAAGTATACCAACCGAAACAATAAACAAATATTTTTGACGACGACCATTGTGTTAAAACCGTTTTGTAACAAAAAAAACGCGGTGTATTCTGTTAAAAAATATATTCAAAAATCACTAGTTCGATTTGATCAAATTTCATAGAGATTTGATTAATTATAACGCACTGTTTATCTATTTTGTTTAGATAATATCACTGAGATATGGTTGTATGGCTACTTTCTTGATATACTAATACTTTTCTCTTTTTCACACATAATAATAAGAACGATGTTTCTCTCGATAAATGTATGTTATAGCAAAGAACTGTGTATTTAACGTAAAATACTTTATTAGTTGTAAAAACAAACTCCAGACGAGTTTCTGCTTCAACGTCGAGTTTCAACGTCGCCTTTTTGTATTTTATACATATAAAAAGCTGAAATAATTCACACATCCAAGATAAAACTGGGGCACTTTTTCATCTTTGTAGAATTCGTAACGTCTTTCAACGATGAGCCATCTCGTTTGTTTTCCTTATAGGCGGTCATCTATGAAAGACGCTGTGTCAACATCGACACTGGATGCTCACAATAAATCTGAGCCCGCATCCGTATTAGCATTTTTATCTTTGTAAATTCCGAGAGAATATCTTTAAAAGGAAAATAAAGAATCAAATACCCGTGTACAATAGACATCGAGAGGCAGGTCACGTGCGACGTCGATCTATGTAATTTAACGTCCCCAAAAACTGCTAGTAGAATTTCAACTACCGAAATTAGTTCGTCCCACCACTATGTGACAGCTGCACGCCTGTTTAAGATATAAATTGCCGAAAGTTCTTTTTACATCGCTCCTTCGCTGTGTAATAATTACAGACACATTTCTTGAGACTATACATTTAAATAACCATAGCTTCCGCAACATATAGAAAATAATAATAAACGTTTGTAGCTACAAAACTAAAATTATAGGTACTTACCTAAAATTGTATAAAAAAACTTATCAATTTCAAGTTCTGCTAACGTAGGTCTGATATTCTTCAAGCAATCCTTTCTTATAAGAATTCAGTTTACTTCAAACTTACACAATAGGCAACGAGTTTGCGTGTTTATCAAAAGGATAGAAAACTGTATACACGTTTACATATCGAACGTATTCGATAAATTGATGATATTGCTTACACAAGTATGACATATAAACAAAATTTGTATCGTCGCATTTCGTGAGGGTATCAATGAGTTATGCGGCGCACATCGTGAACAAACGATCACCGACGCCTCGGTGCATACGAGATGTGTGCAAATTGATGGAATACAAATGTCCCGAGAAACCTCTACAGACAAGAGCTGATCAGATATACAATATACATACCTATATATTTTACTGTATATAGATGGTATTTCAAATATGCCTTGAGCAAATACGCGGCCGATATTCCAGGAGCTCGCGCTGCGTAAATATTATTATGATATACGTAGCATAAATTAATAATATTAGAGTACATTTTCATAACTCTGTATGTATCATTTATGTAAGGGAACTTAGTAAAACAGATGAGTTCATTTCGATATATTTTTTCCTAGAATGGCGAGAGCGTTGGGAAAATGATTTGAGGTGAAATATTAGGATGCAAAAGGAAAGAGGCGTATCGAAATTACAAAAATGATTTCTACCATTGGCTTTGCGATTTGTGTTTTATCTGGTGAATTACTCCCAAGGCCCCCAGGTATTCACGTAGATACGAAATAGGGATATTGGCACGCGGGGCGTAAAATAAGTCTCAGGTGTAGTTGATAGCTTTTATCCGCCAAAACTGATAATATATCGACACTTTAGATTAAGAAGGGCGTAAAGGACGTTTTAGCGAGATTATTTACAATATTACGATTCTAGACCCTACTCAAGATTTTACCACTTGATCTTTACGCTATTTTGTGTAGGTAAGTGTTTAATTATACTCGTGGACCACACATTTTCATTTCACATTTATGTATCTTTGATTCGGAAAAATCTAACGGATACCTAAGTTTATAAAACATCTATCTCTCTCTCTAGGCCTTCTCCGTCCACTATTGGACATAGGCCTCTCATTGGACTCGGTCTTCAGCTTTTCGCCGCCGTTCTAACAATCATGCGTATTATATTAATAAATTATATTCAAATCAATCCTATGAAAATATAAATGAATGAAATGAAAATAAACATGCCAAATGAGGGTAGTAGTAAATAAATGGCAAAGCGAAATTTTTCTAGAGTAAATTGTAAAATACAGCAGAAAACACAATATAAATATTTAAAAATAGACACGCAAAGAACACCTACGTATTTTATGTTATTTGATTGGTACAAATATTGGATTTACATTAAATACGGGCGCAGGTTACACATAAAAACACTGAGTATATAAAAAACAATAATATGCTTATATGATTTTCGTTGTTATTTCATTTAAAAAATTGATATGATGCAGAGATATCGGATATAACAATACACAAATTTTCATTAATTTACATATATTAATATGTATGTATATACAAAAAGCAACCTATACAGGGTGTCCCACTATAATTGGTATACTAAGCGCGAAGGAACTTGTAGTTTTGCATACACTGATCACGTAAAAAATACTAAAACAACAAAATAACGTCAAAAATTTTTTGTTAAATTTTTCCTGAAAATCCATATTTTCTTCTCTAGCTTCGCGCAGCCGGCATATACCGCTTCTCTAATGTGAGCATTTCGTCTATGAAAACATAATCTTAAACGCTAGCTCACGTGCTGGTGACAAAGAATGCTGGGTTGCTTGTTATGGGTGTTCACATAAAGTTTTAAGAATCCATTTGAAAAAAAAATGCGTCTGGAATTTTATAAGTATTTTTTAGGTATTCAGCGTATGCAAAACTTTAACCTCCATGGAGCTTAGTATACCAAAAGTGGGACATCCTGTATAGTACAAAAAATCTGTTATTCCAAATTGTTAGCCTACTACAGAAATAGAATTTTCCTAATTACCTACAATTAGGGATCCGTTTCAAGTGTAGGAGTTTTCCCTATAGACCAATTTGATACAGTTATAGATGTGGCATTTAACCTACTTCAATATAGGTTTGTATTTTTTACGCCTTTAAGCTCTGTAGATAGCGAATTAATTTTGATGATTGTTTTTCTTATATAATATAAACTGGCGATTTTTATGTTGGATTTTGTAAATAAATCCAGATCTAGCTAGAAGGAACTGTCGATGTCACTTAATACATCGAAGACTTCCTTCAAGGCAACAGACAAACGACGAGCGAGAAACGTCTTTTTTGGTTTCTTAAAAAATTTTTGTGTAGGTACCCTTCGCTTAGATAGACTTAAATTACTTCAGCGAGGAACTAGAAAACAAAAGTAAAATTAAGTTTAAAAAAATCACTTACACTTACCATTTACACTTTAATTATTTTAAAATAAGTAGGTATATCACGAGTAATGATAGTTATAAATTTCAAAGTTATAAAGTTGACACAATGCCCATCTCAGGTAGATAATCTTTACTGAAAACCGCTCATCAGCTTCTCTAAAATCCAATTTTTCTTAATAAAAAAGGTGAGTTTATCTACGCACTCGAGATAATCTCGCTTTTGGAACTGATACATTCATCTTAATTAGCCCCAGTCGTGACCCGAACTTCAATGAGTTTACCTTTTACAAGCACGTTTTTATTTACCCTATTTTAGAAAGTAAATAAATAATTATGAACGTTGTTAATTGAATCAATTTTACTTAGTTCATTTAAACTATCGAAAAATGTTTTGCGTACTAAATCGGATTTTAAAATATATTTATACAAGATAAAACATCATAATATTGAAATATGCGTAGAAAGTCAGGGTGTACAAAATGTACCTACTACTCTTGCGCAGATTGGACGCAATTTAATAGATAAACACCCTTATGATAATAATATTACTGATGTGGTAATTTTTTTAAACGAAACACTAGTATTGAACTAATTTCGTTCTTTATTCATATAGCGACGCAAGGGCGGGCGGATTTTGGTTAAATATATCAGTTAATAGTATAACATTTACGCTGATAGAATGTGCATTTTACTACTTATAGAAATAATTATTAGTCCCTTCCTCATTCAAAATTATTGAAATGCTTTTGTGATTCCTACAAATTAATTGACAAGGTCCCTAATAAACAAAGCAATAAAATGATAAATTTATTAGCGGATAAAATCAGTTTATGAGAAAATTATTGCCGCGCAATTAAACTTGTGAATAGACAAGCCTTGCGCGGGATTTGTAACAGTTCATCTTCGACTCAATTAACCCTAGAAAGATAATCTACGTCCGCGAGACGTGTCGCGAAATTAAATTTCGTTCTATTTTTTTTATTATTAATCGCAGCGCGCTAGCTGCGCGAGTCAACTCCGTCGGTGGCCGAAGCTCGCGCTGAGTGGTGGTGGAAACACGGTAAGTACGTTCAGTAAAAAGATATACCTACGCCGTACGTCCGCGAGACGTATAATTATCTTTAATGCAACTTTTGCAAATTATTTCAACTGATTGTTTATTGTTATTTACACTTATTTGTTATTACTTTTAGGTATTAATTAATATTATATTATAATGGCAATGAGAACTTTTTAAATCAAAGTGAAGAAGAAACGTCATCAGAATGTGAAAGCGAATGCGAAGATAACCTCTTGGAAGACGATGTGCAGAGTGACACTGAAGACAAATTCGTTGATTGATTGAAGCTGTGGATATACCCGACGTCTCTGCTGAAGACTATTCAGACTCTACTGCCAACCAAGTTTGGAGGTGAGGTGTCGACACATTTGACCAAATGTATTCATCAATGTCATGCTCCAGAAAGTCGAACAGATGGCCAATGGCTGTACTTTATGGCATTTTCAACATAGCCTTTGTAAATTCGTACGTGATATATTGTTCTAATATTCTATCAAAGAATGAAAAGCCTCTAAGCCGTAAGAAAATTTAGTACAGATCTCAGTTTACCTTGGATGGAAAAAAGGTTAGAGATGGCAACTCTGAAAAGGACTGTGCGGCAAAATATAGAGGTTTTGCTGCCTAATGCTAATATAAACAGTGGCCAAGTTCAGCAAGAAGAAAAAGAAAGAGATATTGTTCGTACTGTCCATCTAAACTCCGCAGGATGTCGAAATTATCATGCGTGGAGTGCAAAAAACCCGTGTGTGGAGAACATAACAACGTTGTGTGCCATGAGTGTATTTAATAACCGAAAATTAAAATGCTGATTATTGAAATAGGTATTGTATACGTTAATTTAAGTGAAAAAGTACCAAATATGCAAATATACAGACTCAAAGTGATTTTATATGTTCCTATAGAAGATAAGTTAAGTTTTTGTTAATTTGTCAAGAAGTTTACGGTTTTTGTTTGTAATTTGTCAATTAAAATTTATTTTTGATAATTTATCGTTTTATTTTCTTAAATAGAATATAAACATTTACTTAAACCTATAAGGTTTGACAAAAATTCTAAAGCCTTACTAAAAATCTTAATTAACTAACATACGTCTGACAGACGTATGATTATCTTTTACGGTAGGTGCTATATGATTATCTTTCTAGGGTTAATCAGAGCTTGTTTGAGTTATATTGATTTCGAAGTGCTGTTATAATCTCTATTACATCCAATGCAGAATTAGATCTAGCACTTAGTTCTTGAATGGAAACTAATAAACTATTAATCTTGTTAGTCGCTTATAATTAGTTTGAAACTGCAGAATATCCTATGAGCTGCTCTAATATTAATGGTATTTAAAAGTTAATAACATGATATAATCAAGTGGCGTTAATTAGGTACTACAAATTTTTAGAATTCGAATGATATAAAAAAGAAATACTGTTACAAAGAAACTATTTTATGTGTAATGATAAATTTACTAGGTATATTAAAGTAAACGGTTCTCTAGATAACCTAACATATAGGTACCTACATTAAAAATATTACCAACTTGTTTTAATTACTTTTTGCGAGTCAAACCATACCATCTAATAGGTACACTATTTACACATACTTACTTAAAACTAAACAGTGAAATCAATCAACTAATCTCACCGCAACAAAATTACATCCAGACGAAAACGCAATATCCTGGAAACGCAAAAATTTAAATATGGTTTAAAAATCGTAATCTCATTACAAAGCAATTCGCGTTGAATTAACTTTATAAGACGAACAATTTCCGTTGAAATATGATTTATTTTCAGCCCTTCGATTGCGAAATTTGATGGCGGCGTGGTCCTGTATTGACATTTAGCGTGCTCTCATACAAACGAAGACTCGTGAGTGGAATTCTGATGACGGGATTAGAATCTCCAACGTCCAAATTTCGCTACAGGACCCGCCTTTGCTTAATTAAGTCTAAGCTAATGGAAAGACGGCTTGTTAGACTGTTGCCTGCGTCTAAGTTATGCATTAGGTGGTTCAATATTAGTCGCTATACAGAATACGTTATGATACGACCTACATAGAATTTCTTTAATAAAATGTATGTACCAATATTGAAAACATGAACTCAAAGACTGAAAAAGTCTAACATTTGCAGCCACATATGAAATAACCATTTCAAACAACATTTACTGTATTGTTCGTACCAGTATGCCGTATTGTGATATCGAAGAGATAAATCAAGAATTAATAAAACAATACACCGGCCAGTTTCATAATAGTACCGATTAACAACAGGCTGGATGCAATTGCATCGGAAGTAATAAAATTGCATGGTGTGACTACTAAAACGTAGCGGGACCGCAATCCCGGTGACTTATCCGGCTTTTATTAAAACAATAGTACTTTAAGCTGTGCTATAAGCGAGGACAGTCATAAAGATTTTTATTCATACTACGTTTCTAAAAACACTTGCAATTCTCTACGTGCTAGTGTTGTCTCTGAAATATATTACTCGCTCGTCGCTTTCATTCATTACCATTTGTTTAATTTAAAAAACGATTAGTTATACTTTTACTTAATTGTATTTCATTGTGAAATGTTAATGATACTATTAAATGAGTACAAGAATACGTACCTATATTATTGGGTAAGAGAAAGTGACAAGACATTAGACAACATCTAAAAACTTCAAGGTGTGCTCAATCTGCTTTTACCCTTCGTAATTCATTTTCGTGTTTCATTCGGAATGAAAGTTTGTAAGACTCAAATCCCTCGGTACTCCATTCCTGCAGTCCTATACTTAACTGTAATTCCAATGTCAAGGGACTACTCATCTGGGCTAATTGTGATGAATTCCTGAGAATTCTTACCTTCTGATAATAAAGGAAGTACGACAGTATTTTTTAAATCATTGCTTGTATTGTTTTAGGCTCATGCTTAATTGTGTTGTGTACAAATTGATTTATAAAAAAAAGTACTTTCATTACTGGGATAACAACTGTTGTGACGAACGATAAAAATATATATTCTGAATTTCAATAATATCTAACACTAGATTTCCGCCCGCGGCTTCATCCGTGTTTTCAAAGAAAAACTTGCATAGTTCCCGTTCCCGTGAGATTTCCGGGATAAAACCTATCCTATGTGTTAATCCAAGTTACCCTCTATATGTGTGCTAAATTTTATTGTAATCGGTTCAGTAGTATTTGCGTGAAAGAGTAACAAACACACACATCCTCACAAACTTTCGCATTTATAATATTATTAGTAGAATTTATACATTCAAAGTAATCAGCATACATAAATTCATTAAAATATTGAATCTAATTAATTAAAATTATGCGCCACAGAATGGGTCGGTTGAGGTTTTCTCAGCGGTAATAAAAACCTATCTTAAGTAAATATAATATAACCAGGTTTCCTAAATAAACGTGTGTTCAGTATTATTGCAGCTTCAGTTAAAACACTGTGTTTTCTCCTCTTAATTAAACGAAAGGTTTAGCGACCCTCCTCGTAAGTTGTAGCATTTTCTAGTGATTACTTACGTCGATTGAAAGCAAGTAATTAAGCTCCCTTGTTTTAATAAAGATGTTTGACAACTCTAAGATAAAATATTAACTGACTTAATTAAACCTGTTAACGTTATCGATAGTTATCTAGCTGTAATTGTTTTTGAAGGATAATATAAATTGATATTTTGTTAAAAAGTATCTTTATATAATAAATGTTTACTTCTGTGTCTTTCATTTTTCTTTTTCCTATCTCTTCCTATTTCATATCTCCCGTATACTACCATAAATAGAATCAATATATTATTGGCAAATTGCGATCATATTTGCGGTAGTAGTTTCAATGATGAAATTTTGATTGACGTAACATTTACGTTCAAATTATCCTTATCCAGATGACCTTTTTACATGCTATAAACATTTTATAAAAAGAAAAAGTGTCTATTTAAAGTTGCTATCTAGTTAAATATTAAATGAAATATACAAATCCTGCATAATTGGAATTGCAACAGCTCCGGCATCCTGAAGCCTGAGAAAAATCTGTTTTCATTAAAAAATATAGTATAATTGAAAAATCTCATTTTTATGACCTAAATGGTGAAGTACGTACAAATATTTTTTTGTTCGAGAAGTGTGGGGAACCAAATCATACTAAACTCAAAGTTATAGATTTTACTTTTACTTTTCTTATTAAATACCTTACTTTAGTTTAATAAGCTTTTTTTAAAGTTCGATAAATTACATGTCCATATTTCTCGCTATTAACATTCAATACGGTTCCAGTTTCATATAAAACCGTCTTGAAGGGTTCATGTGATTGCTATTAATATATATAATAGCAGAGGGTTAAGCGATATCTCTCATCGTGATATATGGCTATCTTACAGGAGCAGTAATGAGAAATTCCTCCGTCACCGCTTTTTGTATCACGAGAGGGGTTTGAATAAAATTTTTGAACGTCATGCGTTGACGAACGATGATATTTTAATAATCGCGGCTTTTGGCGCTTTTAGTTTGATCACAAAAGCCCAACATTTTATTAAAATGCCTGCTATGTATGACAGAATAACAGACATAACGCATAGAGGTAGATTATTTCGTTAACGTTCGCTAAAGAACACCTTTACAGATTTATCATCAACACATATTTTCTAATGTAGGTATAAAAAAAGAAATAGTATATATGGGTGATTATACAAAAATGGGGTAACTCGATGTCATCAGTCAATTTAAAGAAAGTCTTATTATATTTTATTCAAATAACAATCTATTTTAAAACAATGAAGCGTCCTTTATTTGGTCACTCAATTTCACTTCTTTATTTAAAATACAAATGAATAAAAATAATAAATTAATACCTCAAACGTCAGTACTTTGGCATGTCACAACTCCGAAAACCAACAATCAAGTGACTATCGTTTAAACATTATCATCGATTTAAGAAAACTTACTAATTCACTACAATCTTTGATGTACATAGTATTATATACTACAACTTTCATAAAGCAATGTTTTCCATTTTATTTAAAAAATAAAATTAAACTTTGTCATCGTTTTCACTAGTCAGTCCGTTGTGTGTTTTTTAAATTCGAAATTCTCGCTAAATATCACCAAGTCGAGGTCAAATCCCTGTCTAAGTATTAATGTTGGTAATGAAGTTACTTGTGCACCGCATATTTTGACGGCCGTCATAACTGTACCAGCGCTAGGGTTGTGTTTGTCCTCTAAAATCTTGCTGCGCCAGTCAACATTTCAGTCCTATGGTAAGTCGTTATTTTATTGTTAATCCGATTTTTATTTTCATTTATAAATGGTCAACTATGGTTTGTAAAAATATAGTTTGTTGATATTAGAAATTAGGCAAAAAAACCTAATTTGTGATTATAACCTCATATTAAGTCCCTTTTCATCAATCCGCTGGCATCAGTCCTTTGTCAGATATCGTGCCAGAGGACTGACGCGGCCCCATAGTACTGATGATTCTATCATTTTTGAGAACTTTTATCTTGATTGCTATTGGTATAAGCATTTCTATATTATATTTCAGTTAAAGACATCATGCGCCACGCTAAAAGAAACTGAATTTGACTAGGGAAGAAACATTTAAAAAAGAGTAGCAAAGAAAAGAGCTATTGAAACAAACTACATACTAATAATTTTATTAAAAAGATCTTATTTTCTTTTAATAATTGATTTTGATGCTTTCAGAGCATAGCTTTTTATGTTTATCAGATAAATACGTATACGTATAATACTGTGAAGTAAAATTACCTCAAAATAACATAAAAGTTAATTAATATACTTAATAACATTATAAAAATGTCAAGGGGCTCTTATGAAAACTCAGATGAGACTTTCATTCGAGCCTTTGGTTTTTAATTTTATAATAATTAGTACTTTTAACATAAATATTGGTAGATTTTTAGGGCTCCGAACCTCAAAAGGAAAAAACAGGACCCTTATAGGATCACTTTGTTGTCCGTTTGTCTGTTAAGACGTTTTTTTGGAACGCGTGGAGGTATCAATCTGAAATTTATATTGGATACTCAAGATTAAGAACCCTTGGGGCTGTAAAAAAATCAAACTTATAACGCAACGCAATCAAAAGATACCTACATCCGTTAATACTGCAAATTTCCACAAAATTCAATATTCGCAAGGGAATAAAAAAACACACAGGATGCTTGCCGTGTATACAGTCTACTATAGTTTACTTCTACTCGGTAAATAGCAACGTCTTATAACACAGATAAAGGAAAAATTGCTAAAAGTGTAAATTTTAAGTTACAAACATAATAAAAAATAGGCTTGTTAGGAGTCCAACTCGCACTTGGCCGTTTTTTTGTTTCTATTGTTTGTGAATTACTTAAAATATCAAGTAAAACTAATTCAAAGTAGTAAAAGTTAAGTAAGAGAGTAAGAATATTCACGTTGCGTTAAATGTCAGAAGGCTGTTTTGAAAATTGAGAGATTGTTTTTCCCAGTATCATATATTATTAATTATCATTTTTAAACATGTTAAGTACGTAAAAGACATGTGCCATTATTAAAACTGAGAGATTTGTAGTAATTTTCATTGAATTTCTTTAAGAATATTACAAGTTATAGTTTTTTATCAGTACCATGTTAGCCTCGTCAGTCCCCTGGAGGCCAAATCCAGAAAATTTAAAATATCTCACAATCTATTTAAAAAAGTGGCTGGCCCGATTTGGAACAATATATTCATTAGATTAGCTATCATATACACCCTAATTTGTAACAATCTGATATAAAAAATATAGTAAACAAAATATCCTCAAAAGTTACCCCATTTTTGTATAATGACCCATATGTTTTTGTATGCCTAAGCAAATTATTGCTTTTTCTGATGTCGGATGTAAAAAAATGTGTAAGTATATAATTTATCTTTAGGAAAAAATATAATTTATGCCTAGTCGATATCGTATCATAAGTAGAATCCAAAGAAAATTGTGGTAAAAGAAAATTCCCGAATGATCTCAAAGAGCCGTTTCAAATTATGCCTAAATAGGTAGGCTTTTGTATAAATCTCTCGTTTCCCTTCGCATTGAGAAATAAACGTTCACATCACGGTCTTACTGTAGTTTCAAAGTTATTTCCATCTAAAGAACTCAATTCTGAAAGACGCGATAGCATTTTCATGATTATGCGAAGGGGACATACTCGCTTCATGTTTTCTATTCACATTTCTCTTATATGGAGCAAATGCAAAGTCAACAGCATTTTATTGATGCTACAAAATTCTGTTCGGAGTAATAAAACATGTTCAACATCTTTTCATATTTCTGAAGGACATCTAGAATAATTCCCTTATTATGGAAATGCCTCTACATAATATACAACAATATTACACCACAATCTCTTTTCATATCTTTACTGGGTTACTTTTTCCTTACGACTGTACCATAATCTGCGACTGTGCTCATTCCTAGTGATAAGCATTTAAGGCGAGAGCAATAAAAGCGCCGAGTTATCATAGGATTTTTCGTTTGCGTTGATTTTTACTAAAGTACAATAAACGAGAAAGACCGCGGTTATACATTTCTTTCCCGAGCGCAAAGGTACGAGAATTACCTCTCTTTGTAATGCTAATTTTAAAACCAAGGAATTCATTTTTTATTCATAAGTTTTTCTGCTCCAAAGCCTGCAGTTGGAGCATCCAACTCGTTTGTGATGAGTTTGAAGTTAAGCTTTTTTATTCACGCCGTTATTCATATAACATTACACGAACGTAATTGTTTTTAGCACATTCATGTTATGATAATATATGTCAATCTATATTATAAATTACTACTAACTAATATTATAAAGCTGAAGAGTTTGTTTGTTTGAACACGCTAATCTCAGGAACTACTGGTCCGATTTGAAAAATTATTTCGTTGTTAGATAGGCCATTCATTGAGGAAGGCTTAATATCATTTCGTTAAGACCAACAGTACCGGAGCCACGCGGGTGAAACCGCGGAGCGAAGCTAGTAAAGAATAAATAAATTTCTTTCGATTTCATTATCATTTTGGTAGCAGAATTCGCTCAAATACGATAGATTTGGAAGAGTTTGTTTCACACTCCGTGAGCGTTTGAACCTTTTCGATTGGGAAGAATTACAAATAGGTGGCTTATAGGTGGATATTGATCTCATTCAGTCAAGAACTTTCATTGAAAGGCAATATTCCGTAATTTTTCTCTTTCTCTGGCTAGTGGACTTTTACATTTGGACTGCGTAGCTCATTGACGATTCAACCCTTGCGCGGTCCAACAAACTGGATTAGCCTGGGACATGTAGGTACCAAGGGATATAAATTGATTTTATTTTATTATTTAGCTTTATTTATTTCCATTGAAGGTAAATAAAAAAATACATCATATCGATTGTGTAAATATTCTTTGCGGTTTAATTAATACCCTAAATGTATAACGTACAAAAGAAATTTAGTTATATCGGACTCTTCATGCAATCCAAAAGCTACACTCTGATTTTATCAATCAATTGTATTTCTTTTTTCTACATAGTAAAATAATTACCTTTTTTTAATAGAAAAAGCAACAAAAACTGTTTGTTATTTAAAATTCACTCGTAAATATTGCATTCTGACAGTTCTATTTTCCTTGCCCACAAAGGATAGGCCCCAACTTGCAATATCTGGCTAAAAGCCGTTGTATTTTTACCGGAGCAATGAAAAATCCATCTAAAGTTTTCATGTCGTTAGCTATTCGGGTCTACGAAAAAAATATTTGCTTCACTGCATACGAGTTTTTTATTGCCAACATTTTATACGTATAAATTATTCAAGTCAAAATCCCGATAACGCATTGAATTAATCTTATTTGGCCATTTGTTTAACTCTTAAAATTATCAAGCTGAAAACTGACAAGTGAAGATACTCTATAATCTATATAACAATGATTTTTGAAGACAAAACAGAACAATTCCATTTTCTTTACGAATCCAATTCAATTTTCTGCACTACCTTTTCACTAGTTCGCAAACTCATGAGTGCATATTTACTCGAGGGATAGAAAATCCTTCTTTGAGAAAATTGCCTTTGATCGGATTGGATGACAGTGCCGGCTCGAATCGCCTTCCAGATTGTCATTTACTTAGTGATCTGGTTAAGCTTTTAGCCGTTGTTTGCATTGGAAATATTATGTCTATAAGCTATTTTTATAGCATGTAAACACCTAACTAACTAAACGATTAAAAAGAAATAGTGTATCGTAACAATGAAACTCGTTCTTAGGAAGACTATTAGAGATTAAAATTTATTATTTCAATGTTATACTGAATTTTAATCTACCATAATTATTAATTAGTATATCTCAGATTGAATGGAAGTTTTGTTAATCTATATTTTTCGCTACGAGAAAACATTTCATTCACTTTTTCTTCCTTCGATTGAATGACTATAAAGGAGTCTAGTTAGACGGAAACATTTTTATGAGTGGGTGTGTCAGATACAATCAATACTTTATAAGAAATCTTGAACTTCAGACATAACAGAGATTCAAATAGTAGACTAGCTGTGCAACGCAATTTTACCCGCGAACAAAATCACCGTCAAAACACATCTGATCTGTCAACTTCATAAAAAAATACTAATAGGATAACAGACAGAAAAACTTTCGCATTTATAATATTAGTATAGATAATGATAATTGCAATGTGTAATCTGTGCAAGTTAAATAAAATTATGGCGTAATTGGCGAACTGCGAAAATAATAAAAACATACAGTTTAAAATAAATGAGCTTTTATTGGAGCAATTTCGTAGTTTCCGAACGAATAAGCTGTACACAACATTATTACACGTAATTGTCGATTTAACGGCCGAACTAATTACACCAGATTATTCTGATACATGTCAGTTTTTGGATAGCTTATAGCATTTTGTAATTATTATAATAAGTACCCAATTTATTGAATAGGTCACGGCTCGTAAAGCAGGCTGTATTAAAATGAATCGCGAAGTTGTTTAAAATTTAATAAAATTATAAGTGGCCGGAATTTCCAGTCGTTTGCTTTGCTTTATTTGCACTTAACTGGATTTATAAATATCATTTTGATCCATGAATAAAAAGTGTACTTGTTTTTCTTATTATGATCGTCTTGTTTATACAACATTATCTGTATTTCTATACAAGTATTCATTTTTATTGTATTTATTTTTTATTTATTTGGTTCACAACTTGGAATTGACACAAACAGCCTAAAAAACTATTTAATAAACGAACATTTGCGGTATATTGTATTTATATTTTTACCGTAGAACAGACTTTTATAAAATAACAAATTGCTATTCACAACGATACCGCAACTGAAAAATATTAATTTAGCAAGAATTTCGTTTTCATTGAAAATATATATCGTAGGTACATATGTATTGATGAGGAAATGTACACTTTTTATTTCTTTGCTAGTGCTGCAAATTTCAATTTACAGTTTCCGTATTGAAAATAGTAGTGACTGAATTGCATAGGATTTTAACTGAGAACGCTAAATCAAATATTCGTAAAATAATGACTTTTATAAAAGCATCTGGAGCGAAGAGTGGATGCAAAATACCAAAGAACAAAAACAGACATTTTGCCGTTAATGTGAATAAATTGAGATTTCGTTCGTGAAAAAAAGATGGTATCTCTGTTCAATATCTTGTTGGTAATATAATTAGACTTATTTATATTATTTTGACTTATCTTATTTGATAATATTGATTCATTATTTAAAATGGTATAGCTGTTATTAAGCTATTGCATAGCTTCTATCGCGAGTCTTGAGCGCGGGGACCGAATCGAGAAATTCCATAACGAAAAAACCTCACGCTCCCCACTCCGACGGACACGGAGGTGTGCCTTGAAGGCATGCTATGCAATAGCTTTACCGCGGCAGTCCCCGAGTACCACACGTCTTTTTTTGACGTGACAACGTCTTATAATTCGATAGAGCCGGCTGCACGCACGAAAAAACATGACTCATGCGGCGTTACCTCGCTCTGAGGCGTTCCATGTAAGGCTTGAAGTGCAAGCGAGAGCGCGGAACGAGCGACAAAGAAGCACAATCGGACGTTGTCACGTTCAACTATCGTCAGTAAACCGACTTTACAGACAACCATTTTTTTTTTGTGTTAACCGATGTTCTTTTAAAAATAATTATTTGCTTTAATAAAAATATTGCGTATTCACAATTCCACAAAATATAATTCCTAAAAATATTATACTAGTCGTACAAAAACAAACATTTGATACATCCATCCGCATATTATATTATGGAAGCTAAAAATAAAATGTAAATAATTACCCAGAGCCACCACATAAAGTTTGTCTGTTTATTGTTACATATACTAACTGAAATAGCAGGAACACATGAAAATCAACGGGTGAGTTTCGTTGCTTGTACAAATAAGTAACTCAATTATATATTCAAACAAAAGAGACCGGTAAACTCTGCGGGGTTTTTAATATACCGCCAACCGCGTACACTGTCAAATATGAATATAATATGATTATGCAGGTATAAGATGCAGTATGTATTTTCGCAACAAAATAACGTGTTTCTGGCAAAGAAAGCCCATTTAACTCCTCTAGTGGCTTTGTGCTCCCAGACTAGGGTTAAGCATCGCAACGTACCCGGGACAATGGCCCAAGCCTTTTTCAGAATGCCTCTTTCATCCTTACTCGCAATCTCTAAATAATACCGACTCGATCAAGTACATTGACATCACTTTATTATTATAAAACAACATTTTATCTATTTAAAAATATTGATGAATTTGTTACATATTTAATTGATTGAAATACTTTTTGGATAATATCATGATTCATTTTATGTTTTCATTCTCTAAAAGTGTAAACTACATTAGCTTTTTTTGGACACAGTATCATCACATGTTATTAGACAGTGGACACTAAAAACTCACCTTTTTACGGTTAATTTATTCACATAACAAAAACAACAATGCAATTACTAAAACAAGCCATGTAGCACTAACGACTAAAGCATGCAGAATTTCAAAATAGTTTTCAGGAAGAATTTGCAAAAAGGAATACAAACTGTAGCTGCAATGTGAATAACATAAAACTTTATAAGGCGAAACTTCCGCCACTATCCTATTAGAGGGAGGTAAAATGTTGCAGTTGCGGTCACATCTCTAAACTATGGCTAAACCCAATAGCCAAATCTGCGCTTTCAGCTCTATTAAGTCAAATGAAATTATAACTCGTATTACGGGTTCATATAAGCGCAACTTTTGCTCATTATATATTATAACTGTTATTGAATTATAAATTTAGATAGTAGTGTTTATATTGACACATATAACATTTTTAAAAGCATTTGGAAGCTATTTAATAATTCCATTTTACGATTGCAAAATTGGCAACATTTGATTGTAAATATGGATGAACCAATATTAATTCAAATCCGTAGTAAATTTCAATTTTGATAGATGGCACACTTGTAAATATTTACCCTTAATTGGGCGCGCCTACAAAGTTGCATAAGCGGTCGCGTGGGGTGTGTAGCACCCCAGAATTAGGAAATAAAATAAAATACGAAATACATGCAAAATCACACTTTTATTAATTAGAACATTTGAACTTACATATTAATCAACTTTTAAACATTTTTAATATTATAATTAACTTATTTTTTTAATATGAAAAATATTTTTTACAAATCCTAGTTTTAACCGTTGCAATTTTTACAGACTACAATCATATGGTCATTGCACACATGTTTATGGCATTTAAAACATTCAGTCTTTGTTTTCCTGTCCTTACTTCTTGGACATACATGGCACCTTTTGTATGATTGCGATCGGCCTGCTTCAGAAATAGATTCTTGGTCCGAAATTTCATGCTGTCTTTTTAGTCGTTTTTGCAGCGGTCGTGTTAGTGTGGGTATGCTGGCTCTTGATATTTGGTGAGGTTTGACTAAATCAACAGCCAGTAACTTTAAAAATAGTCTTCGGGATATATTGGGGTCAATTTTAGATTTGTATATTACATAGGAATTGATACCTGTGATATTGAAAATATGAAAAAATATCACCATCGGCCCTCTTTTGGTACGTCTTCCTACATTATAAGTGGCGCACATTTGGTCGTTCGTATCAACTCCCCTTTTGGTTTTATTATAAAAATGAATAATTTCGGGCTTTCTTTTCTCACCCTTTTAGTCCACGTTGCATTTTACTGGTAACCTTAAACAAAAATATCACAACATAACCTCAAAAATTTCAAAGTATTATAATTGAACACTGTTAACATTTATCGCTTGCAAAATACAATGTTTTAAAACAGAAATTATAAAATTACCAATTGGCCACTTACTCGGAATTTAGACCACACAAACAGTCACCTGGGGTGTCGTGCACCCCAAACACGCTCTCCGAGCCCAACCGTCCACAACCGAGCGCCACTCGCAACTGAATCGTGTACGTTTTACGTCTTTACGAAGCTACCTGGAAGAACAGCGCGCTAAATTCATATTTTAAAAAGTTGTGAGCCTGGAAACTCGCTCTGGGGTGTATGACACCCCACGCGACCAATTAAGGGTTAAAGCATTTTTTACAAAAATTAAATCACGTAACAACTATTGACACGGAAATAAACGTGCGACAGGAATAGCTTCAAAACTTTTTTATAAAATACGATCTCAGTGAATGATCACGGCATGCATCCAGATAATTCTCATTTTTCGTCAGCCGTCAGATAGGTGACATATCAACGAAATTTATTGCCACACCATTGCAAACATTTAATATTTTCCCAGGCAATTTACATTGTTAAAACTTACAGTTGAATACGCTTGTAAAAAACGATTGTTTTTATAATAGTTTTTGAAATATTTACGTAACAATTCAATCATAACATTAATCTTATAGGCTACATCTTCTAAATTGCAGTTACATTAAAAGATGTAATACTTAGTCAAAACTTTCCAGAGGTTTCAATAAATAAGAGTTGAAACATTTCTAGCTGGCTGAGCATTACTTTTTCTAGAGTCAGGGCAATATTTTTCAATTTAAGTGACAAAGTGCACTTAGGTCGACTTGTCGGATACCAAAACTTTTCCATTTGACTTCTTTTGAATTCACTACAATACTTACTGCTACAATAAATTATTTCGCGCTTGTCTTTTTGATTACATTTATGATAATAGAATTAAAAAAAAAACTCTATTCCATAAACAACTACCTAACGTTATATTATTTAAGCCTTAAACGAGAATTCTAGTACTTCGGTTTGCGTAAGTTAAAAAAAATCTAATATGCTGAAAGCACTTTAAATTATGGATATATACTAAGAAATAAATGTCTCAAAATACGCCTTTCCTGAGGCGCTGCTTACAAACACTGAAAGGCTTTCAACGGATTTCATGACAGAGTTGAGACAAAAATTGTATTCTGAATAGGGAATATTAATTTTAATGTTCCTTGACAAAGATAAGACAGCGAAATTTTGCTCTCGACAATTTAATATTACTTTTGAAACAAATGTGATTGCAGATTATTGTAATACAAAGAAATATCTTGAGGTAATTTTGGTTTTTAAAATATTAAATTACAAATTCAAATTAACTAATTCACGCATTGTCCCTACGTTAAGAAGTTTTACGTAATTGACACACAACATTGTATATCTTTCTTTTATTAAGTTCAAATTTCAATTTGCGGAATGTCCCTGATATTCAATACTTAAACTTTCGCAAAACCATTTTTCATAAAACTCAACAAACCGCACTATACTTGAAAGTTTCCGCGAAAGGCAACATACATTGGAATACATTTAAATTATTGCATTTATCAATATGATAACTCTGAAATATGATTTTATCGAAATGCTAATTTCCATGTTACTCGCGAGCATACACAAAATGAAATTGTTAATTCCGTTTGTGAAGGAGATAATTTTGCGGAATGGTAGCGTTGTTTGACTTTAATTAATTCGAGGCTTGTCAACGGTGAATGTAATTTCTGGAACGCGTCTGTCTCAGGCATGTTTCTCGTTACCGTAATCGTCTAACGTTCATTTAGTGTTGATGACACGTACGCCGTGTATGTACTTTGATTGATAGTGTATAACTTTTGCGGTCTCGTCGGGGGAACTTTATTTTCATATTACAACCAAATGACGTAACTTAGTTCGTGTCGGTGCGGTCGTTTTATCTAAATATATTCTAAATCAAAGTTCCACACGAAGAACTCGTATAAATGAAAAATCGTCGCAATCCGAATAGAAAACAAATGCAGAGCATAAGTTCGATGCTTTTCGAGTCGTGAAAACCGATAGGTAGATTCCCAACGCAGGCTGAGCCAAACGGAATCCGTACCATATTTCATGTTCTCTATGTTATGCGCTTTGTGAAAGAAAATACATTTTTCACTATCTTTAAAGCTTTCACAGTATATTTTCTTTATTTGTTTCATTGCAATCTCGACATTTCTTTGGATACTCTTGTATAATGTTAATTAAAATGGCAACATTTTGCTTATTCTAGCGAGTACGTTTTCTAATTAATTCCTGTTAACTGCTGTATTTTTTAAAGGTTTATTGAAATCTAATAAATGAATTGCGGCAAACGATTTCTCATTTGCCGACACTTAGCTACGGTTCATTTAAGAAAACTCATTTGCAGGAAGCCTCCGGAGAACGATCCTCATTTGCGTTTGTAGCAAAGCACGAAGCTACCGGTGGGTTAAGGTAAATATTCTGAGGTGCTTAATAAATGGAACTTTAGTAATGCTCATAGTTAAATACATTTTGTATATTCTAAAATCTTATAGTGCACGATAAAATAATTATTTATGTAATAAAGTAATTATCACTTACTAGACCTTTTTATTTATTTTAAATAACTTGCTTACAAATTGATTTTTGGTGATTGTATTTTACAAATATTCATACAATATATATCATTGAGTTCAGTCAGTTTGAATTATGAAAGGATAATGTGTATTCCAGTATAATTTCTGTGACCCAACAATAACCTAATTAAGGAATACTAAATACGTAAGTACCTTGTATGTATGTATATGTAAAGGAGGTACAAGATATAAACAGTACATACTTTACATAAAGAACCGCCAATCCATAACTCCAACAGGTATATAACAATATTGTTTAAAGTTCAGCTTAATAAGAAAATGGAAACACAATTATAACAAACAGCAGCATGCATTTATAAGCATTGTAAGTGAGAGCGCCCGCTTATTTCCTTTGTAGAGGGTCAAACATGAACAAAGGCCTTTTGAAATCTGCGCTCGCTTTGCATCATCATGAGTCGGGTAAATGCTCAAGTTTTAAGTGTGTAGGGAGCAAAGAATGGTGACATCTTTCCCACTTAGCGTACTCGACTAGAAGACAACTGTAGTCAATTAAAACAAAGGGTAAAATGCCCAGGCGAGCGCTCAATGCTGTTGCACGAGCGTTGACCGCATTCAAGGGCTGCGGTTTGTGATACGGTTCAGCTTGCACTAGGTAATTACGGCACTTTTATGACTTTGTTCTAAGTTTTCTGTGTAACGTTTTACTGTACATTGGAATTAATCGGAACATATTGAGATTAGATAAGAACTGGATCAGTGAACTTATTCGAATGTTTTATAAAAGATATTGTCGGCCATAATACTGGATGAAATATCAATTCAATTCTCCATATGCGTAGCAAAATAGATAATAACTTAATCTAGATCTGACAATTGCCTGCGTCATTCGATGCCTATAAATATTCGGACGTTTATCCCGACATTGATGTTTCATTTACAGGGTCCGGATGACTATGTAACTTTTTTTGGAAAATGTTAAGTAATATTAACGTCAACAAAGAGGTTTGGAGTGACCGAGCATTAAAGTCAGCTTATGACTGAGAATGTGATAGATTGCGGCCGCCCAGCCTCGTTTATTTTTTATTAAATGCCTTAGCAAAAGACTCGTATTGCGGTAACAGCTCCTTATTGTACTTTCCACCCTTGATATTTATGAGCGATCGTTGTTTTCTTTATAAATAGAGGGGAAAATCTCTGCGATTATTATCTTCCTCTAGCACCTGTTCTATATTCTAGGCACACTAGATTATTTAACTTGAGCACTGGAAAAATCAATGCGAGATAGTTGCCCAATCACGTCAATCGTTGGAACAGCGCCGTAAATTCTTCCACTTAAGTTAGGCGCGTGACAAATGGCTCGACACCCAACTGTTACATTTCGTTTTAACCCACGCGGCCGTAAAGCGACATTGATAAGTGTTCGATGCGACAAGTCTTTATTTTGGACCAAATGCAAGATAAGAGATGTAATAACTCTTGTAAATTTACGGCGGAACTCGCAAACTTTCACTGGCTCATTTCAAAAAATACAAACCGGTGTAATTTTCTTGCCGCCCAAGTTTGTAAACAGACCATTTGTAGTTTTTATCCTGCATGTTGTGAATCTGGAAAAGTTTTAAACGATTTATTTAATGTGTACCCAAGCCACTTTGTTACTGTTAAATGAAACGTTATGATACCGTTGCTTGTTGTAACATAATATGTAGTTTATTTTACCCGATAGCATTGCCTAAATAATGGAAACTATCTCTTTATCATTCACTAATTTAAAATTGATTTATTGTGAAAATTTAGGACACATTAACGAAAACCAACTGTTTCATGAGCTTACACCATTATATCCCACAAAATACGCATAAATTGCATACCATAACTTGCAGGCTACACAGTACACACCTAATATACCTGTTTACACATGAAGTACATAAATCAGATCACTAGCCGAAGGAGGGAATTCTGTCACCGCTAAAGCGTATGCCTTCCGTCTAATCGAGTAAAACGTTTCCAACCCAGTGGTTCGGACACGTCGCGTAGACCCGCTACGAGCCCTCACCCGTAGACTAGCTGACTTGGACAAACATTTGTGTAGCACTCAGTGAATTTGATGGCTGCATCGTTCCGAGTGCTTTTTGACGCGTTCTTATGTGCCTTGGTGATTACAGCGTGAATTTGATACTAGCGTAATGAATATTGGTGTATGCTTTTATGTATAGGGAGTGATATGTCCAATACTAGTTTTAATATTATTAGAGGTATAGGGTGTAAAGATAATAATATGATGTATTTAGATTTTAATGATACAGTGTACTATTAGAGTAGAGTACTACAAAGTCATATTCAATATCAAGTGCACTTTAATAACATTAGGAAATAGAAAATGATGATTTTTGTATTGCTATAACTGATGTTCCTTCATAATGTTTTTATTTTTCTGTATCTCAATGGCTGATATTGATTTCAATGTTTTTGAATAAATTAAAATATGCTTACTATTTAATTATTTTACATAACAGTAGGTATATCAAGACACTTCAAGGAACCTAATAATTCAAAAAGATTGTCTAATAAATTACACTATGAATGAAAGTCTCCAGAAACTATTTACCATAGAATCTCATAAAGCGATTGTGTAATACTAAGAATATATCATGCAGTAGTTAAAGGATCCTAGAAACTGGCTGTGATTAACTGTAATCTCGCAAGACAAATACGTCTGGGACATATGGGACGTCCCGGGTGACCGCACTTTGAAACGGCTTACCTGCATATCATGAGTTGGAATTAATTTGTATGTTCGTGTCGAATGTTAACTTATTAGAGGCATGCTGAAGGCCTGATATAGGAGCAAGCGTGGGCAGAAAAGCAAAGGTGGGTTCGATATACATATATGTAGAGTTGAGAAATTTTAAAAGAATAGAATAAATTCAAGCACGAGGCGGGATTAGAACCGCGCGGAATCACGCGTGGCCAAGAGGTCAGGCATGGCGAAAGACATGGGTTCGAATCCTTTAATGATCGCATTTGAATGTAATAAAACTAAATATCAAATATGTAGAGTTTTTGTATTTGTTTTTAATAATGTATATTTATTACATATAGAGCTTTAGCCTTAATTTATTATATTGCTTTGTATACACAAAGTTATTATACTATACTAGCAAACCTGGCGAACTCCGTTTCGCCACCAGAAACACCTTTTCTTTGCTATAAACCTCACGGAGCCCGAGAACTTTCCAACGAATGCAAAACCGTGGAAATCGGTTCGTGCGTTTTGGAGTTAGGTATAGCGTCAGGAAGGAAAACCCGAATTATTTTTATAAAGTAGATAATAATATGTAATGTAGATATAAATATTCTTATTAATTAATATAGCTCATAAAAGCCATAAATCATATAAATTTATGAGGGAAAGATATAACGAAGGTATTGTTCGATACACAAAACATGATCATTAATTTACAATGCAGCTCGCTTCAAATATCGTATTAACTCTGGAATAGAAATAGTATTTTACGTTAATAGCTCGTATTTTGTTGAAAATATTATTCAAGTATATATAACATGTTACCTATTCAAAATGTTTGTCTTTTTATCATTTTACTTTATACATTTCAAGAAGTATATTTAATATATGCTAGCGGTCCGCTTGGCTTCACCAAAATAACGAAATTGGTTCAGTCGTTCTCGAGTTTTGCGCTTACCAACACATTAGGTGATTTATTTTTATTAAGATAATATATAAAATTTTCATAGTCTCGACTTTGGCTAATTAAGTAAATATAACGTCAATAATGTGTCAATAAAAGCTAATTTTATTTACGAATTCATAATTCCATTTTATGTGAAATTTGTTATTAGGCACATGAATATTTAAAACACAGATATTTAAAATATGTATTTCTGTCCCAATAAAAGCCAAAGACGTAACTTAAATATGGCAATATTGTAAAACTACATATAATTTATAAGATCGTTTAACAGACTAGCTGTTAAGGAAGTCTCTTATTATGAAGAATGAAAATTAAATTAAAATTTAGATTTCAATTTAACATTTTTCTCTCTTATTCTTCAATTCAGTTCGAATTATTGGAATTCCCACTCACGACAGAAATAAGGTTTCGATAAACTTTTTTGATATTACTCAGCACCCGTTGCACGTAAATCTGCCCTTACGATGGTCCAAGCAACTTTTTCAATTTAACAGGTGAGGATAAATCGTTCATTCTTTTTATTTGAACATTCCACTAATATTAACTCCCTACAATTTTACGGAGATCTCTTATTTGAGAGTTAACGGGGTTCAGCTTGTTTTTCTTTTTTAATATTTTGGCAATTTTATTTGAATTATACGCTAAAAATTCACATAATGTAGGTATTCAAATTAATTAATAAAGTACTTAATAATACTATATTACACGCCTCATAAGCGAAGCGTTGAGGTGGGTACTACTGTCACTTCGCGCAAAACATCTGATTTTTCAAACTTAAAATGTCTTTATGTATCATACATTGCACTTGTAAGATAATACATACACACACATATTAAGAAAAAACAATATTTTTAACATTCATGATATTTTTGATGTCATTTTTGTTATTTAAACTAGTTAAAAAACAGTTTAAAAAAGTTCTGTCTTGGACGTCCGTGTGTCTGTATGTGCGGAGGATTCCTGTTAACACGATAGCGACCGAAATACTTTACTAATCGAGTCTTTTTTTTTCTCTTACGCTTGAGTATGCTCAGGAATAGAACCCTTTCATTTTTCAGGGTCTGATTCGATGTGGTTTAATTGTTATTAAATAAACAAAAATAATAATTAATAAATAATTATTAAAAAAAAATTATGAGGCGTGCACTTTTGGATTTTCCAAACTATTTTATTTTGTGTAATATTTTCTAACAATTTTGAACAAAACTAAAATTGAATATATCTAACCAACGCTATGATGCTTAATATCATACACAGACAGCATTGTCTCACTAGAATGCTTTCAAGACGCACGAGGGATGTTGGAATCTTGCTTAAACCTTATTCAACTACGACCTACGCGATGCAATAAACGCCTTTACGTCCACATTCTACGCTTCCCCACCCCTAAGCTATGCTGAATTTCAATTCACAAGAATAATGTCATGCGAAATTGAGCCGTGGATTTACAGCTCCGAATCTTCATTAACTCCAGCGATCGAGGAATGCGATGTTTCAATCGCTTAACAATATTCAGAATTATCAATCGTTCCCCGTACAAAAGCAATTCATTGTAGGAACCATTTTCCAGTGAGAGGGCATTGAAGGCGGACAATACGACGCGAGGACGCGAGGGACGGAACTCCATTGTCACACTCGGAAACCATTATTGACATCGATGGGATATTTAAAAAACATTTACATGGCGAATAACTATTAATATAGCTTCTTGTATTCTCAATTAACTTCGTTTATACGCTACAAAATCGTGTTACAAAATATTTTGTGGAAACAGCAGTCAGCGCTAGAAAACATTTTTATGCAAATTGAAAGCAAATTTAATAAACTTGTACCGTTACTATAAGGTAACATTTCCCATATAAATAGACGGACGCCAAATACGTGAGCACTTAAAAGAAATTAGTCGTGTTCTCAGAAAATCGCTTATAAATACAGATTACCTACGTGTATACTGGATTGGATTTAAGTACGATAAAATATAATGTACTTTATGTGATTGAATTAAATTGAAGTTGAATCATTATAATTTATATTTTAGGTACATTGAATTACTTCTTCATTTAATACAATTAATTTTAAACAGCCTCAGTTTAGTAGAGAGTAAAAAATAAGCCATTTGTTAAAAAAAGAAACACAATATCATATTGGACCCGAACACGGCTTATTTAAGACTAGCTTCCGCCCACGACTTTGTACGTGCATCCCCGTTTTTCCCCGTTCCCGCTAGAATTTCGGGAAATCCTTTCTTAGCGGATGCCTACGTCCTAACATCTACCTGCATGCCAAATTTCAGCCCGATACGTCCAGTGGTTTGGGCTGTGCGTTGATAGATCACTATATCAGTCACCTTTGAGTTTTATATATGTAGATAATATCGCAACTTATTACTTGGTATAGTGTACACTTAGTGCTTATAGTGTACATTTCACGTCGTTTCGTTTGATATGAAAAACGAATAAATATAACAAAGACCAAACACGCGTAGGTATTAAAACATAAAAGCAAAACTCGTCCATGTTTTATTTGAAACCGTTGCAGTATGTTCATATGGAATAATGACGTATTCCCAATAGCTTTTCGTATTTATCTCAATTGACTTGTTTGGTGCACTATACCGGTAAAATAACATTAGGTAAATTAACCTCTATTATTGGCTTGCCAAATACATGACAAGATTAGCTAAACTCAAATTAGCATACTGAATTTAATGATTGTAATATAAAAATGAATTTAAAGCTTTTGTTGAAATAAAATCGTCATTAAAATCTAGATATGATCGTGAATTCAGAGATGGTGTGATGCTACTAACATTTAAGCAGAATTATTGAACACATCATTGTCTCTTATTAAAATTCTATCAAATTGTAAAATTATTTGTAACTAAATTTAATTTGATCATCATCTTTACACACATTACCTATCGATTGACACATTCCCCATTTAACAAAACAGGCTCACCAAAGAAATTAATTAAAGCGGACAAATTGCGAAGCATTGAAGCCATGAAAATGCGATGGCGCACAGTCAATATCTCAATCAATGGGCGTTACACAAAGCCGTGTTCGGCTTCGAAACGTGTCGCTGACGTAGCGCTTCTGACGGTCCAGCTAAACGTTAGCTAAACCATTGTTTACCTGTCAACGGTCAGCGGTGCCCTGTGATCGAACGGTGTACGACGCCCGCCCGAACCTTTAATACGAAATAAACGATGGACTACGTTTAGTGGGTACACATTGTAAATCTATATGAGAAGAGGCAATGCTGGAAGCGTGTTTAATAAACGCTCGTTAAAATCTCTTTCCGAATCTATTAACATCTAGTAACAAGATAACAGCTCGTTAAAGCATTCGATTTCGAATTTATTTCAGATATTGAAAAAAGAAAATAAAGTATAGGTACGTTAGTAAAATATAATTTCCATTAAAACAAATAAGAGGATTATAAAAAATCTTTCAAAATTTTTTATTTCTTGATTTGTACTTGTATTTGATTTGTACTTGACTTTATGTAATTTAAAATCAATTCCCTCAAAAGACCAAAGTAACAAGACAATTTTGTTTCAATTCTTCATTGTTGTGGAATATTTCCATCTTAAAGCATCTATAGATTTATAACGATTCTCAAAATTAATTATTAATAAACGCTTTATTCATCGATTATTTTGATTGTTTTACCAAATACAATGGGTTTCGTTTATAAAATACAAAGGAGTATTTAACAATGAAAGAAATTTATAATACAATGCTTTATTTTAAAGGCCTTGTAAAAATCACGAAAGACTTAAAGGAGCTTTTGTCAAAAATTATTCACGATGGATTCTTTCACTGAATTTATTGAACATTTTTCACTTGGCATTTTGTCATATAATAAATGGTAGTTGTCATCGTTTAAATTAAATTCTTACGAGCCATTTACCGCTTAATATTAATAATATTGTGGCATTTGCTCTTTATTGCGAACAGATACATCCTTCTGCTGTAATTTATTATGCTATGAAATGAATAGAAGAGAGACAACTATTGATTGATTCAAAAGTTATTTTGTGTTTATTTATTTTAAAGTAATGTCCCTATAACCTGTACATAAGTAAAATAACTTATTAATAAATAAAAACTGTATCACAAGAATACGATATCACGATTCTATTGCACGCCTCATAAGCGAAGCGTTGAGGTGGGTACTACTGTCACTTCGCGCAAAACATCTGATTTTTCAAACTTAAAATATCTTTATGTATCATACATTGCACTTGTAAGATAATACATACACACACATATTAAGAAAAAACACTATTTTTAACGTTCATGATATTTTTGATGTCATTTTTGTTATTTAAACTAGTTAAAAAACAGTTTAAAAAAGTTCTGTCTTGGACGTCCGTGTGTCTGTATGTGCGGATCCTTTTTCTTGTTAACACGATAGCGACCGAAATACTTTACTAATCGAGTCTTTTTTTTTCTCTTACGCTTGAGTATGCTCAGGAATAGAACCCTTTCATTTTTCAGGGTCTGATTCGATGTGGTTTAATTGTTATTAAATAAACAAAAATAATAATTAATAAATATTTATTAAAAAAAAATTATGAGGCGTGCACTTTTGGATTTTCCAAATTATTTAACCAGTATTTTCTGTTTCAATTAAGATTTAAAATAATAATTTATTCAATAATTTTATGTGCAGCTGTATGAATAGCCCCTAACTATATAGGCATTAGGCATAGTTAAATAGCCATTATTAGCAATTGGTTACTCAATACGAGTTGTTCAGTTCATCTGAGCCCTTTGTTTTGGTCACATCTCGTGTGTTTAGCGCAGGCTAATATGTTCTATTCTAACCACTATTCGGACTGGAATCAATACACTAACTGTATATATTTGATATCGAACGCATTAGGAAATTGCTCCATTGATAATACTCGGTTAGAAATTATGGTAATGGCACATAAAATGTATTAGAATATAGAGTTAATCGTCGGTATTGTGTGTGAAATAGAATTTTGTATTGCGTGATCGAAGATAGAAAATGGGTTTTCGTATTCCCATGTAGCCCCATTATTGACATTAAAAAATTTCATTAATGCTCTTGCTTAGTTAGCTGAATTATCATGTCATATAATTTGAAAGTTTAAACTTTAAATATAACCTCAAAAATTTACGTAACGTTTCAAACAAATTATTTTATTTCAAAATAATATTTAATTTATTTAAATACTATTACAATTTTGGCAAGACAAATACTGTTATCGAAAACACATGCACCGGCAAAAGCATAAAAATAATGTATTTTATTGATAAATCCAATGACAGACAATGATTTAAAAGTAATTCAAGAGACGGGGTTGAATAAACCCCGTTACATATTACAGGCATATGCCAAATATAGCATTGCCTTGATAAAACTATTGTGCAGTAGAAATTGAATATATATACCTAAATAGATGTGACACCTCACACTTTATTTTATTTACGGCGGACTAAAATAATCATCAACGGTAAATATCATTTGTTTTTCGTGTCACGTTTCTACTTATTCTATATTCCTCCCCAATATTAAATCTTTTTTCAGGACCCGACCCTCCCTTTATATCATAGGGAAGCTCTAAATGAAATTTTCTTAAATATAAATGAAGTTATTATGAATAATTCTGAAGGAATTAATGTAAAATTGTAATTAATGTACACTAAAATATCAGCGTATTATAATTTTGTACAATATGTTTAACGTTTATGATAAAATATAAAAATAAAATATATCCGTAAATTATCCTAATATAAATTTAAAACTAGCTTCCGCCCGCGGCTTCGCCCGCGCAGTCAAAGAAAACCCGCATAGTTCCCGTTCCCGTGGGATTTCCGGGATTGCGTCATTTTACCGGGATAAAAAGTAGCCTATGTCCGTTCTCGGGTATCAAAATATCTCCATACCAAATTTCATGAAAATTGGTTCAGTAGTTTAGGCGTGATTGAGTAACAGACAGACAGACAGAGTTACTTTCGCATTTATAATATTAGTATGGATGTAATGGCATGAATGACAGTTTTACAATGAAAGTTTTGTGCATTATTTTATTGAGATAATATCATCTGGCTTGACGATAATTTAGTCAAATGAAACGTTATTAGTAACTAGCGTTCCACCCCGGCTTCGCCCGTGGTACATATTTACGTTTTCTCTACATAAGAACCATCCTCGTACTTCATGGAATATAATAAAAAAATAATTATCGAAATCGGTCCTCCTGTTCACGCGTGATGCCGTGACCAAGGAAAACGGGTTTCATTTTTATATATAATATATATTTATATAAGATTACATATATTACCTACGAGTATAATTGAGTTTTAAATAAGAAACTACAAAGGATAAAACGATAGCTAAAAAATAATGTTATTTATAGTTCCCTCCACAATAGCTACGTTGAACCATTTCTCTATGTCACTGTACAAATAGCTTCAAAGAAATCCACTCGGATCTTACAAAGTCCCTTTTAGAAAATTTTAAATGAAAAGTTAGTTTTGTAATAAAGTAGTTTAAGTAACAAATTGTTCCCACGTTACTGTTAGTTTTAAAATAATTATCATATTATGATTTATCGATAATTACACCATAAAAGCAATAAACGAAATTGTAGATACCTACTTCAGTTTTATTTTGACCTTGTCCTTTCCATTAAATGTCCTTCAAGTGAAAATATTTATTATTCATTTGGTAATAGCTTTAAATCGAGTTAAATAAATATAATGTTAATATAGGATCACACAATTTGAACTGTAGAGACAATTAGAGCTGTAATTCAATTAATTCTGTAGACATGTAGTCGTAGAGACAAGTAAATACCTACTTTAGCTTCGTGAACGCGAAATAAAGGACAGCGAGCCCCCCTAGTCAACCTGTAGATACGTTTATCTACAGCCTACGTCAATCTCATACATTCGTAGTCTATTCTATTGAACGCTACGCTAACAGAAAGCCACTTGACTAGGGCGGCAGGTCTAGTTGAATAATTATGTTGACTTTATAAATTTGAACCTCACGAAGTTCTACGCTTTATCTATCATACACGCAAATACTATTCAGTAAACTTTATTCACCACAATTGGTACTTAAAGTGTACGTGTACGTGGTAATAAATGTTCCCCTATTGAAGCTAAACTTAGGTTTCGAGGGTGGAGCAATTACGAAGCCCGTATGCCGTTGAAATATTATAGAGATAAGGCCGTTTCGCGGAAACCGCTATGAACTAGTCTACTTTGATATAAGATAAGCGCGGCTAAACCTATTTGGCTTGTTGTGAAGTATTTGGCACGTTCTTAGAACACTTTTAAACTTCAAAGTAAACATTTATAATCCTAGATTACCAGGGCCTTGTGTTAAATTCGCGCTAGTACCTAGTATTTGCTGTTGCAATAGTAAGGCTTTTAAGTGAATAAACATAATGCCGATAAGTTAAGAGAATTAAATGTTTAAAGAGACCTTGAAAAAGAAAAGTCTCTTTGCAATATTTTCATTTAACTCTATAATATTTCTTCTAAACTCAACATGCAAAGTATCAAGTATGTTTACGAGAGAACAATTCTTGGAATTCTAGGAACAGTTTAATTAGTTACGGTAAAGGACATTTTTTATTCTATACTTACATGGGTTTAGCGACAACTGTATCCCAGAGAAAATTGCAAGGGTTGTACTTTTATAGGCCAATCTTCTGTAAATACCATCATAGAATCTACTCTGTATTCAACGCCAGCCCTTCCGTACCACAAATAAGACACGAACGAGCCAACATATAAATATACGTAGTCTGTTTGCGAATATTATAATATCAAGTAAATTGACCGACGGCTCTAAAGCCCTCGATCACCAGTTACGCAAACACAAACAAGAAGGCAACATTGTTCACAGTGTTGTGGGCGTGTAAATATATTCCGTACATAATAATTTAGTTATATTGATGTTATATTATCAGATTAAATTTTGGACAAACAGAGAAGGCTCGGCGACGCAGCTGCACGAGTTAAACTAATTTCATCTTGACATGACAAGGGTATTAGTTGGGTAGCGACCCTTTTTATAACTCAGGTTACTAGCATACTCAGACCTGGTTTTATAATTCACGTGAATAAATTATTGATGATAAAGGAGGCAGCGTAAACTGTATATATGTTGGCTAAATGTAGCGACGTGAAATGTTTTACAACGTTTTATTGAAGTTTTATGTGTAATTTATTGTTATAAATTGCTGTAGAATATCTTTTGTGTAATCATGTCCCATATTTTCTGTACGGTATTTTTCCTGCGGTAAAAAATTATATTATCAGTTTAAAAAATTACCTATACAACTTTTTTATTCGCTATCCCCTGTTAAATGTTACATAGGTATCTAATCCAAAGGAAAATATCAGATTCCACTATTACATAAGAAACTAGCCACTGCCAAAGTTTGGAGATGAACGAGCAAGATACCAGATTCGTTCTTAATCTTTGAATTATAGGCGTCAGTTCCAAATCTTCGGTGCTCTACAGCGGGGTGTAGGTACATCTAACAATTTAACCGCGTGTGCTCAAGTTTATTTAAATTCGCTTTCCTCGCCTTGGCGCGTGGAGCTGCTACGACATAATTAACTTGGCAATAATTGTAATGAAATGTTCCTAGCTCGTAACCCAGCTGCGCTGAATTAAGACAGTATGAACAATTTCATCATGATTCAGGATTGTTCGGTTAACGTCTTCATTATTCACGTCCCATTTAAAGCATCTTTTGAGATGTTATTGGTATCAAATATTTTATGGACCAAGAAAATTGCGTCCATATCACGTAAAAATGTATAGGTTCCTGTGACAAATACGCACCGTTCTCATAAGAAATTCACCCTTGTCGTTGGCGTGAGGCGGGTCTTGTGAATTATAACATCAATAAAACCGGCCAAGTGCGAGTCGGGCTCGCGCACAAAGGGTTCCGTAGCAGCAAATATAATAAATTACAGTTAAATCAACCTATCTCAAAAACTATAAGAGATACTTTGATCAAACCAAAAATCGTTGAAAGAGTTAATTAGCATGCATCACCTCTATTTTTTTTAGAATTTTATACCCCGTAGTTATAAAAATAGAGGGGGGGGGACATACTTTTTACGACTTTGAGAGCTGATATCTCAAAAACCGTTCACTTTAAGAAAAATGTTTTTTAGAAAACTTTATATCATTTTAAAAGACCTTTCCATTGATACCCCACACGGGTATGTACATCGAAAAAAAAAATTTCATCCCTCAGTTACATGTATGGGGGGCCCCACCCCCAATTCTTTTTTTTACTATTTAGTGTCATATTTTTGTAGCGGTTCATACAACACATATTCCCATCAAATTTCATCACTGTAGTACTTATAGTTTCCGAGTAAATCGGCTGTGACAGACGGACAGACGGACAGACGGACAGACGGACATGACGAAACTATAAGGGTTCCGTTTTTGCCATCTTGGCTACGGAACCCTAAAAAGGGCCAACTTTTTGTGTCAAAATTAACTGCGTATTAGGAGCCTAAAGTATTCCAATGAGATGGTGTTTCTTTGCAAGGATTTCTTAATTAATTACGAAGTTCTTTTTGTTACATTCATTATGACGAAAATACGATTATGTAAATGTCGAATGTCTATAACAATCTAGTTCATTAATTACTATGGTTGAGATTTTTATTTTTTTTCTTTGTACTTATTAATTAGTTATTTTATTAAAAATAGTAACATTATAAATGGAGGCATTGCAAATAGTAACATACGTATTAATTCATGTAAAATGATTAAATAAAAAAAAAGCTGAAAATACATTTACATTCATTCTGAATTTACTTGCGATAAACACCATCAAATAGTATTTTCGAAAATGCAGCATGAATAAGGTTTCTTTATAAATTAAACATTTGTTGAGAAAGTAATAAAGACTTTTTAGTTGATCTTTACGATTAGTAACCGTAGGGATATTTTATTTTTATTTTTAGACATAACTGCTAACCAGCGGTGCTGAATGTGCCAAGTTGATTTGTAAATGCTGATTATTCATTCTAATTTATGAACTTTAAAGACCATTTAATATAGCTGATAAATTTTAATTTGAGTAGCAATGGCGACATAAAAGAAATCGTACAAAATTCAAATAGCTGAATAGTTAATCGTCAAATGCGGACAATGTTCCGCAGACCGCACTGTGCTTAAAACTACTTATTAAATATCCAACTCTGCGCTTTTAATGAATATGGAAGCAGAAAACCGCAATAAATTAATCTTTCCTTTGAACGAATCTTGCAAAGGGGAATAGTTTATACGTAGTTTATAAGACACTATTGATTAAGATTAACCATATTAAAAAATAGTTTTTTCTTGCAATATTTATTAGTTGGGCCAAACAAACACATATTGTTTCTTAACATTAAAATTAAAATATAAAGATCTCGCTTGATTATATTATTGATGCGCACGCCGTACGGTCTATGTTCTTAACTCTACATAATAATATAATATAATAAATAAAGTGTAATGTGATATTGACCATCCTACTTTTAAGTATTAAATAACAGCCTTCACTAACCATTCAACTGAAAATCCAACAAGCCGATCTAAGTCGCATTAACAATGTCAAACGCTTTTTGCCGTTAACAGCAACAGAGATAATGCTTTAAACCGAAACGGTTCATCAGTATTCAGCGGCGAAGCAATTGAAACTGCGGTGGTGCTCGGTCCTCCCACTCAATTTTCCTTGTTCCGACGGCTCGAGTTATTTGCATCACAAAAACACAATGTCGAGGGAACGCGAGACCATTAATCACGCGTAGCGGAACTTCAACACGGTGCTGAATAGCGTCAACCGCACGCAAATGATTCAGACGTTTTAGTAGGTTCCATCGAAGACGCCATACGTCGCGTCACGGCTTCATAGCATGGCTGTATAGCCCTACGAGTACGGCATATACCGAGAAACAGAAGAAAAACCAAGATTCGGAGAATCGCAAATTAGTGCTGTGATTCTATACGGACACGTCGTTAATCATTCAGTCTATCGAGCTAGTTCTCACTTTTTTAGGTAACTGCATTTTAAACAACTGCTATAGTAGGAAAACGAACAGTTTCTTACAACTGTAGCACGTAGTTAGTAATATTGTTGGCTGCCAACTTTACACATAAATAATATAAATATAATATTTTCACGGTAACAATAGAAGGAAACAGTTTTAAATTGTCTGTGTCCATACTTTAAAAGTTTTTTAAGTGCCGGAACAAGCCGCCGTTTTAATTGCGCCAACAGGAAAGGGGGACGATGAATGGAAGGAAACGGCAGCAGCCTCGCAGCCCTACATTATTAAAACTTGCCTCTTGCGCCACCGCGCGGCTGTGCTTCCGCGACGCAACGATCATGCACTCGAAAGTAATCTAAATAAAAGTAACGCTAAATCGCATAAACTGCTTTTGCTTTATCCTTTTTATTATTTCCAACACTTCCCTATTAATTTCATAACGAGCTTTAAAAGCTAACAGTGATATTACGTTTAAAGCTCTAACAGGTACAATTTGCAAATAATCCTGTAGTTTCCCCTTGAGTGAAAAGATTATTCATATTCGAGCCCTCCAATAGAATTACACGTTAAAGGTTATATGAAAAACAAGCGAATGTGGGGTAACTAATTGCGTCCTTGAAGCGAGAAAGGCGCTACCGCGTTAACCCTCGAGAACAATGTTTGTAAAAGGTGCGAAATAGGCAAGCGCCCCGCGTTACCGTGACCGCCTTATTACATTCTACGGCTCCTTTACAAAGCCTCCGCCGTGCCTTATCTGCGGTACCGCAAGAACCTCATAAGCTCAGGTACTTACCTCAAAACATATTGTAACACATTATGCGCAAACGCGCCGTCGCGACCCCACGCCGTCGCGGTCGTTCCCGCGTAATAACAAAATGTATCTTGTAAACTTTGGCTTACTGAGTATGATTAGATGTAACAAGTATGTCACCTACATGAAGACTTCCGTAATTCTAAAGTCGGGCTAGAGAACCGATAGCATGTCGCTGCGCTCCGAATGCAAAACTAAGTTTTAACCTACTCCCGATTTTCAATTGGAACACTCCGTGTTTACTAACTGTAGAATTTCTCTAACGATACACAACTCAGACAAAGCCCGCAATTCAACAATCTGCATACAAGTATTTTGTTATTTGCAACATTTATTCGTTACATTCGAAAGGTTCTCCTGAAATACTTACTTTACCAAAATGTGTACCCACTATAGGTTTTCATTTTATGAAGGTATTATTCTATTGTGTGACTCCAATATGTGTTATTTTTGCTTACAAAGAACGTTATCTAATTAAACAGTTTTGTGGTAGTATCCAATAAAACGAAGAGCAAATAAGCTTAGAGATATGAACTAAGCAATACTAGAGCTTGGCACGAGTGCACCTGCTTCGAACGGCAAGTTGTTCTGCAGTTTTGCTGTATACCTATGTTAATCTTAATGTGATATGAAAACTATCTCAGTTAAACACGAACTTATCTATAAAGTTTTAATGATATTTATGAAAGTTTGTACGCAAATATTATTCCGAGAGTCATTTATTTTTATTTTCAAGTTATTTCACTTGCTATTTACAATTAACGATAGTTTAGCCATAAATCTAACAAACCAATTCAATTTAATATCAAAAGTTACCTACAGTTATTTAGTTACCCAACACAGATGAAGATTTTACAAGGCTCTACAAAAATATTCGATCACATCCATAATATAACGAAAAGGTTTCAAAAGATTAAAAAAAATAGTTGCTAGAGCTATTGGAAAAAAAATCACAAATTAAAAAGTAATGAAACGATTTCAGCTATTTTTTTTATTTGTATTATCCTCATCACAATATCGTTAGTTCTCTTAAATTTCTTGATTCAAAGGTATCCAATCGTACCTTCGATAAATTTATTTACTAGCTAGTAAATAAATTAAATATTTTATACTCATTAATTTATTAAAAAATATGTAATGAAGTCTCGAAAATCTGAGTAACAAAATGAGTTGGGAATATAAACTATTCAACAAATCTTAATATCCTAGCACTCATCTTTATTTGTTCGTCTAGACGTTGTAAAAAAGTGAGTAATTTATATAAACACTACAACGATATAAACCTTCGTAAAATCAAGTACACCAAATTGTAGGCTTGTATTAATTATTCAAAACGTATATAAAAACGTTTATTTTCAATTATCATCATTGTTTAACAAATCCTATTCAAAAAGGAAAATTTAAACTTATAAATCTAAAATTATTAATTGAAATTATCTACAGAAAAGGCAATAGTTATTTTAATAACATCCAAGAATAGCAAAACTGAAGACAAGACCACGATTATATTGATGTTTGATTTCTAGTTGTCTATTGTTTATCTTTCATTCATTTCAATTCAAGTCTGTAATTATCTGATTCCAATATCACCAAACTAAATATTAAATAATGAGTAGGATTCTGTGTTTATCATTAAGAAGTGCAGAGATGTACAAAATGAAAAAAAAAACAATATACCTATTACGTAGTGTAATATATAAGAAATTTTGGAGCATATACTCCCTATGTAAAATGGCAAACATTTCCTTCCCTACCTTCAATATTTGGCTAGTAACCCATTAATTAACGTTCGCTTTACATAATAATCCTATCACAAAAGGCCAGTAGCCAGTGGCCGAAACGTCAATCATTACACAGTAACCAAGGTTGAAACTGAAGGGTTGGATTATGAGGGTCTAATTCGGTCGAAACAGAATTATTAATATTCAAGTCCACGGTTGATGGCTTTAATTTACTTTTATTTCATATTCAATTACAGGTTGCTTTTGTAAGCCCGCGATGATACAGGATTAGACACGAGCCTGCTTTGTTGTAGATTTGTATTGTTTATGAATGGGGCTGAATCTGTTAATGAGAGGATCAACGAACGGAAATTATGGCCCCTGACGCCTTATAAAATTTATATTTATTATGAAAAGTTATTGTTCACAGATACCCAAATATTGTAACCGTTATTTGCGGTAGCTGTTATATGTTATTTATGATTATTAATGTGATATTGCTTGTTATTTCGGTCACTTAAAGTTTGTATTCTACCTCAGTGTCTCCTATTAATTACTTCCTGTTACAAAGCCTTCCCTTGGGCGTAAGCTATTGAAATTTAATTACTTCAGTTTATACATATACAAGTATTCTATTAAACGTACCTATTATATTATATTTTACTAAAGGTAATTACGTTCTAAGCTTGTTCTATTATATTATGATTTTTTACTGAATAACAAAAGTGCGACCAATTTCAAAGAAAACTGTGGAAGCTTATAAAAAATCCCATGCTTTTAATGTTTCCTTAAGAAATCTTATATAATATGTCAAATTAAAAGCCATCTCAAGAGCAAAATATATAAAGAAACATACTTTTATACCGCATACCGCACAAAAGCATACTGTAATATTGAACCTAATTATAATTTTTCGCATAATCTTTCAGCTTTCACGTCCATTTGTTGATACAAGAATTGTAATAGTATGTATAATCTAAGAGTATAATTTATCTCTACGACAGTTTGGTAACATGAATTTATTTCCAAATCCATGCAAATAATAGTTTAACAATAGTTCCTGTATTATTTGTCACGTAATATCCATTCCCATTTAAACAACCACACGACCCATTCCGGTGTAATGAATAAAATTAGGCATAAATATTTTAAACCTTCTAAGAGGGTTTCCATTAGATAATTGAAAACCCTTATTTATAATGAAAATGCCATGCTTCATGAACTTTTTCCTTAATGAGGGCAAAATCGTTCAGGTAATTGTAATCCCGGCATATACTGCAAAGGCAATTCTAAATTATATTATAGTAATCTAATTTTGCTAACACCGAATGTTGGTGACCATTCAAATAGCCAGCGAATCTAATTAACTAAACTGAGGCACAAATTGCCGGAATAAGGCCTAGTTTCATAATAACGATTTCGATTGTAATTTTTGCTTTGGTTATCATTATTTAATTGAAACTTTCAAAAATGAGTTAACGTCTGCTCGGCTTTGAATTATCTCTGTTCTCTCTTCTTTGAGTCTAAACTTTGAAATACTAAAGGTTAGATGTTTTATTGAAGAACTTTTTTTAGAATTTTTGATCACTTATCTAAAGTAGGGAATAATTTAAATTTTCTTGCTAAGCATTGAGCTTTCAATAATAATGGACTGTCTTGGAAAATGTAACAAGAGAATATACATTTTCAGCAGTACTTATCTACAATCTGAAGATAAAAATATAATTAAACAAAAATAAAAAGCATGCAGCATATTATGTTTACATAATGTAAATACAATACGATCAAACCATAGATATAGCATGTTATTTTAGAACTACAATAATTTATTAGGTACTTTTCTAACTTATTAAAAAAATACGACGGAAAACTTTTCACAAATAAATTTCGCTGTCCCGTAAAATTAATCTTCGTATAAATAATCTCGTTAAATTGCAAACACCCTCAAGCAGTACTAGAAAATACTTAAATTGAATAATTTAGGCTTTTGTTCGTTAATTTAGGATATGAATTGCAAATCGCGCGGAAGGTTGTATTTACGTGAAATTATTCAAGCGAATCCTCCTTAACGAGGTATTTGCTTTTTCTCCAACTTGTGATTTCAAAATATTGACTCCCCTACGATCGTTTGACAGACAACGAGCTTTGTCTGCGTGAACAATTCGAGGAAAATAAATATACGAGCTTTTTCCTCTTATTCTTAACACCAGTCATAAATTATGTAATTGTTGTGAATTGCAAATGCTCTTCATTTTACTAGGAAGTGTTACCGTTTTTGTAATAACATTTTATAAGTTTTCGTTATTTCCCATTTTGTCTTTACTGTCGCATACTCGTATGCATTTATAGCGCGTAAAATAAATTGCCTAATTTGTTTACACTAAAAAAAAATATGTTTACACTCGCATGATCATAAACATAGTCTTTCACAATCACAACAACCCCGAAATGTTGTGAATCCAAAGAATTTTACGATCCATTACTTCTTTTATTTGAAACGGGTTTTCGTTTTATAAATTCATAAAACAAAACAACGGTATGTAAAACCTCCACATTTAAAAAAAAGTTATAATAAAACATTTTGAAGCGCCGGTGTAATGCTATGAAAAATGAAAGGAAGGAATTTTAAATGGCTAACATTTATGAAATACTCGAATGTAAGTTTTTAAACAAAGGTAAATAAGCCGTTGGAGTGGGAACCGTATTCATGCGGTGGCCAGCAGTGGGTCACAAAAATAGTAAAAGAATTCATATTTTGCATTGTTACTGGCCACTTTAATAGCTTAGATTCAATCCATGCTACTGAGTTTACTTTTCGACAAAAAGTGGCAGGTATAATATAACAAAACAAACCCGTAAAACATTTGATTAACTCTACATCAAAATTTATCCAGATTTCTCTCATGTTCCAGGCGTGAAAACAAATTGATTGATAGACATTACTTCCACATTAATTAAAATCATCCACACCATAATTACGGTATAGAAATTGCTTTGTAATTATATTTGTATGATACGCGCAAATTGATACACCACACTCAGTCAAACTAATTATATATTTCCAAGTTACGTTTGTTTTTGATATTTGATATTTAGTTTTATACCATTCAAATGCGAAAAATGCGGGTTCGAATTCCGCATCGTAGGTAATCGAATTTAAACATTTCTCAGGTTTTTGGTAGTTGTTTCAAAACCGTTTTACACGCTTCACAATACATTGACATTTTTCATCTTTACCTTGAAGTCGTAACATTTTATGTATTGTGCCAAGGGAGATATCACTCGCCTCGACATTTAAGTGTGGCGTATTCATAGCAACAGGCAAGTATCAGCAAAAACATTGCATTGCGAATGCAAACCGCAAGCCTCGGGAGATTTAGTCGACTCGCTCGGAATAGATTTCCTCCGTATTCCTTTGTCTTTAGCTGAATATTCCGACCTATCTCTAGACTTCTGGAAGCTAGATGTATTCTTAACCCAGTGTCACACCCACAATCCTACTCTATCTAGGTATTTGGCTGTTGCGTAATTATTCTCTTTAGATGTATTCCAAATCTGGATTTCCTTTTTTACCTACTTTAAATTTACGAATGGTTTATGTGAATTATGTTTCCACACTGGTGCAATCTCTACAAGTATAAGGTTTTTATAAGGTACCCTTTTGTGACGATTTCACGGCTAAACATATTGTTACTGTTATTTATTCTTTTTCAATTAAATTATTTAGCCAATTAGTATTAATCATTATTTATTCTAAAGTTTTTATTGCCATTTAGAACTCAGATGAGTCCAATAAGATCATGAGAATAATCTTTACTTTTAAATTGTGAACAAAATAAAATATATATTTCTATATTATGTTATTATTTATTTTAACGATATTGCACATAAAGTTTAAACAATACTAAAACAAAATGTATACTACTAATTAGTAAGAAACTAATGTTCAAATTAACAATTGTCCTCTTGTTTGACCATTACTACCCGTAATAATGCATTGCTGTGAATTCTTTAGATACTTTATACGCAGTGAATACCGAATTTAGATAAAGTAAAATACCCGTTGTATATTATGAACAAAAAAAAACAAAATCATATCTAAATTCAAAATGGTAAATATGTATCATGTCCCAAAATAAATTTTAATAATTTTGCAATTCAATTTGGTATCTGTCTCTTTACACATTGTTTCGCGAAAATCTAATCAAGCTGGTGAAAATAACAAAAGACCAAACTCCAATATCTCTTAATTAAAATCAAACTCTTCTTTATTCGTATTCGTTTGTAATCCAAGGAGAATATTGGAATTTTCAAAAAACACGACTCGTGATTAATTGTAACAAAATTCAAAACTTGTCAAATTTATTATCCAAATATGACGGTTGAATCTGTGAACAGGAAATTAAATCGAAAGGACTCTTAGCATAAAATACACGTAATGGGGATTTCATGAAATAGCGTAAAGCTAGATTTCAAGCTTTTAAATTCTCGGTATTTATACCTATATTATATTATTATTTTCTTCATAGCCGTAAATACGCATTTTCTTAGTTTATATAACAATTAGACAAGGAAGGAGGTAGAAAATGCTTTTAAAACCCTTAATGGCGGAAGCGCTGGAACCAAAATTAAGCTTAAGTACGACTTTTATCACTCACGGTAAATAAGAAAAATGTTACATTCAATGTTACTAGATTTTTTGTACTTTCAGTAGATACGTTGTGCTGGCAAAATATAGAGTAAATTTTACGCAACAACTTAAAGTAGTGTACATTGTTTTTAAACTCATAGTTTGAATGTTTTTTTTTGTAATTTCTTATTACTGTGATCGTTCTTGATCTGATTTATTGGCAAGTTCTTTATAATTCTATTATTAAAAATTCTTTGTATCTTAAAATTGTCTCTCTTTATTCGTAATTTATTGTAGACTGTCTACAATTGCTTTTTACTAAAGACAGATATAATTTTTCCAAAAACTTTTTGTCTTTAAAATTCATTATACGAGTGGTGCATCCCTTTATTAAATAATGCAGTTTGTTTTCAATAAATACATACCTTTATCTAATTGGCGGCGTTTTTATTTCCAAATGAGTCTTATACGTGTCTCGTAGCATTACCCCTAAGTGTAATTGCGTTTCGTAATAAGTAATTTGGGAAATTCTCTTGCCGGAGCTTGCTCGGCGATGGTATAATTAGATACGTTGTTAATTAGACGGTAGCTCTACAAGAGCACTCAGGGGCAGCTTTCGTTTACTTTCGTATAAGTACTAAGAACACTGCGGTCGTACGTAGATAGGAACAATTAATATACCCGCTAATTTTCAAATTAACTCAATTTAAGGAAGTTGACTACCTAGCTTGGATGTATATAAAACGCTCCTTTTTACATTAAAAAATATTATTATTGCTACTTATGTAGGCTAATAAAATACACACAAATTTTATACACTTATTTGATCAATTTTCTCATAAACATTACTCACGCAAACATAAAAATCATCGGAAACTGTTTAAGCTACGCGAGCTGAGTGCGGCGGCGTAAGAAAAATGGATCGTATAATTTTTCGCGAACACATGGCGCTGTGGGAGGGCACAGGGGAGAAAGCTATTTTGTTAATGGAAGCACAATGGAAAAGAAAACTCAATCAAGCGCAAGAGTCGCCGTGATTTCTGCGCCTAACTACGAGAGATATATTGTTGGGTCGGGGCCGTCATTAGCGGGAAACGCTTTGCCCTGCGCCGGAAATTCGCCCAAATACCGTAGGTATACGTAACTTTTCATATGTGAGCCTAATTTAGCGACCAATATGAGTTAACGCGGCCTTTTTTCGCCTTACTACAAGTGCTAATTATGGAACCGTTTCCGACACTACTTTTGTAATGTACGTGTTTAATCTTACTGTTGTTATGCAGCTTATATTGCGGATTAAAATAACATTTTTAATTTCTTAGTAGCATTTTAGCATAAGAGCAAAATTAGATTATTAAAAGCTCAAGTTAATTCTTAATATTATGATTAACCGTAACTGGTAACTAAAGACGTTGTTAATGACAATGTAATTAATTGGATTTACAAGGTGTCATCTCTATAATACATCATTATTTTTTATAATACTTCGTTTATCATATAATTCAAGTTTTAAGTTCTCGTGTCGCGATCCTTTACTTAACCCATAAAAAATGTAATAATTCCATCCAGTATTATCTTTAGATATTACTAGTAGTGAGGCTTGTCACGTAGACGCGTTGGATGAATTGTTCACCGAGCGATGCCTACACTCATGATGGACGCAAAATTAAAAATTAATTAAAAACCCGGCCCATATATTTTCAACAATTCACAATGGGAGATATTCTTGATGAATACGATGAATGCATGATGTTACACGGCATGCGTTTAATCTTTAAATTGCTGGGATTATGCAGAGAATAATTAAACAATGGGCTTTTATGTCTTGATTGAAAACTCACTTTTATCTTTAGTATGGTGAATTTATTTAATTATTTATATTCAAATATGAACATTATTAGTTGGGTTCTGTATTAATCAACTTAAGTGTTATAAAAAAATATTTCTGTAATACTATATTGTGTCTTTTTTTTTAATACAAAATTAATCTTTTTTATTTCTGTAACAGAAAAGTTTTACATAATATCTACGAGCGATAAAAATGCGTTCCACTGCATCGGCTGACTGTTCATTATTCGCGTTGAATATGCAAAATAACAAAATTTTACACTTCAAAATAAATTTGAAATTGCCATCAATAGGTGTTACATCAAAAACCACTTCAGCCCTTTGTAAAAAACCCCAGTTTTAAGTTGTTACAAAACTCGTAATCCTAAAAACGTCTGTTCCTAATTTCTTTTCTGATTTTAAAAGAGCCATCTTTCATTTACGACGACATTTAGAACAAGAAAATTTCGGGCTTCGACACGAAGTTTTGGTAATTTCCGTACTTGCCGGCACTTTTTTTGTGACCCACACTTTGTCGTTAATCTTGAGAACAAAAAGTCGTCTATGCTCGCTGCCTCGTTACAGTTACTGTGTAAGGCGACAGATTTAAATTGCCCCCTCAAATTGGACGCTGAAGAAATATCGATGCGATTATTACCATTTTTAATTAATGTGACGTTCAAGGCGTATTTCCCTTGCACTTTTCTATACAGAAAGTATATTAACAGTAGGAAAATTTACAGAAAGTACTTGTCTTCTTATCACAAACATTAATGATAGTGTTAAAGAAGTTTCATCACAACTAAGCATCTTTAAAAAAAATCAAAACGACGAAATATTAACTAAATATACCTTTATTTACTTTTAACAGATAATACAAGTAAAGGTACACTGTATCAATAAATACAGTATACCTTTTCTTTTGCCTCCTTAGATAATTTGTAAATTAAGAACCCCTTCAATGTTTGTTGATAAAAGAGGTTGTATTTGGATTTTATATTACTGCTATAAGGCACCATTCACTCTCTCCATTCGAGGTTATATTCGACCCAAATTTGTCCAAATGCGGACACATTTTCAGCGTCTCCCAGAACACTTTTCTTTTTATTGGAATGTATATTTCAGAATTTCATCGTGACGTTCCGTGAAATTTTCTAGTATCGAATATAGTTACAATTTTCAAATAATGATCTCAACTTATTCGACATTTCTCAACTACGTAAACGTTGTCACATTTGTGCTTTGTCTTAAATAATATAAAAATATAAAGCACAAATCTCTTTTAGTATGTTTTATAAATAAGTATATCTGTATCGATCTTCATTCAAAACCCAATTCATTATTTAGGCAACATTTTAAATCCTCCATACAAGAGCCTAATAAATAAATGGATTGGTTCGTAAACATACAATTTTAATGAAATTGCAGCGAACAGGAATGTGTTTAATCAGCTCAAACCGAAGAGTGTTTCATACTATAGGTACATATTCATTCATCTACTAACGTATCATATTACACCTATATTCTGAGTTTTAGATTCAACACTTTATAATAATATGATGGTTATAATTATGGTAATGAAAAAATAAAACCGAATGTTTCTTACTAAAAATTTCTGCTAAAAATTTTTATTTTTATGTTTGTTCAACCGAAAATGGTTAAGTCGAGTGACTAATAGCAAACTGTTACGATATGGTTCCCATTTGATATTATCAATAACTACTGTAGATAGGACAGTTAATTTCTCTACGTTGACTCTAAGACCCATATCGGAAATTGCTAAAATATTACTGGAAAATTTTATGTTTCCGTGCTTTTTATGGACCCATATATTGAGGCTTATTCTACAGTGAACCGTTTTTATGGCCGTAGCCATCATAAGTAGGTGTTTTATCGTGGTTTCGTAAAAAATTGGGTGTTCCGTTTGAATTAAACATTTTAAAATCACATTTCAATTAACACTGAAATCTTGATATCTAGTGATAAGATCAATTATCTATATTTCAAACTTGTATAAGAGAGAGTAATTAAATATTTTATGGATTTAAGATAAAGTAAGGACATACTATTTAAATAGTAATTACATATTATTATACCATTACTGGATATCTTTGTAAATACAGCATTCTGCTGCTGATAAAATTTTGAAATCGGTTTAGAAGTCATTCATCCAAAGTTTCATTAGTAAGCACTAGTAAAAACACACATAAAAATATTTAGTATAGATGTACATAAGTACGTACAATAATGAATAGATTTAGCGAATTAACGTAGTATTCACGAACGAGTGGAGGCTCGTAAAGTTTCACGGGGTGCCGCTTCTGGCTATCAGTGGGAGAGATTCGCGACACAAGCCATTTGCTATGATCAATCACAACTTTAGCTTACTTCTCTCTCTTTCCCTGCTGTTTTTGCCACTTCGAAGTAATCCATAGATGTAAAGGTTGTACAAAGTTGTTCGCAGAAATATTTTTATGTTTCTAAATAATTGAGGCTATTTTCAAAGTTACACGTGGATATATATATAATTGAGGAAAAATATGAATAAAAATTTAAATATGTGAACACAAATATATGAAATAATTTTATATTTGTAGCGGGTTGTACGTTGTATTAAATAATTTGTAACGACAGAATTTATCGTTTTATTTTCTAAATATAAACAAAAAAATTTAGGTAACTTGGACAATATTTGGCAGTATTCCTTGATTTTATAATTCATCGCGTTAGCCGTTAACTATATTATATTCGCAATAATTAAACTTGGTGTATTTTATTCCTTTTTGTTTTACACATTTTCATATTATACAACGAATAGCTTATTAAGGAAGCCGTAGATTTCGAAGAATCCTGCACTTCAATCATATATCTCCGGGTATAAAAGGATTGGTTTCTACATATTACTTATTACTCACTAGCGCTGGCGGTTCCTCTAAAACTTCACACTAATCAAGAGTGATTCAGAAAGTTTTCACGCAAGCTAGAAATTAAATAAATAAACCTTCAATATTATAAAATGTATATAACATTAGACATTATTAATATATCAAAATCCATACTAATATTATAAATGCGAAAGTAACTCCGTCTGTCTGTTACTCAATCACGCCTAAACTACTGAACCAATTTTGATGAAATTTGGTATGGAGATATTTTGATACCCAAGAAGGGACATAGGCTACATTCTATCATAGAAATATGTACCACGGGCGAAGCCGGGGCGGACCGCTAGTAAAAAATAAGGCGCATTATTGTCTATAAAGCATGCACAAATGACTATAATATAATATTACTAGCTTTCCGCCCGCTACTTCGCCCGCTTTGTCTAAAACCTAATAAATTATATACTAAAACCTTCCTCGAGTACCGTTCTATCTATTAAAACAAACCGTATCAAAATCCGTTACGTAGTTTTAAAGATTTAAGCATACATAGGGACAGAGAAAGCGACTTTGTTTTATACTATGTAGTGATGATGTATTTAAAAAAATATTATAACAAATATTGTTTGCCACTGCGTAACTTCATATCTTTCGAATATTGAACAAAGCATAATATAAAGTAATTGATACAATTTCAAAACTAGTTCTCCCGGGTAATAACTTTATGAGCATTTAGTGCCATATTTATCGCTACGTTTCTTGAGCTTTCAGCAAATAATAAATGTGTTATTCAATTCGCTAGACTTACTTAAGTTTTAAGAGAATTGGGATACAAATCTTGATCGATAGCTCGTACAGGGTCTCATCAATTTTCACCCGAAACCCGCGTTTGCACTTTAATGGGCACAAGTAAATTAGCCTACAGACCCCACTTTATTACAAAATATGAGAGTCTACTTAAATATCGGCTGATTTTTATTTCACATTGTAAGCGGAATTTTGATGCGTCCAATTAATTATTGAGCACAAACACAATGATTGTTTTGTTTTTCGTGTTATTTTTATTTGGTTAACAACACTCTTATAAATTACTTGTTACGTGATAACGTAAAAGCTAATATTATAATGGATCTGTTTATTCTGCTGCCTATTTTCTGTTAAAATCCATACGTTATATTGAATGTAATTTCATTATTTAGTTGTTAAAACAAAAGAGAGTTTTTACATGATACAATTACCACTATTAATACCCATTTGTCACCAATCAATTAATATTCAAGTAGTTTGCGTTTGTTTATAATGTTTGCTTTTTAATTTCCAAAATGTATTTTTGATGAATCATAGAATATCAAAATTTTCTAACATTGAAAGTTTCTAGTTCCTAGAAGTGAAAGTCTTGAGCCTCTCCAATTTATCCTCATATATTATTCAGGCTTATTAAAAGGATAATGGAAGGCATCGTAGATAAGTTTCCACCTACTTTCGATCATAAAATCAACATTATGTCTCGTAAAATTATGTCTTAAGTGCTAAGATATCATGGGATTATTAATAATTTAGTGACTGAAGCCATTTTAATCGATGTTATATTATAATACTTATAAAATAATTAACTTGTATAATCATATTTACAAATTGCATCTTAGATATGAAATATTACGAAATGAATAAAATTTAAATAGTACAATTTTAAATTGACTATTCTACGTTGTAAATTTCAGACTTGGTCCTTACTTGTATATTTACATTCGATACATTGCATTCATGAGTATTTGCTTATTTATGTAGGAAACTTGTTGGTGTTATTTTTGTTATTAATTAGGTACGGTAAAATATTCATCTAAAAAAAATTGGTTGTTTGTAAAGTAGGTTTACGATCGAGATGTTTACGTGATAACGTCTTATTGGTGGCAGCGCTCGAGATGAGACGGGAGATCGGTCCGTCTCTCTCTCGTTATACCTGCGATCGCGCTCGTGAGGTTTTGGTGTGACACAAGTTTCTGAACATGTCACACGACTAAAACGATTTTAAAAACGTTATCACGTTAATATAAGTTACATTTTTGTAGTCATAATAACACACGACAATGTTCAATCTATCGAGCATTCTCGAAGCCAAGTTAGTATACTATTTACAAAAGATTCTATGCAACTCCTTTCATGCAGTTTATGCTATGCTAATGATTTCTAGGCAAAGTATGTAGAAAACTATCACGGCCGCATGTCGTGCGCACTTGTTTCAGCTAAATTATGGCCAGAGCAGACGCGCCGCCGCGAACTTGCTGTTTTTGTTTCCAAGATTAACGATGAACAATGCCCTCGAAAAAACGCGTCACAGAAAACGGCGATTCCCTAAAACTTTACCATATAAATCACTCGTCTAAATTTTATGACCTCTATGTATGAATCCTTCGTGGATTTTATGTTCGTTCCCATAAATCATATTCGTGTTATCAGCATACAATGGGAAGAAAGCGTTCCGCTTCATAGATTTCTAAGGTTTGCGCAGTCGACATTTGTGTACAATATGTTGACTACGTATTACAAATATATTTTATTGTTACATTACTGAAACATAACCATTTAATAAAAGCAAGGAGACGTCAAAGTTGAAGCGTCTTCAGAATACTAAATTATGTGGCGAAGTTAACATTCTGAATGTGTCGTTTGATTATTTATGAAAGGAAATTATGTAAAGAACTTGAAGTTTAAGAAGAGTAAATTACGTAGGTATCTAGTGCCCTTACACGTAGTAAAATATAATACATTTATTATATCATAATCATCTTCTTTAACATATTATCGCCTATTTTTGTCGAGGGTACGGTAATTCGCTCTACAAACGTAACAACTCTTATCGTTTTGATTTACTATTATCATCTTTTGTATTCTCTCACTGTTAAGCAAATTATGATAATAATGTATAAGATTACACTTTAACATTATAATAGTAGTTAAATCAAAGAATGTAATGAAAATATTATAATTTACACATAAATAAGATTTGTTTCTCTTTAATAATCGTTGCAAATATACAATTTTAAGTCGTATTTACGCATTCTTTCTTACGTATAAAAGTTAATTTTTATTAAAGGACCGTCATTCTGAAAACTCGTAATAACAAATAATGTGTAGGTTCAAATGAAACAGCAGAACAGCGTTTGTACCTTTTCGTGAGTATTTTTCTTAGATCTCTGTGGGATATTTTCTACGGAGAACTCTTTACGCAGCTTAAATGGTTCAATGAGCCTGGGTTTCGGTATAAATAAAGCGAAGTAGCTTTTGTATACCGAAATAGGAAATCAATGACAATAAATTCCTACATACAATCTGACGCAAGACATTTATTTTATTCTTTATTTTAATAATATGAGAATATGTTTGACCTATCTATGTAGCCAATTAGGATACCATAGAATCGCATTTTCAAATTATTTAATATTTATATGCCGAACATAGATTGCTATTCAGTTATTCACTCTTTGGGACTCGTTAAATAGAATATAAATTAAAAACAGTATAATAAAAGTTCAGATTGTTGACTCTATTGCAGCACTTATCTCGGACAACTATGATGGCAGTGAAAAATGTTCTAAACAATTACTTTCATCCTTTTTGAAAAATTATCTCAGACGAGTACATTCTAGACAAAGCGCACACCCAGCTTAACTGAAAGTACACCACAAAATTCCTTACCAAAAATAGAATTGACATAATTTCCAAATGTCCAAATTACGTTGTAAAATGTAAGTCGGCTTCCTAAAGCAATAACAAAGCAGCCATGGCTTCCGGTACCGACATTAACTACCGCATTATCTCGTTACTCCGCCGAACATTCGGACGTTTTATTTGCCATAGCCGAGAAATGTACCGAAATTATTCAACGTTTTGACAGACTTCAGTTTTATATTGAAATTTTGCAGACCCACTGTTTACACATGCCTCTCATACGATACATGTGAACCTGTTTTTTGTTTCCGGTTATTCGAAATTTCTTTGTTTATATAAATCTCCCTTCAAGTATTCATATGTAGACAGGGAAACATTTCGTGAAAAGTTAAGAATACGTATAAATTAATATTCCTTAAGGAAAATCAGCAATTTAAACACACATCGTAAGTTTAATAATTATAACAGGATATGTACAAGCTTTTAATACAAATTAATTTAAAATTGATACCAATTAGCAAAATCATGGATATAATTTAGTGAACCTCTGATACCTCAACTAAGAACATACAAACATTACACCCCAATTATCTTCCAATAAACATAAACGAATGAACCCAATGCACCTAATACGAAAGATATCGCCGTCCACTCGAAGCAATTGCCAAACAATTCTCATTGTTGTAACAGATAGTTTCACCTGTAATTAAAGTTTGTGGCGAAGATAATATCTCTTGTGATTGCCGGGAACTGCTTAATTACGGCACGAGCTCGTCCCGGGGGTAAGCGATCGGAGACTCGGCCAAAGATTTACTTCCCTTGACCCCACTTGATCCACTACAAATACCTTCACTTATCACGTTACATGTAATTATAGATCGCTATCAATCGAGATTACGTTTAATCTGGCTTTGTTTTACTACCTGTTTGATTAGTTCCGATATTGATGCATTGATTGGTTGCCTAATTACGCGCGTTTACGTCGGTAAATTATTTGGCTAGCTCACTGGTGAGATTTTGGTGATGTTTGTTTGTACCTATGTTTCAGAAATTGTAGGTTACAAGTAGCGGATACTTTCATTCAAATAGTTTGAGGTCCTGTACCCTTATGTGGGGCAATTATAGAGTAGGTAATATGTTTGCAGACTTCTATTGCTTAAGTATTTCTTGGAAGAAATATAAGCAGTTAATGAAAACTATTAATGTCGTTTAAATCAGCGGCGCTACAATTTATAGAATTTAAATTATTTCATAAATTTATGTACCTATTTCATTAAAAATGAAAAGCATCCATTTACAAACCAAGCTGAAAATGAAAATAGCGAAAAATCACAAAATTTACGTTATAACTTTACAAATCCAAACACATTAAAACATTATTACAAAGAAAAAAGAAAATCTAAACATTGTTATTTAAACGAAGAAAGTTTATAGCTAATATTTGAATACAGGGGAGTAAAATTTCGACAAGGCGATAACGCCATTCATTGCATATATTTATGTTAATTTTATCCTGAGAACAGTGTGTTAAGATCCTTATAAGAATAAGCTTGTACGCCACAATGGATTTTCTTTTATATTTTTTTCTTTTTTGGTATTATTTGTTGTTATTTGTGAAGTACCTTTGTGTTTCTTTAGTATATTCTCCTTTTGTCATTTATGAACAAAAATATGTATTAAATTGAGACGTTTACCGAAAGTTACTGATACTTACTAATACTCGTCCCGGCTTCGCCCGCGTTAACCCGGCATATAAAAAAGTCTAGAGTACTTTGTAAAACAGAGCTTTCTAGTGGCAACATAACTTTTAAATCGATAGAGCAGTTTTTGAGAATAGTGGCATCCATACAGAAATACAAGTATTTCCAATTTATAATAGTACCTATTGTTGAAGAACAGAAGAATTGATACATAAATAACAGAACAATACATGTTGCTGGAATACATCTACTCTAATAAAAGGCATCTACTCATACAGAAAAGCTCTATTGAAAAATCGAAAGCAGACATAAATATACGGCTACTTAATGAAACGAGATTACGCAGCATTATAGCGGAAGCCTTAAAATGAATAAGAAACCAAGCCACGTAGCAACCTAATTGCGCTAATTCATAGAAGCAGGAAAGTCGAAAATTCGCCTTCGGGGAACAATCCCACTGGCCGCTTTGCTCTATTAATATTAAATAAATGCCCAACTTTTTGTCTTTACACTAATGTTAGCGAGCCGTGGTTAGACTAAATTCGTGCATTGTAACGAAAATATTAATGCAATAATTGTTAAATCGTTAATGCGTACGAAATGAAATTTTACTTGTTTAAATAATTAATATGTGTGCTGTAATAAATTCTTCTCTGACAAAGAAGTAATTACAAAATCATTATTTCTCAATGTATAACTCTGTTATAATCTTAAAATAGCTCGGCTCGTTTGCAAGGGCGGAAGCGAGGGCGAGAACTAAAACCCGCGTCTTTCTTTAGTATTTTATTATTTAATTTGTTATAACTAAAAGAAAATATTGAAATAATATAACATGATGTTATTCACCATGCATTTATTAGTATAAAAAGACATATTATACACTTCTAATTCACCATGGAAAAATGTTTACTTCTTTTTTGGTTGCGAAGGTCCGGCGGAGCATAATGCCGGTTGTAAACCATAACCAGGGGGTGGCGGACACTCCAACAGAGAAGTTAAACCTGCACTGGGCTCAGCAACAAACCTACAGCTCCTGTAATCAAATTTAAACCATTCATTGTATTGATTTGTAAAATATTCGTGAGTGCTTCAATGTTTTAATATGCGTTTCCAAAAAAAATTAATTTTAATACTCACAATTTATTCTGACCATTGATTTTAAGACTAACCACATTCTAAAGAA